>NC_135579.1:6470481-7095481 GCF_965152235.1 Eretmochelys imbricata | reverse complement strand
CATCTGTGAAATGAAGATGCTAATACTTCCCTATCCCCCATAGGGCTAACTTCATTAATGCTTGCAGAGTGCTTTGAGATCCTGAGAGAGACAGCTGTGCAAAGCATTATTAGAAGTGAGACAAAATGGGAACCATTTATCTGAGCTCTGAGGCCATTAATAAATGGGATGTAGACCCAAACAAACCAGGTTTGGATCACTTGACTAATGAGATTTTGCAAAGCAAAACCCCCAGCCCTGCTCCTGCCCATCCCAGTCATTCTGAGATTCAGAATAAATGTCTCTCCCCTCACCCCCAGCTTTTCCTTCTGCCTGGTCCTGCATTTGTACCATCACAGTCTGTCACCATTGAAGTGACTGCAAGGTCACAACTCAGGCGTTTGACAGCAGAGGCGGCCAGGAGGGGGTTGGCGCTAACTAAAGCACAAAAGGTACCGAGAATAAATAGTGAGAAACAAGTGCAATGGATCCGAGATGGCGAGAGGAGATAAAGCAGCAGCCCTGGAGCCTGGCTGGCACTGGACAGAAGAGTTACATCAGCAGTCTGATTTCCCCCGGGCCACCCCAATTTTGGCACAGAAAGACCAACTGTGGGGGAGGGAAGGGGAGTTAAATCTTCATGTCCCATTCAGTCCGTGGCCTCCCTCTAAGATTGTAACCAAAGGCATCAAGCACTCCTGTTGTTTTGCCACCAGGAACGGGACTAAAACAACAATTGAGTCCACATATAGTAGCCACCGAAGGGTCCAGCTATTACTAACTTGGGTACATTTGATCCAGTAGCCTAAAGGTTAAAGGTTTGTTAGTCCAGTAGGAACCCTTCAGTCCAACTATTCACCACTAATGGAATTGTGTGGAAACCTTGAGATGCTTGAACTGTTTACCCCAGTCTGTTTGACTGACCCCGCACGGGGGGAAAGTAAGTACAGCCTTTCCTACCAATCCTGCAGTCGTGCATGTGTTGGGATGGGCACTCGCAGAAAAGCGCTCCGAAGTTATAACAGAAAATCTTTTTATACACACCACAAAATATGCAGCATCAAAACGAGAGGTGCATAACTGAGAAATGGCTGTGTCTGTTGAAATGAGACACCACCAGCCATCAGGTGCCTGGGGGAGTGAATTTATCATTTGCCTTCTGAGCTTCTGATGTTGTCAAGCTATATCCTGCTGTCCTTACTCAGGCAAAGCTTCCAGTGAAGTCACTGAGTAAGGAGAACTGATTAAAAGTGGAGCAAAGACTTCAGAATTTGGCTACTGGCTCCTCTGATATTTACCAAAGAGATACAGACTAAAATGTGGTGGTTTTAGAATAACCTTACTTGGGCCTGTAGCAGGATTTTAACTGATGATCTTCAGCATTAAAAGTAGAATCTCAATTACCTGAATAATAGGGTAGCTAAAAGAGTAGCTCCATTAGCTGTCGGCTGTAATGGACTCTTATCCTCCCTCACTAGAGGGAGACAAAGATGCAACTTCTAGTATGCGTTGCCCATTCTTTGCTATTCAAATCGACATGTGCTGGACAGTGAGGTCAGGAGACAGAGGGTGGATTCTACGGAGATCAGCCCCCAAATCACAAGGCAGCCTAGCACTGGGACAGTACATCCAGGTTGATGGCAAGCACTGAATCCCAGACCATCCGACACTGGAGAATATTTCAGGAAGTGCATATTAGGGAGATTAACTCTCAGTCCTTGAGTCCGGCACTGGGATGTTGATTGCAGGGAAACAGAACAGATCTGGATTTGCGATTAACATAGTTGTAATCCCTGGCTGGAGAATAAGAAGGGAATGGTTTCCGCAAATTCTTGCCAGCTACATTCCAGTGGCTCCTGGGATTCATGGGGTAGACAGACTGTGGGAAGATTAGTGATATACGGAGTTTTAGCAAGGAGCCTGGCCCCTGCATGAAAGGGAGCAGTGGTGATTCACTCCATCCAGCCCCTCAGGGAGAAGAAGTGGTCCTCACAGCCAGCCACAATGACGGTTCAGTTTGGATAAACCCCGAAAGTGCTGGATGCTTATCTGCTCCTTACAGGGCTTTTGGAGCCACAAACGCAGGTTGGAAATCTCAGGAGGATAGATATTTTCTGCCTGCTGTTGAGAACAACCTGAATAAGGGTGGGAGATTTTGACAGACATGGTCCCTATCCCAGCTGAAACCTAGGGCTGGGATTTTCAAATGGACCTAAGTGAGGTAGGAGCACAAATCCTATTGACTTTCATTGCGACTTGAGCTGCTAAGTCACGCAGGCCTTGTTAAAATCCCACCCTAGGAGGGCGAGGTGCATGAAAAGGAAATCTAGCGGGCTGTGAAAGGTAGTCAAACTTCTCCAGGGCTCCCCAGCGGCGTCATCTGAATTTGGAGTTCTGTTCCACCATCTCTCCAGGTTTCATTCTTCGCTGCTCCTCTCACACTACATCTCAAAGCTTCTCCTCCCAGCGCTGGCAGCTTTCCGACTCTGGATACTCCCTGAGCCAAACCTAGCCCCATTCTCCACACCTGCAGGAGCATCAGAATGAAAACACGCGTGGCCTTTGGATGAATGAAAAGGCAAGAAGAACAAGCCACTTCCCCTCCTTGGGCCTCGCATTCTGCAGCTATCCACCACTGACCTGCCTCCCAAGGGTGCCCAGAGGCTTGTTTTGTTAGTGGTTTAAAAGGGCTTTGAGATGCTCAGGGCAGAGGTGCTGCAGAAGGACAGAGAGTTCAGATCAAGTGGGGAAGACTGTGTTTAGCTCAGGAAGGCTAAGCAAGCAGTCTGTAACACACACGCAATATACGGCACCCACTCACCTTTCCAGATACCTGCACAGAAACACCACCACATACACCTAACCAGCAGCAGAGAGACACACCCAGACACTTGCCTGTCTCACACAACTACCTGCATGCACTCACAGCCCTGCAGGTGCCCTTACACACCCAGGCACACACCTGCTTGCAGGTGTGCACTCTCACAAAATCACTTGTCATGCACACCCCTGCAAGCCTGCATAAAGTCTCCTCCTCACAGCTGTGGAGACACCTGTACACTGAGGAATGCATGTCTCCACACTCACCTACATGCATCCCCGCAGACCCAGCCTACGTGTACATAGATACCCACTCCTGGCCAGGCTGCTGCTTGCACCCACTGGCACCCACACCTATGCAACAGACACACAGCTCAGTCTTTGCTTCCTTCCTCCCTCACAGGCCACAACCCTCCAGGAATGTAGCAGAGAATTGGCAGATTTCCTGTTCTGGTTTGTTCAGGTTCTTATAGTGCATCCAGCACCATGGCATTCGACACCTGACAGTGATGCATTAACCAACACAGCTAGCTTGGCCCTGGGTAGGAACTCTGGGTTCAGAGACACACAGGGAGCTGAGAGGGCTCTGGAATTGAGCCGGGGCGTGAGAAGGAAGCACAAGAGAGATGAAAAGCAAAGGGAGTTTCAGTGCAGTTAAGCACAGCATGGGTGCCGTGCTTTCACGTGAGCTGCAGAGGCCAGGAAGGGGGAATTCCTCCTCCTACTCCCAACAAAAGCCGGTGGCATTGAAACATGGCAAGGAGCAGGGAACCTTTGCAAGTGATTTCTGTGTATGGCTGGAGGGGATCTGGATTTAAATCAAAGTCATTGCTTTCAAAGGCCATTGGCTCTTGGGGGTTTCACCTGAGTTGTGTGCCCAGAAACCGCCGATCAGGACACCCCTTGGACGTGGAGAGAGAGAGAGGCCAGATTTGGGGCTAAAACGTCTCCTGACTCAAGAAGCAATGGCTGAAGACACACAGCCACACAACTCACTCTCAGTGTCTAGGGATACTGGGCCTCTGGTATTGCCCCCACCCTTCTGTACCTCAGCAGCAATGTGGGGGGGCTTTGAAGAGGAGCATTCATCAATTCTCATCCCCTTTTCCTTCCCCTCCCCCTGTATTCCAGGGTGATTCGCATCCATCATATGATTCATCCTCATGGGAGGCAGACAGCCCATTGAATTTGATCTTGACCCCGGGGCTCTAACAGTTTTTTCATAGAATATCAGGGTTGGAAGGGACCTCAGGAGGTCATCTAGTCCAACCCCCTGCTCAAAGCAGGGCCAATCACCAATTTTTGCCCCAATCCCCAAACAGCCCCCTCAAGGATTGAACTTACAACCCTGGGTTTAGTAGGCCAATGCTCAAACCACTGAGAGTTAGCAGCTATGCTGCTCCTCCACCTATCCCAGGTACGCTTTGCTCCTGGTAGAGGTCTTGGTGGAAGGATCAAAACTAGCTTCCTGACACTGGTGAAATAGTAGCAGTATCAAGACTCTGCTGGGTGGATGGCTGACAAAAGATGCTGGTGACTTGATCCAGGTCAGCCGGCAGAGTAAGGCTGCAGGCTCCTCTGCGTATTTAAGGATGAAGATGCTGGGCTACTGCTGGAGGGGTAGACCAACAGAAGCCTGAGAAGAGCACAAAGAGGGAACCAATGAAGACACAAAAGTGGGTGGGGAGGAGGGAAGAGAAAGAAAGTAATTCAATCTGGTCTTTCAGGAAGCCCTGAAATCTGCAATGCTTCCTGGCTGGTGGCTTCTCTGCTGCCAACTTCGATCTGCATGGAAAAGCCAAGCATTCAGCCCTCCAGAAGAATCCGACCATCTGCTCTTGATGGACAGTGGCTTGCTTATTTATTGTCCAAAGGATAAAAATTCTGTTGGGGGGTGGGGTAATTAATGCACTAGCCTTCCACCTCCTTTAAATGAGGCTTGTATGAGGCAACAAGACGGGTGAGTTTCCCCTAGACCCTACTGGGTAGTTGTCCATTTCATAAACCCAACCAGCAGCTCCACCTGGTTGGTGGCCTCAATTCAGGGAAAGCCACCTAGGACTGGAGCAGCAGTGGAAGTTGACAAGTCAGGAACAAGGGGCACTGGCAGAGCTGTGCAACGCTCCAGTCCTGGTCTATAATGGTGCGCTGCAAATTAAGGTACGCCACTAGATTTGTATGAGAGTCCAGGTCCGGAGTCGCAGGGGTGCTGTAGGTCGAGACTGAGGAGACTTGGTAGAGCTGGGGCTGGGGGGTCTGGGACAGAAATATTAGGAGGTGCTGCAGATTAGTAAAGAGGTGCATTGGCAGAACTTTGTGGGAGATCAAGCCTGGAATAGCTGTGATGCTTCAGGTCGCGATTGTGGTATATTGGCAGAGCTATGTGTGGGAAGCCTGCGAAATGCTGGTCTATTTTAAGATTTGAAAGGAGATGATTGGGGTTGGGTTCTTTTTACCTTGAGAGAGATGAATAATGGTGCCAGGTAGAAACAACATGAGAGTTTTGCCCATTTTCAGGGCTCTCATTCAGACTAATTCAAAATCACACAGATTGAGGGCTCTGCTACAGGTGACAATGCCCTCCGAAATGCCAGTCAAGAAGAATTCAAAGGCAACTTGATCAGTACTGTGCATTCCCATCCCATCATCTCCCTTTGTTCAACACAGTGCATGCTGCGCCCAGAGCTGATGCGAGGAATGGCTGCCTGAGCGCACACAGCAGCCAAAATGAAAACACAAATTCCCTTTTTCGGCAGCTCAGAGAGAGGGAAACATCTGAGGAGAGGGAGAACACTGCTGCCAGCTGCAGAACTCGATTGCCTTGCCCAGGCTGAGGTGGCACCTGGCCAAACCAAGGCAACTCCCCCAGCCCCTGGTTTCAGATTTGGTGAGGTTGTCTCAGTCAGAGAGAGGGAGCTTTGCTAACCAGCCCAGGACCTGAGCGCTGCATCCCCCGGGCTGGCATCTCAGTGTAGTACCAGATCAGTGCCCTCCTTTGGAAGGGATACTGAACCAAGGTTTCCCACCTCTGGCTGTCCAGGGGGGGAGTTAATGATCCCTTGGCACTTACTGGAAAGAGTAGGGGGTAACCTAGGTGTCCTGGCAAACGCTCCCTCTCACAGCCAAACAAGTCCTCGTGTCCAAGGCTGAGCGCGAGCTATAGCTGAGTGCACAATGGCTGCTGTGTTTGCCTACACATGCACTGCACCTACACACTGCTTTATAAAGTGGTTTAGCACTTTGAGTACAAATTACATTACATAAAACCAATTCTATTTTCTTTACAGTATGTGAATGCCATCCAGTTATAAAATATAATACAGCGCTCCCACTTGGATCAAGTGCTTGGCAATAAATCTTCCCTTGCTATACGCCTTTTGTCCTCTGCCTCCCAGTTCCATCAACAACGCATTATAGACTTTTCCTTTATAACACACAGCTCAGTACATACACAACCGAACATCAGACTAGGCCCCTGGTAGAGAGGTCTGTGAAAGGAACATCACCGGTGTAGCTCTCAGAGGCTATGGTAGCAGATTAAACCTTCAGCTTTTAAGAACCCACAGATGGGAATCATGCATCGACCCCAGTGGGAATGAAAATATAGCCAGCTCATGCTCTGTTGTTCTGCATTATGTATAGAGAACCATAGGGATGCATGCCACTCTGCAGATATAATATAAACCAAATTCATGCCCCAAGGAGCTTACAGTTTTATTTATGCAGCTAACTCGACTAAAGAAATCATCAGCTCTTGAGAGGGGGTGTCGGGGAGAGGGGACTGGTAGGTGGCAACACAAGGGAAAGGGGGAATAAAAGCTCTCGAGAAAACTTTCTTGTCGTTTAAAAGCTTCAGGGGGGCGGGTTGCAGTCATTTGAGTCATCATGTCACTTCTAGTAACCCTACTACAGGAGGCATGTGAGAGGGGAACTCCAGAGAAGAGGGTACTGGAGAAAGGTCAGGCCAAGAAGCACAGCAGAGGAGTGCCTGAAGGGGAGTGAAGTCACTAGGCTGTTCCAGGGTGGGTGGGGTGGCAGTGTTGAAGAAGGCGATGAAGTCTGCGTGGGAGGAGATGATGGGAACATGGAAGAGTTAGCGGGGGAAGGCCCATGGGGGGGAGCAGTAAGAAATGGGAGAGGAGATGCAGAAGAGCTTTGAAGGTGAGCACAAAGGAGTATGAATATGATACAGGAATTACAGCAAGACTGGAGGAGGGGGAAAAGCCATGGCACTGCATTGGGAGAAGAAGGGGACTTTTGCAACGGAGTCTTCGTAGGTCGGCAGGGAACAAAGTGAGGTTTGGAGGGCAACCAGAGGTCATTAGCTTAAAGCCAGACCGGCCTGGTGGCCCCTCGGAAATAGTTTGGAAATCTCAGTCTAGTCCCCCTCACAGAAACCATCACCCCCTTTGGGACTTGGTTGGCATCAGGGCCGTCCTTACCCCATAGGCAAAGTAGGCAACTGCGTAGGGCATCAGGAAATTTGGGGCACCACATTTCCTGGTGCCCTGCGCAGTTGCGTGCTGCTCCGGCCCTTGCTCTGGCTCTTACCCATGCCCCTGCCCGTGCTCCGCCCTGCCTGTTCCTGCCCCGCCCCTTCCCCACCCCTGCTCCGCCCCAGCCCCGTCCCCACTCCCCTGAAGACTGCAGCCAGCCCCAACCCTGCACTCACCACGTGATAAATGGAGTGACCCAGTCCCAGCCTGCTCCGCTCCTTTGGCTCCCAGCCGCGCCGCCGGCGAATGATGGGGGCAGTTTCCCCCTCCCCCCAAGCCCGGGAGCCAGGAGAGCAGAGCAGGCTGGGGCCGGGTCACTCCACTTCCCGCAGGAAGTGACCAGCCCCCATCCACCGCGGCGGCTTGGGACCAGCCTGCTCCCGCCCGTGGAGGCCTGGTGCCCCACACAGCCCCCCCACAGTGGGGGGGCTGCCTAGGGCACCAAAATAGCTAGGGACGGCCCTGGTTGGCATAGCGACAACAGGGAGCAGGGTCGGAAGGGGCATGGAGAGCTAACCTCTCTCCCTTCTAGGGGTGTTTGGTCCCAGAGGCTGTTCTGCCATCAGGGCAGCTGGACCATCAGAAAAATGGAAACCAATGAATCAAAGCTGAGCAGATTTCCCTTCATCCCATCTCCATGGATCATTCACAGCTGCTAAGGTGACAGGAACACGGCTTCCATTACCAGGTGTGAGATCCAGGCCACAGCACCCCTTCCAATGCCTGCACCCCCAGACTGTACAGTGCACCTTCCCCTATGCAGTGTGACCAGCTCTCCCGTCCATCACTGCTTAGTCCAGGCTAGGACTTTGGGTGATCAGGGCCAAGATTTTCACAAGAGGCCAGTGATTTGAGCTGTCCTAGTGTTTGGCTACTCAACCTGAAAGGTTTCAGAGTAGCAGCCGTGTTAGTCTGTATTCGCAAAAAGAAAAGGAGTACTTGTGGCACCTTAGAGACTAACCAATTTATTTGAGCATGAGCTTTCGTGAGCTACAGCTCACTTCATCAGAACCTGAAAGGGGCCTGATTTTCATAATTGCTGCGTGCCTGGCCCCGGGTGAACAAGTCCTGTTAAGGCATCTCAATTTGAGCACCTAAAAATAGAGGCACCCAAAATTATTAGCCCCTTTAGAAAATCTCAGCCCCTCTGTGTAGTGACACTAGGCAGCGCAGATTGGCTTTAGGCAGCCTGGAAGCCAGAGAGAACCACGGGGGCTGTCTGCGTCCAGCAGCTTCACTAACGAATCCCTTCCATTCGTTACTGCTGAACCTGGCCTCATGACTCCCAGGAAGGACGCTCAACCCTGCAAAGCAGCGGGGCTTCGGAGAAGGCGCTCGCTCTTCTGTGAACAGCTTGCCAGCCACGGAAGAGGACTGAGGGGTACTTTCAAAAGAGCGAGTGTCTCCACGGAGAGTTATAGCACCCTGCCTAAAACATTTGGGGATGTCTGCAGTGCAGCTCCGATAGCCATATCCCAGCTAGCTTTCACCTGGCTAGCTCGGGCACCGGTAGCCGCGGCGCAGGCCGCAGGAGCACCATCACAACGCTGGGTACCTGCTCGGGGGCTAGCATGCATGGAAGCTCGTGCTGCCCTGGCTTCACCATTCCAGCACCAGATTAAAGCCAGCTCAGGGTGTGTCTGTGCGAGCTTCACCCACCCGCTGTGATTGCAGAGCAGACACATCCTTGGCCTGTAGCGAGCCCGGCCCCTCCAGGTCAAAGCTGAGACCCTGGAGCTGACGTTGTCACTTCCAGCTCTCGTAGACATATATGCGCTAGATCTCATCGAGCTAATGGGCTGAACATAGAAGCACGGCTGTGACACAAGCCGCAGCAGGGGCTAGTTGCCCGGAGGACGGACCTACAGGATCGTCCTCGGGATGGCTAGCTGCTGCGGCTACAGTTCTCTTTGGACCGTGCTCGCTCAGTCGGGGCTAGCGCGGGTATGTCTGCTCCAGCTGCAAGTTACACTTCCCAGCCCCAGTGCCGCCATGCCCACGGTCACAGTCGCCATACGGATACATACACGATATCAGTCGCGAATGCTTTCCGTCCCACACCTTTAAAAGTGACAGCGGGCCACTACATGCCATGGAAGAGCTGGCTCCATGGCATGGCCCCATTCAGCTTGGGGCAGGCAAAAGCAAAAGATGAAGACGGATGAAAACCTTTTAATACAGCTGGTCAGTAGCAGGGCAAAACATTCCAGGGCAACGAAGCTGCCAGGCTCACCCAGGTGGAAGGTCTGCTCTCAGTCTGCTTTCAGGGCCAGAGAGCCATGCAGAGCAGCAGGAGATTGTCAGGGACTCACAAGTTGTTATGGCTGTGAAGAAAAATGGTTCCTACATTGTTCTTGACAGTTTCAGCTTGGGGCAGGCAAAAGTAAAAGATGAAGACGGATGAAAACCTTTTAATACAGCTGGTCAGTAGCAGGGCAAAACATTCCAGGGCAGCGAAGCTGCCAGGCTCACCCAGGTGGAAGGTCTGCTCTCAGTCTGCTTTCAGGGCCAGAGAGCCATGCAGAGCAGCAGGAGATTGTCAGGGACTCACAAGTTGTTATGGCTGTGAAGAAAAATGGTTCCTACATTGTTCTTGACAGTTTTGGGTCTCGGAGACCCTGACGATCCCTTGCGCAGCCAGTTCCACCAAGAACAGCAACAATCAATTATGCAACTTTTTGCAGGCAATTTGCACCCGTGTGTGTGGCTGGGGACAAAGGGGGGGGCAGGGGGAGGAGGAAAGGCGGAGGGGACTGCATGGAACAGCAGCTGGGACCAAATGCAATGAGCCACGCTCTTCTGTGGAAGAGGTTTTCCACTCTGCAAAGCACAGCCGTTGCCCATGGCAGGCTACAGGGGCTAAGCAGCAAGGCGGCTGTGACAGGCACCTCTGAAGAGAACTGGGAAAGAGGACATGGGTGGAAAATAAAATAAGTTCTTTTCCCATTGCTGGCGGGCCATGTTTCTCAGGGCTTTTTGGATAGAGAGAACAGAGGGGCTCGGGGGTGGGGGAATTATTGAAGGGTTTGATCTCTCCTGCTAATATTCTCACTCTGTTTATCATCGGCAGCAACCTGTGGCACCTGTCTGAGGTCAGTGCATGGTCACTGCTCCCCTGGGTCTGATTCACTTGGGGCAGCCAGACACAGGCTGGTTGCGGGTTGTAGCAGAGTCCCCAAGTGGAAGAGCAAAGCATGATTGGAGCCCTTTGAAAAGAGAGGGTACCCTTAGGGTGCTGGCTAGAAAATAAGAATGGCCATACTGGGTCAGACCAATGGTCCAGCTAGCCCAGGAGCCTGTCTTCCAACAAAAAAGAACAGGAGTACTTGTGGCACCTTAGAGACTAAAAATTTTTTTAATTTATTTGTTAGTCTCTCAGGTGCCACAAGTCCTCCTGTTCATTTTTGCGGATATAGACTAACACAGCTGCTACTCTGAAACCCATCTTCCAACAGTGGCTGGAGCCAGATGCTTCAGACAGACTGAAGAGAACAGAGCAATTATCAAGTGATCCATCCCCAGTTGTCCAGTCCCAGCTTCTGGCAGTCAGAGGTTCAGGGATACCCAGAGCATGGAGTTGCATCTCTGGCCATCTTGGCTAAAAGCCATTGATGGACCTAGCCTCCATGAACTTATCTAGTTCTTTTTTGAACCCAGTTATATTTTGGCCTTCACAACACCCCCTGGCAATGAGTTCCACAGGCTGATTGTGTGCTGTGTGAAAGAAGTACTTCCTTATGTTTGTTTTAAACCTGCTGGCTAGTAATTTCATTGGGGGAGCCCTGCTTCCTGCGTTATGGCAAGGGGTAAATAATACCTTAGTCCCTAGTCACTTTCTCCACCCCCTTCATAGTTGTGATTACTCCTTAATATGGAGGTTCGCTAATGAGCACCTCCCTGTCTACGGCCACCACGGCCCCCAGTGACATGGAAAAGGCATCTTGGGACAGCACTGAGGAATGAAGGTTAAAGTCTACATCTGTTCGGTTATAGCTCTCCTGTTTGTATCTGTGCTCTGTGTCTCCTTCTCTCATTACTACTGAATCTCCCTCGGCCACACTCCCTGCTCTCACCTGTCCAGGCCCTTTTGCTCTTTGGTACTCTTCTGTGTTTGCTACTCCCCCAGCGCTGGCTGTGTGTGTGAACGAAGTTACCTGGCAAAGACTGACACGGAGCAGCCACGCTGGGTGCAGAGAGGGGCTTAGTTTCTGAGTTCAGCTGGCTAAAAAAACCATCTAGAAATGCCAACAGACTCCTGGCCCAAGCTGCAGCGAACAGGAAGCATCACTGCTCAAGGCCTGATGGCTGCTTCGCCACCGGGAAGGAAACAGCTCCACAGGCTCGGAACCACACTTCAGAGAAACTGAAGTGAGAAGACGATTGCAGAGGTGGGGAGAATTCCCACGCGGGACAAAAGCCATCACCACCACTCAACATGAGGCTCCAGAATTAGCTCCACGTAGAAGGCCCAATCCTGGCTGGCGCTGAATGTTCCCCATTCCCACTGAAGTCAATGGGAGCTGTGGGCGCTCAGCCCCTGGCAGGCCTAAACCCACAGAGCTGGAGTGTTAGTAGGCCGGGGGGCTACCTCAGGGTATGTTTTTCATGCAGGTAAAAGCTTAGCGTGGCTAACTGGCTTTTCTGTGCTCTGCCTCTCTTCTCTGCAACTCCCCATTATCCAAATACAAGCTGGATCCCCCCTCGCATCATGGCCCCAGTTCCATGCTGATAAAGGGGATTCAACTGTTCAGGAAAACATGCCCATATCTCTTCCTTCCTTCCTGCAGTTCCCACCCACAGAGCAGAATCAGCAGGAGGTATTAAAGGTTAAGGCTCACCTTGGTCCAAGCAGAGGAGGCGTGAGGTGGGCAAGGGCAGTGGAATCAGTGGAAAGGCACCTGCTCCCAGGAGGTATGCCACAAGACTTCAGCGCACTTACCTCTGGCAGTGAGCTTCTTGGTGTTTATGATCTTGGCTGCGTACTCCTGTCCCGCCAGCACCTTCACGCATCTCCGGACGATTGAGAAGGCACCTCTGGGGGAGACAAGAGCCCAGAAAGAAAGTGAAAGGGGTTGGACTCAAAAGGAAAAGCAGGAGCGCCACACGGCACCTGCCAGCATTGGAGACTTGAAAACAGAAACACATGTATGAACTCTGGACAAGGAGGAGAGTTCTGGAGGGACAGACTCAATAGTGGTAATTAGCATGATTGGAAAGATAGGGATTCATAGATTCATAGAAGGTTAGGGTTGGAAGGGACCTCAGGAGGTCATCTAGTCCAACCCCTTGCTTGAAGCAGGACCAATCCCCAATTTTTGCTCCAGATCCCTAAACAGCCCCCTCAAGGATTGAACTCACAACCCTGGGTTTAGCAGGCCAATGCTCAAACCACTGAGCTATCCCTCCCCCCCGATTATCCTGTCCAAACTGAGCTAGATGGCATGGGCAAGACTGTTAGGAAAACGCTCCCATCCTGAGAGCTGATTCTGGGAGGGCAGGGACCAGGGCTCTGTCAAGGCTGAATCCCCACTCTGTCACTCCGAGTGCAGAAAGTGGGGGCCCACAGGGATTCTAAAAATTAGTACTTGCCACTCCAGGTTTCTATTACACTTCCAAGGTTACAGCTTTTCTCTGACCTTGGCTTGGTAAATGCTGCCACCACCCAAATGAAAAAAAGACAACCTTGGACCCAGGCAGGAACACTTGGGAATTCCTCCCTGTGAGGTACCCTCAAGCCCTTTCACCCACCTCCGGGGAAGAGCTGAGAAG
Organism: Eretmochelys imbricata; assembly: GCF_965152235.1. Taxonomy (NCBI): domain Eukaryota; kingdom Metazoa; phylum Chordata; order Testudines; family Cheloniidae; genus Eretmochelys; species Eretmochelys imbricata. The sequence continues at coordinate 7,082,417 of NC_135579.1, read as the reverse complement.
GAAAACAAAGGAAATTAGCTGTGCTACCAGCTAATCAAACAGCATATGCACAAACCACTTAGGACACCAAAAATCCAATCCTGTTCTTAAAAAAGGTAAATTTTATTAAAAACAAAAAGAAAGAAAATACATCTGGAACTTAGGCTTTTGCTAGATTTTAAAAGAGCAATTCCAAAAATCAAGCACTCAAAATAGCTTTCTTGGGGGTTCAGCTTAAAAGGTTATAAGAAAACAAAAGCATTTGGGGTTAGCACAGAGGTGATCCACAAGCCAAAACAAAAAAATCAACCTGATTGTGCCTTACTAAACATTTCCTATCCAAATAATTCCTTCTAGGTATGGAAGATGAATTTTCATACCTGGTTCAAGCCTTACATAGCATTGCTGCTCCATCCCTGCAGCCCAGAGAACAACAGACAAACGGAAAGTTTCTTTCCCAATTTTAAAAGTTCTAGCCTTCCCATTGGCTCTTTTGGTCGGGTGCCCACCCCTTTTCTTTTACCTGTGGTTTGTTAACCATTTACAGGTATAGCAAGCAGAGAACAGACACCAAGAGGGATTTTACAGCTAACTGGCTGGGTGGGTATCCATCAAAGGGAGCTACTCCCCCCATCCCCTTCATGTATCACAGGCTCTGAGACAAGCAATTCAGTATTAGAAAAAAGACCAGTTTATCTCCCCTCTTTTACCTGGTTTGCTGGAAAGCTCAAAACCAAGTACATTTACTGGACTTTTTTCACATTTTCTTCTCTCCCAAAAAGGCCAGTCTTTGATTGGTGGAAACCACTTTCTGTCTTATCAAACATCTTGCACTACAGGTTGCAACCTTTGTCAAAAATATTGACTTAGGAAGGGGTAACAGAAATGAAAGTGGCTTTTATTCACAAACTAATTGTGGCTGCTTTTTAGTCTTTTGATTGTGCTTTCTACCATAAAATTACTGTAATAATACACATAGGCAGATGCAAACATGGTATCAAAAACCCAGATCAGCAACAGGGAATTTATGGCACAAGAAGCCCCTTCCACTAGCAAACACTCAGAATCCACTCACGGAGAAGTATCTATTACAAGCAGCAGCTCACAGGGTATTTTAAGATGATGGATGAATGAGTAAATGTGTCTTGGGATCACTTCATGAGTGAGTGTGTCTTGGAATCACATGTGCATTTCAGGGCCAGGTAGAGGAATCTACGTATGGCATCTTGGGAACACATGGGCAGGTTGGTGTGTGTGCGTCTCACTTGGGCACACGTGGGTACTTCAGCTTGGTGAATGCATGTCTGGGGTGAATTGTGGGTCATAGATCTTCAGATCACAATTGAGTGAATGAACATGTGTGTTTCCTGGGCGCATGCAGGTGACTAGTGAGTACATGCATCTCACGATCGTGCACGTGTATTGTGGGGGATGATACGAGTGGGTGACTGAGCATATATCAGGTATTTCAACCTTAGGTGCCGTCCATCACACTTGGTCTGCCCTGCAGCATCCTCTACCGTTCCCGCCCTTGGTCTCTCCAGAGCGGAAGCCGTGTAGCATGTTGAGCAGTGCCAGACTGCGTGGTACTTTTATGATGTGTATCTATGTCCACTTGGCAACAGAATGAAACCTGCCAATTTCATTGCACTTGTGGTCCAAACGGATTCTGAACCCAGATCTTAGCTGGGAGCTGCAACAACTCGTACGCTCTGTGAATCGGCACAGAGGGGACCTGCCACACACACTCACCAGTGGGTTACAAAAGGTTAATCCACTCGTTCCCAGCATCACTGAGCCCCGCCTCCTCCAGTGAAAAGCCCATCTGTAAACAGGGGGACCCACGTATATTTGGAACATAGTGAATGGAAGCCACCAGCGTGGAGAAGTGCTGAAGAGTTTGACAAATGACTCTCTTACCCTGGCTGCCACAGTTCACTAACAGCTTGGACAGTGCTCTATGCCCAAGGAGGTGATAGGTGAGCAGAGTTCCCTCTCCTTTGCTGAGAAGGGGACAGATCCACATGGCATTCTCCTCTTCCTGCCTCCACCCAAAGGGACCACAGAGCTCAGCACTCAAAGAGCTTTTCCAAGACACTGACCTCACTGTCCCTTGAAGCAATGAGCAAAGCAATATTGGAAACCGAAGTCCATCAGAAAACTGAAACAGCATCTCCCTGAACCATCACCTGAGCAGCCTCCCCTCCGTGTGGGATGCAACGACCAGCAACCTCCCTAACAGCTCAATCTTGAGTCTCTGCACCAGATTCTGCAGTGTGATTTTGGAACACTGACCCAGCTAGACCAACAAACTCATTGCACTTTAGGAACACAGTTTGGATTTGAGCACCGTCTTTCCAAGCTGCAAGGCAAGGCACAACCCCACCCGCACCAGGCCTGCTAAATAGGAGCTAGGACTCTGCATTTAGTGATCTTTCTGCCAGATCCATTCAAATCAGTCAACAATCAAAAGCAATCCCCCCTCCTGCCCCCCTTCCTTCCTTCCATCTCCCCGCATAAACGGGAAAGGAATAAAATCAGGAAACAGGCTCTCTGCTGAACAATGATGACCAATTGATTTTCCCGGTGGGAGAAGGAGGAGGTAGGCAATTTGGGTTTGAATATGAATCTTTAGTGAAATGGGGAAGCAACGGGGTGCGAGAAGCTGCAGTAAAGAACTTATTGAAATCCCAATGGAGAAGCCAACCTATGCACCCGGAGCCACAGCTGGAAAGTACTGCTCAGGGTCACGTGGCTGCGGCCAGCAGGGCTAGCCACAGGAGACTCTTCTGGAGGGGTTTGAAAGACGAGAAAGCCAAACAGGAACTTTTCCTGCCTCTCTGTCTTGTGGGAGCCTGAGATTTATTCTTGGCCTCTGTAAGATCTGATTTCAGAGTAACAGCCGTGTTAGTCTGTATTCGCAAAAAGAAAAGGAGTACTTGTGGCACCTTAGAGACTAACCAATTTATTTGCGCATAAGCTTTCGTGAGCTACAGCTCACTTCATCAGATGTGTACTGTGGAAAATACAGAAGATGTTCTTATACATACAAACCATGAAAAAATGGGTGTTTACCACTACAAAAGGTTTTCTCTCCCCCCACCCCACTCTTCTGCTGGTAATAGCCCATCCAAAGTGATCACTCTCCTTACAATGTGTATGATAATCAAGTTGGGCCATTTCCAGCATAAATCCGGGGGGGGAAGGGAGGGAGAAAACCTGGATTTGTGCTGGAAATGGCCCACCTTGATCATCATACACATTGTAAGGAGAGTGATCACTTTAGATAAGCTATTACCAACAGGAGAGTGGGTTTGTGGGTGGGGGGGGAGAAAACCTGGATTTGTGCTGGAAATGGCCCAACTTGATCATCATACACATTGTAAGGAGAGTGATCACTTTGGATGGGCTATTACCAGCAGGAGAGTGGGGTGGGGGGGGAGAAAACCTTCTGTAGTGGTAAACACCCATTTTTTCATGGTTTGTATGTATAAGAACATCTTCTGTATTTTCCACAGTATGCATCCGATGAAGTGAGCTGTAGCTCACGAAAGCTTATGCTCAAATAAATTAGTCTCTAAGGTGCCACAAGTACTCCTTTTCTTTTTGTAAGATCTGAACTATTCTTATCCCCAGAGCCTGGAGGGCAAGGGGTTTAACTGGAATGTGGGGGGCAGAAGAGAGAGAGAGGAGTAAATGCTGCATTTCATGCTGCATTTCTCCACTGAGGGGCCGCCCATCCATTCTGGGTCCTTGAGGCTCCCTGTGTGCATTTGTCTTCATCACGCCTGCCTTCCTGGAAGTGGGGGATTTGGGCACCGTTTGCTGCGCCTATTTCCACATCAGAACCCCACGCTCTGGTACCTGGATGGGAAGAAATCAGTGCTCCCATGCCTGGGAAAACCTCCCTAGCTTGCACACAGAGCTAGTCTACAAAACTGTCCATCTGTCACTGTCACCCACATCCTCCCTCCTCCTCTGCTGCTCTTTGGTAGTTACACCTGCGGAACATGTCTTACCTTAATTTAGACGGTGAACACTTTGGGGCGGGGGTTGTCTCTTCCTAGGTGTTTGCCCAACACCCAATCCCACGGACTAGTGCCATGCAAATAGGGCTAAGGGTGCCATCCACTGCTGCTGACGCTCGTGATTTTATTGGGAATCTTATATTTGGAGGGTTTCTGAAAGCCCCGATTCTGGATTTGGGCTCATTCCTGGAAATCTCAGCTTTCCTTTGAAAACAATAAGGAAGTGTCTAGCCCTTGTGGGTGTGGAGAATAGCCTGAAAAGGTGGCCTGAGTGCAACGTAAAGGCTCATACACCCAGAAGGCAAATGCCCAAGATTGCTTGGAGTTTTTTCAATCTTCTGCTTGTTCAGGTCCAATGATTTTTGGCCCAACTAATTGGGGTTGGCGCTAGTGAGAGTGCCCCCAACTCCCACTGCTTTCAGTTCTTGCTAAGGGGATTGAGATCATGCCCTGATATCTAAGTATGGACAGAAAGCCCATGCTCTGAAATCTATGGGAGACAGAGTTCTCACACTGATACCTGGCCCTCTTCTATACCCTGGGAGCAGCCAGAGATCCCCCATGGTTCTGCCAATACATCGTGGACTGGATTGCTATAAATCCTGTAACTTTCCACTGGCTAAATAAATAAAGGAATTAATTCATTTCAATTCAAATAAACAATCCAGAAAGGGGAAGTGTCAGGAAACCTCAGAAGACCACAATCAGGAAGCTGGAAATGTATCCGTCTGGTTCACTGGGGCAGGAACATTCCGCCAACACACTTGATTGTTCAGCTCTTCTTTGTCTTTGTAATAGATCACAGAAATACCATGTGATGAATTAAGAAGAGTCCAGAGAGTGCAGCAGGAGGAACAAGGCACTGGCCTTTCATCACAAGAACAGCGAGTTTCAATTTGGCTTAAGTAATAAGTGAAATGAGTCTGCAGGGCTCAGCTGAGTCCTTAGTGAATCTTTATCAATGTCACAGAACTGCCACATTACAGACTGTCTCTCTGGTTAGGAGAATCTGGGACTGAGGGTAGGAAGGGAGGAATTGCTATAGTGGATCAGACTTGAGGTAGAGATGCCTCAGGAGACAACTTAAGAACCCTGGCAATGAGTTCCACAGTCTACTTATACATTTTGTGAAAATATTACCTTTGATTAGTTTTTAATTTCTCATCTTTTAATGTCATTGAATGGCCCCTTATTCTTGTCAGGGAGAACAGAAGTTTCTGCTCTATCATCGCCGGACCATTCATTATTAGATATACTTTTATCACATCCCCTTTTCTTCATCTCCTTTGTAAGGTAAACAATCCCAATCTTTTCAATCTCTCTTTCTCAGAGAGTTTTCTCTGCCTTGATCATTCTTGTCTCCCTTCTCTGAAATCCCTTAGATATGCAATATCCTTTTTGAGATGGTTTGACCAGGACTGCATCCCAAAAGAGGCCATACCATTGTTTTCTATAAGGGCATTAGAATATTCTTCATATTACTCTCCATCCCATCCCTTATGCAGCCTAATGTCTTGTTTGCTTTTTGACCATAGCTGCATACCGAGAAATTGTCCCCACTGGGCTGTCTGCAGTGATGCCCAGGTCCCTTTCTTGTGTTGATATGGTCAATTCAGAACCTTGGAATAGACTGGACGAGCAGGGCGTGGTGCAGGTCACACTTTAGGTGCACTAGGAGAGCTGGGTGAGGAGCCTGTATCAGCTGGGGCTGTTGCGGGTCAGCACCGAGGTGCATTAACAGAGCTTTGCGGAGACTGTTCGAAAAGCAGCAAGTGCCACAGCTGTGGATGGAGCCGAGTGGGACAGCCTTGCATAAAGGTGTGGCTATGCGTCGGTCAACATTTGTCTAGACTAACAGTGCCTGTGTGTCTGGCGCAGGGAGCAGGTGTGCGCGTGTGTTTCCGTTGGATGGGTGCTTTACAGGGTGCGTGCATTGTGTGTGCACACGTGTGAGAGTCAAAATGACGTGGTATGGGCGGTACCCAGGTTGGCTCTGCGTGCACGCTGCACAGGGCGCTCACGCGGTCAGCACGCAGCTGCTCAGAGGGAATCAGAGGCGTGTTGCATGGTGTTTTCACAGGTCTTGGCGGCAGCAGGAAGGTTACCCATTGCTGGCACTGGAGATTTACATTGAACTGTAAGCGTAGACAGCACCCAGCTGCTGAACCCAAGAGCCGTGGGCAGCAGCAGCTCAGCTGCGCAGGGCGCTGATGCCCATTAACGATGGGGAGATTCGCTAGGTTTCAGGACTGCGCATTGTGAGGCGTTCAGAGGGCCTGTGTGCGCACATGGGGCATGGAGCGTTCTTAAGGACAGCACGCCTTGTCCGGTATTCAGAGGGTCCTTTGTGCAAAGGCTGCAGGGGAGGTTTGCAATGTGCAAGTGCTGGAGGAAATAGAAAGAGGACCTCTGTGTGCATGCTGCAGGGAGCATTCACCGTCTGCGTGCTGCAGGGGGATTGAGAGTGGCAATATTTCAGTCTGTGTGTGGGTGGGTGAGTGGGTGCATGGATCCGTACATGCATTGAAACATGTGCACAGCTAGAGAGGAAGCATGTATTTACTTTTCAGTGCTTCCCTTCCTTGTATTTACGAGCCCAGCCCTGCTCACAGCCCACTGCCTTCTGGGCTCCTGCTGATCACACACAACCTTTAAACACAGGACAGTGAACCAAGCCAGGGCCAATGCTGGCTGCTCGCTGGGCAGCAAACTCGGCAGAGTTTAGGCATCAGGCCGAGCCCTGAAGCAGAACAACCACCTGTTGCCGCAGGACAGGGGCACAACTCCAGCCGTGGCAGAACGTGGTGCTGAGCTGGGAGAGCCTCTCTCCTGCCACTTGTTGCCTGCTTGAGAGACAGGCTGGTTGCAGCAAATAGCTCCCAGGGAAGCAATGCTCAGGTCCCTCAGGGCACCCACTCTCACAATGCGATTCCATCTGAACTGCCTTCCCCAGCTCCCACGGACCTGGGGTGTCCCCCTGCCAACTTATAGTGTGCTGTACTGCCTGGACACACTCCAGTTCCCACAGCCAGAGGCCAGCACTCCCTGCTCCCCACAAATACAGAATGCCCCTCCCTGCCCAGCTCCCACAACTGGGGGACATTCACTCTCAGTCCCCCCTAGTCCACCACAAACAGGGGTCACACCCATCCGTTCCCCACTCACAGCACACATCACTCTCAGCTGCTCCCCTCGCCACAGCTGCCCACACACAGGGGATGCCTCGCCCCTGCTGTTTCCCTCACACAGACTCAAGCAGCTGGGGGGGAGGATTTGGGGGGTGGAGGGTGCGTGAGCAGCTCAACAGTACCAGGAACACAGCCCTGCACACATGCTCCTAGGAAAAAACCCCTTCCTAGAGCCACGGCTAGCCAGGAAGGGGGACAGATTGCAGCATAGGGAGGGAAATCTCCACCTGTGAGCAGCCAGTTCTCCCACCTTGCTCCAAAGCACAGTCCACACCTGCTGACAAAGGTCAGTGCTCCCTCCCTTCCTGACATTAGGTTTTATTAACAAAGTAACTCAAAACGAGTCCCAGCCTAAGCTTCCTCGCACAGCTGGGCAGCTACTGCTGCTAGGGCTCCTCCCTAAGGACTGTTCAGCCCAGCCCCTCCATTCCCAACAAACCGCTTCCACCTCCCTTATATCAAGGGTGGAGTTAACAAGTCACCTGCAGCAGTGAGTCAGCCGGATTCACTTGGCATCTCCCAGCAGACAGCTCAACACCTCAGACCACTGCGAGCATGGCCCACCACCCTCGCCCCCAGGTTACCATGCGCCCCCCCTTGATCTGTGATGCCCCCATCTTGATACGTTTGGTGATGCTGGCACCAACCCTTCAGGTCTTGAATAGACATGGGAGTAAGCAAGGTGACGGTAGAAGGGGAGGACGGTGCAGTTATCTTTGCCAAATCTGTTAGGGCAGGTTTTGGTTCTGATAAATAAACACAGGGTGAGGTTTGGATCTGGGCCCTGTTTGAGGGAGGGTGGAGAAACTGTTCCAAGTTAGAGTCAGGAGGCAAGAACTGCTCCAGTTTCATGAATTCATCTTCACGGAGGTATGAGATTCAGGCTGAAATTGGTACAAAGGATCCTGCTTCAACAAAAATGGTTCTTAATCCAGAATCTCTCTCCAGGTAGCTGGTAACCTACCATCTTCTCTCCTCTCAGTCCAAGCAGCAGCTGGCCAGCTCTCCCTTGTGTAGCAACTCATGCACGTTCATGGGTTCAGTCCCTCTGGTGGAGGAGGGGAAAGTGTCACCATCTCCCCCTTGCCGCCTGTCTATATTTGATGGGTGGCATGTCCTTGGCCCCGGGATTTGAGGAGGCAGCTGGAACCCATCACCTGAGGGGGTCACGGACACAAATGCACTCCCGTTTCCCCTCGCTTCAGCCAGAGTTGGGTCTTTCTGTAGGAGCCCCTCCACTGAGAGGTCACCAACACACAGCCCCTCTGTTCTGCCCTGTATCTGCTATCCCAGCCACGCAGACAACGTGTAGGGTCAGCTTTAAGTGTAAGCAAAGCAGGAGGCCACACACGGCCCTGCACCCCACACAAGCTCAGCAACACTCAGGCCCGCCCTGGGCGCCAATTGCCATTAGACCATCCCTACGGCAGCAGACGGCAGGCAACTCGTGGCCTCCTCCGCCCTGGCAGCTTGCAGGACCTGGCTTCATGAGCAGTCACTCTGACACAAGGACACTCTGCATCTCCGTGTTTCACACCTTCCCTGCCAGCACCAGCCTGCTATGCTGCCTCCCTTCTGCACCTCCTCCTCCTCCCAGTCCGTTAAAGGATTTCTCTCCTTTCTAGAAAGAAGAGGGTGGGTGGTGGGGGGGGGGTGCTTTTTTTTTTTTTTTTTTTTTTTTAATAAAGTCATCTTCTCCTGCTGCTCTGGGAGTGAAGGGGCTGATTATACAGTGCTGCATGATCATTTCCTCCAGCCCCTCCCGTCACCTGCCGTGGGGGCGGACTCAAAGAGTTGAGAGGAGCCTGGAGCCAGAAGGAGACATTCTTTCTATTTGTCTCACTTCAGTTCCCTCCCTTGCCGACTGCCTCCCCCCCACCCTGCAACTGCGTGCTCCCCTTGTTCTTCAGCTGCTTGTTTTGTTCCCCAGCCTCCTCGGGGAAGATAGAGTTAGCGATCCCTATGGTGACCCGCAGATGGAGAATGCAAGGTTCTTGTTTCTCCAGTCAAGGTGGCAAGGCCGCCCTGGAGTATAGTTCTTCCAGAAGGAGCCGGGTTTTGTCTTTCACTCCTGGGAGGGAGGCTGGGAGCTCAGCCATGCTGGGAGGAAGGCAGACTCTGGAAATGCTTCCTCCTCCCTCTGGGAGATCTTGGGATGGTGCAAATGGACTGATCCAGCAGCACCAGAAAATGCCCCAGAGACAAGGATGTCTTTGTCAAGCCAATTTCCACCTCCTGCCCCTCTCTACTCCTGGCCATCCCCATCCCTCAGACCCCAAAGTCTCTCTGAGCCTCACATGAACCGTGCTTCAGCTTTCCCTTGGGTGGCGCTCTCCTGTACAGACAATGGCTCACCTGGCTGGCAGGAGACGTGCTCAGGACATGAACTCTACAGCTAAGGCTGAGTGGAGAGATGAAAGTGCAAAGACACACTAGTGCACTGTTTAAGATGAGACATCCGAATAAGAGCCAGGGTCCTTCACCTCTGTTATCTCAATGATCAATGCCTGATACTTCTCAGGGATATGGGGAAACCCCCATAATGCACTTAGGCAACTATGTAATATTTTCCATGGAGAAGGGGAATTCCTTCTCAACTCCAACGGTGATCCTCTTACACCCTAGATTTGATTACCACTCCCTTAGCAGGAGTAATGACAACTGTTGTTCTTGGCCATCAAATTAACCACCTACCATGATCTGGCCCCCTGCATAGAGGGCTCCCTTCAACACCATTACCCTTGGGCTGCTAGGGAAGGGCATCAGTGTTCTGTTATCGGTCCTCTTCACTGGTCAGTCCAAAGGAACGCCATCCCCATCCTCTGACTCATCTCCCCACAGCCTGGTTCAGGCCTGGCTCAGGCCCGGCTCAGGCCCAGCTCCCTGCACTTGGGGAGTGGGAGACCAAGCCCCAGACAGCAGCATAACCTGTTGCTCTCACAGTGCACTGTCGTCTCTGCATCATCATTCAGCAGCTTCAGGGCAATGACATGAAACTGAAGATGTGACCCAGGAAATCCAAGCTTTTTAGCACCTTGAGGGCCTTTGAGTCCTTCCTGGATTCTGCCCCCCATCCCCACAAGAAGGGAGCTGCACATTAAGGACTGTTGCTCCGGATGTAGCTCCCGCCAGAGTCTGTCATGACCGTGGGATGGAAGACCATGTGAAGAGATTCCTTCTCCTTCCTCTAGAGGCAGCGCTCACATCTCCAGAGCTCCCAGCCAGGATAAGAGATGAATGCAGCTCTCCCAGAGTCAGCACTGAAGCTGAGCAAAACTCAGAATTTCCATCCCACATGAAAGTCCCATATTTGAACATTTGTTTTCGTCTCAAATCGGGACAAAAATTAATTGTGGTTCAGAAACGTTGAAACGTTTCTCTTTGATGTTCCTGAAATTGAAATATTCATTTTGGTTTGTTGAACTGACTCAAAATGAAGCATTATGGGTCAGTTCAACATTAAACTGGTTTGCTCCATTGTAGAAGTGGTAGTTCTGGACCTGGATGCTCCAATGCTCCCCTATCTGCCAGGCTCCCTGGCAAGACTCCATTTCCCATGATGCACCACGCAGCAGGAACCAAGAGGAGTTCATGCTGCATTATGGGAGATGTAATATCCAGGGAGCCCAGCCATAGGAGAGAATGGGGGCATGAATTACAAGTCCCAGAAGACAATGCACTGATAGGGAAATGCAGTTTAATGTTCTGTTGAACTGAATCAAAATGAAACATGTCAGGTCAGTTCAACAAAACTAAACATTCTGATTTGGGCTGAACTGACCTGACTTCATTTCGATTTTCCCAACAGACAAATGTAACTGGCAAAATTGTAATTTTCCCAACAGAAAAATTTGATTTTTGCAGGAACTCCAATTTCCACTGGAAAACCATTCCAATGGAAAAGTCCCCATAGCTCTAGTCTGCATGTTGTGACTTACTGGGTTGACAAGACAGCAAGGCCCACAATGCACTTAGGAGCATACCCCAGAGATGCAGCTCTGCTCCAACCTCCACCCCCTTCGAGCTCACACACAAGTTATAATCCTTCTGGAGTAAACTAGATCTCTTCAACACAGGCAAACAAAGAACACTGTGGGCGAGTGAAGAATAGGGTCCAGCCTGCCTCTGAACTACCTCCCTTCAGTCGGCTCAATTCTCAACATGAGCAATACCAAGGGGTAACCTTCCCATCTACTCAGTGAAAGGACAGTCTGGGGCGCAGGCAGGAACATGGCCTTCTTAGAACCGTGGGTTCAGATCCTAGCAGGGCTGGCTCAGCCTGTCATCTATCCAACGCAAAGAGACTTGGAGGTGCCGTGAAAAGCCAAGGTCCTATCTGTCGCATGTGAATGTTATTGGTTTATTTTTGGATTTGGGAAAACGCATCCATTGAAAATGCCTCTGGTCTAGCATTACAGCAGAGCACAAAACCAGCTAACTCAGGCTTGGATCCCAACAGATGTTCACATCTGAAGATCAAGCCTAAAAGATATTAATGATCCACTAGTCCTTTCCATCAAGGGAGGGGCTTGCCATAGTGTCCTAGGCTACAGTCTCTCCTGTACACACGGCTATGCTGGGTTTCTGCCTGTGCAATGTTTGGCTGCTGCCTACCCTTCCCCAGAGGCAGCTGCTTTGCAGCATTGTTGTGTGAATCTGTGAAGAGCTTTGGGATCCATCATGATGGAGGGTGATACACAAACAAAAAATGTTAATACCATTAAATAATAAAACAAAACATTCTCCGGGTAACACTAGAAAATGTGCCTTGGTTACTCGAGAGACTGTGGAGGAAACACACTCTCGGGCTTGTGCATAAGGCATGTGCCCATGCAGAGTTGTATCCCATCCTGCCTATGCCTCACCCTATTATCCTCACATTTCCTATGTCGCACCCCATCCCTACCTTTTCTGTGCACCCCCCCTGCCATTTAGAACCATCCTGGCTGTGCCATGTACCCAGTTTTATTCCTTGTCCCCTCCAGCCATGCCCGCAGCACCTGAGAACACTTCACATGGTTGCAGTCCCTCCCGCCCCACTCCGCGCAGCAACCACGCAGCAGCGTGAGCGAAGAGATGAGAAGCCTCTGGAAGAAACAGGTTCAAAGCAGGTGTCTGAGGGGAAAGAATAGCTTGCCCCTCTCGGGCCAACCCACCAGCTTTATCTCCATTTATCGCACAGACCTGGTCACCGACTCAGTACTTCACTTCAGTCTGAATCACAGTGTCCCAGGAGTGACGCAGTCACCAAACATTGGTGAAAAATAAATACAGTGTGCTGTGCGCTTCACAAGCCATCTAGGTACACACGCATATCCCAGAGCCAGCTGGACACGGACTTCCTTGGAGTTGCACCTGCTTCAGCGAGCAGCAAATTTGGCCCATTCTGTCCTCCCCTCTCTTTTGCACAGGAAATACTAGTCACTTTCAGTCCAGAAGAAAGCACCCTCCGCTTTCACTCGATTTCTCCATCCTCGCCCCCAGTTTTGTATCCCCACCTGCCTGCACATAGTCATAGACAAACCCAACACCTGTGCACACACACATTTAATGCTATACAAAATACATATGTGCATGCAGGCCATGACGTATGTACTGGAACAAATAGGCACTCCTACAAATAGGCACAACTTCACATTCAAAACAGATGCACACAATCGTACACAAGATGCGAGGGCAGACTCAAACAGCCAAACAAAACCATATGCCCACGTATACATCCAAAGATGCCTGTAACTGTGTGCACAAAATTCAGATGGATGTACACAAATGTGAAAAATTCACTCAGAAAGATGCACCCCCTTATACACACACACACACAGATGGATGCATGCACGAGGGCACTCACACACAAAATACACACCAACAGGCAGTCATACCCCAGCATAGACACATAAGGCTCCATCCTGCCAGGTGCTAAGCACTCTGAATTCCCAGAGATTTCAATGGGAGCAGAAGACATTCTGTACCTCACTGGAATGCTCAGCACCCTGGAGGATCAATCCTACAATGCACACACATTTAGACAGATGCACACTAATACAGACCTACGTGTGCATGCATGACAAGTCAAGACAGACATCTACACATATGCACACAAAGAAATACCCAGACATGCAAAACCAGACACAGCCCACCCTATACATGACAGTCTCATGAAACCCAACTGTCAGCCTCGCTCTCTTGGGCTCCTGGGCACACAGGTTCCTGTCCAAGGAATCAGGAGCAGCGCTACCCATAAGAGGTGTCTAACTACTCCGAGCTAATCAGGGCAGCACAGAAGATGGATGAGGGGGTGGCTGCTGTCCTGGATTCTTCCATGAATTTCTAAACCCCAGTTCTCCTGGGAGACAGTCATCACCAGGCAAGTTGTTTCCTGCTGGCAAGCAAAGCCCTGTGAAATCCAGCACAGAGCATCTCCCAGTAAAAAAAACTTAGTGCAACATACAACGGAACAAGAACTCAGACAGCTGCCCAGATCAGATCCTTCATCTCCCTTGACGCAGCCGGACAAGTTCCCAGGCAGAATTAGCAGCATCGCTTTGGGGGTTTGCTTTCTTAAGCGAGGGTCATTTCGCAGTTGCCCCCTTTTGCAGAGGCAGCAGCCCCCGAAGCGCGCACAATGCAAGCCATTCACACACCCAGCCCTGGATGCTTGAGCCGCTCTTAGCCTTTCCCAGGCTGATCCCCTTTCCTTACAAAAGCGGAGGGCAAGGGAACCTGGTTTTATGTGCCACTGCGTTCATTCTAGGGGAACAAAGCAGGGAAGGTCAGGGGCTGTTTCCCTGGTCTCTGGCTCTCCGATCCTACCCTAGTGCGACCCCTTTCACTCTTGACAGTTTGCGTGACCCCGCTCCCTTGCGAGTTTGATTTTTATGGTTCACTCCGTTGCCTTTTCTTTCCTCCAGAATCCCAGCTGTTCCCATGTCAGTTAATTTCCCCCCACCCCCGCTGCCAAAGCCTCTCTCACTGCCGATGCAGCACCACTACATTCCGAGCCCTGCTGTCTCCAACTTACTTGCCCAGTTCTTCAAAGAGCTGATATTCCTCGCTGAACCGGGTGCAGGTGATGGTTGCCATCCTGGATGGTGATGCTCCCTCACCAGCGTGGAGTTTTGGACAAGCGCCTCTCCTCTCGTTCCCTCAGTCTCTTTTTGCTCCTAGTGCTCTCTCCTCTCCGAGGTAAATAAGGGAACGTGTTTGATTGACAAGCCCGAAGATAATGATGAGGGCAATTTGTCTTCTCAGCCTCACAAGCCTTCGTCAGCATCCAAATCCCCATAGCAACCACCTCTGGAACGCCCTGTTTCTGTTGCCCAGGCAACTGCTTCCCAAACACCTTCCTCTGCTGCTACTTGCAACTCTCTAACGCCCTGACTCTGCGGCTCTAGAAATTGCAGCCCAGTGGAAAACAGCACGCCACTTGCTAAGAGGGTCCCCAAAGTCTAAAATATAAATATTAAAAGCAAATTAAGCCAGACAACATGGTTAGAATTAACTGGGGCAAAAAAGGGTTACCCTGGAAACTGCAGTTTCCATGTTGCAGGACAGTCCCTGGAAAGACAGGATGATGTTGCCATGGCAACTGCATCTCATTCTCCAGAAAGACAGGTATTGCAGAGTTGCCCTGGCAACAGCATAGTTCCAAGGTTTAGAGAGAGGATGCCTCATTCAGCCAGACCTAATTTTTTTAGGTGCCTGCTTTATTAGGCTGCTGAGCATCATTTGTGGATAGAAGACAAGCAAAGCGGGTGCACTTGGAGGACCAAACCTCCTTTCAAAATGAATAAATAGGTCAAATAATGCAAACTAAATGGGTTCAGTTCCTCGATGATTCCTCCTGGGAGAGCTTCCCAAAACCACCCTGGTAGAAAGAAGCCACTGAGCTTTATTCCCAGAAGACCATCTGGCCCAGATTCCACTGCAGTGGGGAGCGGTGTGTTTGCCCTTGGAATTTGTGTTTGTTTAAATCTCACGAGAGATAGGGACTGCATCTCGACAGCCATGCGATGGAGCCAGTATGCGTATGTACCGTTGAGGAGAAAGGACAGGACATAGGGGCAGCAGTCGCTTTATAGCACTGAATGGCAGTGCTAGAAGAGGCAGTTTATCCATAGCATCAGCGCAAGCCTTGGATCATGCTGCTGACTCTGAATCCTGCCTCTCGGGTGGCTGGGAGTTTGAGGCTGTCATTTCTCTGGTGGGGGACTGTCTTTCCCTTAAAGGTCAGCAACCAAGGGAAAAGTTTGTGCCTCCCCACTATGATTTATAAAGAAGGCTTAAAAGGGGGGAGGTTTCAAGGGATGTGTGGTTTATCTTACAAATATCAGAAGTAAAGTGTTATCTTCACTGATGTGCTGGAGGACTCTTTGGAGGAGCTGAGAACTGGAGTGGGAGCTTTCTCAGCCCTTAGCTGAAAAGGCAGAGTGCTGATCCTTTCACCAAGAGCATATTTCTCCCAAGAGTTTCTAAAATGTTTGAGTTAAACAGGTATTTTTTAAAATACAGATTTTTAATCTGGCTGGCAAGAAACCTTTTCCCTGCTCAGATCTGTAAATCTTTCTACAGCTTGCCCTTAGGGACTACTGTTGAAGTGGTAATAAAATCTGGGGGGAGGGATAGCTCAGTGGTTTAAGCATTGGCCTGCTAAACCCAGGGTTGTGAGTTCAATCCTTGAGGGGGCCATTTAGAGATCTGGGCCAAAAATTGGGGATTGGGTCCTGCTTTGAGCAGGGGGTTGGACTAGATGACCTCCTGAGGTCCTGTCCAACCCTGATATTCTATGATGTTACAAATCCATCTGTTCTAAAGTCCTCCAATGCTTCTTCCACAAAAAGCAAGTCATGACCGCTCTAACAAAACAAGCAGGAAGAAAAATAAAAACACTTTTTTTTGCGGGGGGGGGCTGGAACGGGAACCTTTGAGGTCTTGGCTTGATGGTTCCACTTTTGATCCAGTTCTGCTCTTCACCCCATGAATTAAATAGTGTGGCCCTGCTCTCACATGATGCTGAGCACTCTCAACCCCCACTGCCTGCAGCACTTTGCAGGAGGTTCTGTCCCTATATCCTCACGGTACAAATGGTAAGAGGTTCCGCAACTTGCTCCAGGTCACAGGAAGAGAACCCGGGTCTCCCCTCTGCCAGGGCTGTGCTTTGGCCTCCTTCCCCCTGTGCCAGTCTTTGAATTTCAGCAGCTTTATCATCTAGATAAAGGGGGGGCGGTGGGGGGGGGTTGTCACAGCCTGAAATATTTTCAAAGGAGGGCCTAGCACAAAAAAGTTTGAGAGCCCCCAATCTAGAGCACTTAAAAAGCAGCCTCAATGAGTTGCATGGACGCCAAGAAAGGAGGAAATCAGGGACTGAACTGGGGCTCAGAGAGTCTTGCAAAGCCTGCTGAGGAAGGGTCAGTGTAGGCAAATGGGAATAATTTCCCCTTGTGGTTGACACGGAAGGGTTAAAAGGGAAAGGAAGATGATTTAACCATGCAAAAATACCAAGCAATCTTAAGACACAGCTGCTTCTTCAGAAGCAAACGAGAGAGAAGGAGGAGCAGAGAGAGGGAGAAGGAAAGGAGGTGGAAGTGGAGGAGGACAGCGAGCGAGTGAGCGAGGAAGGGGAGGGGGAGGAGAAGGAGAGCTCTAATGGCTTTTCAATTAATTGTGCTATTACCACCTTCATAAAAGCCACTCCACTTGATTCCCTCGCACGCTGTACTTCAGCTCCCCACTCCCGCGTCCCCAATTGGATTCAAATCAGAGCGGCATAAATTACAGCCCTGCCAAGCTGCGAGCTCCTGCTCTCCTCCCAGGGAGGGGAGCGTTTCTCATGCAGGGAGTCTAGAACGCAAGTGCCTGGGGAGGCAGAAGAGGCACCCAGAGGTGGGAGAAAGGGTGGGCAAGGGCAGCTCAGCACCAGGCACATCCCACCATGTGTGTCCTTGGCAGGCTTTTAGCTCCGAGCTGACTAACAAGTGAGGTTTGTTTAAATGGCAGTGCAGATAATGCAGAGAGCGGTTTGTCTGCCCACACTGCTGCCTGGCTCCTGCTCTCTGGCCCTAGGATGTCTCAAGGAGGGAGGAATCTATGCAGGGCGGGAAGGGAGTGCCAGACGTCCAACACAACAAAAGCCATGTTGCTGGCCCGCCAGAGGGGACCCCAGGGCTTTATTTGCCTTGTATCCTGGGTCACTGTGGTGCAAAGCTGCTCCCTCTCCCAAATTCCTGATCACCTGTACGAGCTCCACCCTAGGCAGATGCAGAGCTCTGTTCAATAGACTGGAAAGCCAGAAGGGACCATGACAACAGCTAGCCTGACCTCCTGCACACAAGGCCAGAGAATGCCACGCAATGGTTTCTGCCCAAGCTCATTCCCCTCCTCCGCTTTATCTCTGCTCCTAAATAATCCAGGCTGAGAGCCCTTCCAGAGCTACGCTGGGCGCCCACTCAGCCTCCACTCCCGAACTCTAACGGAGAGTGCTGGTGTAGAACAACATGTGCCGATGAGGGCGTGACAGCAGCCCCTTCTTTGCGTATGCCCCTGGGGGACCAAGGGTTTGAGAGAAGCAATTTTCTTCACCTTGGAGCAGTTTGTTGTAGCGTGTACTTTACTACTTATAGACTTCTCCATGGAACTGGAGCCCCCCACAGAGACATTGTCTGCTTGCCATCAGCAGTCACTCTAAACTAAAGGGCTTTATCAGTGCCTGCCGCAAGACACTGACGTTTGAGCACCTGCCATGGTGATACGATAGCAGGATCCTGCAATGCAGGAGCCAGGCTCTTGTGGAATTCGATCCTCATGCATGAGGACACCCATGGACATGCTTGAACAAACATGCCAGCATCAACGTGTACAGTCTCCCACACCGAGCTGTAAGTGGGAAGAGTTGCCATATACATCCCCGGCAGCAGTTGTATTTCCAGAGTACAGCTGGGTTGACACCCAAGTAATGTTAAAGGACACAAACCCCACTCTGGGGGCAGCCCCTTTGAAAAGGGAGATGGCTGGAGCGTTGAAGCCTGGAGGTTCCAGAGCAGCTGGCTTGGCACCGAAACAGCAAAGCAGGTTACAGACAGCCTAGCTGGCCTCTGGAGTGACTCGATGAGTCCTCAGGCGCTGGAGTACTGCTATGTTAAGACTGAGGAGGAGCATTCCCCCAGCCTGCACTGAAAGTGTGGCTAACGGAGAAAGAATGGTGCCCTAGAGAGCGGGATTTGATGAACCACACAAAAGGCTCTGTGGTGGACAGAGGGAAACGGGAGCAAGATCAGAAACAGTTTCCAGCAAGTGGATGTCCGAGAGCAGTGTTTCTCCTGTTATTGCACTGGCCCCTAGCAATCAAGGGAGTAACCCACACGGCCTCCCCCGCCCCCCCCGCCCCCCCAGCTGCTTGCTGTCTTTGCAGCTGGCCCAGAAGCCCCGCACAGAGATTTGGGCTCACTCCTGGAAGCTGGGCTGACCCTCAGAACTGGAGTTGGCCTGCCAGAAAGGCCAGCTTCTAGCTGTCAAACTGAAGCCCCTTCATGCCCGTCTCGGAGAGCTGCCAGGCTGGACATTAGAGCCCCGGTGACCGTTTTCAGACAGAGTCAGAGATGAGCCCGGTGTCCCAGCCAGCCAGCGTTCCCTCTTTCCATAAGACGGGGTTTAATGGCCAAGGCTGCATGTGAGTTACTGCTGAGCACATAATGGCTTCTGTGTTTGCCTACATAGTCCCTGCACCATCTGGATCTCCCTTGCTGCTGTGTGACGTGTCAGAGCACTGTGCTAGCAGGACGCTGCTGTCAGGGAGGAAGAGCACAACTCATCCCACAGCAAGCAGGTAACGGCAAGGGGAGAGCGAAGCATCTACCACAGCTGAGCTTTAGCGGTCACTGACCGCAGGAAGGCCGTGAGTCACTGGACAACACCTGGCTCCAAGCAGGGGCTGGATAAAGCTAGGAGCCATAGCGAGACGTTTGTACATGGCTCTACAAGCTAAAATAGGGGTAATCGATCAGCCAGCTGTCTCAGGCAGGGCAGAGTCCTACCTGACACCCCCACCCCCTCCATACAGGATTACACAGCTGAGCCTATGCCAATTACTCACAGGTTTCTTCTGCTTTCCTACGAGGGGTCGGCAATGAAGCTGGTGGGAAAAGGAGGTGCTGCCCTCCCCCATGAAAAATATTGACCACCCCACCCCCTCCCCAAAAAAGAATGCTCATTGTTAACATTTCCCCCCGGAATGGCTTTGGTTTTCAGCAACTGAAAAAATTTTGGATTTTCAATGAAAGTAAAAAAAAAAAACAAAAAACAAAAAACCCACCCGAATGTTTCCTGCAGGAATTTCTTCAACAAAACTCAGCCATTTTCTGTCAAAGAGACTTTAATGGAAAGTTTCCAGCTCGCTCTGTTCTGCAGTAATCTATGGCTGCAGTCAGGACAGACTTGCTGGCATGATAAACCCAGCACTTCCACTCAGATTCCTCACAGCAGGGTCCCTTAATCCTCACTAGCCCTTCTCTGCACAAGACAGCTGACCCGCTGGGAACTGACCCAATGGGGGTAATCCTGGTGTAAGAGCCAGAGCTAGCTGTACAGCGGGCCAAAACAAAGTGAGGGGCAGTTTTCCCCCAGGTCCGCACCATACCACACTGCTGCAGCTCCACTGCCCAGCAGGTCCCCGGTTTTCAAAGGGCCTTCTCAGAGCCTAGTAGAATGGCAGGAGAAGTCAAGCTCCCAGTACGTCCCGGGACACTGGGACGAGTCCCCAGGCACTGGCATGCTTTCCAAGAGCTTTTCTCAAAATGGAGGCCGGATGAGAGTTCAGCTCACGCTCCTTGCTCACCGTGAAATGTTTCTGCTGGAGCTTTAGAAGAGCAGTTGCAAGGCAAATCCAGTCACTTCTCCTGTTTTGCTGCTGTGCCGTCATCTGGCCCCCTGACGGAGACTTTCAGCCTGTAGCGCTCTTTAGCACCATGGTTGTATCTCCCAAAATCCATTTTGCCTTTTCCCGGCTGCTCTCTTGCAGGCCTCCCTAGTTTTCTGCATCCAGGCGATAGTGTCTCGTGCACAGATGGCCCAGCTCCTTTGTTCAGCTGAGTCCACACAAAACAGCTCTGTAAATATCACCAGTGCTACAGTATCATGGCTCCTCATCCTGCATCCGTGCCCCCTTTGCTGGTATCTCTGCCCCTTGGAATTTGGGAGAGAGGCAGACACCAGCTCCCCCTGAGTTTTATCTCATCTCAGTTTGTCTCAAGGAATGATCCCAAAGTGGGTGTGATGCTTGGGAGGACGAGGTAGTGGGTGTCGCTGGGGAGCAGAGCCGGATATGGAGTGGGGACATGGGAGCATGTGACAATCATGGCCTGGATAATATAGTTTGTATATGGCCCATCTTCCCTAAACTCAACCAATGCTGTCTGGTCTCACTCCTTGAATCCAGAGCTTCCTATTCTGGCGGCAGAAGCATTAGATATATGTGTGAAAGCAGCAGCAGCAGAAGGATTCATGGAAGGGTCTCAGCACTTAGGACAAGCCTCATCTCCCCTCTGCCTGGAAGGCACCAGCAGGGTCAGAGGGGGATTTCTGTCCAGCCCAGTGTCCTCCCAGCCTGATGGTCACAGTTACTGATGCAGATGATAGGGACACGCTGCCATCTAGTGGCTAGCATTAGAGGGAGGTGAGACTGCAGAGCGCATTGGTGTTTCTTACCTAGTTAAACCCAGCGAGCTTTGCAGTGTATATAATTAGCACATAGTAACTACAAGGCCAGGGCAGATGGCCTGAGTGATAAGAACCTGGAGATACGTGGCCCAAGGCCTTAGGAGCAGTAGGGTCAAGGCAGATGGTGAGAGACCAAGGCAAGGGAAGTTGACCGTAGTAATGCCAGGTCTGGATCACAAAAACACCACACCGCCAGGGTGGGACAGCAAGCAGGGGTAGCAGCATCATGATCCTCAAGAACAGGTTCCAAACCTAACAGCTTCAGCTTCACCTTTAGCTAGGTTCAGACGGACACAGTGAGCCTAGGAATAGCATCATTGACTTGGCCAGAAGAAAACACGATTCCTCCAGCGCAGGTCCATCACACTCCCACAGACGTCAGCAACAGATACAGACCCCATAGAATAAGAGCTATCTATAAGACACATAGCTTAAATGCAAGTTATAGATTCCATGCGTTGCCAACCCATAGAAAATAATTATAGGGGAAATTTCCACAATAAGCTGGGGCCTATGAGATGCTCAATCCCTGTCCCACAGAGGCCTGCATGTCCGTTATGATTTGTAGATTATTTTCATCGGATGATCAGAATGATCATGATCATAAAACTGACCTCACGATGTTCTTAAAGTTCTCTCCCTCCAGATGCCAACTCCACTCACACACCACCTTCTCTACATCACCTAGCACACAGTGACTCTGCAGTCAGTCATGAGGACCCTTTGTCACAATACAACCCTGAAGAGATGTACAAGGAGTTCCTCAAACTCCACTGTCCACATTGCATGGGGGCATATAAAAACCCAGGGTCACAATCCAGGCCTGGTTCAGGGACATCTCTCAAAGTCAGGATGCTTATCGTAACATGTGGAAGCCCCTGCCAGGGCCTGTGGCCCTCCACCACACAAGCACCTCTCTGCCCAATAGGCTCTGGATCTCCTCTACTTTGGAGCGATCTTCCTGAGAGAAACCAGCTAGCCTACAAGCTCCTTGGTGTGTATTAGGGGCACCACCCTCAAGCACTCCCCCTTGTGAGTGCATTGCCCTTAGCTCCCTCTGAATTCTGTCAATCGTTTACTCAGACCCAGAGCCATCCCTTGGGTATGGCGAATCAGGGCAACCACTCCGGGCCCTGCACTTTGGGGGGCCCCACGCTTCAGTGTGCATTTGTTGTGCGGGGGGCGCTAGGCCAGCTCAGGGAGGTGTGGGGTTAGGGGTGCCTGGGGGGCCAGGCCAGCCCAGAGAGTTAGAGGGGGGCCTGGCACCGGGGGTTGGGCCTGCACTCACCGGCAGGAAGCGTACGTTGTATTTCTTTTTCTTGTTTGCCCGCCGCCACACCAGCCGCCAGCATCCTAGCGCCACCAGAACACGCCAGCACCAGGCTGACCCCATCCGTTGCCCTTCTGCCCCGGACCACTCCCTTTTCCGGGACCCGCCAGCCCAGCCGGCCCCCTCGCCCTTAGCACAGGCTGCCACCCTTTGACTCTCCATCATCCCTCACCCCCACAGCACTGGTGTCCCCTCCCCACACCAGATTTCACCTGTATAAAAAACGGTTACGGGGGGGCCCCTACAGGCTGATTCCTCCCAGGCCCCACACCTCCCTAGGGACAGCCCTGCTCAGACCCAAATACTTCAAACCGACATCCCCTTTTGTGTGTATGGGTGTGGAGGGGTGGGGGTTGATTTGTTAGCTCTTTTACAGAGGGCACTCGCCTCTTCTTTAGCCCCTCGAGTCCAAGCCCATCCAAGGTCTGTGTGAGGGTTCAGATGGGCTTCCTCTCCCTCACCCAGGAGTCCCCAGCCCTCCTTTTCCCACTCAACCATTTCATCCCTGGGGAGAGTCACAGGCAAACAGCCACCTCCTGGTGGCTTCTCTAGGTGCCCTCTCTCTCTAGAAGCACTGTCCTCCAACTGTGCTCTGGTAGCCTTTATCAGGCCCAGGGCTCCTTAGTCAATTAGCTGCTAACCAGCCACCTAGGGAGTTAATTACTTACTGGTGAGCCAAGATGGGCCCTGATGCCTTTAAATGGGCCAGCCACCTGGGACAAGGTGCTCTTCTCTCATGTGAGGCATGTCCTCTTCACACCTCCTTCCACTGCCTCCTGCTGTGGCCCTGTTCGTCTCCCCCTGGGGCGCCCCCACTTCAGGTAGCTACGCCCTGCTCGTCCCAGCCAGGCCGGAGCCACGCACACAGTGGTGCACGGAAGTGAGTGAGTGTCAGCATCCATGGCAACCGCCCCACTGCCCCTGGATGCAGGTGCTGCTGAAGCCCCACCTGTCAGAGCCGGGGGGTGCCTACCGCTCAGCGGGCTCTCCTGGCTGGACTAGCCTGAGCACAGTCAGTACAGGCTGCAGTGCAGAGTGAGATCGCAGGAGCCTCACCTGAAACCCCACAGCCCCCAGATGCCTCTGGGGCAAACACACCCTGGGCCATCCCTCCTCCCCCAGCAAGAGGCCAGGCTCCAGGAGCTCCCCTCAGGACCAGAGCACCACCACCTCCGGCTTCCCTGCATGCCTCCCGCCTCTAGCGCTACCCCCGGCAGTGATCTGACCAGCTGAGGAGGAAGGCCTCATCTCTCCATCAAATCCTCAGTCTCTGGCCAGTCCCAAAGCTGCAGGAGCTGCGGCCCTGCTGGCCTTCGCTCACTACATGCCTGGCCCTCCTCCCAGGGTGTCTGCTGGTTCCTTGCTTCCCTCCCGCCCTGGTGAGGCACCTTGGCAGAGATGTCTTTCTTTGCTTGCCTCTCCTCTGGGGGAAGATCTCTCCCTCCTCCCATCCCACCCTGGTACCCCTCTGGGGGTGCGGGACGGGGAGAGAATGTGCTCCCATTGCTGAGGTCTGGTAGGGGTTAGGGGATACAGTTGCCTCTTCCCCTTCCCTGCACACCCTGCCTTTACCCAGTGCCTGACTGCTCAGCAGCAGTGAGACCAGCAGCCTCTAGCCTTCACAGCTGAAAACTGCACCCAAAGCTATTTGCCGCTTAGACCTAGCCGCTTGGGGCAGCAAGGCAGGAAAACTCATGACTTTCCTGTCCCACGTGGGGCAGTTGGCAAGTATGAGAGGGAGGCCAGCTCTCCTGCTACTGAAATGCAGCTGCCTCTGGGGTGGGGTACAGCAGCCGTTTGTAGTGCACCCAGCAACAATTTAGGGAAGAAGGTGAAAGAAAACCTTATAACCAAGTCAAATGGCAAAACAGAGAGAATGTGTCTGCATGAAGAGTTGTGGCCTATTCCAGTATATGTCACATCTCTCTATCTATCCATGCCAATTCCTCACAGAGCAGAAAATCCTCATGTATCCATTCATTCTAGGTGGATTGGGCCAGGATCCCTTTGGCTAGACAATACCAGAGTACTGCCTTCTGCCTCAGTTAAGCAGAGGTCACATAGCAGGGAATTCCTCCCCACCTAGACCTATTCCAACCTTCTCCAGCGAACTGTCCTCACACACCCCTGCCCTACACAGTCATTCAGTACAATCTGGTGCAAGTTAAACTGGTTTGTTTGGTGTTTTGCTGACAGGACAAGGCCACCAGCTGCTATTTGCCTGTAAGCCCGGGCCAAGGATGCCTCCCTCTATAAATGCCTCCTAGGCCTCTGGACAAAAAGTCAAATGTGAAACCACCGCATGTCGGTGACATGCTGAAAGGTATATTTTATACCAGGAGCCACTAGGGGGCACTGCAACCCTCACTAAACAAAACAGGCGGAAAAGAGCATCGATAAATATGTGTGTGGCTGTTATGGGTGTGTGATGAAATGCAAAGCCCGTGCTCTGACAGTGCCTGGGATGCTGCCCTGTAGATGCTTATAACTCTCATGATATTTCATCTGTATGGGAAGGCACAATGGGCCCCATTCCCGCTTGCCCTGGCCCCTGTGTCGGTAGTCCGCACAGGCTGAGCGCCGATCTGAAATGGAGGTTGGCTTGTCCTCTCCCCACTGGGGGTCAGCCCCTCCAAGGTGGGGCTGAGCGGAGCAGACACGTGCAGCAAGGTGCTGTCACTCACACTGCTGCTCCCCGGGCCCCGTGGATGAAGAGAGGCCACCCCAGGGCCATTCGTCTGTCCCCTTGCACCGCTCCCATTGGAGAGGAAACCGAGAGAGGGGAATTAATGAAGGAGTGACGAGTGTGTCTGAGTGTGCAAGGTTGCTCACACAGTCCGCCTCATCCTCGCCATCCCAGAACATAACCACAAAGTGCATAAAATTAATAGTTTATTAATCAACTGATGGCATCATAGAACAAAATGGAGAACGAGTAAGAGACAGGACGAGTAGGGGGCTGGGCCCAGCTGGAGACAAAGGGTGCTAGCAACACTGGCAATTCCAGACGTGGCAAACAATGGCGACAGCATCACCAACACTAATGCTAAGGACAAATAGGTGACTTGGCTGCTGCAGTGCATCCTGGGCAATGCTGGGGGTAATTGTCATGTGGAACAAACAGGCCCATTTTGCTTTGAAACCCTGTATTTTGCAAACTCCTCTCTAACCTCCTAGCAATTTCCCAACCAAGCAGCCTTTATGGAGTAACAGCACGGTGGCAGAAGAGGGGGAGAAAGGAGCAGCGCTTAGAGACAGCTGTCTCCCGAGTCTCATCTTTGCAGGCTTCCAGATCCCTGCTTCAGCGACGGAGAGAACAGGCAGGCCAAAAAGGAGGGCTGCTGGCCTGGGTCTCAGCAGGAACGTCAGCGAGAGAGAGAGGGAGACTTGGCCAAGGAGAGGCAGATGCCGTAATGCTGGGATCTCCCTTCCCAGCACTCCAATCCTCCTGTGCCAAAGCTTGTGCCTGCCGAGACGCTGCTCACTGACCGGCTTCCTCCATGGGAACCTGGCTGTCACTCGGCTCCTAGGGCTTGATGTTTTAAATATACTTTGGCTTCTGCAACTTTACAAGAGAGTGATCTTAGCATATCTGTGCAAATAGATCTCCTCGGTGTGTGGGCAGCTCCTCATGGCCACTATTGCCAAGGCAGAAGTAGAACGGCCGTGGGCTTAGCTAAATCTCACCCACGGACTTTCTTAGAGTTAGAGCCAGACAGGGGAGGAGATGGAGTGTGACAAGCACTCCTTGGGGCCTATCTTTGCAGGTTGAGACCCCTCCTTTCTTCCAGTGTTTTTTGTGGGTTGTTTTGTTTCCGCTGAGCTGTCCTCCAGCAGTTTGCACTGGCCTTTCTCATCACACCTGGAAGCAGAGCACGGAGCAAGGAAACTGAGCCAGCGTGTCTCAGTACAGGGATGGGACAACAGTGCATCTTTGGGAGTGACAGAGGATTAGCTGAGAAGGCAGGACAAAGTGGTCACTGGCTCAAAATTGAGAAACACTTAGAAAATAAGATGTAGCTTGCACCAGCTGCTGTCACCAGGAACCAATGTACCCATTCCCAGAATCAGTTGTCCCTTTCTCTCATGCCACTCAGATTTGGTCTCATGGAATTAAGCATGCTCAAAGATGGCACATGCTATCATTGTGAAGTCACCACTAGTGTTAACCAACATTACAAAAAAAGTTACAATGCTTTAAAAATTTTCCAATAAAGTTTCATTCATTTCATTGGGTTGTGAAACAAACTCATTTTTTGCTTTTCAAATTTTTCCAGAGACTTTTTGGTTCGACCTTTTTTTTTCCTTTCAGAAATTGAAAATTGTCTAAAATGAGTTTTCTGTTTCAGAATCATTTCCAAAAGCTTTGCATTAGACTGATCGCTCCAAATGGCAACAGAAAAGAAAGGGAAAAAATTTAAAACAAAGAAACAAAACAAAGAAAATCATCAAAACATGGAAAAAATTGAAAAAAATCAAAAATGTTTTCATGGAAATTTCCATTTTTGAAAAAATGGCGAAATTTGGTTAAAAATTTTCAGAGATTTTATGACCAACTCTTGTCACACCACACACCCCCAATCATGAATTTGGTTATAACAATTGCCCACGTCCAACTTCCCATTAAAGCTGTTTTCTCAAATGATCAATAATGATTTGTTTTTGCATAGCATCCCCCTTTGCTTTGATTCCAAGTCTGATCTTTATTTTAGCTCTTTTTCACCTTTTCTCTTGCTCTGTATGGATTCTTCCCAAAGGCCCTGATTCAGAAAAGGGTTTAAAATATATTGAACTTTAAGCATGTACTTAAATCTGTCCTTATTCAGCAATGCATTTACGTGTGTGATTATGTGTTTGGCTGGATACGGACACACTTAAGCGCATGCTTAAAGTTAAGTACCTGCTGAAGTGCTCTGCAAAATGGGGCCCATAAGTGAAATCTCACTTACCTATTCATTAAACGAAGCATAATGCATAAGGGGATGGAATGCTCCACTCTATTGCTGTGATGCTAGTTATAAGTGGCTTGTTAGAACACATAGTCTCTCCCCTGGGTCATCTGAGCTGGTAGGCGATTTTAGGTCTGTTATGGTAAGTGCCTCTCTGTGGCTGCTTTGTAACTGGTCATAACCCTGCCAATGTACCAGGGAGATGGGTCCAAGCTAGAACAATTGGTCTGCCCCTGGCCCTCCACTGGGTGGGGTGATGGCAGAGCCGAATAAACTGAACTTCAATCTCAGCCACCACTGCCCCTGCGGCCTTTGGTGTTGGAAAACCAATTCTGATGCCAGTTTTGCCCACCACCATTTGACACAGAGATGACCCAAAACCGGAACCATTCCCAGGGTC
The DNA here is from genome assembly GCF_965152235.1 of Eretmochelys imbricata. Lineage (NCBI taxonomy): Eukaryota > Metazoa > Chordata > Testudines > Cheloniidae > Eretmochelys > Eretmochelys imbricata. The sequence continues at coordinate 7,054,836 of NC_135579.1, read as the reverse complement.
AGAATACTTCCCTCCCAAATGGAGCAGAGTGCAGCTCAACAGGACCCAGATTTCAACCAGGGGATGAGGAGAGAGAAACAACCATCCCTATCTGTGAGTTTGATAGGAGACTCTGCACAGTGCTCAGATGTACTCTAATCCTGCAAACTGTTCCAACTGGCCAGGCCCTGGAGCCCACGCTGAGCCCCACTGAACTCCGGGGTCGAGGGGCGGGGGGAGGGTGTCCACACGGAACAACTTGCAGGATCAGGGCCATAGTGCAATGATGGGTACTGTATAGACAGGTAGACCGATCCATGTCCTGCTGGTGGGTAATGCGAAAGCTCCTATTTTTGCCCATCTCTAGGGTAACACGGCCTCCCATTTCTCTTCCTCTTGTTGTTGGGGTTTTTTTCCCCCTCTTTCTATATAAAATCACAATCCTCCAAATAATCTAAATAATAATAGAAAAACACAGATGTCATTGTATTCCTCTCCCGTCCCCAGCCTTGTCTCTGTCTCTTTCCTCGCACACACATCCGGAGCCAACGGGAAAGCACTCCGCAAGGTACCCAGTGAAAATGCTGTCAGTTGTCACGTCCTTCAGGGACAGATGTAAAATGAATGTTATTTTGCAAAAAAAAAGGCCCGCCCTGCTCATCCAAAAGCTGACAAGCCCTAACAGGCCTCATTTTCCAGAGACAAAAATAACTATTTTCAAAATTCACAGCAGGGCTGTCGCCTACACACGCTGCACCAAGAGAAACCTGTGGGGAGAAATGTAAAACGCGTTGTGTAAATGTAAATGCACCACACGTTAAAAATGCTTTTAAAGCCGTTTACTCCCTTTCTTCCCGGCCAGCCCCCTTCCGTGGCACACACGGGTGCACACTCTCTCTCACGCATGCCACAGGAAGGTCAACAGTAAAAGGACGCAGAAGTGGAGGACCAGCAATTTGCACTCTGTCGCGCTCAGAGAGGACTGGCCTCAGATGATCTCCTCAGTTAAATTCCCAAGGAAGGAGGGCGGTATGGTATCCCCCCTTTGCTGGCAGGACTGAGCAAGCATGGAGATTCACTCGGCAGCCAGGGAAGCAGTGGGTGCCTGTTTGGTGCAAACACATCATCAGAGTGTTTTGAGTAAGGAACAGCTCTGGGAACAAACAAAAGAGATGCCTGCAGTTTGCAGCCCAGCAAGGTGTTACTACACACTGATCCCACACCTGCATTCCTCCCTACATCCCCATCGTCAAGCTCCACTACATTTGCCACCAGCTCCTTGTGGATCCTCTGGGAATCCACGCACACCCTGGAAAATAGACCGAACAGAGCAAGTGTCCGAGAGACCTGGTCCTCTGTTCCAGAGCCGGCATCAACATGGCAGCAAGGCCATGAGGCAAGCTGCTCTGCTGTCACTGCAAAGGTGTGGGGAGGGGGGGGCTGTCTGGCAGAGGACACCCCTGGGAGTTGAGAATCAGGGAGCTGCCTTCTTTCAAACCCATTGTGGTGGTGGTGGTGATGGTGGAGGGGGGGGTAAGTGAATCCACACATATCTGTCCACGTGGGTGTACACGCATGAGTCTGTACAATAGATGAATGTAAACTGGGGTTGTTCTATACTGAAACAGCTGACGCCCCATAAGTTCTCAGTGCAAACGTGTCTCCAATACACCACAGGGCCACGCTGATCCAGGCCCATATACAGTCTGTTTGCCTTTGTGTCCATTAGGGATAGTATTCTCTTGCCGCCCCCAGGCTCTGCCTGGTCTCTGAGCCAGGGACCATCAACATAAAACTAAGTGTGCCTCGCCTTCACTGTGCTGCCACCTGCCGTAAAGCCTTCAGGAGGGAAAAGCTGTCGTCGGGGCTGAGTGAGAAAGGACAGGCAGAGTTCCCGGAGCAGGGGCACATGGGGCGACATACTCACTAGGGTTCCATAAGGTGACAGCACATTTTATAGAGCCAGACAATCAGAGAAACCTGCCCTGAGAGCAGCCTTCAGCAGGCCAGCCTCCCTCGTATGAACCACTTGAGAACATCCTCATGCAGCTTCAAGTACCGTGGGTTTGATCTGCGTCTAAAGCTTTGCTCCCAGGATGGTGCGTTTGAACTGGTCCCTGGGTTGATCGCTTACGGCAAGTTTCATTCTTTTGCACTGGAACGGGCTAGACAGCTCGACAACCAGCAACCGATGTAACGTGCACTGAACAGATTGCAGGACCCCCGTCGCTCTCCCTCGCCCACCCTAACCTGGACACCTGCTCCTTGCAGACCGGATGGCTATCCCTACAGGTTGCTCAATTTGGGGGAGTCTGGAGGGAAAGACATCGGGGGGCTTTTGTGACTGGCTGGCCTTGTGCGCGGGTCCACTGGTGCAAGGGAAAGTGAGAGTGCGCTGCTGTCTCTGCGGCCATCTGCCTCTCTCCCTCCCATTGTCCTGGCCATTTGGAACACCCACCTTGAGCGGCTGCGTCTGGAGCTCTGCGGAAGTCCCATCAGATGCGGTTTGACATCAGCCTGGTGTTCAGCTTCCGGAAAAAGGAGCGCAGTTTGCAGATCTTGCACGTCTTCTTCTTGTTTTTATTTCTCAGCGGCCCACCACCTCCCTCCCAATCCTCCGCTTCCTCCTCGCTGGCCCACGGCCCCCAGGCACCGCCGTTGAAGTCCGGGTGGGCCCGGGGGTTCTCGGCTGGGTACCTAACCGGGATCGCAGTCCGGTTGTAGTGGACGAGCCTCTTCAAGAGAGCCCTGACCACGTCTGGGCGCTGGTCCGACAGGTCGTCGCGCTCGTAGGGGTCAGCCGAGATGTTGAAGAGCCAGACGGATTTGCGCACGCTATCCGTCAGCCGCTCCAGGTTCCACCAACTCCCTGGGAAGTTGGTCAGCATCTGCGGAGGGATCCAGTCGCTGTAGCCAGGGTCACCAGTCAGAAGCTTCCATTCCCTCACCCGTATGGAGGCCTGCACAGCTGTGTTCCATATGCCAAAGCCGCCCTCCAGTGAGCCGTGCTTGGCGTGGTTGTAGAGGGGGTCGATGTTGTGTAGGATTTCAGTGCGCGGGGACTCCTTGCCCTCGCTGATGGCCGGCCACACATTGTACCCATCCAGGCCCTTGGCTTCAGACACGTTGCCCCCAGCCAGGGTCACCAGCGTAGGGTACCAGTCTGTGATGTGGACCAGCGCCCAGCTGGTCCTACGCTTGCGTTTGATCAGGGGGCTGTGGACAAAGCCGATGCCGCGGACCCCGCCTTCCCAGTAGGTCCCTTTGCGGCCTCGCAGAGGCCAGTTGCTTCCCCCGGAAAACGTCTGCCCGCCGTTGTCCGTGGAGAACACAATCACACTGTTGTCATAGTAACCGTACTTCTTGAGTGCCCAGGTGATGTTCCTCACGGCCTCATCCATGCACGTCACCATCGCGGCGTATTTGCGCCGAGCCACGTTGCCCATGGTGCGGTAGCGGTAGATGTACTCTTTGGGGGACTGCAGGGGCGTGTGCACGGCTTGGAACGCCACATAGATAAAGATGGGCTCCTTGGGGTTATGGGTGGCCAGGATCTTGTTCACTCGCTGGGCATAGAGGAAGGTTGAGTACTTCCCACTCTGGTCCCACGCTACGTTCTCCCCTTCGTGCAGGTCGTAGCCACAGACACCGGGTCCGTCGCAGTTGTCGTAGGTGTAGTAATCCACGTTGCCTGTCAGGGAGCCCAGAAAGGTGTCGAAGCCTCGCCGGGTGGGCAGGCATTCCTTTTTGTAGAAGCCAAGGTGCCACTTGCCCACCATGTGCGTCGAGTAGCCGGCTTCCTGCAGCTTTTGGGGCAGCGTGACCTGATCCAGGGGCAGACAGTTGGGCTGCCGGGGCCGGATGATGGAGTGCTGAAGGCCCGTGTGGATCTGGTACCTGCAAGGGGAATGAAGAAAAACAAAAAGAGAAATTAGTTCTGATCCAGAAAAGCTCTGAGCCTCCATTCCTTAGTGGAGCCTGCCTGTGTGCCTGGGAGAGGAAACACATTGCACTAGTTTTGACATGGCAGACCCCTATTTAACAGCTGTCCCAACCCACACTCCTGTCCAAGTTGCTCTATCTAAATCCATTGCATCCACTATCATTTGGAAAGCCGGTTATGTATCCTACAGGAACAAACTGTGCAAAATCAGTTCAGTAAATGCCCCTCCAGCCAGCAGTGCAGGATAGTCATTGGGCTGCTCTCCTGTAAAAAGCTAGATTACTTGTGTTGCATGAGTCATCCCGTTGAGGTCAGTGGGGCTACTTGTGTGAGCAAGGGCTCAACAAGATGAGTAAGGCTTGCACAATCTAGCAGTTTGCTGTGTGTCCGTAGGGCGACTAAGTCTGTCCTGGGAATATTAGCTTCCTTCCTCCCATTCCCAAATTCAGGTAGTTTCTCTCTTCTAGTAGCACTCAGGTGGCATCTGTTCTATCCAGACCCTTAGCACCAAGAGACTGAGATGAGACAGGCTTCATACAATGAACACTGATCTCCAAGTGCTGTCATAGTTTTCCTGTAGACATGCAGCATACCCTAGAGACATTCAGCCATGGGCTGCCACCACAAGATGCATCTACAGTGAAAGCACGATATGGCTCAATAGAGAGTCAGCCTGCACCCTCTACAGGAGAAGACTATGGACTTAGAGGTGGTTGCACATACCTCCCTCACAGTGCCATTGTGAATAACGGCCAAGCAAGTAGGAAAAGCACTAAAAACATGTCAAGTATTGTTATTACTACTATGAGAGGAAAGCCTCCTATGGCCTCATGGTCAAAGCAAACACCACATGGACGATGCCACTCTATGACCCCATGAGTCAGTGTAAAGGGAAGAAAGGATCATATAATGCACAGCCACAGAGATTATCACATTAACACCATGGCCATGCAGATACCAGCTCTTTCTTTCCCAGTTGTTCGCAAAGGTTGCAGCCGTCTCCCTCCATTTTGGGGGTCGATGGAGGAGCCGGAGGTTCTCCCTTTTCAGGTGGTTATTAATTTGTGTTATAGCCATCAGTTTCCAAAGGCTCTGCAGACATGGGCACGCACCATTTGAGCCGCTTTACAGATGGGAAGCCTGAGGTACAGGTACAGGCTACGACTGTCAAATACAGCCAGTGATTTTGGTTGCCTACCTGAAGGCACCTTTAAAACTTTTGGCCTAAGTGACTTGCCCAGCACTCACACAGCAAGTCAGGAATAGATCCTCATGTTTCCGGACTCCCAACCTGATGCCTGGTCGCCTAGATCAGTGGTTTTCAACCAGGGGTCCAGGGCCCCCTGGGGGGCCACAAGCAGGTTTCAGGGGGTCTGCCAAGCAGGGCCAGTGGTAGACTCGTTGAGGCTCAGGGCAGAAAGCTGAAGCCCGATCTCATGGGACTGAAGCCTGGATCCCTGGGCCCTGCCACCCGGGGCTGAAGCCGAAGCCTGAGCAACTTAGCTTTGCGGGGGCCCCTGTGGCCTGGGGCCCCGGGCAATTGCCCTGCTTGCTACCCCCTAACGCCAGCCCAGGCTTTTATCTGCAGAAAACCAGTTGTTGTGGCAAAGGTGGGCCGTGGAGTTTTTATAGCCTGTTGGGGGGAAACAGGACTCAGAAACAAAAAAGTCGAGAACCCCTGACCTAGATCATGCTATATCTCTTTAAGTACTTATCTGGACCCGCATTCCCACAGTGTCTGAACACTCACAATCTTTATTATTTATCCTCACGTATCCACGTGGGGCAGGGCAGGGCTTTTATGCCCATTGTACAGGTGGGAAATGGAGACACAGAGAGATTAAATGACTTGCCTGAGGTCACACAAGTCCATGGTGGAGCAAGGGCATGGATCCCTCTCTCCCAAGTTCTAGGCTAGCACCCTAACCACTGAACCACCAGGGCTAACGGACCACATTTAGCCCTGGCATAATATAATTTGACTTCAGTGGGAGTTGTGCCTGCTTACAGAGAGCTCAGTTTGGTTCAAGATCCCTGCCCCATAGAGTCTACAGTGTAAAGTTTCAAGCAATTTATTACACAATACACAAAACAATTCTTTTCCCAGGAATTCTTCCTAAGAGAGCGTCAAGGTTTTACTACTTGGGTATTTTCCATAGGGCTATCTCATAAACACCTGCCCATAGTAAGCTGGGATTAACTGGTCAGAAGAGAAGGGAAGAAACTGTTAAGTTTCCCAGGACAGTGACAGGTGAAGTTGTTGTCTTACCTGCCCGTTATAAGTTGGCTCCTGGATGGGGTACAGATGGGCTGGATGTAATAATTCTCCAGTTTAACTCCTTCGGCTGCTAGCCGGTCTAGCATTGGTGTCTGTATGTCTGAGTCATGGTACCCGATATCATGGTACCCCTGGTCATCAGTCAGAATGAAGATGATGTGAGGCGGTCTGGAGAAGGCAGGAGGGAGCGATTTCTCCATTGGGTCCATGGAAAAGTCCCTTACCAAACTGGGTTTCATCCAGTCCCAGGACAAGTAGCCAAAACTAAGCAGGCTGACTAGTGAGAAACCTGTGAGAGCATAAACAGCCATGCTGGACCAAGCATTCAGACTTCTAAGGGTGGTTATTGTCCAAGCATCTTCCACTGAGAAAGAGGAATAGGAGACCTCTTCCTCCTCCAAAAAAAATCACAATCTACCCTCCCACCCTAGGGTCTGTTCTTTCAAATTCCTTTGGCAAGTTTTATAGAAACAACTCTCTCTCTCTCTCTCTCTTTAAAAAAAAGAAGAAGAAGAAGTAATTAAATCCACCAGTGCTGTAGAGCTGTTTCCAGTAAAAAGAAAATAATCTTCAAGCTGATACAGTCAAAGACACATGCACCATAAAGTTAATTTCCTCTGGGATATTATTTAGTTTCCAAAAGTGCTGCAATGTCTCGTTTTTAATACAACTACCCAAAACCCAGCTAGAGACCACGCTGGATTCTTGTCCCGTTCAGCTGTTGGAACGCCGGGCTAGCCAAATGGCTCGTTGAGCCCTGTCTCAGCAGAATATATTCTTTTTATGTAAACCCCAGTGCAAGATGGAGCCAAAGTTCAAGCCCCCAGCTGCTGAGTCCTCTTCCTCACGCCACGGTGATGAACCAGGCTCTCCCTTCTTCACAGTTTGCACCGAAAAGATTTCTTGGCAAGACCAGATCACCATTATTCTCCTTTCTTCCTTCCCTTGTTTTGTTTTGTTTTTCCTTTCCCCCTTCCCCTTCTTCCAAATGAGCTCCCTCAAGAATCCCTGAAGTTTTTCAAAACTGGACAAAGAGCTCTGGAAGCTCCCTGCTTAGCTTTGCTCAGACTGCAACCCGAGTGATGAGAGCAGAGCCAGAGGGTGTTCCCTCCTGAAAGTTCCCTCCTGAAAAGACTAGCGAGGAAGGCAGAAAGTTGTAACATCTGCCCAGGAGACAGGCGAAGCAGCCAGGTTTAAGGGGAGTCTGAGCTTCAGCCCCTCCCAGTTCTTTCACTGACTTCAAGGAAAAAAGCTGGGAAGCCCAGAGCCCTGCAGGGTCCTAACACTGGTTCTGTTCTCCCGCTTTATAGCTGCAGCGTGGATGTCTCCTTCTCTGATGTGTGCAGGGAACTAATTCCAGGAGCAGCACACAGAGGTTTCTTGCCCACATTCCTGGAGGCATTTTCATTTTTCTGAACCTGAAGGTTTTAAACAGGATGCTTCACCCTCCAGATGCATCAAGGCTCCTGGTAGGCCTGTCTGGCATTCCTCACCATGACCCCCAGCCAGACAAATATGTTCTTCTGGAGTCACTGCAGGGCAAATTCCTGAGACTGCAGAAAAACCTTCCCCCACCGCTATCCCTTTCTCGCCCTTGCAGAGATGTGTTCAGATGATATAAAGAGCTGGTGGCAGAGGTAGGCCTGGAATGGTGGTGGATAAACAGTGGAGCCCACCCTCAGTGCTACAGTAATATAAATAAATAAATAACAGTTGAAAGATTCCCTGTTCAGGGGAAATGGCAATGATTAGTTATAGATCTTGGAAAATTAATAACACAGGACTATCTAATGGTACTCAGGACTCTTCAACTGTAGATCTCAAAGCACTTTCCAAAGTTGAGTTAGCATTATTATTCTCATTTTACAGATGGGGAAACTGAGGCAGGGAGCGGTTAAATGTCTTGTCCAAGGTCGCATGGCAAGTGAGGAGCAATAGAATCAATGTCTCTTCCAGCATAGGTACTTAAATGGTCTGCATTATAGCAGTCCCCAAGTATTAGTTTAGTGTCCTATACAACCCTTCAGGTAGATGTCAATGTAGATATATAGGTGTTACTCCCATGTAGGTGTAGGTATATAGATGTGGCTCCCCTACAGATCTGAATATAGAATAGTTCAAAGCAGTTTTAGGAATACCTGTCATTGTTTCAATAGCTACTTAAGTGCCAGTGGTGCTGGTGTATGTCAATGAAAAGGGCCATTTTCTTGCTACATCCTATCACCAAGTCCAGGCGGATGCCCAGTCGTGCTCACCTTACTCACAAGAGTCTTCTCCTCTTGACTTTAATGAGCAGGATTTGGCTTGTAATGGGAAAACCTCAAATTCAGAATACACTGTTCTAATAACAAACGGTTGCACGTTTGCTACAGCCTAGTGAGAGCCCAGGGGCCCTGGGAAAGTCAAACGTTTGTTCAAGGCACCTGGGTTGTTATTCACTCAGCAGAGAGGAGGTGGCACTGCAGATTTCTCAGGCTCTAAGGAGGTGGTAATTGTCTCAAATTCTCTGACACGACAGCATCAATTATCTATATGTATGTACATGCATAATGATGAGGTATTCTGATTTCACTTTCTCCGGTTTACACCAGCGACTTGAGTGGAACGACTCCTGATTTCACCTGGGGCAAGGTAGATCAGAATCAGGCCCCAGACATTTCCCTCTCTGCTGTCCCGATCTTTAAAGGGGGATTCAGGAGGGTACTCTAACCCTCTTCTCCCCTCACTAGAACTAAAAAATACATGTGACAACATGGGCTGGGCAATGGGGCTCATCTCCTGCCTCCGAGATCCCATTCACCAGTTTCATCCCCTAGGCCTGTGGTTCTCAACTACGCATACCCTGGAGGTGTGCAGAGGTCTTCTGGGGGCTACATCAACTCCTCTAGATATTTGCCTGGTTTTACAACAGGCTACACTAAAAGCACTAGTGAAAGCAGTACAAACTAAAATTTCATACAGACAAACACTTACTTGTTTATACTGCTCTTTATACTATACACTGAAATGTAAGTACGATCTTTATGTTCCAATTGATTTATTTTATAATGATATGGTAATGATGAGAAAGGCAGCCATTTTCCAGTAATCGTGTGCTGCGATACTTTTGTATTTTTATGGCGGATTTTCATAAGCAAGTAGTTTTTAAGCGAGGTGAACCTTGGGGCTATGCAAGACAAATCAGACTCTTGAAAGGGGGACTGTCACCTGGAAAGGCTAAGAGCCACTGGGCTAGGTTTACAAGCAAAATGGGGCAGCTGCACTTTCGAGGGAGCCGTCGGTCTTTAGGACCGCAGAGGCAGGTGCTTCAGTTCAGCTTCTTGGACAAGTCCCCCTGTGAGGCTCTTGTAGTTCTGTTGACTCAGTCAAGCAGCTGGGTGAGTTTATTCAGCACTACTCTTCTCTCTTGCTGTCTCACTCCCTCCTCCAGTTGTGGGAAGCCATGACTGGAACTGTGGCTCCCAAGACAAGTTAAAGCTTTGTCTATTTCCCCTACAGTCCCCAAGCCACAGCTTGTAACTCTTCCCCATGAAGACCCCAGGCGCAGCCCAGAAGAAAGATTCAGCAGGCTACGGAATGCTTCTCACTTAAAGGAGGTTGGAGTCTTGGAAGAAAATGCAACGGTTCTGTCTGGTCTGGGTGCTTTTCACACAGCAGTTTCTGGATGGGAGACGGCACCGACAGACTGAGAGTGGAAGAGGAAGAGGTTGTGTCCCTGGAAACTCACTGGGATTGTGATGGCAGAAAGAATTAGAGAGTCACCGGTACCCCAGGGAGTTTTCCACCTGTCTTCCCAAGTACAAAACGTTTAAAGGAAGGGGTGGAAATTAAGTCAGTCCCTGCCCCAGCAGCGCTGCACATTACCCAAGACACTATATGGTTATATCTACATATGTTGGTGCACATTTGCTGTTATCATCTGTTTAGTAATTTAGTAGAGACTAAGGTGATGGGGTGCTATAGAAAAACCAAAAATAGATACACAGATTAGAGAGCTAGATCTATCTTCTGGACAGCAGCCTTGTGTCTTTTCACATTGGCAAACATTCATGCACGCGTAGGGAAGTACAGTGGTGTGATGTAGTGGGTGGAAAAGGGGGTTGAAGCCAGGACTCTCGGGCTCTGTTTCTTATTCTGTCACAACTTGTTGCTTAATAACAGGCATGTCACTTAACCTATCTGTGCCTCATTTGATCCGTCCATAAAAACAGGGATTCCTGCCGGACCTTCCAGGAAGCATGTTAATGTTAGTAAAACATTCTTGAGATCCTCAGGCCAGAGGCAGTGAGTTATTTCCAAGTCTAATCCTGGCACTTTCTAAATAATAAATAGCAGTTGGTTTTGGTAAATGTCTCCTAGAAACACGAACATAATGGCCTTTCCCTTTCTGATTTTGTTTTTTACATGTAAAAACAATGCTATTTTATTCCCTTTGTTTATAACAGAACTTGACGTTAACAGGAGATTTTTCTTAATGTTCTTCTTTGTCTGTGCCCTGGTACGACTGATCACATCAAAATTGCTCTGGGAATAGTATTTTTTAAGTTACCTGCTGCTGCACAGACACCACATAATTTTATAGGTCCTATACACATTGTGTATATTTTTTCTTCTTGCTTATTTTCTTTGTTGCAGAGGGGCAGTTTGGGTTTTAGAAGGCCGTCATATTCAGAATCCGTTAGACATGGGTTGTAAACAATGATTGGAACAATTTTAAGATGCAGCACATTTTGGGACTAAACTACTTACCAGCAACCCCCTAAACCAGATTATCATCCTCAACAGGAGAGCAAAAATATCAGCAGGCAGCAGACTTGGCAAAGTTTGATTTCTCTGTGCTGTCTGAGCAGCAGTGCCAGACCAAGTTGGAAGGGAAAGAGGAGAGGGCCCGGGAGGAGGAGCAGAGAGATTAGGCTGGAGCAGTCTGGAGGATGTCAGGACTGAGGCACATTGACAAGGCTTTGGGGGTGGGGAAGGGAAGTACTGGAATAGCAAGCTCAGGACTGAGGTGGGTTGGCAGAGCTGCGGGGGGGCCAGGAATGGACTAGAAGGGAGTGATGCAAGTCTGTGCATAACATCCTGCTGGATACTGAGGGTGTAAACAAGAAGAGTTGCACAACTGTAAGCAGCATGGAACATGCTTTTAACCCCAGCACAGGCAAAATAATGAGCTACCTCTGCCCCTGGGTGCTGAGTGAGCTCAGTACACATGGTACCAGAGAGGGAAGGCAGTGAAGGGCTGCGGGGGCTGAAGAGCGGAACATGCTGGGAAGGAAACGCAGTGGTATAAGATAGCGAGTGTGATTGGGAATACAGGGTGGGGAGGCAACAACTGGAGCAAGAGGGCCAGAGACTCCAGAGCTAGAGGCAGAGAGATGAGAGAGGGCGTCATGGTCTTGGGGACGGAAAGCCGCCGCTGGACAGAGCATCCATGTCTGCTGCAGGCCCTAAAGAGAAAGGAGGAAGAAATCATAGCTGGAGGCAGGAAGAATGGAAACATCTTTGGGATGGGTTGTGTTCCAGGAGCTCAGGCACAGGGACCAAATGTAGGCGGTTGATGCGCCACCGTCAACAAACGGTGACTCACTGCAGAGCAGCGACGAACTCCTAACTGTGCCATGTCAAAGTACAGAACACTGGGGCCCAGATCTTGCTCTCAGTTACCCTGGTGTAAACTGAAGCCAATGGAGTTATTCTGGATTTACACCTATGTCAGTGAATGCAGAATCTGTTCCAAAGTGTTCAATCTAAGCGGCTGGCCTAACATGGCAGAGACGCTGGCACAGATTGTAAACATAAGGCAAAGTTCTGCTCTTAGTTATACCTGTGTCAGTGGCAGGTTTGGACGGGCCTCAGATGGGACTTAGAGAGATCCAGGGACATGTAGGTTTTCCAAGAGCCAAGACTCCTCCATGCAGTGACAGGTTTAGCACAGAAAGCATGGAGCTGTACATCCAAGTCCTGGCTGCCCGGAGATCAAGGAGCCAAGAGAACTTCAATCTACTGATCTATTTGGGAGGGGGCCCCCACCACTAGAAAAGATTGGGTCCAGAAAAACCAGGAGGGTATGTGGGCGGGGGTATGGGCTGGCTCTGACTGTCCTCTGTTGCCCCTTGTGCTTTAATTTAGCATGCTACCATATTATGCATAATAGGGCATGCTCGGAGAAACCCCACAATGCCGTGTGCACAGTTCGAGCACCAGAGACAGCAAACAGCAGCAGAGCAGCACACATAGTAAGCCAAGCCGTGAGGCAGCTGGGCCCCCAGACAGTCACCACTCGAAGTTGTAGCTGCAGAGCTTTCAAGCCCCTTCTCTGAGGGGAGCAAAGACTATTGCCATGGCCTTGGGCCATAACAGCTGTGCTAGGCCCATGAGTCATCATTGCCTGAGCTGACCTCTGGGACAGATTCCCAGGGCCCCTACTCGTCCAGAGCTGCCGTGTGTACAATTAGAGGCGCTTTCTCAGTAATGCACGTGGACTCCTCCAGACACTCACCAGTTTTAGGCTGAGACATAATCACTGTAAAGGTCAAGGTTTGAGGTTTGAGGTCCAGACACACTGGACCGCGATCACTTCAACGGGAAGCAGTGGAGCAATGTGGGGAACACCGAGGGTCCTGTCCATGCAGGTCATAATTCATTATCTTTCTGCCAGGCAGTAAAATGGCCTGACCTCCTTGAGCTGGTTTGTGGGTCGGTTCGGCTCCGACCTCATGTTGCGTCTCTGGCAGTTGTTGCTAGGTAACAAGCGACCTGCCTTCCCTCTACGCTCAGCCAGCGAGGCTGTGTTGTGATGATGTGACACTTGTTATGACTGATGTAATGGAATCCAGCCCTCTGCCCGGGTGGAACAGCACAGGCCGGATCTAATTTCTAGTGTGTGTTTCATCACAGATAAATATTAATACACCAGGAGTGAGTCGGTTTTGAAGGTTCTAGACGGCAGCTGGCGCGCAGGGTAGACGTCCACCTGGAGAGGGAAGGGCGTGAAATGGGTTCTCCCCTGAGCAAGAGTAAGAAGGCGGGGAAATGGGAGGTAAGAGGAAGAATCGATAAGCTGAACTTAGTAACCAGTGGAGAAACCAGTGTAAAAAGCGGGCCCCTAAACGGCCTATTTGAAAGAGTGCAGGAGGGAGGCACGTGCAGGTTGAAGAGGAAGTAGGAGCTGGTGGGGGAAGCGGGTTGAAGCAGCAAAATGTGGGGGGAAAGGAGACATAATTAATGACAGTTATTATAAGAAGGGGCTTGACGCTGAGCCGTGCCAGCTCATGCTTGGCGTCCCCAGGGGGAAGGGGATAAAATGGCTCCAGGCCTTACTTTTATCTCCCTCAATCCTGCTGCACAGCTCCAGTGGGAGGTGTGGGAGGTGAGTGGGGGAGCTGGGTTCCAGGTTGCCATGAGAACAGAGTGGCTCACTGGGGGATCCCTCTGCTCTCCCCACAATCTCTTTGGGTGGGGCATTTTAGCTCAGTTATCTCATTTCTTCTGTCTGCCTTATCTCTCAGAAACAGCCAGGGTCACTGTCTTGGACTCTGCGGCCCATTCACTCTCCCTGATTTTCATTCAGCTGGAGAGGAAGCTGGCCCTATCTCCAGGGCACTGGGCAGGCATTGCCATCCCTCGCATTACACTAGTGTACAGCTGTCCCAAGCGGCAGTAGAGCAGGACAGAGTCACAGACCCAGTCCTTGGTGTGAGGGAGGGATTGGAGCTACGCAGCAGCCCTGGAAGCAGTTGTTATATGCAGCTGTTGCGAGTTCTGCACATAGCTGCTGCTAAAGCCAGGATCTGGCTCACTGGGGCAGTGTCAGGTGGCGATGCAGCCACACAGGAGATGCAGGCCTTGGGTAATTGCAACACTCGTCCCTGGAGCTGGTGAAGTCACAAATGATATGTTGGCGTTTCGGGATCAGGAGAGTTTCTGCCAACTGTGAGTGCCACTCAGTGGATGATTTATGCCTCATAGAGTTTAGAGGTTAAAAAGAAAACAAAAAAACACTCTGTTTTTGGCTTTCTAGTGCATCCTGCCTGCTAATGCGAGAATGTTGCATGTCAGTATGTTTTGTAGTGCTTTGTCCAATTTGATTTTAAATGTCTCAAGAGAGGGGAGTTTCACAGCTTCCCTGGAGAGACCAGGCACTGCATTCTTAGGAGGTTCCCCCCGATAATCATCTTTAGTGATCCTTTCTTTAATTTCTTCCCATCCCTTCTAATTGTGCCCTCCAATACCACCCCAAAACCACCTTCTCATCTCCCCAGTGCCTCACTTGTGGGCACTTTTTCTTATGGCCTCCCTTAGGGCCTGATCTGAATAGACTAGAAAGAGTCTATTCAGATCAGGGGATTATGGGACTTCAGTGGGCTTTGGATTAAGGCTTTAGAGACTGCTTAGCCAATTCAGCTGTCCATATTTAGGATGAGCTCCTGCAATCCTTACTCATTCCAAGCTCCCACTGAAGTTACTCACAGGGCAGAGCGATGATAGACCCTGACTCTGGGGCACTAGTGAGACTGTGGGTGGAATAATGTGTCCAGTATTGGAGACTTCAATACCAGAAAGACTGAGGCAAACTGGAGGGAATTCAGAGGTCATGAAAGGTCCTTAGAGGCTGGCAGAAATGAGGAGAGGCTAAAAGAACTGCTGGTCAAACCCTGCAGTCCTTAGGCAAAACTGTGTTGGCTTTTTCCTTGACTTTCTCCAACATGTGTTCCTATTGCTTCTGGTTATACCTCCCATCACTATCCACAGCAGTCCTCTGTCTCCTTGACATTTATAACTGCCATCACTTGTGCCCAGTGCAGCTGATTGGCCCCTGCATTATGCCAGTTGTACAGGTGTAATGTTATTAAAATCCCCAGCTGAGACTGGGAACCTTAAGAGCTCAGCTGGACTCTCCTTCAAGTCAGGGTCAAGTACTTTAATTGCGGGGGCAGGCAAATCTTACACTGGGAGAAGCCGGCTGGCGGGTGAGGAGCAACATTTCAGACAAAGCCAAGTGACATTTTTTAGCTTAGTGAGCTAGACAGAAGCCACGTGCTTGGTGCCCTCCTGCTGCTGTACTAATTGTGCAGAGATGAACCTTGGCCTAGCTCTAGGTGAGTTCTCTCCGCAGGGCCGCACTTGACACACTGCCTGCCATTCGCTCAGCTGTTTCTCTAATTTGAAAATTAGCTTTCTTTTTTTTTAAAAAAAAGAATTGTTACGTGGCCTAGAGCAAGAATGAAAATAATCAAGGTTCTTCCTGCACTGGCTGCCACTACCCCCTAGTCCCAGTCTCTGCACACTAGTGTTTTGATGGGTTACACACACAGGCTTTGCATATTTTTTGCAGCCATGCTTTACCGTAAGGGCCACAGAGTGAAATTTAAAACCAAGCATCAACCCGCCCCCCCCTTTTTTTTTTCAAACCCTTCTTGGGGACCTAGCCCCTCAGCCTTTCAATACTGCCTTTCTCTCAGCACTCAATGGGGCATTATTAACAGCAGGATTATTGAAAGCAGAACTCCCTGGCTTTTCAATGGGAGCTCTGTGAAGGGCAAAATATTGCACAATCTGTTTGCATGGGCTTCTGGTTCCCTTTCCTCCTCCACCCCCGTGCCCTCCCCACACACACACCTAATCTTCCATCCCCCAAATGAAAATATGAAAGGAGTTTAATAAGTCCCATTTCTCCTTCTTCATAGCAAGACTTTTGACCTAAAAGGGCATCGGGGTCTAGACCAGGCCTGAAATGTAGAACGTGTTGCTCTCCTTGCCTTAGATGTTTAAGGGCTTCCGTTCTCCCTAGCCACTGTTTGATTTTTATTTTTCTTTATTGGGCTTTTGATGAAAGAGCCTAGTCTGGAAAAGAAAAAAACAGTACAGAGGTTGGTGGGAGCTTGTCGACGGGAGCAAAACTCAAGCAGAGAATCTCAGAGCTACATGGCAATGACGTTGGCTTCAGTTTGTCACTGTGATGATCGTGTGGAACTTTCCCTGTGATGGCGTGCGCTTGCTGCTGTAGATAAAGGCATCTCAGCATTTCCATGATATCAGCCCTGATTTACAGGATTTAGAACTTGGCTGTAAAAACTCCCTCCAGGTGGAAACTTGGCAACAAGCTCTTACTCAATGAGAGAAATTTCTTGTTAGCAATTTTGCGATAAAAAAAAAAAAGCTTTGACTTTTAAAAATGATGTAAATAATGGGCCAAATCTCAAGTTGTCCTAGAAATGAACCAGGTGTTCGTTTTAAGTAATCATCATTCCAAATGTAGCCCCTTTCCTGCTTAGTCCATTCTTTGTGAACCAACTCCAGTTTTTCCAAATGGAGTCCTCATTTAACAGAGTTGGGTCAGGATCCATTACCCACTGAACCCAGCAGGAGTTCAAGTTCCTTTGACTTCAGTGAGCTTTGGAGCAGACCTTTAATGAATCAGGGCTTGTCCACACAAGTTACTGTGCTTATTGTGCTCTGTAGATTCACACCCTGGTTTAACACGCAGTAGCTCACCTTGTAGATGAGCCCTTGGTCTTAGCTTATGGGTTGTTTGTGACCTGTTCACGTTGATTATTCCTTATTTATCTTGCAGTTGGTCACCTAAGTCACATGGTATTTTCTCTGTTCCCTCACTGGACAACTGCTAGATGACATAAAAAAAATCACCATTGACCTCACGTTAATAACCAGCAGTGCCCTAGACCATGTGGTTTTATACTCCAAGTAAAAGCATGGGAGGGAAGTGTGGTTGTTTCTCAGGTGCCTGGGGATGGTAGCTGTGGGTAAACGCTTACTTTCTGATGGCAACCACCATAAAACGGTTGATCTAAAGCCTGACAAAATTATACGGCTCAGGACCAGTTTGTATGTCTGTGGAAGAGTCAGAGGTTTCCAGGCCACAGTGACTCATTCTCACTGAGCTGTGGCCAGGGGAAGAATAATGAGCAAGTTCGCATGATCTTCCTCTTTCGCAATCATGATCATTGCCACACCCTATGATGTCAGACCCTGAAGCAATAAGAGGTGATGCATTTTCTACGCAGAGTGGAGTCACAGCACAGGCTGTGTCCCCGCTGCATGGTTTCTATCTGCCCTATATGAGAGATCAACTCTGCTGAGCATTCCAGCCATTGGATGACTTTCTGGAACTCACTGGACCTTTCTGAAGCCCTGTGCCACATGCATCTCATTTGTGCAGTTGAAAATAATCATCATCATAATCAATATGCACTTACAAGTTGTAGAGCAATATTATAGCACTTTTCTAACGTAAACCACAGCGCCTGCTAACACATGTTGGACTTGGCTTGGACACGCTCGGAATCAAAGCACCGCAGTTCTCCTTTCCCCACCATTAGAAAAATAAAACATAAAATACCTAAATCAAAGATATTTCCTTTCCTACGCTGTGGAATTTTTCTTCCATGTTTGGTCACTGATGATACATCTCAATTACTCTGCAAATTGCTTTCATTATATGACTTATAAATATTCCTTCACTGGTTTGTTTTCTTTCTTCCTCCTTTCACTTTGACTGATTTCATTCCATCATCTACAGTTCCTCTATTTAATATTTCGGTCCACCCGATCCCCTGGTAAACTACAGCTCAGCTTCTCTCCTTAATGACCAGTGTATTTTCTTTGAAGAGCTGACAAGCTGGAGAAGAGCCTGTGGGTTTGGCTCTGCTCCTTTCTTCACGTCTGATGCTTTCCACATGGCTTCGGCACACTCCATTCTCACTCTAACTTGGACCCAAGTTTCCAGCATTGGACCTGAAATGCATCCATGCTTGAGGCAGCATGCTGGGGACTGCTGCTCCCATGGAGAGACTGGAGGGCAGCAGGACGGCTTGTATTCTTCCTAAGGTTTCTAGCCATATGCAATTTGGTGGAAGTGGTTAGACAACAGTGCCCAGAAGAATCCTGTGGAGAGGATTAGGTGAGGAAGACCTGAATTCTGGCCAGGCTGAAATGCTATGGACTGTTAGGCGGTTCAGGGAGGAATCTTAACCTTTCCTACGCAGGGTAACTTTTGAATATATGAGACTGACGCTTAAATTCGTTCACCTTAGAGAAGTTTTTCACGTTGTCTCACGGGGTTTTCTAACCGTCAAAGCTGTTTTTGTGCATGTGTCCCTCACTGGTCAGGCTCTATAGACAAAGGGGCTGACCCTTTCAGTAAAGAGTAAGTGGCTACTGTTGCCTGCAGGCCCCTCTTTGAACTGGAGGAGTAGGTCGAAAGGTGGCAGAAGGAAGGAATTTAAGCCTTTAGCCTGGTTGGTTCCTGGCAGTGCTTTCCATAGCCCATGATGACCCTGACACTTGGCTGCAAGGGCTTATTGATTTTGGACTATTCTAACTCCATTCCTGACATGATTATTCATGGGACAAACAGTAACATCTCACTGCTCAGAGTATGTAAGATGTTGGTGTGACCTCCAGCCTCGTCTTGGCTGAGCACAAAAGAACAATTCTTCCCAGCACCAGCCTGGCAAATTTCCCTCTGCTACAGGTAGAGGGGCTAAGAGCCGCCTGTCATTGACTTCAGATGGGCTTTGGATAAGCCCCAATATGTGCTAACGTTCTTCTCTCAGTTGCCTGCTCACACCCTCTTTGTGGACTTCTGGCCCATATTACCAGACAAGACATGCTCTGCCGATTCACCCGTTGCACCATCCGGACCCTCTATTGCTCAGGCACCCTCAATAGCTGTGCTCTGGGATAAAGACTTGATGCTAAGTCGTTTTTCCCTTCTCCTGCAATTTTATTCTTAAGTAACTCTGATGCTAGCAGGCAGCCCAGCCACAGAGCCAGGGCTTAAATGGTATGTACACATTATTGATGCATAAGGGACGCATGCCACCTTGAGTACTTTGGCACTTAACTTGCCCAGTGTATTAGATTTTTCTCTCTCCAGGCTGGAAAAAGAAAGGGCTCACTTTATGTTTAGTGCTGTTTCAGGACTGAGCACAAACACTCTATAGTTCACTCTGGCTACCATCAATCTTATGCTATTTACATCCAGGCTGGGCACCAAATTCTCTTCCTACGCCTGGTGAAGCAAGGGGGCCAGCCCACCCATTTCTTCTGGCTCAGCAGCCTGCAGGCTCCTTAGAGCTCTCTCCTTTGCCAGTTTCCGTCTCCCCTTTCAGATGGGACTACTCCAAAAGCAGTCTTTGGGTTTTGCCTGACAGGAGACCTGAAGAGCCCAGCGCACATGTGGATCCCAGGAGCTCTGCCTTGCAGTGAGGTCTGCAGCTCCCTGTAGGCGCAGTCAAGGCACAAAGCGTTAAAAAAACAACCCCCCTCAGCTTGGCTCGCACCCCTGCCTGAAACAAGGAGGGCTTTCTCGCTTGGGGACCACTCGATGGAGTATGGCAGAGGCAACAGAATCAACTGATCTCTCTGTTTATTTATAAGCCAAGTCCAGTTCCCAGAAAGGAAAACACACCTGTCTGCATTGGGCCCATGCTAGCACCTGTAATGTATTAACAGGAGCCTGTTTCTCCACAACATGTTTCCCTTGTGTCCCTGGTAGCTTTTGCTGGGGGTGGGAGGTCATTTCCAGAGATAGGAGTGGGCATTGTTTCCCTTTGGTGGAGCAGGATGGGAAGGCCCCAGCATGCCCTTTTTAACTTGATCTTGGAAAGTCAGTATCTAGGACAGAGAGATTGGAGGATGGGGTACAGACTCCCTGTTGGCATGGAGACACCCCATTCTGAACCCCCTGATTAGTGGTGGAAACACTGGACCATCTGCACCACTTCTTTATCCAGCTGCAATGAGAGGACATAGTAAATGATGCAAAATCCTCCTCTTGGAGAAAGCCTTTCCACCATTAGTAATGTTCACAATACAAACACCCCTTTCTAGTCCCCCCAAAAAAGTCAAACAAAACCCTACCCCCAAGCAGAGTTCTGGCCCGGAAAAGGGAAAAGTGCCACAGACTCCAAGAAGTCTGCTAGAGACTTTGTGGTGGGTGCTAAGATACTCTGGTGATAGATAGATAGATAGATAGATAGATAGATAGATAGATAGGTAGAGTGGGGGAGGTTATGGAGGAGGGTCAGACTGGGAGGAATGAGACCCATTCATGCATCTTCTAACTTCCAAGTCTGATTGTGATTAGACATGAAAAACAACCTGAAGATGGGCCAAAACCAGCTGGTCCAACTGAAAGGCCCCAGGCTCTATTTCCCCATGGCAGTTACAAGGAAATCCCAATAACACCAGTATTCTGAGGCAGGAGAGCAGAGGGCTTGGACTTGAGGAAGAAAAAGGCTTGTGTGTGATGACTCCCGGCAGGTTAACATCCCCGCCCCACCCTTCCCTCGGCGTTCTGCCCGTCAAAAGCTACTTCATGCTGATCAGAATGAGTTGAAGGTTTGACTAGTAACTAGTCCATGTGACCCCCCCCTCCCCCCCGGCTACCATCAGGTCCTGCACTTTAATTAGCGGGACTGTATCTACAACGTGTAGGCTAGCTGTGCTGTAGGGTTTTCATTCTTTTCAATAAGAGTTTCAATCTCAGGGTCCTCGACTTGGATGGAGTGGAGTGCATGTGAGGAAACGAGAAAGGGGCTAAGCCACTGACATCTTCTTGAAGGGTCACTGGTCCACAGATCACTGGTAGGGAAGTATTTTAGAATACACAAATAGCCAATTCAAAAGTTGTATTGCTTAATGTGCAAGGTATTAATAACCCAACTACAGCGATGAGCTCTTTCCCCACTGAGAATACCAGGAGCACAAATTGCCTTCTTGTAAGAGAACAGCTTAATTTCCGTGGAGCATGACAGATTAAAGGGCGAGTGGGCGGGTCTGGTGTATTATTCATCCTTCTACATTTCTAAAAGGAGAGGAGTGGTGACAGCAGCACACAGGATTCTTTGAAGTCTCTTCTGAGCCCCAGAATACCCAGGGCCATTGTACTGGAGGGAGAGAAGGAGAGAGAGAGATGGAGTTTTCACTGGTTATGCTTGAACTCCCTGCTGTCCTGATTTTATAAGGAACTGGCCTTGCTGCTTCTGTTACATCCTCACTGTGGGTCAAATCCTGAGGTCCTCACGTAAGGCCCAACTCTCCGTCCCACAGCAGAAACCACACGTGGGGCCTAAAGAGGTGGAAGCCTCTATGAGGTTTCCAACTGGGGGAATTCTCCCCAGTTGGGAGGGGTGGGAGGAGGATCCAGCCCCATTATGGAACAAATCGAAGGGCCAGCCACTGCCTCTCTCACACCAGATCCTTAGTGGAGGCCAGAGCCATGGGTGTGGAGTCATGGAGTATAATTCCACTACTACTGCCAATTCATAATGACACCTCCCCCCCCCCCATACTGTTGGAGCATCACTTGGTATCTGTGCAGTGAACCCTTCCAGCAACTAAATCTGGATTAATGTATGGAGATTGGATTCTTCACTCCTGAGTGGGAAATGGACCAACACCTCCCTCCCGAAAAATCAGTTTCCATCAGATGAATTTAGCAGAACACGTTAGAATACTTTGCTTAAATGGAAAACTCTAATAATAATTCTTCAGGGGCAATATATTTCGTTTGTAGCTAAACCCTCCAGTATGAGAGATATCCAGGGAAATGTTTTATGTGGAGCAACTAAGAGTCTGGAACAGCATCATAACTGGACAGGCAAATCAGGGTAAACTTTATTTAGTAAACTGCAGGCAGCCAGAGGCTGTCTGGCAAAGATAGAAACTGCTGATCTAGAAAAGAAATATGGCTCTCCACAAGAAAAGTGTGGAGTTAAAGGAGCCAAAGTGAGAAAAGTACCCACCAGAGCAAAACCAAATAAGAGAGAAATTTTGGAAACTAAAAATCAAAATGGTCCCTTAGAAAAAATCTTTTTAGATACCTTTCTAAAGTCCTTGCTGCCATTTACCTGGGTACCAAACTCTAAAGGTAATGAGATTTCACTCTCTTGGAGTGTTTGTCCAAGCCCTGAAACCAGGACTCCTTGTGCTTTAAATTGGAATCATACTCATAGACCATGTGACCACTGTACTTAAGCCAAGTATTAGCTGTTGGGTTTTTTTTTCAACTTGCAGGTAATGGGTATAGGGAATAAAATGGATGCATTCTTAAAGGACTTACGAACTGAACTTGAAGTCAGTTGCAAAGCTCCCATCAACTTCGGAGGCTAGCTCTACATCCTCCTTCACTAAGTGGTGCAGGCAGCACGAAGCCTGTAGGTGGGGAAAAGCCTCTGGCCCCCTTGAGTGTTCTACAGAATGCTTTCACAGAGCATAAATGTCTCCACTTGAGGCATGCTTATAGTGATGTTCAGAATACTAGTCCTCCTTCCACCAGAACTGAAACGTCCATTGCTGTTAAAAGATCCTTCACCCGTCGGTACAAATGGCAGAACAATTATGACTGATCAGACTGGATTACTCTGGGGAGATTGCGGCAAATCAGACACCTGGGCCAAAATTTTCAAAAATGGCCTCTGGTTTTGAACTTGAAACTTAAAACACCTAGAGAAGTCTCTGTCTGCATTGAGTTGGCATATTGGCTTATGGTGCTTTAGAGGTTGGCTTTGGAGAAATATATCTGCCTTGGATTAGGGCTTTACATGCAAACCGGAAAGCTAAGGCTAGTGGCAAATTGTTTTGTTGTCTCCTCTGTTTTCCTGGGGTGAAATCCTGGCTCCATTGAGGTAAATGGCAAAACTCCCTCTACATTTCACTGCAGGTGTGTTCAATATCCGCTGCATAGATGAACTCCTTGGCTAAGCTACAAGCCAGTCTAATTTGATTCAAAGCCATCCAGTGGTTGCCTGTCAACAAGAGAGCTCTCTCTACCAAGAAGACAATGTGCTATATTTAGTGTCCCTGGAAATTTCAGTTCCCTTTCTTTCACATGTCTTGAAGCTCATGTGGAAATATCAGGATGTATATGAGAGAGCTGTGGGGGGCACTTAGTTTTGTTCTCCATCCAGGTTTGCCTTTTTAAGTCACTACAAAAGAGCTTTTATTTAGGATTAAAGGTTACTCCTACTGTTTGATTTATAGAAGAATAATTACCTTGAGGTTTTGGAAGGTGTTGGGAATGATGTCACTTCATGGTCTCAAGCTGCCAGTTTCTTGGATGGAGGGAGAAGAACTGACTTCTTATAGATGGAAATAACACAAGACTTCTTACCTTTTTCAACACCTGCCTGCAACAATGCTGGAGAGAGCTTTTAGAATGGTCAATAAGTACTCCTCCAGATGCACTGGGGTGAGTTACAGGACTCAGATTTGTCTCGCTCATTAAGACATGGATTCAAGCACTATCAAGTGTATTGCTGAGAAGATCTGAAGTTGAGTCAGCGTGTATGCACTGGGGACTCCTGTTTGGGATTTCCCATTTATCTGCTGTCAATATGTGTCTCTGGAACAGGCTTGAGCTAAGCACAGCAGTGAAACATACTTTCCAGATGTGGGATCTGTTTTCCAGGTATATAATAATAACAATTCCTAGCACTTATATAGCACCAACCAGGGAGTTGGACTAGATGACCTCCTGAGGTCCCTTCCAACCCTGATATTCAATGATTCTATGATTCTTTCATCCAGATATCTCAAAGTGCTTTGCAAAGGTCAGTTTAATTTTTCCCATTTTACAAAAGGGCAAACTGTAGGCGCACTTTTCAGAGTAACAGCCGTGTTAGTCTGTATTCGCAAAAAGAAAAGGAGTCCTTGTGGCACCTTAGAGACTAACGCACTATAAACCCATTTTAATTCCATCTGAGGTTTTCTCCACCGAAGTCCAAAGCACAGTTTAAAGTTTGGTTGTTAGCAGGTTTAAAGTCCCTGTATCAATAGTGCAGAAGGTGATTCGTTATCATCTGCAGCTTTACAGAGGTGATATACATTTGCTAATAATAGGTCCTCAAATCCGACATTTTATTCGAGATAAAAAATTAGCGGAACAAAATCCAATCACGCTTCTGACAATTATAAATGGAAGGATATAACTCATGTTCATATCTCATAAATACTGTTATATAAATGAAGGCATGAGTTCTGGTTTATCCCACACAGGGACCCGTGGAAAAATGGAAACCATATCGTTAGTTAGAAAATAGTGAAGGGAGTGCGGGGATGGGGGGGGGTGGGGACCTTTGGTTAAGTGTTAAATTGATTTCTGTCTTCCAGAAAGCAAAAATGGATGTATAAATTCCCAAATTAGAGAGACAAGGTGGATAAGGTAATATCTTTTATTGGACCAACTTCTGTTGGTGAGAGAGACAAGCTTTGGAGCTTACACAGAATAGAGCTCTGTCTCTCTCACCAACAGAGGCTGGTCCAATAAAAGATATTTCCTCACCCACCTTGTCTCTCTAATATCCTGGGACCGACATGGCTGCAAGAACACTAACTTCCCATATAACACACTTATCTCCTGTATTGTGGGGGGATAAAGGGATCCAGGAGTGGGGATGTGCATTTGGACATGGGTTTTGTGGTACTTGTCTCCATACCTGGTAGTTAAGCTATTCCGGTTACCCATGAATGCCCAAGGACTGATAATTGCAGAATAGTCAAATCCTGGATTCACTCTCTGGGGTGTTGGGTTTGTGATTATTTGCCCTATTAGGTACAGTTTGTTTAATCATCTCATGCAATAAGACGTGGTTGCTAATATTCACCATGGATCCAACCATATTCAGGATATTGGTAAAACTGAGCCCTCTCTAGCAAAGTGTGACACTGATTCATTGCCAAGAACATAGGGTACTTTTCTCAATAGACTAATGGTCTAATTGAACTATTTTGTTCAGGTGTTGAGTATAAAGATTGTGTGTCTGTGTCTGTGTGTGTGTGAGAGAGAGAGAGAGAGAAACAGAGAGACAGAGATTTAAAGGAGTTAGATACGGTTTGTTTCTATCCCTATATCCGTTCATGGCACACCTATCACCCTGGTATTTGAACAGCCTCTGGTCACTGCATGCCCTCCAGCATTCTGTTCTGTTTAATAAGCCCCAGACTGTATGTACTGTGTAATTTCCACTGGATGAGCGGTCAGTGTGCACTCCCCTGCACACATCTCGCCCACCTCCTCTCTCCCCAGCCAATCCAGTCCTCAAGCCCTTCCTATGCACTGGTCTCAGACAAGTGGAGAGAATACCTAGGTCTGAAAAAAAGGGGAAAGGTGCCCTGGAGATAGCTGGCCCCATGCCCTTTCTGAGCATATGGGAAGAGATCCAGGTGTGGAGTGTTTCCCCTATGCATGGATCTTGGGGCACAATCCCTCCCTTTGAGAGGAACTGTGCTGGCTGCCACTGTGTTTCCCTGACCACTGCAGACAGGGGGTTTTGTGAGGCCCATGCTAGGTACCAGTGAGACTGCTCCAGGTAAGAGCATGGGAGGCTAGAGTATGGTCTTAGAGCATGGCTCTGACACAGCACTCCGACACAGTGCTCAGGGAAAACATCCATGATCTGTGTGAACAACACTCGGGATTAAACATGGTTGCAGCTAGCAGGGCACTGCTCCTAGCATGAGCAGGGTTTAACAGTAACACAAAGTCCTCAGGCCCAGCCCTGAGCGAGATGAAGGAACCAGGAAGCGAATTCAGAGGCAACTCCTGTAAACATCCCTTGTAAAGTCATCTGCCTCGGGATCTGACCCGGTGCCAAGCCCACACTCGAAGAGAGACAAGATTTCACTTTCCACCCATTTGAAATGGAAGGCTTCCGCCCTTTCTGGTACATTTGCTTCTTCTTTGGCAATCCCAACAATAACACAAGGGAGGCAGAGTGTCTTTCATAAAATCAAGCCCTACTCACTGGCCTCTTTCAAGCTTCAGACACATGAGTCTGGCCCAGGCTGTTCTGCCTGGGCTTTCCAAACTTCCAGCATTATTTCCTCCCATCGATTCCCCCCACCAGAATCTTCTTACCCAAGCAGGAAATATCCCTCATCTCCGATGTTCAGTGTTTCATCTGCCGACGTACCGCTTACGCCGATAAAATCTGCTGACTACACCAAATGGAATCTGTTCCCGCCACGCTTTCCCTGCCAGATGCTCATCCAAACCAGCCACTCCATGGCGAAGGACTTGAAAATCTCCTGGCCATTAACTCTGTGGGGTGTAGCAGAGTGAAGCATTTCAACTGCCAGAGTCAACAAGAAATTTGCTGAGATTTTTTTGCAGCATTAGGGCAACTTACTGCTGAACCCAGAGCAAGTTTTACTGGCACTGTTTTCACTAACAATTGTAAAATTCAGGGGTTCACTGCTCAATCGCTAAGCTTTCAGACTTCCCAGGGTTTGGCTCAGGAATTTGGAGTGAATTTTCATTCACACATTGATTTTGTAGTGTGTTGTAAATACAAATGAAGCCATTCCCCATTGTCCCATAAGCCTTACCCAGCCTCCTCGTCCTGCCCAGAGGAGGATGACCATCTCTGCTTCCTCAAGGCCCTGTGCCTTGACAGGCCATTGGGCTGAGGAGACTGTACCACAGGGTTCATGGCTGAGGGCTGAATCCCTTGAAGTGCTCTCTCCATCCCAAGGGAAATCTCTGCAGCAGCCCCAGCCCAGGGCATGAGCGGGGAGTCTGAATCTTCCCAGGAGTGAGCGGCTTAAAACTGTCCCCACCCTCCCTCCCCATAGGGCACCATGACAGGCTTGGAGTGGAGTGCTTGTAACAGATCTGGAGACATTTCACTTTGGACCATTTTAAAGTTAAATTAAACAGCAGCCGTTGTCTTAGAAAACGCCAAGTGCAGCATCTAATCGCTGCTTATATTTAAAGAGTAAGTGACCTCTTGAGCCTCCCCTGAGGAAAAGGTTCCCCTCGCCGGCAAACGCCTCACATAGTATTCCACAGGCACTCACCCCACACCCGTCTCTCTGCACACACACACAGATCACACTGAATACCAGCACACCTACCAGCACAACGCACACACACACTAGCCAATACACATTCCACAGACACCCTCTAAATTCACACAGTACGACACTCGCGGATACCGCTACAGCAGCAAACATACCTCACCACGCTCACCGAACAATACGTGCACCGTTCTACATGTGCACACACACCAGGTATGCCCTCAGTACACTACACACGCGCCCAGCAATAAACACAGCCACTGCACACAACCCCTCACGCACATGATAGTGGACGCACATACCCAGCGATGTTACGACATACTTACCAAGCAGTGTTCTACCCGGGGGCGGACGTGATGGTACAACCCAAATGATGGTACGAACCCTCCCCTACAAGTAACGTTATGCTGCTACATTTTCTCAAGTGTTTGTCCTTTAATCAGCCAACGGTATGGGAAAGGGGCAGGTGGATGGAAATCGGCAAATCTACATTCCTGAATACCCATATCACTATACATCAGACACACTCACACTCACTC
The DNA here is from genome assembly GCF_965152235.1 of Eretmochelys imbricata. Lineage (NCBI taxonomy): Eukaryota > Metazoa > Chordata > Testudines > Cheloniidae > Eretmochelys > Eretmochelys imbricata. The sequence goes on along the minus strand of NC_135579.1, from coordinate 7,027,274 downwards.
GCACACACAGGAGCGATCATTAAAACAGGACACTCCAAGGTTTCACAGTAAAGTCTCAGTATCCACCCCGATTCACACACTGTGCCATTCCCATCCAAACAACAAAGCCAGACCCAACCCTACAGCTTTTGGTCAGATGCTAAGATGATGGCTTTGACATTGGGGGCATTACTTCTGTTTTCATCCAAGTGACACATGAAGTTGTAACAGAGCTGGCTGGAGCTGTTGCAGGAGATCCCGTCAGAGCCCACACCCACCGGCCTGGCCCCTGGGAAAGGAGGAGGAGGAGTGAAACTTAGTCCTGGAAACTTCCCAAGCTCTTTAATCTTCGGATGGCGCCTCTGGCTGTTGTTTAGAATCGCTGTGTTGTCCCCTATGAAACAAAATAAAAAACATCAGTTGGCAACAGTCTTTCATTCCCCGCGAGTGTCCGCAGTGTGTGTGGTGATACTCCAGCCTGGGAAGCACAATGGAAAAGCAGCAAGAGACAGACACACCACAGATCTTTGTGTTCCCCAAAGAAAGACCCAGGCTGGATTTGACAGCAGTGAGGAATATGCAGTTCATGAGCTCCTGGACTCCAAACATAAATGGGGCAGGCTCTGGTGTCTTGTCGACTGGGAGGAACCCACCTGGGAGCCTGCGGAAAATGTACACACTCCCACACTTGTGCAGGCATTCCATAAGAATCCCCCCAAAAAGCCTAGTCCTGCATCGCCCTGAGGGGACCTCTTGGGAAGCGGGGATATCAGGGACTTCAGGTCCTGAATGCTGGGCCACAGGACTCTTGGAAGCTAGTACGCTCCAACCTGCCATCCAGAAGCTGAACCCTAACAGAGGACTCCAGTTCTGGGACCCGATTGGCAGGCTGCTGGGGGTCCTGATTGGTCCACAGCTACTATATAAACCCAGAACAGGTACAAGAAGTTGTCTGTGCAGCTGGGATTCACCCTGCATTGGACTGTGTGCCTGGTAGCTCCCGTGACTTGACTTCCTGCTGTTCGACTTGAGGTTCTGATCTTCTCTTTGACGCCTGTGTCTGACCCCCTGATATCCCAGCCTGGCCTGACTCTGGTTACCAATTCGTGGTTGTGCTCTCATGTTTGTCCCCCACTTCTAGTCTCCCGGTATCCTGACCCGGCTGACTCTTGACTCTGTCCCATGACTGTGGACCCTGGCTCTGACCACTAGGTCTGGCTGGTTTCAGAGTAGCAGCCGTGTTAGTCTGTATCCGCAAAAAGAACAGGAGGACTTGTGGCACCTTCGAGACTAACAAATTTATTTGAGCATAAGCTTTCGTGAGCTAAAACCCACTTCATCGGATGCATGCTGTAGAAAATACAGTAAGAAGATATATATATACACAGAGAACATGAAACAATGGATGTTATCATACACACTATAACAAGAGTGATCAGTTAAGGTGAGCTATTACCAGCAGGAGATGGGGGGAAAAACAACAACAAAAAACAAAAAAATAAAACAAAAAAAACCCCTTTTGTAGTGATAATCAAGATGGGCCATTTCCAGCAGTTGACAAAAACATGTGATGAACAGTGCGGGGGAGGGGGGGGAAATAAACATGGGGAAATAGTTTTACTTTGTGTAATGACACATCCACTCCCAGTCTTTATTCAAGCTAATTTAATGGTGTCCAGTTTGCAAATTAATTCCAATTCAGCAGTCTCTCGTTGGAGTCTATTTTTGAAGTTTTTTTGTTGTAATATTGCGACTTTTAGGTCTGTAATCGAGTGACCAGGGAGATTGAAGTTTTCTCCAACTGGTTTTTGAATGTTATAATTTTTGACGTCTTATTTGTGTCCATTTATTCTTTTATGTAGAGACTGTCCGGTTTGGCCAATGTACATGGCAGAGGGGCATTGCTGGCACATGATGGCATATATCACATTGGTAGATCTGCAGGTGAACGAGCCTCTGATAGTGTGGCTGATGTGATTAGGTCCTATGCTGGTGTCCTCCCAAGGGGGACCATCATAGGACCTAATCACATCAGCCACACTAATCACATCAGCCACACTATCAGAGGCTCGTTCACCTGCACATCTACCAATGTGATATATGCCATCATGTGCCAGCAATGCCTCTCTGCCATGTACATTGGCCAAACCGGACAGTCTCTACGTAAAAGAATAAATGGCCACACCTTCATTCCACCCCTCAGCTGCCTGGCTTCCCTTTGACTTCTCCTCCCTTGCTTTCTGGTTCTTTTCCACCCTTCGTCTCTCTTCTTCTCTCCTGTTAGGCGCATTTACAGGGATCCATAATCCCCAGATACCTCTTTCTTCTAGAGCCCAGCTTGCGACGCAAAACCAGTTGCATCAGGTTTTGAGAAAACTGACAGCTGCAATAAATTAGCTTTTTCTGTTTAAAAAAAAAAACTTCAGCAAAATCATAAAACAAAGCCCAGTCTGGATGGTGACAGGTATCAAAGCTCCCAACCTGAGCCAAACGCTGCAGCAAGGGAGCAAGCCGATCCTGCTTCCATGCCAGCAGGAATTAAGAACAGACCAGGGGAGTGAGAAATCGCAACACACAGGGCAGGACTATCTCCTCCATCAAGGGCTAAGCACAGAAATCCCAAATTCTACCTGCATTGCTTCATGTTAACCCTCCCGATCTCAGGCCAGGGCTACGCTAGAGAGCTTACAGCAATGCCGCTGTGCCTCTGTAAGCTCTCTAGTGAGCCACTCGAAGCCGGTGGGAGAGAGCTCTCCTGCAGATTTAATGAATCCACCCCCAACAAGCGACAGTAGTTACATCAGTGGCAGACGCTCTCCCACTGACATAGCACAGTCCACACCGGCGCTTAAGTCGGCCTAAGTTATGTCGCTCAGAAGGGTGGCTAATTCACACTCCTGAGTGATAACATGTATGTCAACTTAAGCTGCGGTGTAGCCATTGTCGTTCTCCTAAAAGCCATGGCAGCCTGCGCCCAGCTCCCTGCTGAGCTGATGGGCACTGTGCATCCTGATTGCTCTTTTCCAGTTGGTTTTGCCTGTCAGCTGTCCTTTTCTCTAAAGAAATGCTGCAGAATCTGCCCCTGTGTTGGTATCCACCAGCACCTGACCTTTCATTGCAAATGACTCAAGACCCAATGTTGTTTGCAGAGGTGGTGTAGAAGTGTCAGTCCCAGGATTTTAGAAAGAAAAGGTGGGTGAGGTAACATCTTATATTGGACCAACTTCCAATGAAACATATTGCCTCCCCCCCTTGTCCCTCAAGATCCAATGTCAAACAGCTGGTGGGTAAAGGTCTGATCCATATCAGCAGGCACCTAGACACCTCTGGGAGGCTCTTTCCTTGCCCCTTTCCATCTGCTGAGCCTGGGTGACTTTGCACACAACTCATATCCCAGTTCCACTCATTTCCCCTTTTTTCTTCTCTGTATAGTGGCCTGCCCAGAGCAGAGTCCCAGGGAGTACACAGTACAGTATTCGCCCTACAAGTACAAAGGACGCTTACTGATTAACTATACTTGTTCTTACTGATTACTATGCAATATGGCTATCACGTTATACCATCCCTGGAGGGTGAGAATGAGTCTCTTTCTCTGACTGCTACAGCAATCTTTGGGAGTTTTCATCCTTCTACTCTTTTGGCAAAAAGACAGATTTTGCTGAGGCCGGTTCTGGGATTAACTAGAGCCAGGAGAGATAAAGACAAGTCCTAAAGATTTAAATAAAAGAATTCTGGTTCCAACTAGTGCTCTCCCAGAGCCATGACTCCAGCCAGGATTTTCCAAACTCCTCAGTTATCCAGACAAGCTCAAATACTGCGGAAGCATTCTTGTAGGGGTTTGTGTGAGAGTGATTGCTTCAGCTGGTCTATTCAGTGTGGTGCTGATGAGTATATATTTGGGCATGATATTGCTTATAATAAACATGAGACCCAAGCCAACAGTGTGGGTATTTGTTCCCCTCTTGTGGCCATACCATGTATAGAGGTTTGAGAGTCTACTACTGCCTTGGAGCTAATGATTCTCACCTTTTATTTCAAGCAATCGAGGCTCATGCTTTGAGACCCAGAGATCCCAGGTTCAATCCCTGAAGACTACCCAGCCATGGGTGTCATTACACTGACACTCTCCCTCCCTGACTCCTCCAGTGAATGTAGTGATAGGTATCCGCCTATCGACACGCCGAGAGAATAAAGTTTGCTCTCTGTTCAAAGACCTTGCACAGGCATTGGCAGCAGTAAATTAATTACCAGGTTCCTGCCAATATGTCTTACTCCTGATCCATTCCAGTCCCTTAAGAGCAGAGGCGGATCCACTCTGGCCTTGGCCTTGCCAACCAGACGGCTCAACATTCCTTTGGATTTGGTTCTTTTGAAATGCCACCTTCTTCTCAGCTCAGGTTGCTGTGTAGCACCCAGCCCCAAACCTCACTCCATCAAAAGCTGACATTCTTCAGCCGGGAAATCTGGCCCCAGAGGTCTGACTACTAACACAGGTCAACAGACAGAGTCAATCACTGTTACCCTAAAATCCTTTTAAAGTATGTCCATGTTTTAATGAAACTTGGAAAAAACCCACAGATTAATAACAGGGGTGGGGAGGGGTTGGACTCTCAAAAGTTTCTTGCTTTTTCCAGATAAATATATATATGATTTTGATGGAATGTTTGTGTGTGTTTGTTGGCAAAAGGCAATAAATCCCATGACTGCTATGTCCCTTGAGCAAAACAAAGCAAGAATCTGAGTGCAATTCCCTTTTATTAATGTCCCACGTAGATAAGCAAGCTTATCCCCCTGTCCTGGGCTGTCCCAGCAGCAAGACAGAGAGGAAACTTTTTGCTTTGTCTCAGATGCCGAATCTCTTCCATGGCAATCTTGAATGATGACAGAGCATAACAGTCCTCTCCTTTAAAAGTTAACCCTGTGTTTCTCCATTAGCTCCAGCTAGTTGGGAGGGAGCTGGAAGTGCTGAGGCAGCAGAGACAGTATGGATCTTGCTGCCACTCTAAGAAGGCCCCTTTGTATGTCTTGCTCCTGTATGAAACCTGAACGCGAAGGCTTCACCAGGGCCAAACAATGAGGTTGGATCTGGTTACCGCAGCAGGTGTCTGTATCACACCTGAACGTAGAGCGATAGTAAAGAAACATTCCCCAGCAAACGGTGAATCTACAAAGCAACTACCTAACCTCTTTGCCTTATCTTTGGGTCCCACCAACCCTCCTGCAGCAACTTCCAGCCAGCCAGTGATAGCAGTGGTTAGACAAAGGAATAATAAAGGACCATGTGCAATGAGTTCTGTTATGAAACAGTAGGTCCACCCATTCAGCGGTGTCCCCTTTCTACTATGATAAAGAGGGACTGGCACCACAACCGCGCAGGGCACTGCGAGCAGCCTTTGGCCCTGATGGCCCAGCATCCCTGCAGTAGGATTGTCAACCTGTCACTTGGGGATGCCAGGGGAGGTTTCAAAAATTGCCTCCAAATGAATCCAGAGTGAGGGAGCCTCCTTCCGGAGGAGCGAGGGTTGGCCCAGGCCAGCTTCTCCCAGTCACACAGGGAGAAGCAGAGCGTTAGAGGATGGCTAGCTCAGACTGTCTGACTGAATAACAACAGCTCTCCTGGAACATGGAGGATAAGAGTCCCGGAGTAACAGCCATGTTAGTCTGTATTCGCAAGAAGAAAAGGAGTACTTGTGGCACCTTAGAGACTAACCAATTTATTTGAGCATAATAAATTGGTTAGTCTCTAAGGTGCCACAAGTACACCTTTTCTTTTTGAGGATAAGAGTGTTGGCTGTGTGATAAAAATGGATTTCAGGTCGCACAAAACCCATTTGGCTGAAGGGAATCCAAGATCAAACCATGCCGGGGGAACTGGCTGGCCCGGGGAAGCTGGTAATGGGATGTGGAGGTCACTGGGATGAGGTGGCCTGTGTGAAATGAGCCGGTGATCACAGCCCAGTCCCTAGTGGATAAACATCCACGCCACAAAGAAAGAAACCCAGCACTTGCCATCATCACCTTCACGGACAGCCTCCGGGAAGTCAGCCATGTGGAGGATGAACAGCCCTCTCCGACCTATGGGTGGTTCCTGCAGATTAGAGATGAGGCACATGGCAGGGCAATGGGAGCAAAGCCCATTCTGAACCTGTTCTGTAGCCAGGGGCTTTGGTCACCAGCCATGTCAGACCAGGTCTGACCTCACTACGGTCACTCCAATAGCAACAGCCATAAGCCATAGCTGGGGATCCAAGCAGGGGCAAGCATCTCCAAACCAATGGCTGACTTCACAGGCCCCGGCTTTGCTCTCGGGCCCTGGGGAGAAGACAAGGGAGCAAGACAAGGCCTAGTCTGGGCCCAATCCTGTTCCCACCCAAGTCAGTAGTAAAACAACCTTGTGTTAAATGTGCCCCATGTAGATTCTCCAAAGTGTGAATGCGTCCAAATTCTCTCCCTCAATCTCTGCCCGCAGTCTCCCTTTAATGATCATGTTTTGTTTCTTTCTCATTAAATAAGGGGAAAGCAATAATCATCATTAATGAATCACTTTCTTTATAAAGATCCCTCCGTGGCACCTAGGACGCCCCAAAACAGAGTAAACACACGTCAAGAGTCCATTAAAAATTACTTTTATCATTCAAGTAGCTAAAAGCAAACGGGAGGCTCCAGTGGAAAGAGGAGAGAAGGAGAAGGAAGGAATGGAAAGACACAGAGCCAGCCATGCTCATTCTAACAAACTCCTTTGGAAGGGAGGCCCAGCTTTTGATCTCCGTTGCACCAGTGTAATTCTGGAGGAGCTCCATTGGACCGCTAGGTCCTTTGACTTCAATGCAGCTTCTCTGGATTTGCATCGGTGCAACAGAGATCAGAATCTAGACCAAGCGTGTTCTGAAAAGCCGCTAGAGATGGACTGGGCCACATTTCAGAGTATGGTGAGCCCCTTGCCCTACCATACAGCACAGCCATGGCAGGTGTGAGGGCAGAAGCCCTACGCATCTGGGGGCCTCAGGAAGATGCAGATGCAGCATTAATGACCTCTACAAAGCGCCTGCCCCAGACTCACTCTCTCCCACTCCCCGACCTGCCTTGAGGTATGTGTTTTCACTCTGTTCCTGCCAGCGCCTCTTCCTGCCACGCAGCGTTTGACAGAACTTAAATCAGCCAAGTAAGCGCTACAGGAAATGCACTTCTTGAACATGAACACCATTCGCCTTTGCAACCCTTCTCCCTTCCATCAACACCGAGCTTCAGAAATCTGTACAAACACAAAAGTGCTGTTGGAACTATTGGTGTTGGCCTGCGCTCGTCAGCAATGCTGCCAAGCCGTTTAATGAGGATATACTTACAAAGCTAGCCCTGAGCGAGGGTGCTGTTGAAAGCAGAGGGGGTTTATTTTAGGGTAATTAATAATAATAATAGCCCGTGAGCTGGCAACAACAGAGGCTCAACACACATTAGATCTTAAAATAATGAAAAATTAAATGGCTTAATGCTGCTAACCTTTCGTTGCCTGTACTCCATAATTGACACGAGCAAGACGTGCAGACATCTATGTATGTGCGGAGATATGTTTCTAATATAGATTATTAAAAACAGGCTGATGGCAGCTGAATTTTAATGTCACATCTTCTGTTAGTTTTAGTTTTCAAATCCACTCTCTGAGCCAAGTAAATTAAAAGAGTGCTTTATACTCTGCAAGCCTAGAGGTGACTTTTTTGCACAATTAATTAGTATGTAACTAATGGGACTGGATGGTTCATGGTTTTAGTAACAGGATATGGAGTTTTTTACTTCTAGGTTGCTGTTTCTAATCTGGCTGCAAGCCGGTAGTGACTGAGCCAATGCTATTTGACGGCTGTCTGGTGGCTTACATGAAGTGACCTGAGGGACTCAGGCAGTCCCCGGTGGACAGGTGGCCACATCACAAAAACCACCAGCATACTTGGCAACAAAGGGCAGTCTCAACAGAGAGGCCAAGGAATGAGCAGGCGTGGTGGCAGATCTACACTCTCCAGAGCAGGAAAGGTTCAGCTGGAGCCTGCAGGAAGATTTGCACAGTGCTGGAATCGTTTGAGAGAAATCTGGTTGCTTGTCAGGACCAAATTTTTGCACCCAGTGAGGAAATCATATCAATGTAATACTGGAATTGAATTTAATACATAGCACACACACACACCCAGGCATTATGGAGCAGATGTTTAAAAGCTGGCCCTGGTTTTGCCACCAGTAACCTCTCGTGGGCTCCATTTTGACTGCCCAGTTGTATGCAGAATCATTCAATGTTACTTGAACCTCTAAGTACTGGTTTGCACTGGCAAATCAGCTATTTAGACAGCGAAATGACCTTAATTATACCTGCAAAACTACAGGCATATAAATGAATGCCCAGATAAGGCTTGGCTGTAATATAGCTCTCTGTGACCAAAAAGATTAAACGGTTCACTCCCTGTTATTAGTATCCCATTGCATCTCATCATGATGCTCTGGCATCTGAAATGTCATTTCCTCCCATCTGTTGGACATTAACAGACAAAGGCAAAAATTATTCCCAAGAAATACTGGTTTGGAAAATGGTGCATTTTAGAATTACAATCCGAAACATTTCCCCATTGCTCCACTGAGCAAACACCTAGGCATGTTCTCTAAAAATATAGATTTTCTCAGCGGTGACTCAAACCCCCACAGCAACAGCACTCTGCAGTCCCCCTTCCTCAAACATATGGAGCTACGGGACGCCTGCCAGGGGAATACTATCCAATGGAGGGGTGTAAATAAAGTGCGTTTCTCCATTCCCTCTGCTTCTCCACTGACTCCTCCTCCATCTCTGTTGGCCTCTTTGTATGCATTAAAATATTTTTCTTCTCAACCTCTCCTTTGAAATGAGAGTGTCTTTCTCTTCTTCCGGAGCAGAACAGTGTCTCCTCTCCCCCTAGCTCTGTCCATGGTGTCCCTTCCCCCCTTCTCTCTGTTTCTTTTTTTCTTCCCATGGCCCCTTCCTCCCCCAATTCAATTCTCTCTCCCTCTTGGCTTTCCCCACCTGTTTTCTCATCCTCTTTTCTTTTCCCTTCTGCTTCCCTTGCTACATTTTGTCTGTCCCCTTTCCAACTCCTCTGGTCTTGCCCAACTTTTGCTCTTTGGCCATCGCCACCTACAGCTGCAGCGCATTACCGCTCAGCAGGCAGGTGGAGGCCTGCGGGCTGATCAGAGGAGGGAGGTGGATGGAGCGTGCGACGCCTGATCTGCACAGTGCCCCCGCAGCACTGGAAGAAGCAGCACAGTGCTGGGGAAGGCTGGGGAGGGTCAGGCTGCTTAGAGCGTGTGGTGGTGCATGGAGCTGGCAATAATTCAGAAGAGGGGTGTATTGGTGGATGGGGGAAATGGTCCGGTGTGAGACTCGGCAGGCCCAGGTCCCTCCTAGAGGCAGCCCTTTACGATTAGGACTGAGGGGCAGCCAGGGGCAAAGCTCACACAGCTCCTCCCTGTTCTGTGTCCTGTAGATGGGCAGAGGAATCTGTTCCCCAAGGCTGTTTGGTAGGTTCCACCCCCCCATGCTGGTTATCAGAGTGGGCGGTGCTTTCCAGCAGCACTAGCCTCTCGCTTACCAAATGCATCAGAGTGGATTTGGGATTTGCTTGCCTTGGTGTTGTTTATAGTCATGTTAGTCCGCACTGGTTTAAAAGTGCAGTCCGAAGCGGTCTCCTGGGAGTGTAGGGTCTGTGCAGAAAGATACTGCAGCCATTGTGTGCTCACTACCAGGTTGGCGATAACCTCAGTTACTAGAAGCTGTTTTATTGGGGGGTGATGGAAAGAAAGACCAGAGATGGAGAGAAAGACCTAAATGTAACCTCATGGACAGGACCAAAGAGCAATATCCTTCCCCACCCATTGCTGGGTCAGCACTGCAGACCAAGGCCCGGATCCAGCAAAGGCATTAAACATGTGCCGAACTTTAGGCATGTGAATAGTTCCGACGGGACTGCTCACCTGTTTAAAGTACAGCATCAGCTTCTGTGCTTTGCTGGACTGGGGCTCAAGCCCCGTTGCAGGGCTAGAAAGTCGCCATTTGCTATTCATCTGCCTGCAGTCAAGCTGAGCAGGGAGAGGCTGGCTCAGCACTTGGGCAGCAGACCTCCAAGGAACACCTACAACAGGTGCTTTCAGGGAGCAGTGTTGATGATTCACTCCATGGCACTCTTCCATCCCAGTGAGTACTAGACCAATGCCTCAGCACGGTGCATGGGCCCCTGCTGGGGAGATCACCTTTCAGAGGAAGTCCTAACCACTTCTGGTCATTAAAGCTCCCCTAGTCATTTTGGTAATAGTAGGAGTATTAATCATGGTTTCCTGTCTGAACTGGGTCATGCTAATTACCTGCTGTCTACCAAGATACCCCTGGCAGCTTCAGCTGACCCAGGCTACAATTCACCTTTGGTCTCAACCCATTGTGTAGTGTTGCAGGGCCCTAGGGTTGCCAGCCCTCCAGGATTATCCTGGAGTCTCCAGCAATTGAAGATTAATCTTTAATTAAAGATTATGTCAAGTGATGAAACCTCCAGGAATATGTCCGACCAAAACTAGCAACTGCTGTTAGGGCCAAATTCTGATCTCCCATGCCAAAGGTAAGTGCAGTAAATGCCTGTTCACAGGGGACAAAATTCTCCCCTGACACCGAGTTCCTTCCTGACCTATTCACAAGCTCTCCCTCCATGTCGCTGCACAGACAGCAGCTATGGAGCATCGTACAGGTCACGCGGGGTCTTGTCCTCCTGAACAATGGACCCCGGCAGTTCCACTGGTTCAAAAGATGATGTGATCCTTGAGTACAGTTTTTAGGGTACTTTGGGGACAGGAGGGCTGAAATTATTAATTGTCATTCATTGCTGACAGATGCACTTGATACTCTCTCAGACCCACCAGAAAACATGGGGCAAGATCCTCAGCTCAGGCTAACTCCCCTTCATGGCACCCCAGCAGACCTTAATAAGGATCCTAAGATCTCTTTGTGCTGCTGAATCAGATCCTGATTTTGCAGCTCGCACTATCTCCACAATGGACAGGACCATCTCTCCAAGATCCGAATGCCCCCAAATTTGAGGGGAGGGGGAGTTGCAAGGCCAATCTGAATCTCACGGCTCAGACCCTGGCTAAGATACATGTCTCACTGCCGTAAATTGCTAATATTAGAAATCTGCACCAGGACAAATAAAAAACCCAAACGACCCTCACTCAGTGTCCATGTAAAGGATGGAAGGAAAGTGTCCCAGTAGGCCATGAGGTCCACTGAGGAATGCCAGTTTCCATATTGTGCAAAAGAGCTTTCCAGTCTGCTAATGTTCTCCTGAACCCTACTTGTTCTGGTGAGTACCACCTTGGGCTGGACACAAGTGGAGTCATTCATAATGGAGTAGGTGTGGGGAAATTTAACACAATGAGCAAAGCACTCAGGTTGCAGAGCTGTGGACATGAACAGGGCTGTTTGGACATTAGCGTACCGAGCTGGCTACTAAACTACTACGGCTTTATCCCCTGTCTGGATTTTAAACAGCTTCCTGCAATCCCTTCATGAGTCACTGTCGTGGCATGGAAATCACATACCTAAAAGGCTAGCTTTCTTAATCCACAGGGGACACTTTACCCTCCTAAAAATAAAGAGTGGGCAAACTAGTTTCAACTCCTGGCAAGAAATGCAAGAAAAAATTCACCTTCTAATAACTGCACGTTGTTGATGGGTTTTTTCCCCTCACTGGGGTTTGGGTTGAGGCAGATTTTCCTATTTATAATTGTGCAGCTGTTTGCTTTGCTGAATTGCCCTATTTATTATTTGCCATGTTTACTAAATGTCTCAAATACCTTCCCTGCCTCTAATTGTTGGGCAACAACAAAATTCTTCAGATGCATTTGTTTAAATGGGGCTGCATTGCTGTAACATGCCTTTGCACAGCCATTTTTGAAGGGCTATTCATGATTCAAGCGTGTGAGGCTTTGGACTCAAGTGACCCTGAACCACAGCAGACCTGCAAAGTGTCTCTCGCTTGGCATGAGTCGTGGGCAGTTAGTTCTCATTTTAAAACCAGTTTTATAGGGATGCACTCAACATTTTATAGGGATGCACTCAGTGCACAGTGTTTGTCCTGCCTTGCCAGCAGTCCCTTCTGGGTGTCTTTATGGCCATCTTTCCATCTGTCCCTCAGCCTCCAGGCCACCTAATTCCCCCCACTTTCCATTTTGCTGCTATTAGGACTTACTGTATTTCAGCCACTTTTCTTCTGGCTGAGGCGAAGGAGCCAAATCCTGCTTACTCCTGCAAACAGTGTCACTGCAGTCAGTGGGGCGGCTCGTGTGAGTAAGGCCAGCAGGAATTAGCCTTCTCTTTGGAGCCCTTCAACCTCATTCCTCACACAACTGAAGGGGACAGCAGCCCTCCTACCCAGGCTGACCCAAAGGGCTAAAAGGGGGATGTTTTGCAGTCACCCTAGCTCAAGCAAGTTAACCTGCTTGAAAAGCTCCATTACTATTCAGGCTAGGGGCAGCCTAAGCTACAACATGGCCATCTAACACAGCTTTAGCCTGCATGGGATTTCTCAATCATGTTAAACTGAGCGAGAGAGAGAGAGAGCACAAGTCAAATCCAGGCCTTGAGAAATGAGTGGTTTTTCTCAGGGTTGAAGTTGTGATTCCAGCATGTGAATCACAGCTCTAGCCACAAGGGGGCAGATTTTCAAAAGCACTTATGGGATTTAGGAGCACAACTCCCATTAACTTTGAATGGCACTTATGCGCCTAAATCTTTGCGGTGCTTTGGAAAAATATTGCTAGGCACCGAAATGGAAGCGAAAATCTGGCCATCTCCAGGTGCTGAGCACTTGAAATCCTGTTCATGAGTTTTTTAAACCTCTAGGCCTAGCTCTCTCCATGACCTAAGGCTAGTCACTAACTCAATACTTTACTGACGTACCTCCCAGAGGAGCGATGAGAATGACTGTAAAGAGTTTTGCAGATGGAAAATGCTAAGGAATATAGTCTCCTGTTTGACAGACAGATCATTAACCTCTGGACTAGTGGGGCAAGCTCTGCCTTTGGGTTCTGTTTTTAAATGAATCTTTGCAACAAACAGAAACTCTTTGAAGGGGGTGCCAGCGGACAGAGCACTCGACAGCTCAAGAGAAGCTCCTCGTGCAATTTCTTGTCAGAGATATGGGCACTGTATTGTACTGTGTAATTTATGCTCAGCCCCACTCAATTTTCTAAGAACAATTTCCCAGCAGTTGCAATGTTAGCTTTGTGGTGCACCAAAGCAAAGCAAATGGAAAGACTCCTGGAGGTAGAACAACCTTCCAGATGGGACCATGTCAAAGTAGGTCAACATCTGTGTCTAATTATATCTACAAGACAGAGTGTCCCATGTAAGTCCCTGGCATAGGCAGCGAGTTATATGGGCCCGTGGTGCCTGTGCTCCACCAATACTTCGAAACATGGGCCCAGCTCCAACGTTTCGGCTTACCGCGCTTTGCGGGGCCCCGCGGTTCAGGGGGATGCAGGGTCCAGGGTGGCCTGGGGGGTCAGCAGGGGGCCTGGCGCCGGCATCAGCAAGTGACCCAGCCCCAGCCCACCCCGCTCCATCGGCTCCCGACATTGCTCGGGGGAGGGGGTGGAAGCTGGAAAGAGGCGGGGTGGGCGGTTGGGGGAAGGGGTGGAATGGGGGAGGGGAGATGGCGGAGCAGGGGCGGACTGGAGCCGGGTCACTCACTGCTGCCGTTGCCAGGCCCTCCGAATCTCCCAGGCTGCCCTGAACCCCGTGTCCCCCGGAATTGTGGGGCCCCCCAAAGCATGAGGCCCAGGGCGGTTGTCCCAGTCCATCCTATGGACGGGATGGCTCTGCCTGGACCCCAAGTCCCCCTGAAGCGCAGGGCCCCCCAAAGCGCGGGGCCAAGGGCTGTTGCCTCAGTCTGTCCATGGACGGGATGGCTCTGGGACCTGTTCTGGGCACCACCAAAAATTATACAAACCTGGCACCCATGGTTTCTGGGTCCAATTCTCATGGCTGTTTGTACACTGAACTGACTTTCATGAAGTCACTCCTGATTTGCCCCAGAGCAAGTGAAAGAAGAATCAGGCCTTCAATCTCTTACTCTCTAACAATCAAGCAATTTACAAAAAGAAAAGGAGTACTTGTGGCACCTTAGAGACTAACCAATTTATTTGAGCATAAGCTTTCATCACGAAAGCTCATGCTCAAATAAATTGGTTAGTCTCTAAGGTGCCACAAGTCCTCCTTTTCTTTTTGCGAATACAGACTAACATGGCTGCTACTCTGAAACAAGCAATTTACAGCATTACGAGTCATTTAAAACCTAACAAAGGACTGTTTGAATTCTACCTCACTTACATTTCTCCAGCTCAGCAGCTCAGTCAGGGGCTCCGACCCACTCACCAAAATGCACTGGGCATATTCATATTGCTGGCCAATGATCCATCAGTGAGTCACTCACTGAAACAACTAGCCAGAGTCTGTCTTGCTGGAACTGTAAGGCTGCAACCTGGCCAGTGGCGTTATTACCTTAGATGATGATGATGATGATGGTTGGGGAGATTTAGCTTCAAAGCCAGCTGGAACTCAGCCAGTGTTATATTTAATCTCTTCAATAAATACAAATAAAGGTTCTGTATTTGCACTTTGAACATTATTAAACCTTCCAAAAATAAACCCACACCTCTGCCATAATAAACGTAGCCAGCTTTTTCCTGGAAGGTATCAGCACCGTGGAGGAGGGGGGTTGTTGTGTGTTTGTGTGGTTACTGGGCTGTCCACCCCCGTCCCACTCACTCTGCTACTTTGTGTCCCAGGATTGGTTTTTAAGAAAAAATGGTGGAAGCCCAAATGCATGTTCCCCAAAACAGCCGAATGCCAACTCAGCACTAAAGCAGTCAAAGTGGCTGTCAGATCAGGACTATTCTGAGGTTGTTACACTGAGTTCCATGCGGCTGTGCATGTGTTTTTAGGCCTCATGAAATTTGGTGTTTATCTTAAAGTTCCTGGAGTCACAGGCTTATGTCAGAATTCCAGCTTTCATTTTGTTTAAAAGTGTTTCTAGCCCACGTGTTCACAGAGAAAAGTGTGCAGATCTGACCCACAAACACTTAGAAGCCAAAAGGCAAGTAAAATGAATTCCCAAACTTTTATAATTAAAAAATCTTATGATTTTAAGGGAATCTCATTATTTTGGAGCCCGACTCATGTTTTTTATACTGCGTGGAGTTGGCAGCCCTGCTGGGGAGTTGTTTAAAACGGAGGTTCTGCCTGCTCTCTGTTAACTATCCCATGGCACTTTTCATAAAAGAGTTGAACTCATGTCAGTGGCCAAAATTTCTGTACAGAGTATCTGTCCCTATTTAGGAGAAAATAACCTTATTTTCAAAAATTGTTTAGGAAAGTAGCTATCATTTGTCAACGCTCTCCCTCAAGCTCTCCCAATTAATGATCGTCCTTTGGCTTAGAAGATGTATAAATGCCCCTATTTATAGTCTCTATTTAAATCTTTCAAATGTCCCTGTCTGATACCCTCCACCCCAGAAGTGGCTGCATCCAGTGGTGTTCTAGGTATCTGAGGCATGATCCATTGAAGTCACTTCCACTGACTACAACGGGCATCACCTCAGGCTTGTAGTTTGCAAGTGTTTTGGAATTCTTTGCGATGGGAGGTGCAACATAAATGTAAATAGAAAAGGCGTACTTGTGGCACCTTAGAGACTAACCAATTTATTGGAGCATAAGCATTCAGTGCATCCGATGAAGTGAGCTGTTGCTCACGAAAGCTTATCCTCCAATAAATTGGTTAGTCTCTAAGGTGCCACAAGTCCTCCTGTTCTTTTTGCCAATACAGACTAACACGGCTGCTACTCTGAAACCTGTCACTGTGCCGAGGAAGGAGTCCGGGGCAGAGCGTGCGCCTCACCGCAACCAAGCCCCCTCCATTCACCCCCAGCCATCTGAGGGGGGCCAGCCCCCACGGGTGGGCAAACCAGCCACCTCTCCCTGCATGCACGTGCCTGGCCCCTGACACCGGGGTTCGTCCCCCTCCACACGGTGCCAGAAAATCCCCACGGCCCAGCTGTGCCACGACAACGGCGTTTCGGGGCGGCAAGCGGGGCAATGGCCTGGGGCCCCACCCCACGCAGGGGGCCCCGCAAGGCTACATTGCTCAGGCTTCGGCCCCCAGTGGTGGGGCTCAGGCCCCTCGCAGCGGGGCTTCAGCTTTCTGCCTTGGGCCCCCCTGCGCCCTGAACCCTGCTCGCCCCCCCGCGCTGGGCCCCGCGCTCCGCCCCGCCCCCCAGGCAGGGCCGCCGCCCGCGGGCCTCTGGCGGCCCGGAGCCACGAGGAGGCGGCGGCGGCGACCCGGGCGGACTACACTTCCCAGCAGGCCCCGGGCCGCGAGCGGGGAAGAGGAAGCCCGGCGCGTGGTGCCCGTGGTCAAAGGGGACTAGAGGCAGCGGGAGGTGCCTAAGGGGGCATGTGTCTCCCTGCGTCCCCGCTGCAGCCCCGGTGCACGAGCCGCCAGGCCGCCCGGGCGTCGCCCCAGCGGCCGTAGTCAGGGCGGAGGCCGGGCGGGAGCAGCATGGCAGCGCCGAGCACGGGCCCGAGGGAGCTGCTGGCCCTCATTCACCAGCATCTGCTGCGCGCTGGCTACGCCAAGGCAGCGCGGGAGCTGCAGCTGCAGCTCGGCCAGGTAACCCTACAGCACCCCCACGTGGGGACCCGGGCACGGCTGCCCCTGGGCTCCCCTGAGCGCGTGGGCAGGTGTAACCCCGCAGCACCCCCACGTGGTGCTCCTGGACTCCCCTGAGCAGGTAACCCTGCAGCACCCCCACGTGGGGACCCGGGCACGGCTGCTCCTGGGCTCCCCTGAGCGCGTGGGCAGGTGTAACCCTGCAGCACCCCCACGTGGTGCCCCTGGGCTCCCCTGAGCGCGTGGGCAGGTGTAACCCTGCAGCACCCCCACGTGGTGCCCCTGGGCTCCCCTGAGCGCGTGGGCAGGTGTAACCCTGCAGCACCCCCACGTGGTGCCCCTGGGCTCCCCTGAGCAGGTAACCCTGCAGCACCCCCACGTGGTGCCCCTGGGCTCCCCTGAGCAGGTAACCCTGCAGCACCCCCACGTGGTGCCCCTGGGCTCCCCTGAGCAGGTAACCCTGCAGCACCCCCACGTGGGGACCCGGGCACGGCCGCTCTGGGCTCCCCTGAGCACCTGGGCAGGTGTAACCCTGCAGCACCCCCACGTGGGGACCCGGGCACGGCTGCTTCTGGGCTCCCCTGAGCACCTGGGCAGGTGTAACCCTGCAGCACCCCCACGTGGGGGCCAGGGCATGGCTGCCCCAGGGGCTGGGCTCCCCTGAATCCATGGGCAGGTGACCCTTTATCACTAGCACATTGGGCTAGTCTGGAGGGGCCAGGGTGAGACGTACTGGTTCATGTCTGTCGTGCCCCATGGCGTTACTTTGAACTCCATAATCTGTGTGCTTTCGTGAGGTAAACACAGTGCCCATTGTTTCCTTTCTTCTTCTCCTACAGAAGGAGTTTCCTCCACAGTTGACCTCTCTTGAGGACATCTTCACCCACTGGCAAAAGTAAGTCTGTCTGAGAGGGAATGGTTATGAAGTGGAAGGCAGGTCATATCTCACTCTCCTCATAGAAATAACCAGGTTTGATTACATTGGTATGTCTGATTAATTGGAATGGGGCAATTTGGAAATATTCCCACTAATGTCAAGATGGTCATGTACCTAGGATGAAAGTGTCTCTAACCCTAACCCAGACAACACCCCTGTTTGGGCTGAAATTTCTCAGCCCAGAGGGCAGGCCTTACCTTTAGCATCCAGCTTTCTAATGTAATATTCTCGCTGGTGACTTTTTTGAGGTATTAGAGGAGGGGGAGCATGTTTCACCAGTTTAGATGTTTTCCTAGTGATTTCTTTCCCGTGGACTAACCCCATTGACTTCATTAGGATTTCATTAGAGACCGGTTGTGCAAGTAACCTACTTGTGTGCATGTTTGCAGCATTGGGGCCTTCATGTTAATAAAGAATGAAATGATGGTGTTCAGCATCCACTCGTTCTCTATGGGCTGTTTGCTGTGTTTTAACCCATAGAAGGGTGATGCTACACGGGGTGAAATCTGATTTATGACAGCCGCCAAAGGGATCCGAAAAAATCTCTTAGCTAGGGCTACAAGAGTCAGCCTGTACCGAGTCATTTGCAGGAGAAATACCTGAGTCGAGAGAGTTATTCAAGGTTGAACCAAATTTTACTAATAACCCCAGAGAATAGTTTATAGGTTTCATTGTATCTAAAGTATCACACAATGAAATACTGTGTATCCTGACAGTCCTTGGCCCTCTCCTTACTCTTGCTGTGTATCTCTCTGATCTCCTTTCTTTCATGTTTATTGCCCTATGTGATCATGAGAAACTCTACAACTTGATTCAAGAAACTCAACTGATGCAAAGGTGGAGCTGAAATTTAATTTTCTGTGCTACTACCTTAATGTCTTAATTTGCATTGCACCATGACAGATCATTCTAGATACTCCTACAACCACCCGTATATTACATAAGTGTATTTTTTCAAAATGCACATGTAATGTTACCCTATAATACCACCCCCACTCATGCAACCCCAAACACACCCTTCGTTTATTGTCTTTCTTTGCTGTTATGTCTAGACTAGAGTCTAAACTAGTCGTGGCAGGGACCTATCATTGTATTTATCTATCCGATACCATGCTTACCAAAAGCACCATAACCTGGAGAGGTTCTTCTTCTTGGAACAACTTTCTCTGTCTCTCAATTTTTGGCCTTGAAGATGATGCCCCTCCCCTTCTTGACCCATCTTAATAGCATCCAAGCACACTCCCTTTCATCCATCGCTCTGCAGCCATTACACGTCTGGCTAAGGAGAACGGGATGGGACTTTCTTTGGAGCCTTTTAATACTCTCCTTAAGCAGCCAGAGAGGCTTCATTTAAGTGGTTAAAAAAAATAGTCTCTTCTCATCTTACATAGTCGGGTTATGAAGGGAATTGATACATAGAATGGTTATATAGGATCAGATTGGAAGAGAAGACCCAATCTGTTGTTGTAACACATTTGCCTTATGCAGAGTAGCTGTAGCCATGTCTGTCCGGGATATTCGAGAGGCTAGGTGGGTAAGGTAATATCTCTTATTGGTCTGACTTCTGCTGGTGACAGAGACAAGCTTTCGAGCCACACAGAGCTCTTCTTCGGGTCTGGGAAAGTACTCTCACCAACAGAAGTTGGCGCAGTAAAAGGTTTTGCCTTAGACAATTTAGCTCGAACAGAGATTATGCGCCTGATGCAGAGATTATTGGGTGAGGTTCTTTGGCCTGTGTTATGCATGAGGCCACATTAGATGATCAGAATGGTCCCTTCTGCTCTGAAAAATCGGAGGGCTTGTCTAGACTTGAAATGCTGCAGCTGCAGCGCTTCAGTGTAGAGCCTACCTACGGTGGTGGGCGGGGTTCTGGAACTCGAAAAAGAGTCCCGCAAAAAGTGGAAATTAGGTTAAATTACAACGGATGAATATAAACAAATAATACAAGTATGTAGGGGCAGAATTAGAAAGGCCAAGGCACAAAATGAGACTAAACTAGCTAGAGACATGATGAAGGGTAACAAGAAAACATTCTACAAATACACTAGAAGCAAGAGGAAGACCCGGCAATTAATCAATGAGGGAGGGGAAACAATAATAGAAAATGTGGAAATGGCAGAGGTGCTTAATGGCTTCTCTGTTTCGGTTTTCACCAAGAAAGTTGGTGGTTATTGAATGTCTAAACATAGTGAATGCCAGTGAAAATGAGGTAGGATCAGAGGCTAAAATAGGGAAAGAACAAGTTAAAAATTACTTAGACAAGGTAGATGTCTTCAAGTCACCAGGGCCTGATGAAATACATCCTAGAATATTCAAGGAGCTGACTGAGGAGATATGAGTCATTAGGGATTATCTTTGAGAAGTCATGGAAGACGGGAGAGATTCCAGAGGACTAGAAAAGGGCAAATACAGTGCCCATCTATAAAAAGGGGAATAAGAACAACCTGGGGAATTACAGACCAGTCAGCTTAACTTCTGTACCCAGAAAGATAATGGAGCAAATAATTAAGCAATCAATTTCCAAACACCTATAAGATAATAAGGTTATAAGTAACAGTCAGCATGGATTTGTCCAGAACAAATCGTGCCAAACCAACCTGATAGGGTTGACAGGGTAACAAATCTTGTGGCTGGTGGGGAAGCGGTAGATGTGGTATAGCTTGACTTTACTAAAGCTTCTGATTTTTTGTCTAACATGACCTTCTCATATACAAACTAGGGAAATACAAACTAGATGAAGCTACTATAAGGTGGGAGCAAAACCAGTTGGAAAACCGTTCCCAGAGAGTAGTTATCAGTGTTTCATAGTCAAGCTGAAGGGCATAATGAGTGGGGTCCTGCAGGGATCAGTTCTGGATCCGGTTCTATTCAATATCTTCATCAGTTATTTAGATAATGGTATACAGAGTAAACTTTGCGGATGATACCAAGCTGGGAGGGATTGCAAGTGCTTTGGAGGATAGGATTAAAATGCAAAATGATCTGGACAAACTGGAGAAATGGTCTGAAGTAAATAGGATGAAATTCAATAAGGACAAATGCCAAGTACTCTACTTAGGAAGGAACAATCAGTTGCACACACACAAAATGGGAAATGACTGCGTAGGAAGGAGTACTGCAGAAAGGGATCTGGGGGTCACAGTGCATCACAAGCTAAATATGAGTCAGTGGTATAACACTGTTGCAAAAAAGCAGACATCATTCCGGACGTATTAGCAGGAGTGTTGTAACCAAGACATGAGAAGTAATTTGTCCGCTCTACTCCGTGCTGATTAGGCCTCAGCTGGAGTATTGTGTCCAGTTCTGGGTGCCACATTTCAGGAAAGATGTGGACAGATTGGAGAAAGTCCAGAGAAGAGCAACAAAAATGATTAAAGATCTAGAAAACATGACCTATGAGGGAAGATTGAAAAAATTGGGTTTCTTTAGTCTGGAAAAGAGAAGACTGAGTGGGGACATTATAACAGTTTGGTACGTAAAAGATTGGAGGGAGGTAAATTGCTCTCGTTAACTTCTGAGGATAGGACAAGAAGCAATGGGCTTAAATTGCAGCAAGGGCGGTTTAGGTTAGACATTAGGAAAAACTTCCTAACTGTCAGGGTGGTTAAGCGGTGGAATAAGTTGCCTAGGGAGTTTGGAATCTCTGCCATTGGAGATTTTTAAGAGCAGACTAGACAAACAGGGGCCTGTCCAGGATGGTCTAGATCAGTGGTTCTCAACCTACTTACTATTGTGGTCTGAAGATTGAGAACCACTGTGCCAGACACACACTGGCCTGCCCAGCCCTGCACTGCCAGCATGCCCCTTCCCCTTGAGGGCAGGCCTGTGTCACACTGACTCCCTATGCCCAGCGCTCCCCTGTCCAGTCCCCCCACCCCCTGAGACCCCTGCACAGAGCGGGGCCAGGAGTGGAGCCCTGCGTAAAGCCTGGGGGTGCTGTAGCACTTCCCAAACCCCTAGTTCCTGCACCTATGCTGCCCAGAACCCCCCACAAACCTCTCCACTGCCCAGCACCCCCTACCTCTCACTGGCCAGATCCCTGCCCCCGGACCCACCCCACTTCCCTGCACCCCTGTTACATTCACTGTTTTGCTGGGAGATGACTTTGTCTGCCAGGCAATCACAGGCCAGGCTCTCTCCCTCAGGACCCACTTGCCCAGTGTCAAAGTTTGACTCAGACTCACAATTTATCAGACCACTCTGTTTTATTAGCAAAGCTGCTCTGCTAATACATTTAGAAGTGAACCCCCCCGAGTGGGGCTTGTGTCTTTTTAATTTATACAGTTTTTTGGAGAACAAGTTACAGAGAAGTTACAGACAAAAGAAGAAAAATATTTTAGTCACCACGCTTCGAGATCCCTGAGACCAGTCACGTATCTTCAATTACCTGCCACCCTTAACAATCTCCTTTAACAGCTTCCAGTTAACTAATTGCCCTTCACACCTTCCATTCTGATGCCTGCTTCTTAGACGTGCTGGCTCTATCTTAATTGCTTCTCCATTCAAAAGCTAACTGTCCCTACGTGTGCTCCCTCAGATACTTTGTAACATGTTTTGGCATGCCCTCTCATATACAATGTATCCAGCATGTCCCCTTATACAACGTTATACTTATACTTCCACACCAGCCAGGCCCCCTGCATTGGACTGCTGAGCTCTTCACTTGCCACAGGGGCCTGCTTCGCCTTCCCTGCTGGCAGGAGCGCTCTTGCCAGGCTCCGTGGGGCCGGCCATCCCTCAACCGGCCCCACCCCATGCCGGACCAGATCGACAAACGGAATTTTTTTTTTTCACACATAGCTGGGCTGCAGCTGTGTGCTAATTGGGCTGTGGCTTGAGAACTGCTGGATAATACTTAGTCCTGCCACGAACACAGGGGACTGGACTAGATGACCTCTCAAGGTCCCTTCCAGTCCTACAAGTCTATGATTTTCACCCATAAATCCAGTTCATATCATAATTTTGTGTCCCCTAGGTGTGACCATCCAAGTCTGAATGGGTGTGTAGCCTCTAGGTCATGGGTCAGTTTTGCATCACGATCCATTAGCCTCCATATACCTGTTTGGAGCTTGTCCTGTAGGACCAAGCCATATAAAACAAGTCTAGCCAGTGCTGAGTTCTAACGTGAGGCTGACTAGACATTTAAATAGAGCACTGGACTGGGGCTCAGGAGTTCAGGGTTTTATTCCTAGCTCTGCCATTGGCCTGCTGGGTGACCTTGGGCAAGCAGCTTGCCTGATCTGTGCCTCAGTTTCCCCATTGGTAAAATCTGGGTAATGATACTGACCACCTTGGTAAAGCACATTGAGATGCTCTGAGGAAAAGCGCTAGATAAGCGTTTAATCATTTGACTGTCGGAGCAAGAACAGCATTTTTCCAAATACTTGAGGCTAATTTTCCTGACTCTGGCTACTGGCCCTGCCCTATACAGATGGAATTCATTTCTAGCCATCTCTCCTCTTCACGTTCCTGTGAAGTGTCACATCCAGGGTTTGGCTAAGAAGGATTATGGGGAATTCTCTTCAGATCAACCTAAGTCGCTCCAGAGTCAGGCACCTGAGGTTACTGCGGAGGAATGGCAGTTCCTATGCTGACCCTGGGGGAAGAAGGCTGGGTGAATTGATAAGTGTTTCTGCTATTTAATGCCATTTCCCTTTTTAACACCACCTCCCTGTTCTTGAAAAATCTCTCCTACAGAACTCCTTCAAACACCAAGAAACGAAAGACAAGCAACTTGGGGGCAGGCATTCCAGGAAAGAAGATCAGGGTGCCTGATCCCCAGAGCAGCTCTGAAAGTTCGGAAGAGGAAACAAAAGCTGGGAAGGGTAAGAGCCAAGAACGGCCCACGTGGATCGGACAACAGAGAGGGCTAGCAGGCAACAGGTGCAGCTGATGCTCAGATAGCTTAATAATATGTGGCTCACCGCTGTTCTAGCGGAGCTTGTTATAGTGTGGCCTAGTGGTTAGAGCCACAGATTGGGACTCGGAAGATCTGGGTTCTAAACCCAGTTCTTCCACTGGCCTGCTGGACATGGGCAGTGGGTGGAGCCGCCTCTCTGGGGAGGCTAGCCCCTGACTCCACCCCTTCCTCCCGTGCCCTCCCCATGGCCAGAGCCCCGAGACCCCCTGTGTCGCATTCCCCCCCCAGTGGCTGGAGCCACAAGCCCCCTGCCCAGAGAGGTGCCCCCCCGGCTGCAGAAGCCCTGGGCCAGCCGAAGCCCCAAGGCCCGCCCGGAGAAGCCCTGGGATGGCCGAAGCCACGCAGTGCCTCCCCTCCCCAGACCCAACCTGTGCAGGAACCTGCAAAGGTCATCATAAAGCAAAAACTTTGCTGCCAAACCCCGCACCCAGGGGCCGCGGCAGCGCTGGGGGAGGCAGAACCTCCCCTGGCCTATTATACCCACCGCCCATGCTGCTAGGTGACCCCGAGCAAGTCATTTTTACCTCTGTGCCTCAATTTCCCTATCTCTGCAGTTGAGTGCAGCTGCTGGGAGGAGCGGCGGTTTCCCATTTGAGCCCCGTTCACCAGCGAGGAGTCTGGGGCAGACTAACCGAGAACTCAGGATTGGCTGCATGCACAAGCAGCAGGCTCTTAGGAGGACTTGCCATAGGTCAGCCCAGGGGGAATGCTTTTTTTTTCTTTTTTTTTTTTTTTTTAAAGCTTACCCATGTGATTTCAGCCAGGTCTGGTGGAGGAGCTGAGCTCTTCCACTGCCTCTCTGGCAGGCTGTTCCCGGTAGCCTGTTAGTCTGTATCAGCAAAAACAACGAGGAATCCTTGTGGCACCTTAGAGACTAACAAATTTATTTGGGCATAAGCTTTCATGGGCTAGAACCCACTTCATCAGATGCATGGAGTGGAAAATACAGTAGCAGGTGTGTGTGTGTGTGTGTATATATGTATACACACACAGAGAGACAGACAGACAGCATGTGAAAAGATGGGAGTTGCCTTACCAAGTGGGGGGGTCAGTCTAACAAGACAATTCAATTAACAGTAAATACCAAGGGAGGGAAAATCACTTTTGGGCCTTTCTTGTAGAAGGTGACTTCTAGGTACCCTTCTGGCTCTGTGAGTCTGTTTCTTAACTTCACCAGGTGGGTACTGTAGTTTTAAGAACGCTTAATAGAGATCCTGTAGGTGTTTGTTTCTGTCTGAGGAATTGGAGCAAATGCGGTTGTATCTTAGAGCTTGGCTGTAGACAATGGATCGTGTGATGTGGTCTGGATGAAAGCTGAAGACATGTAGGTAACCATAGTGGTCAAACACCTACAGGATCTCTATTAAGCATTCTTAAAACTACAGTACCCACCTGGTGAAGTTAAGAAACAGATTGACAGAGCCAAAAGGGTACCCAGAAGTCGCCTACTACAGGACAGGCCCAACAAAGAAAGTAACAGAACGCCACTAGCCGTCACCTACAGCCCCCAACTAAAACCTCTCCAGCGCATCAGCAAGGATCTATAACCTATCCTGAAGGACGATCCCTCACTCTCACAGACCTTGGGAGACAGGCCAGTCCTCGCTTACAGACAGCTCCCCAACCTGAAGCAAATACTCACCAGCAACTACACACCACACAACAAAAACACTAACACAGGAACCAAACCCTGCAACAAATCCTGGTGCCAACTCTGTCCGCATATCTATTCAAGGGACACCATCATAGGACCTAACCACATCAGCCACACCATCAGGAGCTCATTCACCTGCACATCTACCAATGTGGTATATGCCATCATGTGCCAGCAGTGCCCCTCTGCCATGTACATTGGCCAAACCAGACAGTCTCTGTGCAAAAGAATAAATGGACAGAAATCTGACATCAGGAATTACAACATTCAAAAACTAGTAGGAGAACACTTCAACCTCCCTGGTCACTCAATAACAGACTTCAAAGTGGCAATTCTTCAACAAAAAAACTTCAAAAACAGACTCCAATGAGAAACTGCAGAAGTGGAATTAATTTGCAAATTGGACCCCATCAAATTAGGCCTGAATAAAGACTGGGAGTGGATGGATCATTACAAAAACTGATTTTACCATACTAATTTCCCCGTACTGTTATTCACACCTTCTTGTCAACTGTTTGAAATGGGGCCACCTCATTACCACTACAAAAGTGATTTTTTTTCCTCCCTTGGTATCCTAGTGTTAATTGAATTGTCTCATTAGACTGACCCCCCACTTGGTAAGACAACTCCCATCTTTTCATGTACGGTGTGTGTGCGCATGTGTAATATATACCTGCTACTGTATTTTCCACTCCATGCATCTGATGAAGTGGGTTCTAGCCCACGAAAGCTTATGCCCAAATAAATTTGTTAGTCTGTAAGGTGTCACAAGGACTCCTCGTTGTTCCTCTAGCCTAATGTTTAAAGGTGGGATGCTAGATGGAGTTACCAAGCTCAGTCTAATTACTGCCTTCTAAAACTCTAGCCAAGAAAAATCCATCGAACTCTAGCACATGCTAAACTCACTAAGGTAAATATTATGGGAGAGCCCCTAGAGCTCAGCCTAAGTGGGTTAAATTGCATCTGCGTTGAAGTTCAGTGGTGTTTTCAGTCAAGTTAAGCTAACTTGATTTGGGTGAGGGGAGAGCATGTTTTTCCTAGTCCACACAAGGCCTCTCTAATAATACCATCATTACATCTCGATATTCATAGATTAATACACAGCAGTTCCTGCTGTGTCCATATCGTTATTCTATCTCTGCTCCATGTCCGCCACAAACAGCCAGGGATTTCTCTCAACTAAAGAGAACTTGACTCTTTGCTCGTAGAGAGGAGGGGTGAGAGGTAGGGGAAGAGAACTCTTCATGGAGCAACAAGGTCTTTCCTCCGACACCATGGTAATGTGCAGAACCAGCTTCTGCAGCGCCAGGGGTCTGTAGCTAGTACTGCCTTTGTCTCCAGTTGAGGGGAAGCTAGTCTTGTGTTTTGAGTCTCTGCATATTGTGGCTTTCCCTTCTGTGTGGCAGCTGGCGCCCCTGTTGTGACTAACTCCACGGTGCAGGCAGAGAGCAGGGGGGACGAAGGCTCCTCTTCAGAAGAGGAGGCAGCGGCTGGAAAGCAAATAAAGGAGGTAAGGTGACGCTTGCCTCTGGGCCGCCCCCCAAGGCTGCTAGTGGCCTGCGGCTAGGACTGCATTAGAAAGTTCTAGCAATGCCTGCTTGGGGGAGGGGGTGGTGTTTGTCACAGACCCTAGTTAGGACAGCAAAAAAGAGCTTTTGATGCTCCAGTTTATTTCATCTGGGGAGCCCGTATAAGCTATACTGACGAGTGCTTCAGCTCTGCGAGGGTTTGCCAGTATGGTTGTACTGACAGCCCTCTTCTGCTATAGACAGGCCTGAGGGAGCTGTGCATACGGCTTTGTAAAGGGGAAATCGACTGTGGAGGTTGAACCTGTTCTCATGGAAAGTGCTTTTCATTCACTTTGAAGAGTTAAGAGACTTGAGCGTTGTTTAGATGTGGCACTAATGAGAGAGAGAGAGGGAGGTTAGAGGAGCACTGAACTCCCTCTTTACTCCATGTGCCAGTTAATTAGGTGCTCGCTTCAGGGGAACAAAACACAAAAGCCTCATCCAAACCTCTTCTGCCTGATTGGGGCAGTAACCACAGCAAAACTCTGCGTGGGTTGCTGGTGTCCTGGAGAAGTGCCCTCTGAAGGCCAGCTACATTGCGGGTGTGAGTCCCTTGAGCTCCCTGGTGGAGCTCCGTGGATGAACGTGTCTCCGAGTGCCTCTGTTTAAATGCAAAGACTTTAGCCTCTGTGTCAGAGCGCATTAACGACTCGATACGTTTTGGCATTTTCTGGGCGGTGGTTCCTAAAATCTAGTTCAGAGCATTCACGATTCCATGAAGAGGACAAAAGGCTGTCCTGGAACTGACTTTCTTTTGTTGTTTCCTCCAGGTGAGAACTACTGCGGCGGGTAGCAAAGCTGCTAACTCTCTGCAGCATGCTGCCCAAAACAAAGCCAATGCCACTTCAGGTAAGCCTGGGGCTGCTGCTGTAGTTCAGACCAGAGCAGGAAAGAGCAAAGGCATCTCAAATAAGCTCACGCCTGGTGCTCCAGCTACTTCTTCAGCTCCGGCCCAAGCTGGGCAGAAGAAAGCCAGCGCTGGTAAGCCAGGACCTGCTGCAGCAACTCAGGCCAAAAAAAGCAAAGCAGCAGCTACTGCAAAGGCAGCAGAGAGCTCTGAAAGCAGCGATTCGTCAGAGAGTGAGGAAGGGGAGAAGATGCCAGCAGCAAAGCTCCCAGCTCCCAAGTCAGGTGAGAAGCCCATGGGCTTGGGATGCATTTCCTAAAGCATTGCACAGCTGTTGTGCTGGTCGTGAGACGTACATCTCTGTTCTGGCTTTGCAGTATATCAGGTCTGAATTACTTTCCTACTAATGCCGCAGGCCTCGTGGCTTCAGCTCTCCTGGCAGATAATCATCAAACCAAAACTGCTCCCTGTAGAGACTAAAGAAACCTGGCAGAAGCAGAAGCAACACAAGCACTGCCAGTCACAACCAGATCAGGCTGCATTCAGGGCCATATTGCTTGGATCTGCGATACAGAGAAATGGATGGGATCTAGCGTCTGGGGGAGCAAATGCTATAGTTAAGGTCTCGTTCAGTGCCCAGTACAATGGAGCGCTGACATGTCCGGGCCACTGGATGATACCAGAACGCTGCTTTATTCTGAGCACTCTGAAAAAGTCACTGAAACTTTCCATGTTTGGTCTCAAGCCAGAAGTGAATTGTTATTGATGTTTTGAGGGGAAAATCCCCAGAAAAGAAATGCTCCAAGCTTGGGACTTGATCTGGCAATGAGGGTGTGTGTGTGTAAGTGTCCACACTGCACTTACTCCAGGAGCGGGGACTTGGGATGACTGTCCTCTTTGAGGGAGGGTCTCCTAAACGGGTGTGGGGGGTTAATCTTCAATATGTGACCGGAAAATTTTTTTGACATGCTCAGTAGGTTCCTAAGATTTTAGCAGTGTCACTGGGCCCTGCCCCCATGCAACATGACTGTAGCCTCTCCCCTGTGCCTTCTGACTGGTTCCCATAACCTAAAAGCTGCATGAATATAGCTCTCTGCATGGACTCGACAAGAGAGCACAGTGTGAGTGACGTCTCCTCTCTGGTGTTTCAGCACTGAAGCAAACGGTGGGAAAGGCAGAGAGTAGCTGTGAGGACTCGAGCGATGAGACTTCCTCTGAAGAGGAATTAAAAACCCCAGCGCTCCAGGTATCTACCTCCAAGAGGGTCCACTGAGTGCTTTGAGCATTCCCCACCACCACCACCCATACACATCCTCTAACCTCCCAGGGCTGTGTGTTGTTAAGGCCCTTCCCCAGACTGACAGCGGGGCAGGGACTAGGAACAGTTTTCTCTGAAGCCAGGGCACTGAGGAAACAGACCCATCCCCACCCCACCCAACAGCACCTCCCAGCCTCTGTCAGCTCCAGAGGGAAAGTCTGGGTCCCGCTCTCTCACTAGAGGGTTAGAGCAGAGGGAGGAGCAAACCCTGAGCCGCTCTGACCTGTAGGATGCACTTGATGCAGACATGTGGGATACTGAGAACCCAGAGAGTGTAAAATGACTGACGCAGCCTGTTGTGCTGGTGAAACGAAAGTCCCCAAACCGCCATCTCTAGTGTAAACTAACCTACCACAGAGTCACCAGTTGCTGCCTGACCCAGGGGCCTTGCACTGAATTGTGGTATAGCTGTAGAGTGGGGGACCCTCGTTTGTAGCTAATCCCACCCCCTGATCAAGGCCTGTGCCCTGGGCTAACCTCGCCCCCTGACTGCCTTTCGGCTTCCTCCCACCCCCACTCCTGCACAGATGTTCCATACCCCTCCTCAGTGAGTCTCTTCTCTCGTCTCCAGACAAAACCAGCTGTGAAAGCAGCGCAGGTCAACGCAACACCAGTGAAAAGCGCGCCAGCCACTCCAGCACCCACCAAGAGGACCCCAGGGAAAGTGTCTGACCCAGCTCCATGGATGCCAACAGTAGATACACCAACCCAGAGCAAACCTGGAGCTGCAAAGGTGACCGCTCCTGCAAAGGTGACCGCTCCTGCAAAGGCTGCTGGGAGTGCAAAGGCAGAGGACACCTCTGCGAGCAGCGACTCGTCGGACAGTGATGATGAGGAAGCCACATCAGCAGCACAGGTGGGTCAGTTTGAGCCGATCATCCCTCACACCTGTCCCGAGGCCTGGGGATGCTATGAATGGCAACCTTGTAAAAGGGGCACCGTGCACAGCAAGCTGGCACTTGCAACAGGGTAGTTAATGGTCCCAGGTTGTTTCCACTGTAAACTTCAAGCGACCAGTTGAAAATGAAGTGTGCTGATTTCAACAGACAAAAGTTGCACGAGTGCTTTTAACCAAAATCCAACACAGGCATTCTCCACCCAAGAAAGGAAAATTCTACTCTAACCCTTCCGAGTTCTATATCTGATCCATGGAAAGATGGCAATTCACAGCTGAGTGTTGGATCTGCAATATCTGCAAACTCTAGCGCTACCTGATTTCTGCTGCTTTTGTGTCTGGGCAGGGGAGGCTTGGTCCTGTTCACCATTGGTTCCTGTGCCATGGTGCATGTTAAACAGAGCCGTTCATGTTCTTGTGCAGTAGGCAGCCTTTTCTCCCCCCACTGTTTGTTTGTTTGCCGCTGTGACCAGTTACACAGCAGATTTTTGAGGAATTTCAGTCATTGCTCCCTCACTCTAGGAGATTTCTTCCAGTGGCCAGGAGGACTGACGAGGGACGCCTGGCTCGCCACACTAGTCCCCCATCCTCTCTTGGCATTTTCAGCCTTACCACTTTTTGCAGTTGCTTCCCAGATTTACATCTTGATCCCTTATATTTTATCGTGGGAAGACGCATCTCCCCACCCCGAGTCAGGGATTCCTGTTGTGTTTATTCTGGTCTTGTCTCTTGGCTCTAGACCAACTCATCTGCAAAAGCTCCCCAGGCCACAGCGACACGAGTGAAAAGTACCTCAACTGCTCCTCCATCCTCCAAGACAGCTCCAGCAAAAGCCTCGACTCCAGCTCCACGGAAGCAGCCCTCAAAACCAGCTGTGCCCAGCCAGGCCAACGTGGGGCCTGGAACAACCAGAACCGCTGCAAAGGCTGCTGGGGGTGCAAAGCCAGAAGAAAGCTCGGAGAGCAGCGACTCATCGAGCAGCGAGGACGAGGCACCCCCAGTGCCGATAAGCCAGAAGGTTTGTAATTATTGCCTCCAGTTGGGTTCTGAGATGCTGGTGATGGCTGTGTTAGTGTCTGGCTGTTCGTACTGCTATGCTTAGGATGCTAAATCTTTCTGATACATGAAATTGCAGCCCTGTGCAAGGTATCCCTTCACCTTCCTCCATCTTTGCTTTGTAGAACTACTATGAATTGTTTTCTGATTTGATGGCCCTCTGCTTTAATGCATCTTTTAAAGGCCAGCTGTTTCCAAGTGACTAGTTTATAGTTACTGAATTCTCTGGCTCCTTTGTAGAACTTGTTTGGCTTTGCCAAAGAACTGGCTTCTGCCAATAAGATCAAACAGAAGTCATTGCAAACGCTACAATAAAATACAAGCCAAGGCCGGGGGGAGGCGCCCGTAGCATAGTATCACTTGGCTTAAAACATCTCCCATTCTTCAGCAGTGTGAGGAGCCAAACCAGCAAAAACTGTACATGGAGAACTCCAGAGTGAAACAGTTCATTTGCCTGCATCCAAACAATGACGCTGGTCTGTCATATGAATAGTAGCTGGTCGGAGCCTTCCCCTCTTGCTTCCTTTTGACTGGAACTCATGACATAGGTCCCAGAATGGATACGTATGGGGCCACAAGCAGCCTGGGCTTGCTTTCTGTGTGCACAGAAAGTCTGCTCACGCTTGCATGGGCCGGAACCAGCTCCCACTGAAGCTGATGGCAAAACTTCCATTGCTTCCAGTGGGATCGGGGTCAGGCTGAGTGTTTAGCAAGGCAGGAATCCACACGGAGTGGATTGGCACTTCTCAGTTGCTCATGATTAATCTGGCAGAGAGCACTGCCCGTGGGAGTCATTACTGGTAGGGCGCATCCTTATCAATGGTGGCCCCAAGTGCTCGCTCAGTCTTCCTGAAGATGGCACCCCAGCAAGGCGTAGTCTGATGGTGTGTGCAAGATTGTGACCTAGTTCCCCCTGTGTCTCCAAGAGTTTTCTCTCTCTCTGTGCCCATTTGGTGTGGAGGAGTGGGAGTCTGATGAGCTCTGCATGTTGGCTTTTACATTGGATTGTCCTGGTCTGCTGGCTCAGGGAACTTCTCTGAGTGATTGGCGCTATCCCAGTCTGTCTGTCTCTCAGCATTTCTACACTGCGATTCGAATCCTAATGCTGGTTCAGAACGAGGGGTGTTGTCGGGGAAAGGGGCAATTTATGCTGCATCATGAATTTGTGCAATACCAGTGAGACTTGGCCCTTCTAGCAATAGTAATAGGTGAAGAATGCATTTTCCCCACAATGTCTTTAGTTGAGGAGAATACTCTACTTGAGGCAGAATCCTAGAATATCAGGGTTGGAAGGGACCTCAGGAGGTCATCTAGTCCAATCCCCTGCTCAAAGCAGGACCAATCCCCAACTAAATCAACCCATCCAGGGCGTTGTCAAGCCTGACCTTAAAAACCTCTAAGGAAGGAGATTCCACCACCTGCCTAGGTAACGCATTCCAGTGCTTCACCACCCTCCTAGTGAAAAAGTTTTTCCTAATATCCAACGTAAACCTCCCCCGCTGCAACTTGAGACCATTACTCCTTGTTCGGTCATCTGCTACCACTGAGAACAGTCTAGATCCATCCTCTTTGGAACCCCCTTTCAGGTAGTTGAAAGCAGCTATCAAATCCCCCCTCATTCTTCTCCTCTGCAGACTAAACAATCCCAGTTCCCTCAGCCTCTTCTCATAAGTCATGTGTTCCAGTCCCCTAATCATTTTTGTTGCCCTCCGCTGGATGCTTTCCAATTTTTTCACATCCTTCTTGTAGTGTGGGGCCCAAAACTGGACACAGTACTTCAGATGAGGCCTCACCAATGTTGAATAGAGGGGAACGATCACGTCCCTCAATCTGCTGGCAATGCCCCTACTTATACAGCCCAAAATGCCGTTAGCCTTCTTGGCAACAAGGGCACACTGTTGACTCATATCCAGCTTCTCGTCCACTGTCACCCCTAGGTCCTTTTCTGTCAAACTGCTGCTGAGCCATTCGGTCCCTAGTCTGTCGCCGTGCATGTAATTCTTCCGTCCTAAAGTGCAGGACTCTGCACTTGTCCTCGTTGAACCCCATCAGATTTCTTTTGGCACAATCCTCTAATTTGTCTAGGTCCCTCTGTATCCTATCCCTACCCTCCAGGGTATCTACCTCTCCTCCCAGTTTAGTGTCATCTGCAAACTTGCTGAGGGTGTAGTCCACACCGTCCTCCAGATCATTTATGAAGATACTGAACAAGACCGATCCTTGGGGCACTCCACTTGATACCAGCTGCCAACTGGACATGGAGCCATTAATCACTAGCCATTGAGCCTGACGATCTAGCCAGCTTTCTATCCACCTTATAGTCCGGTGGTCCCCAACCTTTCTGTTGTAATAGCATATTCATCTTCCCAGAAGAGTGTGGCGGGCCAGCTGCCCAAATGCCGCCGAGAAGCAGCGTCATCGAGAAGCGTTGCTGCCTAAATGCTGCTGAGAAGTGTCGCCGCTGAAATGCCGCTGAGAAGCAGTGGCATTTCAGCGGCGATGCTTCTCGATGACGCTGCTTCTGGGTGGCATTTCAGCGGCTGGTTGTCCGGCGGCCGCGCTCCTCGGCAGCGGGTTGTCCAGCAGAAGCGCTCCCTTGTCAGTAGGCAGGTGCACATAAATGCCCCGGCGGGTGCCATGGTGCCTGCGGGCACTGCATTGGGGACCACTGTTATAGTCCATTCATCCAGCCCATACTTCTTTAACTTGCTGGCAAGAATACTGTGGGAGACCGTGTCAAAAGCTTTGCTAAAGTCAAGAAACAACACGTCCACTGCTTTCCCTTCATCCACAGAGCCAGTTATCTCGTCATAGAAGGCAATTAGATTAGTCAGGCATGACTTGCCCTTGGTGAATCCATGCTGACTGTTCCTGATCACTTTCCTCTCCTCTAAGTGCTTCAGAATTGATTCCTTGAGGACCTGCTCCATGATTTTTCCAGGGACTGAGGTGAGGCTGACTGGCCTGTAGTTCCCCGGATCCTCCTTCTTCCCTTTTTTTTTTTTTTTTTTTTTTTTTTAAAAGATGGGCACTACATTAGCCTTTTTCCAGTCGTCCGGGACCTCCCCTGATCGCCATGAGTTTTCAAAGATAATGGCCAATGGCTCTGCAATCACATCCGCCAACTCCTTTAGCACTCTCGAATGCAGCGCATCCAGTCCCATGGACTTGTGCTCGTCCAGCTTTTCTAAACAGCCCCGAACCATTTCTTTCTCCACAGAGGGCTGGTCACCTCCTCCCCATGCTGTGCTGCCCAGTGCAGTAGTCTGGGAGCTGACCTTGTTCATGAAGACAGAGGCAAAAAAAGCCATTGAGTACATGAGCTTTTTTCTACATCCTCTGTCACTAGGTTGCCTCCCTCATTCAGGAAGGGGCCCACACTTTCCTTGACTTTCTTCTTGTTGCTAACATACCTGAAGAAACCCTTCTTGTTTTAACATCCCTTGCTAGCTGCAACTCCAGGTGTGATTTGGCCTTCCTGATTTCACTCTTGCATGCCTGAGCAATATTTTTATACTCCTCCCTGGTCATTTGTCCAATCTTCCACTTCTTGTAAGCTTCTTTTTTGTGTTTTAAGATCAGCAAGGATTTCACTATTAAGCCAAGCTGGTTGCCTGCCATATTTACTATTCTTTCTACACATTGGGATGGTTTGTCCCTGTAACCTCTAAGGATTCTTTAAAATACAGCCAGCTCTCCTGGACTCCTTCCCCCTCATGTTATTCTCCCAGGGGGTCCTGTCCATCAGTTCCCTGAGGTTGTCAAAGTCTGCTTTTCTGAAGTCCAGGGTCTGAATTCTGCTGTTCTCCTTTCTTCCTTGTGTCAGGATCCTGAACTCGACCATCTCATGGTCACTGCCTCCCAGGTTCCCATCCACTTTTGCTTCCCCTACTAATTCTTCCTGGTTTGTGAGCAGCAGGTCAAGAAGAGCTCTGCCGCTAATTGGTTCCTCCAGCACTTGCACCAGGAAATTGTCCCCTGTGCTTTCCAAAAACTTCTTGGATTGTCTGTGCACCGCTGTATTGCTCTCCCAGCAGATATCAGGGTGATTTAAGTCTCCCATGAGAACCAGGGCCTGCGATCTGGTAACTTCTGTTAGTTGCCGGAAGAAAGCCTCATCCCCCTGGTCCAGTGGTCTATAGCAGGCTCCCACCACAATGTCGCCCATGCTCTAAACTTAATCCAGAGACTCTCAGGTTTTTCTGCAGTTTCATACCAGAGCTCTGAGCAGTCATACTGCTCCCTTACATACAGTGCAACTCCCCCACCTTTTCTGCCCTGCCTGTCTTTCCTGAACAGTTTATATCCATCCATGACAGTACTCCAGTCATGTGAGTTATCCCACCAAGTCTGTTATTCCAATCACATCATAATTCCTTGACTGTGCCAGGACTTCCAGTTCTCCCTGCTTGTTTCCCAGGCTTCTTGCATTTGTGTATAGGCACTTAAGATAACTCGCTGATCATCCCGCTTTCTCAGTATGAGGCCGGAGCCCTCGCCTCTTGCACTCTTCTGCTCATGCTTCCTCCTTGTATCCCACTTCCCCACTTACCTCAGGGCAGTCTCCTTCCCCCAGTGAACCTAGTTTAAAGCCCTCCTCACTAGGTTAGCCAGCCTGCTTGCGAAGATGCTCTTCCCTCTCTTTGTTAGGTAGAGCACGTCTCTGCCTAGCACTCCTCCTTCTTGGAACACTATCTCATGGTCAAAGAATCCAAAGCCTTCTCTCCAACGCCACCTGCGTAGCCATTCATTGACTTCCACGATTCGACAGTCTCTACCCAGGCCTTTTCCTTCCACAGGGAGGATGGACGAGAACCCCACTTGCGCCTCAAACTCCTCTATCCTTCTTCCCAGAGCCATGGAGTCTGAGTGATCCATTCAGGGTCATTCTTGGCAGTATCATTGGTGCCTACATGGAGAAGCAGAAAGGGGTAGCGATCCAAGGGCTTGATGAGTCTCCACAGTCTGTCCGTCACATCGTGAATCCTAGCTCCTGGTAAGCAGCAGACTTCTCGGTTTTCCCAGTCAGGACGGCAAATAGATGACTCAGTCCCCCTGAGGAGACAGTCCCGGACCACCACCTGCCTCCTTCTCTTGGGAGCGGTGGTCGAGGAACCACATCCCTAGGACAGGGCATCTCATGCCTTCCAATCGGCAGAGTCTCCTTCTGCTCCCTTCCCTCAGATGTATCATCTAGTCCACTCTCTGCATTAGTACCTGTGGAGAGAACATGAAAACAGTTCCTTACCTGTATCTGCATTGCTGGTACATGGACGCTCCCCTTTCTTCTTCTGGAGGTCACATGCTGCCAAATTTCTTCACCGTCCTTCTGTCCCCACTGCTCAGTCTGCTCTGAATCTTCAGAACATTGTGTCCGTAGAAGCATATCCTGATGTCTGCCCAGGAAATCTTCAGTTTTTCTTATGCAACGCAGGGTCGATACTTGTTTCTCCAGACCTTGAACCTTCTCTTCCAATATGGAGACCAGATTGCACTTTGTACAGACAAAGTCGCTTCTGTCCTGTGGAAGAAAGACGACAAACATGGCACATCCTGTGCCAGTAACAACAGCTGAACACTCACCATCCATATGACCTTCCTTCTAAGAGCTTCATCAGGTGCTGTAGTAACTACTCGGAGAAGCCTGCAAGATGAAAGCCTCAGTGGGCTCTCCCCAGGCGAACTCAGAGGCCAACTCCCTCTGTTAGCCTCTCCATTATTCACCGCTCCCCTGGTTCGCAGCTGACTGGCTTTTTAGAACAGTCAGGCCCACTCAAGGCTCACCTGGAACAAAGCACTCCCAATTCACACTTTTCAAACAATCAAGCACAGGGTCAAACTGACAAACTGTCCCTGCAACAGACACTCACCAACACAGCCCCCCTAAAGCCGCACTCCGAGTTTCTCCTCTCGGACAGATCCCAGGCAGAAGTAGCTGTCTCTCTTAGTGAAGGGCGATTTAAAGGATTTCATATCTCCTTCTGCCACTGTTTGCAAATTTGGGATTCCCACGTACCAGTCGCTGCTGCCGAGAAAGGCTGTAACCAAAATGGGCTGGCTTTCATGATGCCAGCAGCCAAGGACTTGGAATGGAAGTAGGCATTCTGCCCTTTTGTGTCCACAATCCGGCTCTCCCAGTGGAACGTCTCTGGGCAGATGGAGAACATGAAGTACTTGGGCCTATATTTAACCACTGACTTACTGTATCCTGCAGCTTCCGATCGCTTCTAAGCGAGATCCAGACAGGTACAGAGAATTGCAAGCTGCTTCATCTTTCACTGCAGGGGCGGATTAGCACAATTAAAATGAACATCATTTCTACATCAAACTGCTTATTTAGTATGTTTACCGCTGAAGATTTTAGGATTATTTAGTCAAAGACATTTGTTTGCAAAGGTGGTGTTTTGGTGTATGTGTTTTTTCCCGGTGCAATGGGGAAGCAAACAAGATTGACCTTGAAGAAACTCCAGGCTCCTGCTTCTTTCAGACTTTCCAAACCCACCTGTGCAATAAGTCCAAAAATGTCATATGGGTACACTGATGTGCCGGTGCCTCACTTTAGACGTGCAGCGAGTCTACGTCTCCTGTCGGCACCCAGAAATGGAGCCATGTAGTATTAATGGACATGACGGAAAATTTGGCTGTGAGCTTTTATCTGGACTCAGTGCTGAGGCGATAGTCCACTAGATCCTTTGGGGAGATGAAGCATGACTGCGTCCTAAGCTCATACCTTGGAGCGGCAGTCTTTATTCCTTTATGTCGTGGCACATCCCAGTTACTGAGCTTGTTGTTGGTATGCTGGGGGTGCTTCCTGTGCATGCCGGTAGGCGAGATTTGGCGTGTGACTGATACAGCTTCTGGGGAGCATGCTCGCTGTCTGACTCACTGCATTATGCAAATAAACTAAAGAGCATGGGGGTAGAGGGGTGATTCAACTCTGGCATGCTCCCACCGCTGGGCCAGGAGCTATTTGTAGGCCAGCAGAGAGAGAGAGAGAAAGGAAGCGAGGGAGGAGAGGACAAGAAGCTCAATCTGTAGTTACTCTTGAATTTCTCCCAGGTACCAGCATCTCTAGTATGGCAGACTGCTCCTCCACCCCTTTACTTTAGGCTTCTTCCAGTCTCCTGGGTCCGTAAAACATGCTGGCCTGGATCGTGTTCTGCACAGCTCACCTGGGAGCGTTTTACAGCCAGGCGAAGTTCAGCCAAGCCCTGCCTGGGCTCAGTCACTAGGACGTGGCAGCCCTGTAGAAATGATACCACGGCCGTTTTAGGGAAATAATCTTACATAGTGTCCAGATGCTGCTATCTGATTGTCTTCCAGGTCTTTGAGCTGTTCCCTAATACGTCCTTGTTATACATGGGCTCGCTTTCTGAACGTGAGCGAGAGTCTGTCCTGTCACTAGGAAGTTGGAGGCAAATGACTTAGACTAGATCCAATATCCCGCAAGTGCTGGTGTCTGAGTAGGGAGGAGTCTGGTGTGTTCCCAAGTAGGTGATTCATTTAAATCCCTACATCCGCTTCCAATAACGCTCTCTATTTGCCATTTAGAAGCTGGCCCCTCTCTAGGAGTTAGTGACTCATGTTAACCAAAACAAAACAGAGACTCCAGTTTGTTTTCCTCTCTCGTCCTTGTGGAGGTTTCAGTGTCTATGTGCAGAGCCTGGATATGCCTGGCTTGTTTGGAGAGCCCCTTCTGTAATGGGTAAACTCTCCAATACTGACGTCTGTTCAGCAGCTGGTTTAAATGCAGTAAACGCTGCCCCAGGGCCGTGCCAGAAAGCCAGGTTTGACAGTCTTCCATCTCACGAAGCTGCAAACCTGGGGCTCTTGGCCATTGGCAAGGAGCAGCCACCCCTTCAGGCTGTCAGAACGACTGTGATGTTCTAGCTCTTCACTGGTATTGAGGGAGAGCCCGTGTACTAAGTCCGGCACGCGGAGTAAAGGGAATGAATGCTGGGGGAGGGGATAGTGTCATGCTCCATTTTCCCTGAGAAGAGCTCTGGTGATGGCTCCCAGGCCATGGGACACCGCCCCAAAAGTGGGTCAC
This sequence comes from Eretmochelys imbricata, assembly GCF_965152235.1. Classification (NCBI taxonomy): domain Eukaryota; kingdom Metazoa; phylum Chordata; order Testudines; family Cheloniidae; genus Eretmochelys; species Eretmochelys imbricata. Next base: position 6,988,329 of record NC_135579.1, on the reverse strand, counting down.
AGGCAGGTTGGGTGGCTCTCTGCTCCTACTGTGCCTGGCAAACGGAGTGTCCCTGAACATCCAACTGCCAGGAGCTGGGACTGGACCACAGGATGGATCACTCAACAAGTGCCCTGTTCTGTTCATTCCCTCTGAAGCATCTGGCACCGGCCACTGTGGGGAGACAAGATCCTGGGCCAGGTGGACCATTGGCTGGCCCAGCATGGCCATAGTTATGTTCTTGCGCTGCCAGAGCAAACTGGTGCTTGAGCGTTCAGCCCAGCATGTGAAGATCAGGCCGTGTTTGCGTGCCTGAGCGGGTGCAGAGCCTCACCGGCCCTGAAGAGCCCCAGAGGGTGGGGTAGTCTCCCGAACTTCCTGCAAGTGGGACTTCCTCTCTTTAGCACACCCTCTGCAAGCAGCCAAAGGGTGAGAGGAGCATGGAAGCTCTCTCTGGGCCGCATGGGAGGCAGAAGATCAGACCTGTCTGGAATAATTTTTTCACGTGCCAGAATAACTGGTACCTCTTTGCATCAACTCATCAGCTGCACAAGACCCTGAGACGCGGCTCACACGCTGCCTTGAGTCACAGAAATCCAAACACGGCCAGCTGCTGTACAACCCAAGTGCCATGTTCGAGTTGCACAGCTGCTTATTTAGGCTCATGGGCAAATGAATTGCTCACGTTCTGGACAAAGTGCTTCCTAGGAACGATGCGACACTGTCTCCCTTAAACGCCTCTCTAATGCTGTGTCCAGGAGGCAGCTGCTGTGATGGTGGACTCTTGCAGTCGTTTCACCTTGTGCTCGGGTCCCTCAAAGTGTCACAAGCCCCCAGGGTCCGACAGTCAGTGTTCAAGGGAGCAGTCTCCAAGGGACATCTAGCCCCTGTAGGCAGTGGGGGTTTTCTGTAGTTGGCCTTCTCCCTTCCAAGTCAAGCTGCCCTGTTTTGGCCTGTTGATAGTGCCGTGCAGTTGGTACAGTTGTCAGATGAGACATGATAATGAGGTGCTGAACCCCTGGTCATTAAAGATCCCTTGGTCCTTTTTGAAAGAGTAGGGGTTTTAACCCTGGTGGCCTGATTAATTTCTAGCGAAATATGGCCTCCCCTCAAGTTTTCCCTGCGCTCTTCCAGTTGGATACGGTATACTTCTTGCCTGAACTGCTGGGTGGTGTTTCTCTCTGCTGCAAACAGCTGCTGCCTCCCACCCAAGAGAGGTAGCCGCATTTCACTGGTTTCGGGCATGATCCATCTCCAAACTTGTGATGTTCTTTGGGGATAAAGGGAGCATTTTAAATTATCACAGCAGCATATGGGGTGTAGGAAACAAACCCTGGCTCAGTGTTGTTGGTTTTTTTGTTTGTTTTTTAAAGAGATTACCAACTCCTCAGCCTTCCCCTGGCATCAAGCCCAGCCTGGTGGGTAAAGCTGGGAGCCCCGGGAAAGCAGCTGGAGGTGCCTTGAAGGGCAAGGACTCTGAGAGCGAGAGCAGCACGTCATCAGATAGCGAGGAGGACGAGGCAGCACAGAAACCGCCTTCTAACGCTGGTAAGATTCTAGCCTTCCGTTGGTATTCAGGGCCTCTCTCCTCCATACTCACGGGGTTTGCTTCTCTTCTCGGCTTGAGCAGCTAGTGTGTTCTAGACGGGGCTGCCCCCTAAGAGCCATCACCAGGCATGCTCTGAACTGCCAGGGGATGCAGACTTTGCCAGTCGCTTTGAAGCTGATGTTAGCAAGACCTGTCCGTGCAACTCCCTCCTGTCTCTTCTAGAGTGTCCTTCCAAACTGGCACAAGAGTTGGGTTTTTTGGGGGTACGGGGGGTTATTTTGTTCTGTTTTCTATTCCTTCCAGCATGGGTCAGCTGCTAACATACTCCCCAGTGTATGCAGATGGAGGGAGGAGCCTTGGCGTAATAATTAATAAGCACTTTGAGATTCGTGGATGGAAGAAATTACTAGTAATGAATGAAGTAATGAATGAATTACTATAAGAAATTACTAGTAATGAATGAAGCCACACTTCTCCCCTCCTGTGTGGCCTGGGGGAGTTTTGTCATCCCCATTCCTCCTGGATCAGGCGAGGAAGTCTTGCACCACTCTGGTTGATGAAGGGGTAGGAAGGGAGTCCTGGCAGCTGTCCTGGAGTGGGCCGGGGCTGGCTACAACATGGAGTCTCACGAGGACATGGTTATGTCTGAAGTGGGGATAGAGGAAGATCACCGAAAATGCAGAGGAGCCTCCCAGGCAGAATACATATCTTCTCCTGCTTCCCTGCTGCTGCCCCCGTCTCCAGAGTCTTCCGGCGTCTCTGCAGCTACAAGGCCCAGAGAGCGCAAGGTCTAAGTCCCCCGGGAAGATGCAGGGCCACTGTCATTAGACCTGCAAAGGAAACTCGGGGTGTGGCCAGTGGCGTGCTGGGGCAGCACTGGGACAACCCATGGGAACCCAGTAAATGGAGGGGCTTGATGACTGTCTGAGTTGACTCTTGCTGTTTTCAGTTGACCCATCTCCTCCCTTCCATGGACATGAACCTTCAGTGGTCACCAGGTGGCTGTGGTCTTTGCACAGCAATGTCCCTGTTTGCAGTGCAGAGGCCCAGATAACGCATGCTCCAGGCTGGTTCGTCTCTGTTGCTGGGTTTCGTGACATGAGCAACCAGAAGTTATTTCTGGCATCTCAGCAGTTGATGCCTGGATGCAGGAGGATGCCGGAGGGAACGATTTCATTACAAAGAAGTCTTGCACCTGTAGATGGCTATTGCAGGACCTTCCTGCAGGGAGAGCTTGAGCTAATGTCAAGTCCTTTGTTACAGGGAGCTGGTAAAACGGGACTCGGCCTGTGCCCGCGGGAGGTGTGGAGAGCTTTTGTTAGCAGTACACGTGGGGTTGAGTGCTGAGAGAAGTGGAGCCTGCCCATAGCGCAGAGGAATAGCCTGAGCATACACAGATCTGCCCTTGCACGGCTGTCCAGACCTCCGACACCCCCTTGGTTTGTGTTCTGGGGCTAGTGGAAGCACCAGGCAATAGGCCGGCTGGCCTCTATTGCTTGTTGGTGTAACTGCTGCCAGGAAACAGGCAGAAACCCTCCCAGTCAGCTTTATTAGTAGCCAAAGTAGCTGACGTTCTCCCCAGCTGTCAGGGTGGGAGGGTTTGTGGGATATGGAAGACAGCAGCCCCCTAGGAAATAAACAGAAGCCTCCAGCAGGCTTTGCACAGGGCATTGTTCAGCTGTCAGTTGCTAACATTTTCCACTACTGATTCCTGCCGGCTTCTGGTGGTGGTTGTCTGTTCGCACAAAGGCGGGAGGGAAGGGTTCTCCAGCTCCAGAGCTCAGTTATTCTGGCATGGTCGTGGCGTTCCCAACTGTTCCATCCCTCTGCCACCCCTCGCACCATGCCCTGTTGGGCCCCTTCAGTCGTACTGAAGAGAAAGCCAGGGCCTGGGGGCAGCAAGAGAAATCTTGCGGAGAAGGAGGTGTTAGGAAGGGAAATCATTGTCTTCTAGCAGCTCTCCCCTTCCAGCAGGGTTTTCTCTCCCAGGCTAAAATCGGAACACTGAAGCATCGGCAACCTCCCTCGTCTCTCCAGCCATTATCTTCCTATAAACAGCCTGCAGTCTTACCCTTGGTTTCTCTCTGACCTCTTTCAGCAATGAAGACCGCTGCTGCAGGACAGCTGACTAGCGTCAAGAAGGCCCAGGCCCTTCCAGCATCTCTTCCAAAAGCACCAGGGGCAGCAGATAGCAGCGAGGAGTCCAGTGAGGAGTCAGACTCTGAGGAGGATCAGGTACCCCCGCAGGTAACTAGCAAACAGACCACGCGGCTGTCAGGCAGTGAGGAGGAAGCTCTGCTGAGTTGGCCTCTTTGAGAGCTGGGGTTTCGAGGAATGGTGACTAGCGAAACTCTATCTGGAGCCCTTGCTCTTCAGGAAACCCAGCTCTGGGAAATGTCTGTCAGTGCTGGGGATCCCAGACAGCTGGCACAGGGACCTTTGCAACCAATGGGGCCTGGCTAGGGTTCGGAGGTTAGAAGCAATGGAGGGATTGGCTGCCTTGTGACAGTGATAATCATACAGGCCCATGGGCCTCTTTTTGTGCCGCTCCTGTAGAATAAATAAGCTGGAAAACAGCTGGATCCCCCCACAGTGGAGAATTCCCCCAGCCCAGGAGGGGTCCCCAAGCCCTGTAGCACCAGCATAACCCCCTGTCTCTTCTTCTCCCCACCCCCGCCCCCTCAAGCCCGGCAGGGATGTACTGACCAGAATCGTCTGTACTCCAGCTGTTCAGTGCTGCAAGGTGGCCCACGTGCCCCCGGAGAAACTGCCATAAATAAGAGCAGCCTCAGTGGTTTTTCTAACTTCTAGTGGGCCGGGGCATGGTTCTCCGCTCCCATCGGTGCCCCCTGAACTGCGCAGTGCTCCAGATATGCCCCACAGCCTTTCAGCTCCAGCTGCCTGGCTCCAGCTCTGCTCCCAGGTGTTTGAAATCGTTGGTACCTGCTGGCTGGCCTCTGGGAGAGGGGCTAGGTGCTCACCATCCCGTTCCCAGAAGCGTCCGTGCCGTGCAAAGCGCCAGCCTAGTTGGCCCTGTTGTTGGGATTCGGGGATAGAAACAGGATGCCCCTGTGTTGTGGATGACCAGAAAGCTGTGTGCTCCCCAGCTGGCAGGCTGGCACAAGGGCTCCTTTATTAAGAGGGTTGATATTTTAGAGGTACGTAAAAGCAGTCACTGTGATTTTTGAGCTTTTAAATCACAGCCGAAAATGTTTAAAGACACCTTGGATCCACAACCCCCTGGATGGCATCTCGCACCAGATGTCCTATCCGAGAAGCCTGCGAGATCCCACGGAGCCCTGGCACGTAGAAGCTTGGGTGTCTGCTGGGTGTGGGAGGCTGCACACGTAGCCTGGCTTGTAACTGACACCAGGAGACTGATCGCTTCCCCTGCCCTCCTCTCTTTGTATTCACTTGCTTCTGCCAATAGTCTACCTCCCCGGAGCATGGTGTTCCTTCCAGGGCTGTCCCGTCAACCCCCGGTGGCCACTGCCTCCCATGTGGGGAAGTGATAGGCCTGGGCTGTGATGAAATGCTACACATTCTTGTTAATCATCATTGTAAACCACGTGGGGTGTATGAAAAGAGAGGGAGAGCACATTTCCCAGGGGGCTGGTGTCCTGTTCTCTATCTCGGTATGTCCCCATCAGCCTGGGATCTGAGCACAGAGGCTTACTTGGCTATGCATTGTCCTCCTGCAAAATGGGGTCTAATTCCCTGGACTTCCAGGCTCCTCAACTCTGTTGCTGTATTTCTTTAAAAGTCACCATGCTATCTTGACATTCCTCCTTTCTTGTCTGGCCTAGCAACTGGCCCAGGTGAAACCTAAACCTGCCCCAGCCGCAAAGCCTCTGGGCACGGCCGGGCCCATGCTGCCCACTGGGAAAGGGGCCAACAGAGTGGCCAGCAGCCCTGTGAAGCCAGCTGCTGCCGCAGTTGGCCAAGCGCCCGAGAGCTCGAGCTCCGATTCCTCGGACAGCGAGGAGGAAGAGAAGCCGGTAAGCCAGGTAAGAAAGAAATGCTGGGTGTGCAGAGCCACGTGCGGCGCTGCAAGGAGATCTGGTGGAGCCTGTGGGCCTGGACTGGCGGAGTGTCCTCCAGAGGCTGGCTGGGGCTTGCAGTGCGACTCTAACAGCCACGGTAAGCACAGTTACCCCAATGCAAGGGGGGAAAGAAATCCCTGTCGCCTTGACTGAGAAGGCTGCAGTTCTCCCCCTCAAACTGGCTCTTTCCTGGTAAGAGCGCCCTGCTGAAAACTTCCTTTTCAGCTCTCAGCAGTTCCCCGCAGGCCTGTCTTGCTGGCCGCCTCCCAGATAATGGCTCCGGGCTCACGTCAGTGCTGTCTTGTAGCTTCCCCTGCACCTCTTTACACTAAAGATCTGGAGTGACCAGACCATCTCTTTCCCTCTCCATCTGTCTTTGATTTGAGCTGCTGCTGCCCCCAGCCACAGACTGAGGGGTAGCCAGAGCAGCGGGCACGAGCTGCGTCCCTGAGGGCTTTCTCCTCCCTCTGATACTGAGGAGACTCTGAGGTTTGGTAGCACCTTCGATTTGAGGATCTTCACTCCTTTTACAGATTGCCTCAGGTATCGTAGCTTCCTCAGCACCACCGGTGAGGCAGGTGGCATTTTCCTCATTGTGCCCATGGGGAAACTGAGTCACGGAGGTGAAGTGACTTGTCCATGAGCTGTGTGAAAGAGATTCCCCCCCATCCCCCTGATCATCTAGGCCCTCACCATAAGAGCTCCCAGCCTTCGGGGTACGCTGGATGCTCTGGAAAGCTCAGGGAAATTATGAATCCCCTACCCCCAGTTTGTCTAAAATGTTCCTTGTTTTCTTCTCCCTGCCCTCAGCCCCTTCCTCCTTCCTGCCTGAAGCATGGGGCTGCCTCAGGTAAAGCTGCTGCCCTCGCAGGAAAGGGTGCGCAAGCAAATGCCCCTGCATTGCTGAGCCCTTCTGCCAAGGGCAAAGGTCCCGTCGCAGCCGCAGGAAAAGCAAGACGTCACGCTGCAGGCAGGGCCACCCAGAGCCAGGCGGTGCCCCCCGCACCCGGCAAAGGCCGGGAGAGCCCGGACAGCAGCAGTTCCTCCGACAGCGAGGAGGAGGAGGACAAGGCCAAGCAGCCCCTGAAGCCTGGTAAGAGATGCTGCTCTGGGGGACTTCCAGTAGTGGTTGGGGGCAGCCGGCCCAGCAAGCAGCATGGAGAACGAGGGTTCGCTGTGCACTGGGCCTGGCTTAGCTGGCGGGATGGGTCCCGCTAACCCACGAGGCTGTGAGTGACAAGAAGCAGCAGGCTCCTTGTAGAGGAGCGGACGCTCTCTGCAGCACACGTCTCCGGGGAGCCCCGCTGCAGCCTGTATCCGGGAGCGACGCCCAGAGAGAGCTCTCGGGCGCGCGCTGGGCTGGACCAGTGGGAGGATTTCACTGGGCACTTTGCTTCTCCAGCAGAGGCGCCCCAGAAGCAGGGAGCGACGAAGGAGGCCGACAGCACCTCCTCAGAGTCCAGCGAGGAAGAAGAGCAGCCTTCGCAGGTGAGGGGTCCTGTACCCTGCGGGCTAGGGCTGTTGCCTTTCTCCTCTGCTCTGTAAGATGAGCAGACACTGGGCCAGAGTCAGCACCGGCGTAAACCGCTGCTGCCGCCCTGGAGTCCTAAAGTTGCACCCGCTCCGGCGGCTGGGTGGGGCGTTGAAGGGTGCTGGGCTTCAGGTGCCTCCCATGGAGAGGGAGAGGGGAGAAGACTTTGAACTCGGGTGTTCGGGACCCTCCTGCACACTGATGGACAGATCGCAGCGCGGCTCTGCCCTTGCCTGGTGCTGTACTGACATGGCCGTCGAATAAAATGGCACGTACTGGAAGCCTGGTGCCCTGCAGCACTGAAATAGCCAAACAAGGGAGACTATCCGTGCTCGTAGCGGCAACGTGTATTTGTAACTAAACCCATGTCTAAGCCAGTAAACCCCCTTTATTAGTAATATCTAGGGAGTGCAGTACATCTGTAATGCATCAGCTTTGCATGCAAGCGTAGGAATGCACTGATGGTCAAAAACCTCCCCAGGCATGTTTTACCAGGAGAAAGCAAAGGAGCAAATATACAGTGGATTATGACATATGTCATAAACTCGTCAAGCAGCCATATACATAACCTCCCTGTTTGGGTTTCGTTCCGTGAGCAACCCCAGCTGTGCCACTCCCCGCCACCCAGCTGCCCAGCACTGGGGTACCCCCAGCACACTCCTGTACCCACCTCCATGGCTCGGGGTGTGGGACAGGAGAGAGGCTAATAATGGAGCAGTGGGGTAGAGCCCAAGTTCAGTGGGCTCCCTACAAACCCCTGGTCTCCCTGTGTCGTGTGTTGGTAGGTGCACTTTGCTTCTGTCTCTCCGCTTTCCAGTGGCCCCAGATCACGAAGGGCAGCTGAGGGGAGCCTGCCAACCTGGAGGGCTGCTCAAGGGGCAGTTGCGGGTGGCAGTTAAAATGCCCTGGGTGAAGGCAAGAGGGTCCAGCCCCGGTGACGATGTCTCACTCAGCATACATGTGCTCTTCAGTCCCTTCTCACAGGTTATCTAGGCCTTCCTAAGGCTCCAGCAGCACCCCAAGGGCAAAAACCTGCTTCCCTGACCTCCCCCAAACCGGGGTGTGGAAAAGCAGCCGCCGTTGCCAGCACCCTCGCCAAACCTGGGAAAGCAGGCCTGCCTGACGCCACGGAGAGTGACATCAGTGACTCCGACACGGATGCTGAGGGGACAGCAGCCAAACAGAAGGCAGGTTAGTCCTAGGGCCATGGTCTAGCTTGCAAACCCGAACAGCTTTAGAGCTGGCTCCTAAATGTGCACTATATCTGGGCTCCGGACACCCTAGACCATGGAGTAATCTTCCAAGGGAAGTGGTGGAAACCCCATCAGCTGGGACTTTCAGATGAGCTTGGAGAATATATGCTGAGGGGACAAATCTGCATTGGCAGGGGCTGAAGTAGATGATCTATTAGGTCTTCTCCGTCTCTGAAATCTGAGTCCAGGTGAAGAGTGCGAATCACAAGTCCACAGTGTCCTTTACTGTGACAGTCTGCTGCTGCCCCCTGCTGGACACCTCCAGCAACATTGCAATTTGTCCTGGGCTTCTGCATCCTTTCGGGAGGGGGTGGTTGGGAAGTTTTGGGAAGCATACACCTGCTCAGTTATACAGCTTACAGGGTGCTCCCATGTGCAAGGCTATTCTGAATCCCGAAGTTTAACTAACATTTCTAGTGATAGTTGCCAAAATTCTTTCTAAAGTCAAAGACCAGCGAGCAATGCGAGCTCTCTAACCTGATAACTGGCGAGGTGTTTGTCTTCAAATATATGTTGCACTTCTCCTGGGAACCATTTTTGATTGGAAAATGTCTCAACACTTGATAAATGCCGATTTAAGAATCACTTTATCAAATGCTACCAACAAAATACTCACCTGCTACATCTTCCATGGAGCTTTCTCTGTTACGTGTCATTCAGAAATGTTTGTTTGGGGAAGAGCCAGCCACAGGGAAACACAAGGGAACAGAGCTATTTGGTGGATGATTGAAATAGAATGTATGAACATACTGGGTCAGACCAAAGGTCCATCTAGCCCAGTATCCTGTCTTCCAACACTGGCCAGAGCCAGGTGCCCCAGAGGGAATGAACAGAACAGGTAATCAAGTGATCCATTCCCTGTCACTCATTCCCAGCTTCTGGCAAACAGAGGCTAGGGACGCCATCCCTGCCCATCCTGGCTAATAGTCATTGATGGACCTATCCTCCATGAACTTATCTAGTTCTTTTTTTGAACCCTGTTAGTCTTGGCCTTCACAACATCCTCTGGCAAGGAGTTCCACAGGCTGACTGACTGCGTTGTGTACAAACATACTTCCTTTTGTTTGTTTTAAACCTGCTGCCTATTCATTTCATTTGGTGACCCCTATTTTTTGTGTTATGAGAAGGAGTAAATAACACTTCCATATTTACTTTCTCCGCACCAGTCATGATTTTATCAACCTCTATCATATCCCCCCTTAGTCATCTCTTTTCCAAGCTGAAAAGTCCCAGCCTTGTTAATCTCTCCTCCACATATGGCAGCCGTTCCATACCCCCCTCATTTTTGTGTGGTTAAAAATCTTTCTCCCCACCGCCATTGAATGGTTGTAAGTGAATAGTAGAAATCCAAGACTGAAAGATCTGTTGGGTTTCGTCGGTATCCTCCCTACACAGCTGTGTTGTGGTCTGTGATGATCAGGAAGTCAGACAAGATGTCTGCAAGGGATCACTGTAATCTAGAATCTACTCTCAAAGTCGAGGGACGTAAGAGCATGGTCTTGAGACCGTCGTTGTGCAAGTTGCCCACGTACAGCCGTGTCTGTACACCTGCAGATCCAGCCAGTGCTCTTAATCTGGGCCTCTCTTGAGTAGAGACTTAAAATTCTCAAATTGTTTGGTTTTTCGTTTGGGGGTTTTTTTAGGGCACACATTGGGGACCAGAATGCCCTGTTCTGTTCATTCCCTCTGAAGCATCTGGTCTGACACAGTTCGGCCATTCTTACGTTCTTATGAGCCCTTTGGACTCTTTAATTTGTAGCCCAAACCTGGCTTTTGTACTCTGAGTTAATGCACTTCCCCCACACCCCCTCACTGAGCCCTGTGACAATACACCGTTATGTTTCTGGGGAGATTAGTGTCTATTTCTATATGGCCCAAGTACCTACAAATTACCGTGTCTGGGGGCGGGGACTGAAGGCGTCTCTTAAACACCAGCCTCCCTCGAGTGGGTTGGGTCATAACCAAATCTCTTCCCTAAATCCTCTTCTTTAAATTGTGTCCACAGAGAGCAAGTCGTCCTCTTCTGGGGCCGAAGGGGTCGCCGCAAAAGAGACGGCGGCAGGGAAAGCGGGAGAAGGAGGCGCCAGCTACAAAGCTTCGCGGGCAAAGAAAGCCCTGTTGGTGACTCAGAATGCTGGCGGTCCGGCGGGCGTTCCGGGGACGCCGTCCCCGTATGCTCTACTGTCCATCGCTCAGTCGGAGAGGGAGAGCTCGATGAGCGACAGCGAAGACGGGGTTACCACTGCTGCCAAGGCTCCGGGAGGGCCAGTGCCGGGGGAGCTGGAGGGAGGGAAGAAGAAGCAGAAGAAAGTGAAGAAAACCCCTGCGGCCTCAGCCAAGGCTTTGAAAGCAGCGAAAGCACCAAAACATGGGGACAAAGAGAACAAGAAGCAGAAATCCTCTGTGAAAAGGAAGCTGGCAGCAGGGGACGGCAGCCCCGCGGAGCCCAAGCCAAAGAAGCTGAAAAGCAGCCTCGAGACTCCCAAAAAGAAGAAAAGCAAAGGGGATAGACCAGCCGGCAGCAAGGAGAAGAAGAAGAAAGCCAGTAAAAGTAAGGGCCCTGCTGCTGTCCCTCACCCGGTTCGACTGTCCCCGCTCCTCTGTAGACAGGCTAGTGCCCCCTGCTCACCCCAATGCTGGTCTCCACTGCAGGACCCCCTAAATGGCACCCCAAGGCCTGATTCCTAAGGGTTAGCTTGGGGCTCCGCTGCCACTCCCAAATCCAGTCAAGGGTTGAGCTGAACTAGTTAAGCAAGCGACTGAATAAATGTTACCCCGGGTCAGAGAACGACTCTGCTGTTAAAAGGTGGCTGCGGGCAGTGACGCGCTCTGCTTCCGACGGCGGCCTGCCCACCTGCCTGGCTTACGCACCGGGCACGTATCTGTCCGCAGAGCAGTCCTGCTACCCTTGCTAGTCTGTCGCAGCGATGCTTGGAGGGAGGAGTTTGTCTGCTTCCGCCCCTTCTCCAGAAATACCCTTATGCCCCGGCCCTTCGCTCTGGGCCCCCTCCCTTCCCTACTCTGAATGCCAGCAGGACCCAGTCAGCAGGCTTAGTGCATGCCGTGCCGACGAGGACGGGGCAAGCCGCTGCCAGTTACAAGCTGTACAGAGCTGTTCCTGGGGCCACTGGTGAAACCCTGCAGCGCTTTGAGTGCCTGCCTGGCCCTAACGGGCTGAAGCCAAGCTGGCTGGCAATGCCAGCTCCCAGCTGGTGCCTGACAAAGGCCACAGGCATGTTCTGAGAAACGGAGGGTGAAGTTCCCAGCCAGGCAGGATGGAGGTTGGGGTTGTGATCAGCGCCAGCTCCCCGAGTGCATGGCAGAAGTGCTGATGAGCTGGGTGTTGTCAGTGACCCCATGTTTGAAAGGCTCTGCATTGAGCTGTCGTCTTCACAGCGCCAGCCTGCCACTCCCGCTCTTCACAGCGGGCCCTGCCTGGCTGCGTATTGTTACTGTACATTCCAGCGGGGCAGTGAGCCACAGCGATCCCCGAAAATGACTCCGTGACATTAGCGCTGCTCGGGGGGTGAGAGAGAGAGAGAATGGAGCTGGGCTGCACTTTGTCACTTCCAAGTAAAAGAGCAGTTTCTGCCCCTGCCCTGCAGGTAGCCCCTGCTAAGAGAATAAAGGACAGAAAAGGGAGAGGACGATCGAAACCCCAGCAGATCCTGTTTGATCATGCAAAAATCCAACTTCTCGTCTGGGAGAGGGGCCTGGCAGCGCAGTGTGGGGTAGATGGACAGGCTGCCCAGGCTGGGCTTTGTGGGGTGCTCCAGCCCTACAAGAATTAAGACCTCGTAGAACAGTTTTTTGCTCATGTTGCTCTTCTGTTTCTTAATCGTATGTGTATTCAGTGCCAGTGAGTGACCTCCCAGCCTGGCTCTCCCCCACGCATGCCCCATCTTGGAGAACCCCCAATTCGCTTCGCAGTATCAGCTGCGGTGGGAATGTGCCCCAGGCCGTGTCACCACAGAGTTGTGCCCAGTCCATGTGAGCGGGCTGAAATGTTAGCACAGGCCCTAGCTGCCGCTGCCCCTGTCAGTGCCTCCAGCCCAAGAGACGCCAGCGTGGGATAGAACGGGGCGTGCTCTCAAAGGCATTCCAGCTTCCCTCTCGAAATGTCCCTCGGGCACGGGTGGGCCCTGAGCGTCAGGGCTGGGCATTCACTGCCATCGTTGCTAGCCTGATGGAGCAATGCAAGGCAAGGGTGGGGAAGCTGCTAGCAGGGGCATAGCCAAAGGCTTGCTGGGCGAGGCAGAGACCACCTCCCCACCCCCACCCCCCGCCTCTCAGCAGTGTCTGACCCAGTCCCCTTTCACGTGCACCCCGGTCCTTTTGTCTCTCCCAGAGAAGAAGGCCGCGAAAGACAAGAAGAAGAAGAAAAGCAAGAAGGCCACATCTGGAGGGGAGGCGAGCACGGACGGGTCTGCTTCCACCCACAAAAAAAAGAAAAAAAAGGTGGGTGGGTGTGTACACACTTCCATCCCCCCGGAGCTGGGTGGGAGAGGGCTGGCCTCTGTCTTGTGGGCAGGTACCCAGAGCACAAAGTGATCAGCATCCGTGGCTCCCTTCTCCAGCATCTCAGCAGCAGCGTCTGGTTGCATGGCCAGACTGAGCTGCACCCTACAGCTGGCCCCTTCAAGGCTTGGCAGCGTCAGTGGCGTTAGAGAGGGATGGACTGACCTGGTCTTCATGTCAGACGAGCCCTCTGACCTGCGTGGGGGCGGGTGGGTGCTGAGAGCTGGAGGGAATGGGTTTTCCCTTGCTGTGCTAATGCTTAGACTCGCTCACTCCTGCCTGAGTTCCTGGCTGTGTGTGGGGGGAGTGCTCCACGCCGCCCTGCTCCTGCCGGTAAAGAGAGCTTTGCTCCAGGGGGCTCGCGCCTCTCCCTAGCAAAGAGATCACGGTGGGGAAGCCCTGGCTGCGCTTCCCAGCAGGCTCTGCAATCACTTTGCAGAGAGAAATGAATCATTCGGCTAAAAACTGCAGGGGGTGAAGGGGAGGGGGTGGGGAAAAGAGGCAGGAGAGAGGAGTAGCAGTAGGAGCAAAGCCTCTGGACAACTGGAAAGCTGATCTCAGCCACCCGATGAAACTGTGTGTGAGGAGGAAATGTTCATTTCTGTGGAGTCAGCAAGGAAGCCTCCAGCGACTGTCGCCGGCTGTAGACTCGGCTCTGCTGGGTCCAGTTCATACGGGGGTTTTACTGATTTTACTTTCCATTTTTTCCTAGAAGAAAGATGCTGAGCTCGAGGGATCCTTGTGAGAAGGTAAGTGGGCCATGGAGACTTGTCCTTAGCTCTTTGAACTCCAAACCCTGAGACCTGTATTCTTGGGTGGCGAGGAGCTGTTCTGTGGCACCTGACTCGGCCTGTTTTAAAACATGGCCTTTAACAAGCGACCTCCGTGCCCTGGTGGGGTGGTGCACACCCGTCTGTCTGGGGGAGTGGACCCATACCCGTGCATAGGAAGAAGTTGTGTGGAAAAAGCACCATGCAGGGCTCAGTCTTTTCCCCTTGAAGTCCTGCCCAAGCTTTCAATGGGAGGAGAGCGAGATGGGACCTTTTTCTCCTGATGTACATGTTCGGTTTTCACGGAGTTCAGCAGGAATGGGTCACCACGAAGCATGGCTCTGAGAACAACTGGATCCACAGAGTTAAGCAGTAGTGACAGGACAGCTCGCCGGGCCCCTGTCAGTTCTCCTGAGGATCTGTCTGTGCAGGACTCGCGTCTGGGCCTCTGCTCCCAGCGCAGGATCCGGAATTCCCCGAGCCCTGGCGGTTTTGGTCCCTAAGGGCAGCCGTAGTGCCAGGAGGTATAAGCAAGTCTCCCCAGCTGGCTGGCTCTGCACCAGCCCCTGAGCTTACGGGCTGGCCCAGAACCTTCCAGCCAGTTCCTAATTGTCACCAGCGGCACGCCCTGCGGGAACTGCCTTTCTGGTCCCAGCACTGCCAACCTCAAGAGGCCAAAAATCACAGGGTGGGGGGGGGGGGTTTGTTTGTTGGAGACAATGTATTGTGGGTGGTACGGGTCTCCTCTGATTGTTGATCTCCTCCCCCCCTGGGCCAGGTGCTAGAGAGAGGGGGAGCACGGGTGCCCCACTGCTCCCAGGAGAGGAGGGGGCAGAGTCACCCTGAGCCGCTCGGCTCTTTGGCTCCAGCTTGACCAGCTCTGATTTGGTTATTCTGCCCCAGGAGGCAGGCACGTGGGACAGCCAGCCAGTCCAAGGGCTCGGATTCACTAGCAGGCTGGCACTTCTCTCCTCAGCCCTGGCCGGCTCCAGCGCCAGCCAGAATTGCCTCTCGCCCGAGCATTGGCAATGCTGTAGTCAGCTTTCCGGCTTCCTCGCAGCCCTAGCTGCGCATGCCGCTGGCGCCCTTTATTTGTGGCCAGCAACTCCTGCACTGCTGGCCTCACTTTCCCTATTCAAACGGCGTAGGACTCTGCCCCCGCTCCTCTCGGAGCTTGAGGGACGTTTGAACTTGGACAATAGAAGTGAGGGTGCTACTCGTCATGGGGGAATTTGTCCATCTCTCTCTTCCTGACCTTTCTCCGGGGGTCTTTACTTCCTGCTCAACTGACAGGCTGGTTCACAGGGTGGCCCACGAATGCCAGTGCTGGGGGGATGGAGGTGCAAGGCTCACACTCAAACCTCCTCCTACCGCCTTGGGGACCAAAATGCATTCAGAGCTTGGAGCTCCACTTCTCTAGCACAAGGGCACCAAGACCTAGGAGCGAGAATCTGGCATCCAAAATTCCAAGCCAAGGCCCCTTTTCGCTTTTGGTTACAAGCCCAAGGGAAGCTCATTTGTCCTGACGGTTTGTGAGTGACAGGACTAGAATTAATAAGCCTTTTACAAAGAAGTTGAGGCCGGGGGAGATGTAAGAGCAGATCGCACTGCCCCTCTACGAAGGGGGATCCTTGCTTAGGGGAGTTAACGGGTCACCTTGTGGCCGTGTAATAGGCCTTTCCATCTCTGTGGGATGGACTTAGAGAAGAAATAACAAAATCTTTTCTTCCCCATAGAGCACTCCCTTGGACGGCCGACAATGAATGAATGAATGACGAAGGGGTGGAAGAAAGCTCATCAGAAGGCGGATGAAAACGCTCTTCGATTATTTTTTTTAAAGAAAAAGATAATACTTAAACTTCTAAATCTTAATTTATAACTTCTTCTTTTAACTGTGACTTTTAGAGCCAAGCATTGTACTTTGCTGCCTCATCTACCACCTGGCTGGGAATGGACTTAAGTATATAGTGCTCTCCCGGAACCCCCCCCTCCCCCCCAGCCGTTGCACTGTAACCAAACGGAGCAGCCCCTTGGACAGAGGGAGTAAGAAGCTGGCTCCTACAGTGTGACATGTCCCCTCTTAGAAGTGATGTGCAGCAATGTCTCTCCAGAGCTATATTTTTTAAGAGAAACTTCCAATCTTTCTGTGAGCACGGGGTCTGTCTTTTTGCTACCTACCTAACAGCTCTTGGGTTCACTTTATAATATAACTTTAAAACCAGGTTCTCTGGGTATTACCTCCTCGGTCCCGTCAGAGGCTGTATTCAAGCAGCAGCGTGCACAAGGCACGGTTGGTCTAGGCTGCGTTCTTGGGGTTTTGTTTTTTGGAACACAGAAATAAAATTGATTTTGATTGGAAGTGTGTCCCTGACTGGGCTCTAGGAAGGGCAATGCTTTTAAAAGGAACATGGGGGAGGGATAGCTCAGTGGTTTGAGCATTGGCCTGCTAAACCCAGGGTTGTGAGTTCAATCCTTGAGGGAGATACTTAGGGATTGGGCCAAAAATTGGGGATTAGTCCTGCTTTGAGCAAGGGGGTGGACTAGGTGACCTCCTGAGGTCCCTTCCAACCCTGATACTCTATGTGCATTTAAGCCCTTCATAATGTATGGTGGATATGGCAGCTCATTAAATAGCAGTTGAGGATTGCTTTACTGAAAGTTTAAAGTATGTGAGGCCCTGGCGGTCTGGACTCTCCAGAGCGGGGCAGGGGTGATTAAAAAGTAGCTGCAGGTCAGATCCTTGGGTCTGGCTGAATGATACTGAGGCCTTGTCTTTGCTAGGACAAAGTGGTGCTTGCTTATGTCACGTTACAATGCCAGCGTGCAAAAGCTAGCATGTCCAGGTAAAGCCAAGGCTCTTCCTCCTCTCCCCATCCCGCTCTTCCAACTTTAGCTCACCCTGCTGATGTGTCTGAAGATTATAAACTGCCTTGTCTTCTCTGGGCTTTGAGCTTGAGTTAAGAACACACCTCTCTCTTGTTGCGAGGACAAGACCTCAAGGGGGATGGGTGGAGAAGATGAGTGAGCTGTGCCCTGCTCTGTTAGGCTGGTAGGAATGGTTGTTTAGAGACCCTCCTGCTGTCTAGGCATTGCAGGAGCACTGGACCCTTGACCTACAGCCCAGGGACAGGGGCAACTTGATAGGAGCTGGAGGTGAAAGGTTCAAAGGCAGACCCATGGGCAGGGATCACAAGCTGCTGTTCTCTGATGGCTGGGGTGGGGCAGTGCAAAATGGGTCTGTAGGGTGCCTTAGTCCAGATTCATGTCATAGAACCCACCACCCCAGGGGGTGCTAATGGGACCCTCCACTTAGGGGCAGGGGTAGCAGAGACTATCCTCCTCCTCATGCCTGGAGGTGGGCCTGTCACGGAGTCCCTGGGCAATGCTCTGGAACTGCTCCCCATGAAGCCAGTCAGGACTCTGGGGAAGTCTCCTTTCTGTGAGCAGCCCGTCTTCAGGGCACACAGCTCACACAGCTTCCACCTTCCTGGGTCTGACTTTGGAGCATTCAGCATCCTCTGCCCCTCCGTGCGCTTCCCCCAGCGAGTCCGCTCAGGCAGGGCTCCTGGGGAAGCCAGAGGGTCCTGCACCCCAACTTCGCAGTCAGATGTGACTCTCAGCCAGCCAGTAAAACAGAGGTTTATTAGATGACAGGAACATGGTCTAACACAGAGCTTGTAGGTGCAGAGAACAGGACCCCTCAGCTGGGTCCATTTTGGGGGGCAGTGAGCCAGACAACCACGTCTGCCCTTCACTCCATGTCCCAGCCAGCCCCAAACTGAAACTCCCTCCAGCCCCTCCTCCCCTGGGCTTTGTCCCTTTCCTGGGCCAGGAGGTCACCTGATTCCTTTGTTCTCCAACCCTTTAGCTCTCACCTTGCAGGGGGGAAGGGCCCAGGCCATCAGTTGCCAGGAAACAGGGTGTCGGCCATTCTCTGTGTCCAGACTCCTGCACACACCTGCCCTCTAGGGCTCTGCAATGATCATACACCCTTCCCCCACCCCCTAGATACTTAAGAACTGCATAGGGGAAACTGAGGCACCCCCACACTATTCAGAGGAAACATTAAGAACAGTCGCACTTCGTGACAGGGCCCCC
The DNA here is from genome assembly GCF_965152235.1 of Eretmochelys imbricata. Classification (NCBI taxonomy): domain Eukaryota; kingdom Metazoa; phylum Chordata; order Testudines; family Cheloniidae; genus Eretmochelys; species Eretmochelys imbricata. Next base: position 6,970,588 of record NC_135579.1, on the reverse strand, counting down.
TAGGTAAGGAGTGAGCGACTGGGTCAGGAATGGAGCAGCCTCTGCTCACGCACTAAGTTGTGTGGGTGAACATGCAAATCATAAAGGGTCCCAGCCCACATGTGCATCAGAGCTTGCAGGGGAGGTTCTCTAGAATTCCTCTGCCCCGTTGCCTCAGCTGAGCTCATGCAAGCTAATGCTGACTCTAGGGGCTGAAGGCTGCTACTGGGGAGCCTACCACCCTATAAAAACATACTTCACAGTGCTCCTGCTTCCTTAGCTTTCTCCAGCAGGCCCCAAACTCTGCCCGCACCATAGCCTCAGAGGCATAACCAACACAAGGAGGGGAGCAGTTGATCAATAACATAATTTGTCTGCCTTAAAAGGACAGAGCTGTGTCAGCCATGCGGATTCCAGGTATTCATAATCTGAAATGGATACAGTTGAGTCCCTCCAGCTGCCCTGGCAGGCAGACCCTAGTATGGGGCGGGGTACAAAGAGCTGCCTGCCCTGGGTATTTTACCTCAGTGGGGAGAGACAAAGAGGCACTGCTGTTCCTCAGTCTCCGGTGTGAAACAAGACCCTTTGTGCTGATGGGGGAACAGGCCAAGCTCTGAGAGACTGAGCTCAGACACGTCCTTTGGCATACGAGTCATGGACTGGGCAGCCTTCAGCAGCCCCTTTGCCCCCGGAGTTCTCCCCCGTGCAATAGCACCCCTCCACAAGCTCCTGCTCATCCCTTGCCAGCCCTGCCTCATTTTACCAAGTGGAGTGAAAACAATCAATCCCAGGACTATGCATTTGAAATTCATTGACTTCAGCTGCAAAACACATCCCACGTGCCTTTGAAAGCTAAAGGAAAAAGGAGCGACAGGCCCAGGCAGGAAGTGTGGGGCTATGGAGACGTGATGCAAACATCGAACACTGAGTTGGACCCGTGGAAAAGGTTCTCCACACATCTGGGCCAGAGGGGGCGATAAGTCATTCCTGGCCCTAAGGCCTTCTCTACTCTTTGTGCTGGCTGGTGCCTGAAGGATGGGAAATGTTCCAGCCCTCACTTCAGAGAAAGCACCCGCCAGCTGGTACCAGTGGAAATGGGTACCATCAAAGGGCCTGATGGGTGCTGCTCTGTGCTATGGAAAGTTTAGCAGTGGGGGGAGGGGCCTCAAGCAGACGGATTAGGTAGTAAACAGCATGGATGGACTGCGAGTATGGGCAGGAGGCCGGGACCCTGCACACAGCTGTGGAGGAGCAGGAGTGATGCTCTGAGCAGGAGCACATAGTCACGAGGGCTAGGCTGTGGAGAACAGGAGGTAGACACCCACCTGTACAAACACAGGCAAGTCCACATAGGCAGTGGAACAGATACACTTGCTAGAGACTTATTTTGAATCACATCTGATTTGCCAACTACTTTAACAAGACCATGGCCTGACCGAGAAATGCTTGTTAAATAGCTTCCAGGCAGTTTTTTAGGGGCGGTCATTATTAAAAGTTTATTGGAAATCATCAGCCTTGTGAGTTTGGTTATGCTGTAACAAGAGAACACATTCAAAACACACAATTCTAGTTCCAAGATTAGCTATTACGTTACCCGTTCAACAAAGATCCTACCAAATACCAGGGTTAAGCAACGGATGGGGAAATACAGCAATATAAACTCATTTGCCTGTTTAAAAAATATAGGAAGCCTGCATTCCTCTAGTACGCTAATGTCCCCCTGAAGCCCACTTACTTTGGCTAAGATCAGAGTTCATTGCTGCTGCATTTAATGTCTGTTCAGTGTAAGGAAAAGCCACTGACCCATTCTTTAGCTTGAGTGATATCAAACTCTTCCTACAGCCTCTTCTTGGTGACCCATGGCCCCAGAGGCGCTTCAGAACCCACTGCTAGCCAGGTTCTCAAACTAAGAGCTCTAACTCTGTGATGAAGCGCAAAGCATTGCTCAAGCAATCAGGGTATTTCAGTGGCTGAATGCTCCTGCCCATGTAATTTGGAATAGCATGTGCTTCATAGGGTGGGGTGCTGCCTACCCCAGCTTGGTCCTTTAGGATGGGGGAGAGAAGGCCTGTGCTACTCGTCAGCACTGAATACATGTTTAAGAGTTGCTGGCAGGTTCAGTGAATTTGGAGGTTGCACCTGAGATACAGACATACCCCAGCATTATCATTCAGGGCTGTGGCAGTCAGAACCTTATGGACACCCCTGCCCCGCACACACAAATACTTGGTTCTTGGAACAACCAGACAAGTCTGCACCGGTGGCTGACCAAACTCATCCAGACCCTCAGAGCCATTTATAAGCAAACATAGGGCCTGATTCTCCTCACGTACATTGGTGTAAATCAGAAGGAACTCCACTGAAGTCAATGGAGTTACACCACTGTAAGGGAGGGAAGGATCATGTGCAGCGTACCTAACAATTCACTGAGATAATTCAATTGAAATTGACCGTGTTTTGGACCCGGATCCCCTCTTCCCACCGGACAGTGCTGATATAACAGGAGCTGTGGTACTGCACCAGCCCCATCGCTATTCAGACACCTGTGGTTGTCCATGCAACGGCTAATGTGCTCTCATTAGCCAAGAAAGCACTAAGAGCTTTATCCTTTGCTGCCTTTGATTGCAGTTCAGGGGGCCACTGCATCCTTTCTCCACTAAAAGTCCTAATATTCTGCTGGCTTGCTGCAGCACATCTTGGTACAGGGAGAGGCACTGGGTTTGGCAGACAGGATCTATATTCTACTCATTTGGATCGCCTGCTAAGACGATAAACAATAATAAATGCCTGAACAGAGGCTCTCAGCGGCTGCTGCTGTAATTCAGGAAAGCAATTTTAAAGCATGAGTGAAAAAGAGCGGTAACTCTGCAAACTGGAGGCAGAGACAGAAGGTGCCAGGCCTCTGCGTCCTCTTCTACTTGGTGACGTCTAGGGGGAGAGGGAGAAAAGAGGGAGGAAATTAGATAGACCTGAACCCAGGAAGTGATACTCACTGCATCCGCCTGGGTTTCAGTGAAGCAACGATCAGTCATTTCTTTGTTCTGCTCCAGTCACCTTCAGGGTCAGGCCAATATAAAGCACCTCTCCGGCTGGATTGACATGAGTCATGTGAAGTGACATGACGGGTGAAGGCTAGATTTCACTCCCATCCAGAATCCATACACCTGGGCATGCAGCCACTGGTGCCAGCCTTAAGCCCCCACACCACAGCAAGAAAATAAAAATCCAAACAGCACTTTCCCTCGCTGCTCCTGATTCCATTGGATAGGTGGCTCGGGTCTGTGAAGACCTTTGCCTCCCAGCTTCTGGGATATCCATACCTCTCATCTATCCCCCAGCCCAGATCAACCGGATTTACTACAGGATGCTGAGCTGCAGACCTGCGTGGGACGAAGCACTAATTCCCTTTGAAAGAGATAGCATTATGTTTCGCTGATGGTGCTATTTTCCCTGTGTCCTTCATTTGGACCTCAGTAGTTTAAGGGGAGTGGCGATGCACCAAAACACCGCTATAGCCCAGACAGCAAAGGTCCTTCCTTCATCTCCATTGCTTACTCATGACCATCCCTATACACACAGCATCATGTCACTCGGCCACTGGGCCTAGGAATCTAATCGTTGCCACCTTCCAGCCAACTCTCCCCATCACCTCGCCGAGTCATAGCCCCCAGCCCTAGGCTGGCTCAGACTCTTACCTTTCCCTTTCCCAGACTCCAGCTTCAGCAGATCCACACCTGAGTACATCAGTTCTTCAGTGTCCAAACCACCTGGAGTAACTGCAGCAAGACACAGCAAGAGATTCGGCATTTTATAGCACACCTGAGACAGGCACGTCCCCCTCGGCTACCAACACACCTGGGACGCTTTGTGCTAGCCTGAGCCAGGGCTAGTCTCCCTACAATATTTGCCTGGATCATTACGTGCATGTATTCATCATAACCTACCCAACACACTGAAGTGTGGGCTCTGATTTTCCTCAGTGTCTGATTCACCAAGGAGTTTTAGACATCTCACTTCTCTCTCTCTCTCTCTGTGGCTAACAGCTGTATTTGGGATCAGCACCTTCAGCAGTGGGATGAAAATGGGGAGCTCGGGGATTTGTGGATAGCTTCCCCTGCCTCTGAGAGCAAAGACCCTTCATTTCTTCAGGGAAGGTTCTGTGGGGCACTAGCCATGTGTGGGCCCAAACTGGAGTCTGGACACAGCTGAGATAGTCCTACTGTCCTGGTTCTCTGGGACCTCTACATATGACATGGGTGCTGGCCAGGCCGGGCTGGGATGGTGACAGCTATCTCCATTTGACTAAGCCAACAAGGGCGGAAGCTTCAGTTCATACATTTTCAGAGTGCTCCATTCAGAAAAGATGGTAGCAACATAATGGCGCCCAGTAGTAGGGAATCAATGATCTCCCAGGATATGGGGTAGTGAGAACTCAGGGTGTACCAGCAAAGGGGATAGTTCCCATTCTTCAGCCAACTCTGGGCAGACATAGGCAGTGCAATCTCACCCTTTGTCATTTGCCCATGTCTACGATCCTCCACCTTATATTTGCTCCTAATAGGCTGCATTTCCTACTGTGTTATCTGGGTTCTTCCCGTTGATGACCTAGTGTCTGATCTTGCCAGGCACTGAGCACCTGCTGGTTGATGCTAAACACCCTCAACTCCCACAGGGCCAGTTGCTGAGTATTCACAATTCTCCTTGGTTTCCTTTGGAGTTGTGGGTGCTCGGCGTGTCTAAAAAACAGCTCCATTGACTTCCATGACAATTGAACGTGCTCAGGAGTTTGCAGGAGAGGACCCAGTACAGATACAGGAGCACGGGAGTGCTCTGAATCCTGTTTCCCAATGAACGCTCTGGACTGGATTCAACATCCCCAGAATTACTGATTTACCAGCCAGTCCCATGGCCCTACATTGACACAACGCCCACTGTGCTCATCAGCTTAGCGGAGCGAGAACATACGAGATCACAGGCAGCGTCTCCATGCACACGTGCTCCTTTCCCCTGCCCCTGGCCGGCCAACGTGAAATAAGCTCCTACCAGGGCAGTCCAGCTTTCCACGGGTATCAGTGCCTTCGATCTTGGTGCCATTTTTGTAGACGCACCAACAGTACCCCGTGCTGGCATGGCACTGCTTGGGAAGATAGTCACCATGTTCGTCACACTGGGGGCGGAACCGACCCGGGTAGACACCACTAAAACTTGACTCCGCCTGGCACTTAGATTGCACTAAAGCAACAAGCACAGGAAAATACTCATGAGTATGTTTTATTCTCCCCCCCTGCTGGGGTCTTCCCTACATTCCTAAGCCCTTGCGGCTATTCAGCCAATCCAACGGCTTGCTTGCGTGAGCACTGAAGCGGCGGTAGGATACATTGTGCAAAGAACTTCTCCATGCTGGGCTGGCCCCTCGGCACCACCCCAGGGAGGGCTGGGGGAAGGGATAGGGAATACCACTGTGCAAAAATATACTATCTTCATTGGGACAACGGCTTTATTGGGATTGCTCCCAGGAAACCCACTGAGCGTCATGATAACAAAGGGTGACAGCTGCTGCTTAATGGAGACAGTATTAACATAAAGTCTGCTCATGGGGATGCATCCGACCACTGCTGAGTGACCAAGTGGCATGGAAATCCAGGCTTGGAGCTCTCCATACTGAAGCAGCTAAATGAGGAACTGAAAGGCATCTCAGCGAAATCTCAGTTTCACCTTTGCATCCAATACAGGGTTGTAAGTGATTATAAGGCTTTTCAGACTTGTTTAAAAATGGGTTCTTGTCTGTCCCCATAGGATGCTCCCATTGCTGGGGGCGGCCTTAATCAGGGCACTGGCCCCCTTCCATGAGGATCCCCCATTTAGCTGCAATAATTTGGATTAAAAATGAATTGTTCTTTATAGACACTTCATGTGTGCACACCAGGGTCACCCAATCCTGGAGGAGGAATGAATTTTGCTTCTGTTGTGACGGCGCAGAATTCAAAGTAGCAACCCTTGCGAGGCAGAGCTAGTGGGCCAGCCCCTCTGGTTTGCGAAGAGCCAAAATGTCAACCGATCTATTCCCAGGTTTTCTTAAGGCAGCGGCGATTGGCCTAAGGCTCACTCTGCTCCCAGCGGGGGATACAGCTTTGGAAATCTAGCCGCTAAAAGCAGACTCATGACACACCCAGCCTCAAGGATTCGGGAAGGCAGTCCCATAGTATCAGGTTTTGTACGGCCTCCAGCAAAGCTCAAACCCTTGTTCCCTGGGATTTTCCCTGACATCCCTCAACAGCAACTCCTCAGGCTGATGTGCCCCCAGTGCTCCAATAGTGGCCATAACTTGCAGCCTCAAGGATGGGGTGAAGACTACAAGTTTGGCAAAAATTGAAGTTCTCAAAGGAACACAGGAGGACTCTGGAGAAGGAAAAAATCGCTAGCTACCAAAGAGCAAAACCATTCCAAGAGGGTACGTGCTTCCACTGCCCTCCAAGGTGCTCTGAACCTTGGCCAGTGATCTCCTGGGTTGCAATTGCTACCTAAGGACCATTCCTACCCCAAAGGAATTTGGTGACCCATAACCCTGATACCTTCATCTGCTGGGACCTCAGTAGGTTGCACAGTTTGGGGGGTTTTGGCCATTTCAAACAGCAGCCACTTGTGCATCCAGGATTCAAACGACTGCAAGAGACCAACAAGGGGAAGAAGGTGTTGTTAATAAAATGCACCCAACAAAAACAAATGCCCCAGCCAACTGGCATAGCCTCCCTTCCCCACATCTGATCAGGGTGACACTGGAGCCCTCCCCGCTTTTGTGTTCTCATGTCTGCCGCACAAAGTCAGGAGCAGGAGAGCTGGGGTCCCTTGTGAACCCCCAGCGTCCCATGCAATGGTGATAATGTAACCATGACAGCAGCCCAAATGCAGGCTGTGCTTTGCCATGTAATGGAGCCATTCTCTCAGTGGGAGACCCCCATTCCACCACCAGCCTAGTTCAGGCTATTCCCTGGAATGGGTGCAAAGGATGAGCTGGAGCTGCAGCTGGTCCACTAGCCAGCTGACAGAGTGAGAGCACTGACCTGCCAGTCTTGGTTTGTCATGGTGTGCTTCAGGTGGTTCAGATTCTCCATCAGGTTATTCTTTAACTCAGGAAACATCTTGCTGGGGTCTGCCCGCTACAGGAGGACCAAAGGGGACAGGACAGCGTTAACAGCGGGCTGACACCTAGGAGCCAGAGAGAACTCACCTGCCACAGTCAAGCCAGCCCCCCGGGAACAAGGGAACACTAAGCCATGAGCCTAAGCGAATGAGAGCAGCAGATGAAGGGACAGAGAAAGAGAAAAGCAAGGCTGTTCCTAATCCAATGGCTCTTTAATAGTCCATACCCCTCACCCAGAAGAACCAATAGGCTAATAGGGCTGAAAGGAAGTGGGTCTGTGGAAGTGCCCAACTATACATGGGTGTTGCAGACAGACCCATGAGAGGGACAGAGGCAGCCACAGGAACAGAAAGGAGGCTCTTACCAGCAGCAGGTGTTTGACTTGGTCCGTGGTGCTGTTGCTAGGCATGGCCGTGTTCTCCAGGGGCTAGAGAGAGAGAGAGAGAGAGAATTGGAGTTGTGATGGTCAGGACGAGGAGCTGAAGAGCCAGAGACTTAAAGCAGATGGCCTTTAGCTGGAACAGGATGGGCAGGACATGGCCAGTCTTGGGGATTCTTTTTGGCAGACACAGAGTCACTTGGCTACCAGGGAGCCAGGCTGGTGAGAGTGGACGCTGCACCACAAGAACCTTCAGCAGAACTTCTTCTTCACCCCAGGGCAGGCTAATTTCTGGAAATACTGGACCCCCCCCCCCGGGAAGTGGAACCTTTCTCAAAGCCTGTGATCCCTGCACGGGCCTATCTACAGCACACGGAAGAACAGCTGAGCTTTGGAAAATACCAAGCTGACCACCTCCCACTGCTCCCCTTTCTCAGCCACTGTCCGAGAGGGACTCAGCACACAAACTCCACCCTAAGCAAGCTCAGGAGAAAGAGCAAGGCAACTACCTCTGATTCTGGAGAGCAAATGGGCCAGGGCCTGGGGAATGGCACACAGAACTTTCACCCCTCCGTCACTGGCGTGAATGCAACAGGTTGTAGATGGTGGTCTCCATCCAGGTACAAATGGGTGGGTTTCCATAACACTTCTTGTGTGTTGCTCTAGTTGGCAGAAGATCCAAGGACTGAACGGACCCCTAGGAGTTGGGACCCAGTAACTAGCAATAGGAGCCCCAGCCACAGGAGAGAAACCCAAGCTGCTGGTGAGCAGTGTGCACTGCAAGGTGCTGGCTGAGGTCTCAGAGGCAGGATGGCCAGGGCTGCTTTCTGCTTCTCTCACTGCTGACCACAGAGAAGCTATGGCCCAAGGCTCGGAAGAAACCGCTCAACCGCGTTCCCAAATAGACTACGAAACTGCTGCCAGAGCAGCATCCAAAACTACATGCAGAGTGATCCAGGGGACGTCCCTTACCGTCATGTCCACCTTCGGGGCGAGTGGCAGCTCCCTCATGACCATGGGCATGCTGAACTTTGCCATCCTCAGCTTGGAAGTTGGCTTGGCACCTGCAAAGGAAAGAGAGAGAGAGATGAATGGACCCCCAAAGTCCATTCTGGGATCAGTGTCTCCATAAGCGGGAGTTGAATCAGCAGAAGGGTCCCTGTGTTTTAGCTTAATGGGACTTTGTCACCCTCAGCCTGAGCTCAGTGCCTATCCTGTGCTGTTCCCGTGTTGTGATGTCCAGCAGAGCTAGTGTAAGTCTGTCTACCCAGGCTGGGAAACACCCATGGAGTCACGGACTTCATGGCCAATGCTCCAGCCAGCGCTGGCAAGGCTCCAGCCCGTTTCCCAGGGCCAAGGCAATAAATGGTTACTTGGTAGGTACTGGCAGGTTTCAGAGTAGCAGCCGTGTTAGTCTGTATTCGCAACAAGAAAAGGAGTATTAGTGGCACCTTAGAGACTAACCCATTTATTTGAGCATAAGCTTTCAGTGCATCCGATGAAGTGAGCTGTAGCTCACGAAAGCTCATGCTCAAATAAATGGGTTAGTCTCTAAGGTGCCACGAGTCCTCCTTTTCTTTTTGGTAGGCACTGGTATCACCGCCAGGTTCGACCCCGAGGGCCAGGAATAGCACCAGAAAGACTCCCTCCTCCCACATGCAGCAAACAGGCCGAAGGATAAAGCAGCGCTCAGATGGTCTCCAGGCACTCTATCAAAACTCTCACCCCTGCAAGTTTCACTTCCCCCTCTCCAAAAGTGGGGGTGAGGAAGGAAACATGATGAGACTCAGTAGGGTAAGACAGCACAAAAGCCACCGTCTCCAGAAGGGGAGCAGGAGCTCTAGATGACTCCAGGAGCCTTGTTAATAGCAGTCTCCAGAACTCTTTCCTCCATCTCTCTGGCCAAGAGAGTCGGGGGATGCTCTGGGACTGTGAAGTACAGCTGTCACGTCACTCAGCTGACCTAGGCTTGTGCCCACACAGTGCAATCATGCTGGGCAATTACTCACTTTGGGGGAGTTTCCTGGTCAGGGCCTCCAGCTGCAGATTCTGGGAGGTCTTGGTCAGCTTGCCGATCTGGCCACTCTGCTGATACACGAAGTAAATGGTGATGGCCTGGCCAGCAATCAGCAGGGCCACCAAGATGGAGACAGCAGAGTAAACGGCTCCACGGCTGCAGTAGTTCCTGCAAGATACAAGACAGAGGGAGGCTAGTGCAGGGCAAACACAAGCTGCAGCCACCTGCATCAGCCGCCAGCCTCTTGGGATACACTGCATTGGCACTGCTAGCGGACGTGCTATTCTCCAGGGGTTCTATACCACCCTCATCACCAGCACAGCTTTCAGTAGAGCATTGAGAGTTTGTCCTCTCTCATCCTCTCCCCAGGAGATGTGCATCATGCATGTGCAGTGGAGGGGTTAGTTTTGGTAATTATTTTCTTTAGTGGTAAAATGATTGTTCTCAGGGCGACCCATCCTCAGTCTGGGCACTGAACTTTTCAGTGTATTCCGCTACGTCAAGCTCCGGCCCATCTGAAAGCATCTGTCATTCATCCAATGCCCTCCCCACACTAACGCCATGGAGATTTGGGTTAGACTGGACCGATCAGCTACGTCGTCCAAACTAGACTCTTCTTTCCATGTGAGATTTGGCAGGGGAAGTGAAACAGTTTTCTAAATGGGGGGTATGAGGGGGAGCGTGTGTGTGTGTGGTGAGTGTGTGTTTGTTGGGGTAGGAGTGCAGGGGGTTGGTTGCTGGAGAAAATAATATCAAACATCTAGCACTGTGAAGAGAACTCTTCAAAGAGGCCACATGGAGTAAAGAGTTGAAGAGGTTCTGAAGCAGTACATGGTATACTTGCAAGCATGTCAGTTTAGGGTAGTTGACATACACAATTGTTAAATGCCTTTTGCCTCCATATTTTCCACGTTCTCTCAATGTAGGGCATGATCCAATGCCAGCTGAAGGCAATGGTTAAACTCCCATTGATTCCAGTGGGTATTGGATCAGATCCATAGGTAGCATCCTCAACTTGTCATGAGAAAATCCAGATTACGTTGGGGCAGGCGGGGTAGAAAATTGGCCATGTTGCTGCTCCTGTTCCCATTGTCCATTTTTTGCATACAGCGTGCTTAAGAGAGAAGAATTGTCAAACATTACAATTGAAAACGTATATATAATTTGGAGACTTTGGAAAATCAGACTCAAAACTTAACATAAAAGAGTGAAACCCCTGATTAATGGGAACGACTTTGTTCACGAGGATAAAGGAATCTAGAGATTACTGGGTGATAAAGAACTATTTGACTGTATGTGAAGACCGTCCCTATTTTCGGGTAATGGATAAAGTACCATAATCATATTGCTACACCTCTTCTTGCATTATGTTCATCTCTCCTTTTTCCTGTTGTTTTGTCTTCCATACACATAGATTTACTGATTATAGTTCTTTTGCAAGTTCATTTCACACACACATAATTTTAGTAGCCTAAACTTTAGGCACGTTTTTAAAAAACCCTAACAAAATATCGCTTTTATAAAGAATCTGACATGCTTTTATACACACTCCTATGTGCTTTTCCCCCCAGGCGAAAGCACACGGAGCAGCTCCGCATTATCTGGCAAGGGAAATAATTAGGAGACTAATGGACTGAAAAACTGTCCTAGAAACAAAAGCATCCCAGCAGGGAGCATGCTGAACGCTGGAGGAGCCGTGCCCTATTGTAGGCGGCCAGCTCTGTGCTTAGATACGCATGCACAACTCCCACTGAAAGCAGCAGGCCTGGTGCGCATGTCTGGGGATGGACTCTGCCCAAGTTCAACTTGCTCGACGCAGTTCGTCAGCAATTGGTATTAAAGCAGGTTCCAAAAAAGACTCCCAAATTACATTTCTACCTTGCAACTGATGAGGTCACCCATGAACCGACCTATTAGAAAGAAGCTCCAAGTTCTGCAGCCTACCTTTTTTTGTACCCAGCCTTCATTCTTAGCAGGTGTTATTGGGAGGAGGGGGAGGGTGTTTTAGAAAGGCAGCTAGATTGATCAGAGAGAGATTAGAGGGACCCTCATTTACTAACCAGATGGCAAGACATATGCTGATGGGCCCAAGGTAATAAGTAATAAAGCGTACCACAAATATTCCAAGAAGCTTTGTGCTAGACATGCTCTCTCGCTGTCGGAGGAGATCCTGCAAACTCTCTCACGGAGCAGTCCCATTGGCGTCAATGGAACTACTCACATGAGTAAGGGCTACTCAAAGGAGTACGGGTTTGCAGGATCAGGCCCATCGGTTGGAGAACACACCATTTGTGCGTGCGCTGTCTCTGTGTCCGCTACAGCACAAACACACACAGCGACATAAAAAGTAAATTCAGCCTGGAGCTGATCCAGGCCTGGCCAAGCAGGTTCTTTCCCCACCTTCTTTTCCCTAAGTTCCTGTTCTGATCGTCCTGCAAACCTTCCTGCCTGGCAACTCCTGATGTCATGAGACATCTGATTTCTCAGTGGCTGGGGCTGTTTGGTCTGGTGTGGTTATAATGCATTTCCCTGTGCTAAGGGATGGTTACTGATTTGTACAAATGCAGCAGTTTTACAAAACCACAGGAGAAAGCCCTTTCTTCTCAAAGCCTTTCCACTAGGATCGTATATACTGGTACAAATGCTAGGGACTGTGGGAGATACAGCCCGGAGGAGGGCAGATATCTGCTCAGGAAGTTTGATCCAAGCAATGCTTCAGGCCAAGAGGAATTCCAGAAACACTGGCTATTAAACAACAGCATCGCTAGCACCCTGAGCGGAAGATGGGGGGCACAAAATAAAGTTATATTGTCCAAGCTCCGGGATGCTACGCACCTAGAAGATCACATTCTCCAGGGGAGAGTTTCCAGAAAGGGGCAGTCAAGGGTGTTGAATAAAGGATCTTGTTTAAAAATATAGCCCAGCTGTGGCTTGATTTACAGGTCAGATCTGTGCCGCCATAGACCCAATTTTCTGTGCGCACACCACAGACAGGTGGGGTCAAGTCTGCTGCTGGGGTATCTAGGGCACATGCTGGTCAGACAATGAGAAGGGTGTATTTGGTACGCAGAATCATGTCTAAACAGCTCATTGGAACTGGGACGAACAGGGCCGAGCAGGGCACAGATGCCACCAGCCAAGGGTATAAAATAACTCAAGAGATTTTGCATGATTCCCGTGTCGGGCTTTGGTTACCACGGGGCCAGTTCACAAATAGGGCCAAAGATTCCCGAGGGAGTTGTGCAGCGTGGGGCAAGGAATAAAGGGAAAACCAGCTTCCCAACTCTCCCTCGTTGGTGGAAAGCCCCTCCTGCGGGGTGGGAGATCCTTGCACAGACATCACAAGCTGTCACGCAGCTGGGCTCTAATGCTGGTCTTTTTAAAGAGGTACCTACTCTCCCACGTGTTAAAATAACGTAACCAGCTGCCCAGATCTGAGTTCAGGAGAAAGAAGGGAAATTCAAGTTCAAATTCAACATTCAAGCCCTGCTTGGGAGTCTGGTCAGGTCAACCGCTGAAGAACTCATTTCCCTTGAAACTCCATCAGCTCACACTTTCCCCACTACCAAGATTTAAATGGCTCCTTCATTCCATTAACGGAGCCCACTTTCCTTCTCCTGCTTCCAGAGCCCTCCCTACTTCCCCCTGCCCAAAGAAATGCAAATAAAAGGGGACTGAAAACCTAGATGAGGAATACCTCTGTGCTCCAGAGTCTGGGGCCATGACGCCATCACCAGGTCGCTCCTGGGTGGAGATCAGGTCCCGTCTGTCTTCGTCTTCCATGGAGCCTCTTGCCCACTCGCTGACTTCTGCTCTGCAGCTGACGATGTTCTGGGCTCTGCCGCACCCGGCACTGGCTCTAAGTTGATGCTGAAAAGGAAATTAGGTCCTGTTCCTTTGAACTTTCTCGAAGCACAAAAACTAGGAAGTGAAAGCTACAAAATATCAATAGTTGGAAATACCCCACCGAAGCCTGCCCACCCCCAGTCCAGCCACAGAGAGCCCTCAGCCAGCACTATTATTTCAAGTGTGGCATTAGAAATAATCCTATTGGCTACTCAGAGGGCATCACTTGTTTCTAGGCAAACCTTTGAATTCTCAGTCCTCATCTTGGACTTGCACGAGCGGATGGAACCAGCACAGTGCTCTCATTGTCTATAATACAAAATCCCCAATGGATATAAGAGACACAAGGCAGGTGAAGGAAACTCTTTTACTGGACCGGTGTCTAGAGGTGAGAGACAAGCAGCTTTCGAGCTACGCAGAGCTCTTCTTTGGGTCTGGGAAAGGTGCTCCCGATGTCCCAGCTAAATACAAGGTGGAACAGATTGTTTAGCATAAGCAGCTAGTATTTGTTGAAAGAGGCCATTCAGGATGAAATAGGCAACATTTCCCTCTCCCAGATCAGTTCCGAAGCAAGATTTTTTGCATCAGATCAGGACGACTTGTGAGCTCTGCAATATTTAACACCAACTCGCACGCACACACACACAATGGCTTAGAGGCCGACTTTGCCTTTTGAGCTACATACTTGGGGCCCCGCACAAGCATCTTAGGGCAGAATTTGACTTTGAGGCCAGATCCTCAGCCGGTGTAAAGTGATATCACTCCATTGCCTCCAGTGGAGTTGTGCAGTTTCACGAGCTGAGGACCTGGCCCTTAGCTTTTACATATTTTCATCCTATCACTTGCAAAAGGGTTATTGGGGGAAATGTCAATGGGTCAGCACGAAGGACACACCCAATCACAATTATGCTCATTTACATATTATTAGGGTTGGACTAGCCATGCTAGGGGTTTAGTGGAAGAGGCACTACTTTTTATTTAAAGGGAGGGAGGGTTTTTATTTGAAAAGTACTAAGTTAGCCTTTGGGCTGACCCCTCCCAGGGTGCTCTCAGCACATGTTCTGTTTGGCTAACCTTTCAGCCTGTCAAGGAAATATTTAAAGCAGGTACAAGTGCCTTTCTTGCAGTTATATGACTTAAAATGGCTTCTTTTCCATACGTCAGCTTGCCTGAGATTTGAGAATAGATTTTCCAAAGCACAGTGCTCTCAGACCACGGCATAATGTGGCCGGGTTTTGGGAAGTGCACAGAGCACCCCGGAGCTCCCGAGACCAGCAATGGAAACAGGTGGGTGCTGAGCACTTTGGAAAATCTGGCCCGTAGCCAGAAATAATGAAATTGACGTGTCTGAAAAGATTTGATTTGGTCAGGACCCAGTGCTACAAATCCCTACTCCCAGGGATAAGCAATAGACACACAAGAAGGCCCCCAGCAGCTAACAGGACTGGTCGTGGGAGTAAGGATTACTCATGTAAATCAGTCTTTGCAGCACTGGATCCTAAATTATCAGTATTTAAAGCGGTGTTTTATGCATATGCAAAACAGCATTTTCTATTAACTTTTTAATACACCAAGATCCAGCAATACATTTAGTGTATGAGAGGATATCTGAGGCATTGAACACTTAAGATCAACATAGTGGCATTTATTCAGGGATTATACATTCAAATAAGAATAACTGGAGCATTTCAGCATTCAAGCCGTTTTAGAAAACTTAGGAAATTAAATCAGAACATTACAATAAGGTTACTTATGAGATTTCAACTATATGAAAGCCAAGACATTCATGTTTTATAATCCTCTCAGAAATCATTATTTGGGCACATCACACATGGAGAAAGCATCGGACATGCTTTTATACACATTGTCATAAATCTAAAGGGAAGGGTAACCACCTTTCTATATACAATGCTATAAAATCCCTCCTGGCCAGAGGCAAAGTCCTTTTACCTGTAAAAGGTTAAGAAGCTCAGGTAACCTGGCTGGCACCCTACCCTAAATGACCAATGAGGGGACAAGATACTTTCAGTTCTGGAGTCGGGGGGAAAGGCTTTTGTCTGTCTGTGTGATACCTTTGCCGGGAACAAATCAAGAATGCAAGCCCTCCAACTCCTGTAAAGTTAGTAAGTAATCTAGCTAGAAAATGCGTTAGGTTTTCTTTGTTTGGGCTTGTGAAATTCGCTGTGCTGGAGGAAATGTGTATTCCTGTTTTTGTGTCTTTTGGTAACTTAAGGTTTTGCCTAGAGGGATTCTCTATGTTTTGAATCTGACTGCCTGGAAGATTATCTTCCATTCTGATCTTACAGAGTTGTTCTCCTATCTTTTTTTGTTCTTCTAATAAAGTTCTGTTTTTTAAGAATCTGATTGGGTTTTTTGGGTCTTAAAAATCCAAGGTTAGTTTGTGCTCATCTTGTTTATTCTCAAGCCTCCCCCAGGAAAGGGGGTGTAAGGGCTGGGGGGGATATTTTGGGGAAATAGGAACTCGAAGTGGTCCTTTCCCTGATTGTTTGTTAAATCACTTGGTGGTGGCAGCGTTTACCTAATCCAAGGGCAAAGACTTTGTGTCTTGGGGAAGTTTTAACCTAAGCTGGTAGAAATAAGCTTAGGGGTTCTTTCATGCGGGTCTCCACATCTGTACCCTAGAGTTCAGAGTGGGGAAGGAACCTTGACATACACTATTTGCTTTTTCTCCCAGGTGAAAGCACATGGAGCAACTTTGCATTATCTGGCAAGGGAAATAATTAGGAGACTAATGGACTGAAAAGCTGTCCTAGAAACAAAAGCATCCCAGCAGGGAGCATGCTGAACGCTGGAGGAGCCGTGCCCTATTGCAAAAGGCCAGCTTGCATGCACAATTCCCACTGAAAGCAGCAGGCCTGGTGCGCATGTATCTGGAGATGGACTCTGCCCAAGTTCAATGCAGAGTTCATCAGCAATTGGTATTAAAGCAAGTTTCAAAAGAGACTCCCAAATTGCATTTCTACCTTGCAACTGATGAGGTCACCCACAAACCGACCTCTGAGAGAGAAGCTCCAAGTTCTGCAGAGCTTGGATCAAAATCCAAACTTCCCCAACATTCGGGCAAAACGGGTTTGCAGGTTGGTTCAGGCATGTCCCTTACATTAAGACATAAGAAGAAAATATCCCGTATCAGTGTGGGCACTGAGTACCAGCTGCTGTTGGAGCAGTTACTCTGAGCATTTAAAATCTCCATCACAATGTTGCATTGACAGTTTTTTTAATTTACACCGATTATGATATTTTGCACTTCTACCGCACCCTTCATCAGAGGATCTCAACGAGTTATCACCATTCATAAGACACCCATTAGGGAGCACTTTACATGGCTTGAAGAGAACAGAAGTGGCAAAAACATTGGACTCCCTGGCTGTCAGGAGCTTTTTGACAAAAGGACACAGAGAAATCTAGGGACCCAGGATTTCATAGTTTAATCAGCCTGGGCAAAGCCATGTATCCTGAAACTTGATGTGATGCCAGGTTTACTTTTAAGTGTAATTCCAGCAGGAATGAACATTGAAGCACACGGTACCTTAGAGATAAGGGATATAGTGAGTTCACTTCACCCACTCATGAAATGCAGCTATCCTGAGGGTGGAAGACAGCAGCAAAGGATTCAATCCAACTCTGACTGAAACCAGAAGATGAAGGCACTACGTTGCACATAGCAACACTAGACAGCAGGTGACGAAGTACAGGAAAGAGGGCTTGGGAGTGATGGCAGAGAGCACAGATTGCCACACAATCAAGAAGGGCCAGTAATGACAGCTGGGCCTGGGGTGAAACCCCAAACATAGTATGAAGCCTTGCGCTGGGTAGGGGTGTATTTTATGCATCTTCCTCAGACAGAGGCATTCTTTCCTCCTCACGCTTTGGCCCTGCTTGTGTGACTTCCCCTGCCAATGACGTATTTGGAATCTGTGTCCAACTGAAACTACAGGGGGAATTTAGGGAGGCAGGACAATGGAGTTAACAGGGCTGTGGGATCTTTAGCTCTAATTTATGCCTCATCCCAAAGGTCTCACCCACAGCTACACTCTATAGGGCCCAGAACATGGTGCTGGGTTGTTTGTCCGACACCTACTGTATTGCCACAGAATTTGCTGCATCATACGGGTCTCCTGTCCAAATAGAGCCAGGCCTGAAGCTGCTTCGCTTGTAAAACCTGACAGGATCAGAGACAGGGGGATTTTGCTACAGCTGTAGTTAGAGCCAGCACGTTCTCCAGAGCTCTCCTCGGGCTGTTCGTTTAGTCACCTCACTTCTTCTCAACTGCAGGTGTCATCTGATCACAGCTGATGGGACTAGTCGTCATCAAGGCAAGGCTCACCCTTCAGGAGCCACGGACGACCTTGCCTACAGAATGCCAGGTCAGCAGGGCCAGGAACTAGACAGCCAATTAGGAGCAGCCCAAATTTCTGCTCAACATCCTTCCAGAAACGGGAACTCCCCAGCAACTCGGTTCCTCTTCCTCATTCGTTACTTCTGCTCTCTGGGGTTTCCATAGACTCAAGCAAGTGGGTATGTTACAACGTACATGAGTGCCGTTCAGACCAGAGGGCACACGGCCAGTGAGACGTAACAGACAGATGCATGTAACAGACTGGACCAATGTCTGGAGGTGAGAGAGAAAAGGGTCTGACGTGTGACGGGAGAAGTTCAGTCTCTCCTATTGCAGATGCAGTGACAGGTGCTCCTAGGCCACTAGGCCCTATACTCAGAGACATAAGGAAACACTTTGCAGACCAGGCCCGGGGCTGATTTCTTTTCTGAAGATTCATGATTATTAATCCAAATCCTGAGTTCTTTGCTCAGACCGACACATGAAAATGAATAAGAATTTTGCCTGAGCAAGGGCTGAGACAGAACCTTGCATTTGGCCCCTTATTATTTAGTTGTAGAGTTCTGGAGAAAAGACTGTCATCTTTGTTACCTGCCTGCACACCATCTAGCTCAATGGGGGCCTGACCCTCGACTGGGGATCCTAGTAATAAATAAGAAGACAGGTAAGATGCTGCTGCCCTGGAGTACTCCCATTTACCATCAGTATCAATAAGTGGAATAAAAAGCAAGCTCCCTTTTCTGGATTTGTGGTGACTGCCACAAAGGGTGAATGTTTTCATCTGAGCCACCCCCATCCTCAAGCACAAAACGAGAAGTGCGCACTGGTAGCTAAGCCATGGCTGGCTGGCTGGATACGCAACTAACTCGACAGGTCTAAACAACACCCCCTCTGCTACCCTCAAAATCAATATATTCAGCTCAGGGGTTGAGTGCCTTTGAAATCTCTTTCCCACATCTTGTTTAAGGAAAAACAAGGAAGATTATGAACACACTGCATTTCACCCCTTGAGGCCAAACACTGCACCATGCAGCACACCCTACAAACTCTGATGCAAGACACTTAGGTTGTTTCAGATTGATGCTAAAATGGCTCACCAAGTCAATGCGTGCAAGTGATTTAACCGCGCTCATGCCTTCATTCCCCCAGTTGTCAAATGGCAACAATTCCTACTCACCTTGCCAAGTAACTCTGCAACCCTGTTGCTGTGTGTATGCACCCAATCATTCATTAGAAACAAACTGCCATACCCGATCAGACACACTCATGTACTCCAGAAGCTTGTGTATCCAAATAAAAGTTACATTTAAAAACCAACACATCTTGGGCAGTAGAATTAATGGGCAAACAGGGCCACTGCAGAATCCCAGAGTAAGATGCTTCATGTAACCTCTAGCCCCAAATAGCAGTAGTATATATCAGCTGGGAACGGTTTCTAAGTAACTGGCATATAGATCTGATTGAAAAAAGGGGGGAAAAAACTGCACAACAAATTTCAGAAGCTGCATGTCATATGTATTTAAATTCCAAAGCCAAGCATCCATCTGTCCCAACGTACATGTGTGGGATTGTTTTTTCCTGAGAAGGGGCTAAGTCACTGCCTAATAGGAATGGAGATTCCAATAGACTGTCTCACATCAGTAAGGGCACCAAGCTTAGGCGGTTTAGAAATATTAACTGGTTTATACTTTCTTCTCTTTCACTAATATAAGGCACCCAGCTCCCTGAACCTCCTCTGAGCACATCTACTTTTCTGTTCTTTCTGAACACGCTTCTGCCTGGTAACTTCCGACATCAGGCCATGGCTAATTTCTCACTGGCTGGATAGCATTAATGTTCCCCTTCATTCCTTGGCTGGTTCCCAGCAGTGGAATTCAGAGGAGACTTTATCAACTTCAAATGCTGCTAGTCATTGTTCTTACAAATAAAACTCTCTAAAAGAAACCTTTATTTCTAAAAGCCTTTCCATGTAACAATGATACGTATAAAGCTACAAATGAGTTTGGCCATGTCAGGGGAGACGCTAGCGCCCATCCAGGCAAGGGATGTTTCGCACGAAGGGGAATTCCAAGAATATCAGCTATTAAAGTAACAGTCCACAGGAAAGACGCCGGACGAGATCAAGTGGCACTGTCAGCAGATCATTCCCAAAGCAGGCGTGTCTCCAAGAAGTCAGGATGAAGGGTCTGCAAGCTGCAGAGCTAGAGTTGGTTTTGAACAAAGGCTATTAACAAAAATAAACCCCAGCAGTGGCTTCAGTCCTAAGCGTCTCTTCTCCACCATTTAAATCGCAGCCCCTGCAGTGTAAGGAGAGACACACTGAGTTGGAAGGCAACACAGAGCCACAAGGGGCTGCATGGCGGTGCTCCATGCTGGTTCAGACTCAGAACCACGTCTAGCCAATTACCTGCAAAAGGGATTCAATGAGGGTGCTCTCCAGTATCTGAGGAAGGGAGAGAGGCCAAGGACAAATCCTCTTATGGGAGACTAGTGTTTTAAGAGCCAAAGCTGGCAAGGGCATATGTGAAAGTAGCTCCATCTTTTTATGTTCATTCTCAAACCTAAAGGTTCAAAGGCAGGCTGAAGTCTCAGCCAAGGTCTCACAGGAGACCACAACACTCAATTTCTGAGCCCACGTCTCCAGTATGTAGGGCCTTGTGTATATCATGAGTCTGAACCACTTAAGTTACTCTGAGTTTGCTGCATAATAGTGCTTCAGAATCTAAACTTTCAATTAAACAGCTCAGACTTACAAACTGCCCCTTTTATTTCAATGGAGACATTGATTCTCAAGTCTACTGATACTTGAAATGGTGACATTAACTATTTCACTGCTGTATTTTAGCAGAAGCTTCAAGTTAACATACTTGCCTGCTATTGCTTAGTGGCAAAAACCAGGAGGTATTTGTCCAGTAGGGTATGTAGTTACTGTTAAGGTTTGCTAAGGCGTGGAAGGAAGAATTCAAACCCTGTTCTTTTCCATTTGAATCCACTTCTGCTTGAGCGGGGAAAAATGAGACATCTTTTCCACAGCATTGAAGGCTGTAACTGCCGCTTAGGGACCAAAAAAGGGCAGACTGCCACATCCACCTGTCAAATCCACTTGCTCCCTGCAACGCCTACAGTCGTTACGAATCTTCACAATAATCTACAGCACGCTTGGGACAGCATAAAAAAAGTGCCATTTCAAAATAAAGGCTATTCTACTGGGAGAGGGGCAAGAACAAAGCACTGCATGATACTGGGCTTCCTGCATTATAGGACATGGGGCTTTGCTGAGAGGACAACTTGTTTGAAAAACATATATAGTAACGAAGGTAGCAGAGTATCAGAAGCCATTTTGGACGTCACCTGACACTGGCAGAACAAAGGAGTGGGGCTTTGTCTGACAATATTAGGAAGATTATCTTCAATCTTGAAATAGAGTCACCCAAAGACGGGTAACACCTTTCAACATGGAGAGGGGCTTCCCAATCACAGAATGTAGGCAGTTCCACTCTCTGCTTTTAAACCTCCCTGGGCTGACACCTGGAATATACATTTAGCACAGATGAGCGCATACCTTCCATACGATCATGACAGGAATTAGTGAAGGGTAAATATGACAGCAGGGAGCACAAAATTACTAGGAAGAGAGTATTTTTCAAATGTAACTGGAAGTATAACATGCCTTAGAACGTCTGGTGGGGCTGTAATTTTAGAGTGCTTTTAAACTGCTCTACCAGTTTATACACAAATATGGCACCCCTGGTGTAGCTGTGTGAACAGGAGCCCTACAACCTAAACAGGAAACCTATCTTCCGAGATCAAGCTATTTGTGTATGTAATTCAGACTTCTGAATGTTTCCATGAAAACAAGACATTACAACCACAGGGCTTTCAAATGACAACCAAAGGACACATGACACCAAAGGCTAGCCCTCTGATCATAGCTCATGTTAAGAGAACACAAATGAGAACAGAAATTTTTTTGAGAGATTTAATGATGAAACAAAAGCCAGCCATGGTTTACAGACGACGACCCCGGCGACCACCCTTTCTGCGAGTGCTGTCAGAGGGGATGGGGGTGACATCCTCTGTGGAAAGAAAGTTACACATTACCATTCATGACTGCAGATTGCTTCAAACAGCTTTCTGGGTACAGAAAATAAACCATCCAAGTCCCTGCCAGACATCACCCAGCCACCACCCCAGGCCTCAGCAGTGAAGAACTACATTGGCTTCACGTGGTAATAATGTATCCTCACACAATGACCAGCCTTTAGTAGGATCTAGCATTAACGATAAGAGGATTTAGTACAAAAGGCAAAATAATTTTTTAGTCCGCTTTGAGTGTGCAAGGGGCATTGTAATGCCAAATCAACATTTGCTTTCCAATGGCCACCTTTCCTCACACAAAACCCAAGCCTTTCTTGCAAGGAGTAGGAATTCCCCCCAACACACACACTTTCTCTCAGGAGGCAGCCTGGGAAATGATGTGCAGGAGGTACTATATTTCACTTGCGCATTGACTAGTGTGTGGCAAGTTTCCACATTAGTAACATTTAGAATATGGGAAATTCACACTGAAATGGGTGGGGAAAGAAGGTGAAATTGCGCATCACAGGAAACAACAGACTGCAGGTCACATGACTTCCACAGCAGCAACAGGCAAGACAATCTCCTATAGGAGATTGATGTACACCACAGTCCTTCCATAGGTTTCTTTGAACACTGAAAAGGCATTTTTGGCAGCAGCTTTTGGGACTTTCACTCCAGTAAATCATGGCCAGTGATCTTCCAGCTACTGCAAAGAATCAGTGACTCTAAACCAGAGGCCCATCACTATCTTGCTATACAACTGCAGTTTAGCACATACAACTTGCAGTTAGGTACCAATCCTTCGCCCATACTGAAAACACATGCCACTTGCTGGTGGGTTCTTATTTAATTTGAAAGCGCTCCAGTTCCTCTAGGCACATACACATCAAATTAAAGGAAACTCAGCACCCTCAGGCAAAAAGCACAAGTAACCAGGTGGAATCCAGTATGTCAGATGGTCAAGCTTGGGTTCTGTAGGACTAACAGGGAATAAATCTCAGACCTGGCCATCATGTAACTCAGGGTATTAAACAACAACAGATGCATCTGCACAGAGTTCTTTTGGTGACAGGATTTCGAAACAGGGAACACATACTAATTTCCCATTATTTATCTAAAATACCCCATTTGCACACCACACTTACCAATGCGCCCAATCTTCATTCCAGAACGAGCTAGAGCTCTGAGGGCTGACTGGGCACCAGGTCCAGGAGTCTTGGTCCTAGAAATAATAAAACAGGCAACAGATCAGGTCAGAGAAGCGTTCACCAAACAGCTGAAGCTAAATGCACACTGTTCCCAAGGAAACAACATGCAGCTTAAGTCATTTTACCCTTTATCCAGAATTTGAAAATGCTGGAACTCTTATTAGATGCCTCCCTTTTTGTCTAACCCATGTATATGGCAGGAACAGTAACAGTCAGCAGAATATACTTCAATGCAATTCTGAATATACATGGTAATTGCACCCCTGACAAGGGGGCAGAAGAGATGTTAATAAAGTTGAATATCAAACATGATCTTTCCTGCCATTACACAGCTACAATAGGGGATTCCCTTCCAAGAACAACATGAAACAAGAGTCCTATAAGCCTGCTGAAAAAGCGGTGGAGATATATTTTAGGAAAAAACAGATTCCTGTAACCCACCTACACCAGGTTTTCATCTAATTACAAATGGATTCACAAGATGTCATTACTATGTAGAATGACCAATACCTTCCCAATCAAACTAGTTCTTAACATATCAATTAAAACACAGCCCATTATAAGCCTGGCTCCTTCAGGTCAGAGCTGAACTGAACTAATGTTAGTCCTGTGAATATTATCTCCATGGGTCAGTGGGCCAGGGCCTTCACATGTTTCACCAACTGAAAATGTACACCTCTAAACATGGAGCTGTTTCTGCTAACAGAACAAGCCCCACCTGCACACAAAAAACGCATCGAGTTTGCAAAGATGCATGGAATAAAATAATGCTAGAGTGTGTCTGAGATACAAATTCTCTCACTGCTGCCCTCAGAACAGCTGCCCATATTAAAATTGTGATAGCAACAACTGAAGTGAGATTGTAGGACTGTGTGAAAACTGAAACACCTTATTTCACTCTGGGCCACCTGATGAGCATAACCTAGCATTCAGTCACCAACAGGACCCAAGCGCTACCTCGCCACCGCACAACATCTGTGTATGTCAAAGCAGAGCCTGTCACACGCACCTATTTCCACCTGTAGCTCGCAGCTTGATGTGAAGGGCAGTGATGCCCAGCTCCTTGCACCGCTGGGCAACATCCTGAGCTGCCAACATAGCAGCATAGGGCGAAGACTCGTCTCTGTCGGCCTTCACCTTCATACCACCAGTCACTCGGCAGATGGTTTCCCTGAAAAGACAATATCTCTTTGTACGTGGCAAAAAGCAATACTCAGGAAAGAGTCTGATCACAACCTGCAAGCCTTACAGAAGCAGAAGATTCAAAACACAAAATGATTTCATTTTATATATTTACCAGTTCATAAGTTGCCATGTGACAACCATTAATATGAATCTGTCTTACTTTTTCTAAGGTCATTTCTGAAGGGAGCAAGGCCCTTTTTCCATATAGGCATTAGTAATTTATACATTAAATTAGTGTAACAGAGTTTGTTAAACTGGGGCAAAGCCCTGTGTGGACACTTATTGTGTTTAAACAGTACTTTATTTCGGTTTATCATGTTTCTAACTGACTTACGCTAAACCAAAATAAGCATCTCCATACAGCCTTTCGAACAGGTTTAACTAACCATACAGCCTTTACACTGATCTAAATATATCAGTTTAAAATCACACTTTAAGTCAGATTAATGCAACTTTCTCATCTAAATATGCCTTAATTGTTAGGTCTCATTCACTGAGCAAAAATAGAAGATGGTGAAAGATGGCCCAACAAGTTTCAATTAAAAACCCCGTTACAAGTTGTCTGTATTGTGTCACCTGAGCACCAAAATAAGTTTATAGATGTTAAAACTACAAGGGATCACACGATCATCTAGTCTGACCTCCTAAATAACACAGGCCATAAAATTTTGAGCATCGAGCCCAATATCTTGTGGTTGAATTAGATTATATATTTTAGAAAGATCTTTACTAAATAGCCAAGAAGGCAAATGGAAACGCCTGCTCCTGATACGGTAGATACTGTCAAGCAGTTTACAGTCATCTCTTTTGTACAGTGGCGATACTAATTCTCCTTTCTGTAAACACTTATTTCAACACAGCTGTATGTCTGGATATTTTATGTGATGGTACCTCCATGTGTTTTATAAGCAGCAGCATTAGAAGTGTCGGGTATATACCCCTGTTGACTCATTTTAATACTTGACTGCCTTCTGCTCAGAAGATAAGGGTGCAAAGGCCCTGCACAGTTCAGTTCAAGAGCAACTTGCATCAATTTAGCTGAAGCTGATTCCTTACCTACTTAAGCTATACTGAAATAAGCCACTCAAACCAAAATAAGGGTTTCTATACAGGTTTTTCTTCTAGTTTAACTACAAAAATTTTTAAAGCAATTTCAATTAAATCAGTGCAACCCTCTCCTGTAGCCAAGACCTAGAAGAGTAAGTTAGATCGCAACTAGGTAAGTTCAACAGGTAAGTGTATGATATGATGCACTTATTTACATATACTGGGCACATACTTTAGCCTTAAGGATAAAGGTGAGTGAAAACAGCTTGAGTTATTGAACCAAAATAACTGTTGCATATGCACAGTTTCCATTTTAAGAACTTGTAAGGGCGGTACCAAGGGAAAGCAAGTTCTACAGAGCCTTGTATGGTTCTGATGTCACCAACTTTCAGTACTCACTTGCCAGAGAGATCAGTTACATGGACAAAAGTGTCATTGAAGGAAGCGAAGATATGGCAAACGCCAAACACATTTTCCCCTTCGGCGACCTGCGGTCCCAAGCTGATGACCTGCTCTTCCTTCTTCTCCTTACCCTTACGCGGTGCCATTTCTGCGAGGGGAAATAAGAGCGTGAGTTACATGCGGTCATGAAGAGGAGCAATAAAGATGGTTCTTTCCCTGGAATTACACGGGAGCCATACATGCCTCTGGTCCTTTATACTCCTATGAATGGGAAGTTACTTTTTAAGGGTATTTAAATCAACACAAAAGGCATTTTGCTAGAACTGGGTACTAATCAATACAGATGAGACATGCACCAATAATCTATTTGTTTGGAATACAGGACATTCCAGAGACCGAAGAGGACCAGGCAACCCATCCATCCATAAAACCAGCCTGCTTAACCCTTTGGAAGAGCATTAGGCTCACTTTCCACATTTTAATATATTAAATAATCTGGAGATCAGAGTGGCTTTATTATATGCCGTTGCCACTCTTAATGTCTCTGAAATTTTAACAGCAGCTCCATAAATATCGCCCACTGCTGCATTTCCACACAAGACTTACCATGAAAGAGAGCCTGGATGGCAACCGTGCAGTTAAAATCATCATGTGCATAATCAGCCCTCCATCAGAAGCACTGGGTTCCATTCCCAATACTACCACTGATCTGCTGTCTGATTTGAGGTATGGCCCTTCAACTCTCTGCCTTTGTTACCTGCCTACGATTGCCTCTTGCCCTAGACTGTAAACTGCATGGACCAGGCACCGCCTCTCCCTATGTACACATGAAGCGCACAAAGGGGCTCCAATCTGGGTGGAAGCCTTTAGGCCCTACGATAATACAAATAAATAGAACCACTTTCAGGGGGTCCCAAATCTGTATGGTAGTCTTCTCCTTTTAGAAATTAAGGCACAGAGAGACTTCTGACTTGCCTACAGTTAAGAGTTGGAAGCACAGCCAGGAATAGAATTCAGGAATCCTGACTCCCAGTCTTGTGTTTACCAGTAACATCTCCGATACCTCCTTGAAACCCAAAACAAGTGTAGATAGATGCAGGACATCCTCTGTGCTAACAGAAAACTTGTAACTAACCTAGGCAACCTAAGTCTCTCTTTTCTGCCAACATTCTGGCTACGGAAACATACAAGAGTGATGCGGTGACAGGATTCCCTGAATTTTTCATAGTGTGTGGAGCACATTTCAGATAAATTGTCTCATGGTCACTACCATTCCCATTTGCAACTTTATGACCCACCTCCTCTCCCATTTACAATCAAATAACATCTACAGCCACAGCATGGAAAAATAATATTTAATACTTTCAGCAGCTGGAAATGAAGAGAACACCAGCATTATGTGACCAATCAACAGACCACTTTGGGATGTGCGCAGTACAGCACCAAACTGCATCCACCCTCAGTTAGTGTGATGTTCCTCAGTAGATCATTAAGCATAAACTTGAAGGCACCCTAAAAAAGTCCTGATGTGTTAACTTAAGACTAAACCACTTATCCTTTGTGTAGTAGCTCTCCTAGGTCTAAAACTGGTAAACTGGGGTTTCTTCAAGCTTAACTGAACGTAGTGATAACTATTGTCTGCCCCTAACATATAATAGAAGAGGTTAGATTAAAAAGACCAAGTTTATTCATGGTGTAAACCTATTAATATATGAAATTAAAGCAGGGATTAATTTGGCTGTAGCGATCTACCAGGCACAAATATCTGTGCCTAAGAACAGTAAGTCTGATCTATCTTCCCCACCCATGCAACTATGGTTTAGCAGAGCTCTTTGCCCAGTCAAGTGTTTAATGAAGTGACTGACACATCTTGCATCCCCCCAAATAAACATTAAACACAACTGTGGCCCTCTCCCCTCCCTCCAGAGGGATTTCTGGTTGTGAAGAGACACCTGAGTGACTGGGATGCTTGGAAGCCACTTGTGTGCAGCACTGTGCCCTGCCATGCACACGCTGTTAACCTCAGCATCCCCTCCTCCTTTTCGGAGCCTCGGAAAGGAGCCCACTCCCCCTATCCCACGACACAGGCCCCAAGCCACACATGGGGCTGTTACCTTCCCTCCCCGCATCGAAGAGGGGTTCCCACGAGCTTCCTCCCCCTAGGACAGGCCTCCCCACAACAGCCCCGCTACGCTCCCAAGCCGGGGGAAGCTGCCCCAGGTTGAGAGTGGACCGGGACCCCGGCCCGGACCCACCCGTTGCATAATCGGAGCGAAAAATAAACGAAGCCTCCCACCGGCCCTTGTCATCCCAAACCGCCGGGCGGCTCGGCCACTCCAGCTCCCCGCGGCCTAGCGCCTCGCTCCCCCGGCCTCCCCTCCACCCACCGGGCAGCTCGGCCACTCTAGCGGCCGGCTTCCCCGCGGCCTAGCGCCCCGCTCCCCCGGCCTCCTCCCCACCCGCCGGGCGGCCGCGCCGGCTCGATATCGGTGAGGAAGGGCCCGGGCAGGCTGGCTGCGGGCGGCAAAGGCCGCAGCGAGACGCACCCAGGGAGGATGGAAGCGGATGACGGCAAGCCCGAGCCCGGGCACTTACTTGTGCGTCTTCTCGGGCACCCAACACCGGAAAGGAAGAGGCAGGGGTCACGGGGCAGAGGTCACCGTCAGCATCACCCGGAAGTGCTACCTCGAAGGAGTGGGGTCAAGCCCCCACATCCACGTCCATCGGCGTCATTCTCTACAAAAGCCATACCCGCGCGCTGAGCGTTGTAATCAGGCGCGTTTTACTGTGTTGAACGATTTAATAATTAATAACACGCTCGGGTACGTCTGAGGACGCGAGCGGTACCACCCCCAACATGGCGGCGCCCAGGGGACCCGAACGTTACCCCGCACAAAGATGGCAGCGCCCTACTGGAAGGGCCTCTTTTGCCCCTCACAGCGATGGCGGAGTTCTCGTGCCGGGCTGGTGCTGGGCTCCAGTGCGTCTGCGCGGTTTGCGGCGAGCGAGGCGAGGGGTTCCCCCACGTGCAGGGCAGCAGGGGCCAGCTGTGCAAAACCAGGGAGAGCGCTTTCCTACAAGGGGGGGTTTAGGGGAACGCCATTTCCTGGAGGGCAGCCTGTATTTTTTCGCTCCTGTACATTTCTGCCGCCCTCAAGATGCAATTAGCGTAAGCTTCAGTGTAATGTTTAAAATGGTACTTAGCCGTTTTAAAATAAGGGCTGGGTGGTCACCCTCTAAGGGACACGTCTAAATAAATAGATAAATAAGGGATGGGATGGTCCCTTTAAAATAAGGGATGGGTCGTTGCCCTCTGCTCACAGATGGAGCTAATGTGACACCACCCATCCACTCACCATAGGCCATCAGTGGGGAGAGCCCAGGACCACGAGTGCTGAAAGCATAGGATCTTTATTACTTGAGTAAAAGGGGTAAGTCCATTAGCTGGTAGCAGGAATAGGCTCATATCTTTTTCGATAGGCCAGCCACTAGAAGGGGATACGTCATACGCACTGAGGGCTGAGCAAGCTCAGGGTTTCCTTCATGTAGCTAAGAGGCATATCCTGTCCCTCCCAGCCCGGGATGTGAAAATGCTTTCTGAGTTTATACACTCCTTAGGAACGTCCCTGAGATCTCACACAATTTAATATTCAGAGAGATCCTCCATGGGCCAGTTCATGTTATAGAATATAATAGAAAATGCAAATTTTCCTATAGATTTTTGGAACCATCGTATTTTTAGAATCGAATAGAGGATTATATCCCTGCTATAGAAGGGCTCAAAAATCTACAGAAGGAAACTAATTTTCTAGTCCCTGTTATTAATTTTTAGATTAGGTTGTACTGAATCCTATTACAATTCTATAAAACCCTACTGTTTTCATCACTATTAAGTTCCATATGACTTTTCCATGAGGGCTGAGGACCTGAGAGAGTGGCTAAGTATGCATGAAGAGGAGCAGGAACTATCAATCCCATTGCACAAGAACTAATAATGTATATTTAAAAACATAACTTACAGCATAAGTCCAAAACTGTAAAGGCTCCAACAGTGATACAGAAGAGTTTGGAAAACTTTTAGGGCATGGGTTGAGGACTGAAAGGAGCATGAAGACTTAGAGCAAAGACTGGTAGAGAAAACAAAGGTTCTAATGGGAGTGTAGAAAAAAATACAAGATACTGGTTGTTGCAATTACAGGGCTAGCTGCACTTCTGTCCCTTTTTGGGATCTCTCAGGGCACCCCCTCAGGTCTTTGAGAGTACCCCTCATACCATTACCAATCCAGAGTGGAATTCTCCCGCTCTTAGACCAGGGCTGGGGCTACAGTACCATGTAGCCAGACTTACCCACAGGTACAACCGAGTTCACACCTACGGGTCTTCCCTTTGGGAGTCTGTAACCAGTGGTGGATACAGTGACCAGACAGCGCATAAATTGTTTAATTTACCAGTAGACCCAGTAGAGAAAAGGATTTTAAAAACAGTCTGCACACGCATCTGTCTGACCTAAAGCCCTCCCACCCTGTGATGCTGGATCAAGTGGGTCTATTTTTGTCAGACACTCCAGCAGATGCTGGTCTCAGTCTGAACAGCACCTCACAGCCGTCTCGGCAGCTGGCCCCTTAGAGAGTGAGTCGCTTTTTAACTAACCAGAGATCCTTTTGAGCCGCTGGTTCCCAGCCTTGCCCCTGCATGGCAAAACAAGCTTCATAACTTGGCTGGAGCCAATAGGTAGAATCTTCAGAACTAATGTCTCGAGCATTGTCTCTTAACAATCCTGGAGTGTTACCGGGGGGAGTGGCTTATCTCAAGCAATTGTTTCACTTCTTGTTTGTTTTTCTTACAACCTTCCTTGTTAAACCAAATAAAAATACGCATACAGTAAACATCCCAATAACCAGGTCACATACAGTATTCATAACTTGTTACAGAGTACCTTCACCCCCCATCTGTCACACCAGTCATGACAAACTTTAAGGCAATTGTATCGGGCAGCATGAGTGTGCATCTTATACCTGTGGCATCCATAGAATCATAGAATATCAGGGTTGGGAGGGACCTCAGGAGGTCATCTAGTCCAACCCCCTGCTCAAAGCAGGACCAATCCCCAATTTTTGCCCCAAATGGCCCCCTCAAAGATTGAACTCACAACCCTGGGTTTAGCAGGCCAATGCTTGTCTTGCCTCAATTCCTCTCTTCTGTACAATTACCCTCCCACTTTTCAATTCAACACACAATCTCCCCTTCTGGGATTTCGTTTGGTAATAATGGAATTATAGTCCAATCCTCCGGTCCTGAGCTTCCACCTCAGCCTTGGCTTTCTCCTACCAAGCCAATCAATTCCCAAAGCCATCCCCTCAGACTTCCCTACAGGAAGGATCCCAAACAGCATGGGGAGTCACCACTGGTCCTTCCCAGGCCATAGTTACAGGAGAGCCTCCAGCACGTTCTCACTCCAGGATGTTGCTTATGTCTAGTCTGTCAGTCGCCTGCGCCCAGTTCTCTGAGCCCCGTGTAGTAGAAGGTCAGAGATGGGGCTTGAGCCCTCAAAGGTCCAAGATCACCCTGTGATAGAGTACACCTACCCACAGGAGTCTGTAACTACAGTAACCAAGCCTAGTCCGAGATAAGAAAGAAAGAAAACCGGAGACGGCATTTCCCGCAAGTACTCCTTTTCTTTTTGTGAATACAGACTAACACGGCTGTTACTCTGAAACCTAAATTTTTCAGTTAGATTTTAAGCAGTTGGAGGCAGTGGCCTCTCAACACTTTGAAGAGCTTGTGTCCTCCATGCTATCTCCTCAGTTAGAAGGTGTCTGTCCCTAAATCGTCACCCTAGTCCATACACTAAAAACCCTCATGGATTGCTTGATAACAAGGGGCTCTTACACAGCATCACCCGCAAAGGGGAAAAACAGAAAAAAACCTGCTTCCGGCCATCTTCTGCTAGCTGGGAGATGATGCTCTCTCCTCACTGGTGGTAATTGTGTCTCGGTCAGATGGGCCTTGATTAATTTGCCTTGAAAGCATCAGCCCTGGGAAAGCTGTAGCTGGACCCAGTTATTTGTTGCCTTGTGGGCCCTAAGGGGTCATGAGCTGCCCAAGTGTAAACTGGAGCAGCCCTGAGGCAGAGTCCTGGCCATCTGCCGAATGTAGAGCAGGAAAGTGTCTTAAAACCACCTCTCCCCCTACATTCTTGTGCCAGGTGCAGGAAGCAAGAATCAGGCCAAGAGGCAGAAGTGTCAAAGAACAGATCTGAAATAAGTTTAATACACTCCTTGATTTAATCTAATTCAGGGACTATTTTACACCTAATTTATCTTTCAGGAGTACTGGTGGGAAGTGTTTACAACATAAACCAGCTGACCTGCCACTTTGCACTCAACCGGAAAGAGATGCATTAATTTTGCATTCATTTTAAGGGAATTTTTTTTTAAACAGGCTCTTTCTCCTGTTAAAGAGGATTTTGCTGTGTATTTCAATGAGACATTTTAAATCTCACTTAATTTTATGATATATACTTCATTCAAATTGTCACACCTCGACAGCCCTGGATAGATTTAGAAATGAGAGTGGGAAGTCCTGTTGGATAAGAAATCAT
The DNA here is from genome assembly GCF_965152235.1 of Eretmochelys imbricata. Lineage (NCBI taxonomy): Eukaryota > Metazoa > Chordata > Testudines > Cheloniidae > Eretmochelys > Eretmochelys imbricata. Next base: position 6,938,343 of record NC_135579.1, on the reverse strand, counting down.
TGCTTGGTTACTACTGCTGGGCACCCTTCCAGCCGCTATTTCTCTGATGAGGCATGTTTGCTTTAACATCATCACTGTCGTCTTGCATTGGACTCAGATTCTGAGACGAACATTTTCAAGGGGCAAAGATTGGGGGGGCGGGGGGAATCTCACAGCAAACTGGTAGGTTCGAACCATCTTCATTCTCTGAGAGAGCACCTGTAGACTGGGACCATTTCACAAGACACAAGGATTCAGCCTGGATCAAGAGCCAATCAGGGTTGGTCTTGTTATTGATTTAAGGGTGATCTGCAAAGGACAAGTAACTACGTTTATGCCCCTTTTCATGGCCTTGTGATGGATGCAGGATGCATGAAAGGTTGTTTTTACACGTTTAATTTTTTTATAATAGAATCTCCAGAGTGGTCTATCTGAGCAGACTCTCTGGACAACTGTAGATATCTATCTAGGTCTGTTATTGTCTATGTATTGGCCAATTATCTTCAATAATCTTTGATACCTAGACAGATAATTCTCCAGTTGTCCAAAGATGATGATGGAGCTGTGAATAAGATCACCCTAGGAGCAGCCCATCATGAGAGTCGCTGAGAGCCACTGAGAGTGCCGCTCTCATTTTGGTGAGAGGGCTGGGTGAGCTCGGCACACAGAGCCCGCATTGCTGCCTTTCACATCTGAAAGTTCTGCAGCCACCACTCATCATCCCAAACCTGCATTACAATCCCACCAGTCTGTGCTCATTTCACGGGCCCAGAAGTTCTCCCCGAATGCCAGCAACAACCTGGCGTTTTTAGTCACTGTGTCCCTCCACCTCCAGTTATTGTGCTTGGATATCTTCTCATCTTCCTCGTTGCACGCCCAATGTCGTAATAGTCATTCGAGCTCTGCAAATACAGGAGAACTGTGCATCTGGACATAAGAACTGCACTGAGCTCTGCAGGGTCCAGGCTTCTGCCAGAGAGATGATGGAGACTGAAAAGCGGCGTGCGGGACTGTGGCACAAAAATTATGGGATAGAACGAACATTATGGGATGGAGAAAGTGGCATAGTGAGATCTTGACCCTTAGTTCCCAGAAATCACTGGGCCAATTGCTGGTATTCCACAAAGCACTGCGAAAATATCCCACCAGGCATTGAACCAGACAGTGGCAGGGGGCACATGGAGACACCCACCTCTGGGGTGCCCCACATTTTCCATTGACACAACTACTCGTGGTGAGTGTGCACAGGGCCGACACAAGCAGCCAAGCATGCATGTCCCTGAGCAGTATACAGGAGCCGACCTCGGAACGTGCACTGACCAAACTTTGTAATGTGGATGGGACCTAAAGCCTTGTCTACACTTACTATATTTTTGCTGCTTTAGCTTTGCCGATATAGTTAGAGCAGTAACGCCTCCTGCAGTGTAGACACAGCTATACTGGTATACAAATGCTTAGGGTTGATTCGGTTCTGTGAAGCAAAATAAGCTCTACCTCTGTAAAGTGTCTTGGCCCAGTATAACAATGTCCACACGAGTGCTTTTACCGGCAAAACTATGTCTGGGGAAAAATCACACCCCTTACAGACAGAGTTATGCCAGTAAAGCTTTTTTAAGGGCAGCCCAAGCCTAGATTGATTTATAAATCAGTTTAAATTAAATTGGTGTAACTTCTGCATGTAGATAAGGCCTGAATCCCGGACAGCTCGGCGTCTCCAATGAGCCCTCCTGACCTAAGACACTTGCCTGCACTCCTGACAGCTGATGTACTATCACGAAGGAGGGGAAGAGTCCATGCCTTTCTTCAGGGAAGGATTTTAACTCCGCATCACCAGGCACTCAAAGATGTCTGCGTCCTCCCCTTACACCATTCAAAACTAATGCTGAACCTCCCTCAAGAGCCGATCTTGATCTAATTGAAATTGATGGCAAAACTCCGAGCTTGCATGAACATGCCTGTAAAACAGGATTGGACTCTACAGAGCCATCCCCCATTTGCTGAGCTATCAAAGAAACTTCTAGCTGTTGATGGTGCTAGAGCTGGGCTTTGGACTTGAACCAGGGTGCACTGGAGCCAATGGAAAGACTAGCATTAGACTTTGAATCAGACCCTTAATGCCTAAATACAAAGCCTAACTAGGCAGGCCATTCGCCCAGGTTTAAGCCGGACAGTCCTGTTTTCACCTGGTTTGTCCCCTATCTGGTGCTGATATAAAACCGGATGTGGTTTTGTCCAGTATCGCACACAGAGGATGCCATTTTAGTGAGCAGCCCACCAGTGTGACCTCAAGCACATGGTGCAGGCAAGGCCATGCCGGCAGGGGCAGGGCAGCATGTTCTGCAAAATGGCATCTTTCATGCAGCATGACCTTGCATGCACGGTGCATGTGAGGTCACACCAGCGGGGACAGGACCAACCGAGGGCCTGTATTCTGGGCATGCGTCAGTGGCTGCTCTAAGCCTAAATCATTTAAAAGAACCCGAAAACACTAGCAAAATCTACTATAAAACTCTTGTCCACGTTTTAGCCCTTAGAATCAGTTGGCTTCATTTGGCAGTTATCTGATCCCAAAAGAACCCTAGACAAATCTTATCTGCTAATGTGTCCCAACTGCATGCATTACCTTACGTTAGAGAGATGTCTATTAAAACTAAATAGGTCTGTAATGCAGTTAATATCTGGTTAACCTCCTGTGATATAGCTAAATAACATTTTTATATCATTCTTGTGAAAAAATTATCTATGTGGGAGTATAAGGAGGTCTCTGGGAATTTTTCCCACAAGGGGTTTATACGTAGAGATTTTAATATACATTACTCTTTAAAACATTTTTCTCATAAGGAGCTAACATGGAAGCTTTTAATATACATAATTCTCTGTGAGGCAGTCAGATGACTAATGTAAAAGGCATAGACTTTGTAGCTGTGAATGGTAACACAGGGGCTGGGATAGATTCTTTTTAGAATGATTATCATCAGGAGATTTGAACCCCCTCCACTGCAAAAAAACAACCAAACAAAAAAACAAAACAAATAAACCTCTGACACTTGGAAGGTTTTTCATTGAGACAACCTTAGAAAGTGACTATTTTCCCATTCCCACTGATTACAGTATGAGAGAAAACATCACAGATGGTCTTTGGAAAGGTAGATTGAATTTGATTTATTCACAGATGCGATATCCTCCCTTGCCCTGATCCTGCCTAGTTTCTGAGTGCCTCTTGCATGTAATGGTGCTGAGTGCCCTCATCTGCTCAGACTTCAATGGGAAATGAGAGTGCTCAGAACCTTGCAGGACTGAGTCTCTTGGTAGCAAACAATGGGCCATGCCCTGTTTGCTATAAAGATGCAGGTAGCCATACTGATTTTAACTGGGTTACATGCATCAGCCAACAGAACGGGATTCAGACCTTATATACTATATTCAGACCTTATATACAGACCTTATATATCTTTATATCTGATTAAAAATATAGGGCCAGAAAAGGAGCTGATGGCTTGATATATGAAGGAGGCTATGCCCAGAGTTCCCACTAGAGGGTGTATGAAATCGCATTGATGGCCTGAGAGCACTACTCCAGAGAGCTGTTTAAGGTTTGGATTGCTTCCAGTGTCTATCAAAGTTGAAAGATTCACTGGTGGCCTAAGGAAAACATTTGAAATCCTTTATTGAGCTGATCCTGCTCCTGTATTTTGTGTGTGTTGTTATTAGTAGCCGCTGGCAAGAAAACATCCATCGTTTTAAAGAATTCGCCTGCTGCTTATTGCCCTTCTAACATTGAAGCCCTCTGCTTCTGACACCATAGCTGCATCCACAGGGACTAAATTTGATGACTGAGGATTATATCTGATTATGGGGAAGTGGGGAGAATAAGTATCAGGAGCCAAGGAGCACTTGAGGAAAAAAATAATCAGAACAAAGTGGCTGTCCTTGCAGCCCAGAGATGGGTTAAGGCTTCACTGGACCCATGTGCTCAGATACCATGTTATCTGAGGGAGACAGGAATAGTGGACATAAATACATCTGTCTGTCCAACTGGCTGCCAGGTGATTGCCGCCAGCGATCAAGGACTGCAGTCCTTGACTGAAAGATGATGGCCAGTCCAGCGAGGGACTGAGGAGAGGAGGATGGGAAGGTGGGACGGGTGGGACTAACAGAGCTAAAGAACATAGTGACTCTCTGGCATTGGAATGGTGGTCTGAAGACTAAGCAACTCCTGTGGCTTTTCAGTGTGCCATGGCCTTTCCCCGCTTCCGAGAGTTTACAGGTATGCCACCACAAGGCATCTCATAGACTTTTTCGGTCACCTCGTCCCAGGCTCGAGCCGCGCCGGAATGCTCTGGAGTGCGATTCTGGCACTTTTTGGAAGCCAGGAGGGCTTTCTGGCACTAATGGTACAAGGACGTACGAGTGACGGTTTCAGAAGAACCAGAATTGTGTTCCAGCAGCCAACTCTGCCTACTCCATTCCCCTGCCAAAGCAGCGCCACGCCCTACAGATTGTTGCCCAGGGCTTTGTCCAGTCTGCGGTTAATGACTCAAGCCTTGGAGCTTCTCTGGCTTTCCTTAGGAGTCTATTGCACACGCTCATGGATTGCGCTGTTCTACATTTCCCTTGCTCACCTCCACCCAGATAACTCCTAGCTCCCTCCACGTGGGCCATCCTGTACTGCTCCTGTCTCCTTGAGCAGTTGTCACCTACATCACGGCTCTTTATGTTTCATATTGGATAAGATTCCCTCACCACATACTTTAATTAGGGCTGCTGTAATTCCAGCTGAGGGTTCCAGTGGTACAAGCAGCATTCATGATTGATGGTGGAATTTGTATTTTGGGCAAGGGGTGGGGGAAGAAACAAGAAAGAGAGACATTATTCCTCATTGCTGCCTGCCCTTGGACAATTCACTTCTCCTCTCTGTGCTCTGTTTCCCCTCACACCTTTTGTCTCCCTTGTCTGTTTGGATTGTGAGCCCTTCAGGGCAGGGCCTGTCTCATCCTATGTGTTTGTACAGCACCTCACAGTGAGGCCGCCATCTTGGTTGGTTGGAGCCTCTAGGTATTGAAGAAATAATGTGGACCTGAAGAAGAGCTCTGTTAGCTTGTCTCTTTCACCAATAGAAGCTGGTCCAATAAAAGATATTACCTCGTCCACCTTGTCTCTCTCATGTGGACGTTGGCATTGTGCAGTCGTTTCCACACTAGGCTGAAAATGCCCCAGAAAAGAGGTGGAGTTTTCCACAGTTTCCATTTGATCTTGTCTAACTAAGTGTCTGGTCTTCCCTATTCAGCATTCTCTTAGCTTCTTAATCATCCAGGACCTTCTAGTTATTACAGTAGTTTTCCACAAGCACCATGTGATAGCAGTGGGGAGCGGTAGAGTTCATACATCAACCAGTCATATGTCAGGTGGTGGTCAGGCTTGGAACTAAATGCGCGTGGCCTGTCCAAGCTCAAAAACACAGGAAAGGTGAAGTGGGATGTGAGCAAGCCTGGATGAATTTATCCCAAGAGGGCTGCAAAGAAGAACTTGGGTGTGTGCAAGGGTGGGGAGGGCAGATCACACACAGAATTGTCCTCTGGGGGTTGGATCCACATACAGATGGTTCTGGAACAGATGTGGCCCAGAAGCAAGGAAGATGCAAACCTCATTTGATAGTAACAGAAACACCAGGCTGCCAGATGAGCTTCTAATAAAACACACAACAGTCCCACAGCCACGGATAAATGTATTAAGTCCTTTTAGGCACTGCGTGGGAAGGGTGTTTTCTCCTTTCACTTCCAAAGGGAAGGATCCTTCCTCTCCTACCCTCCCCCTAGCATCAGGAACTGTGTATCCTGGCAAGTGAAGTCACCCCACAAGCCTGCAATTCTGGGCTTTTCCAGCAGCCAGTGTGGGTGCTTAGAGTGTCCCGTTGGTTGCCCAAGTAGCAAAGGTGCAAGATGGATGACTGTCATGCAAGCCACCCAGCTGCAAACTGTAAGGACTGCCTCCTTGAGCTCTCTTGTGTTGCTTTCGTAGGTGCTGGAACTATGGGTGCTGAGGGTGCTGTCACGCCCCCTGGCTTGAAGTGGTTTCCATCATATGCAGGGTTTACAGTTTGGTTCAGTGGTTCTCAGCACCCCCACTGTACAAATTGTTCCAGCCCCCCTATTGCTTTGCATTAAAAAATGTTCCAGATTGAGCTCCTCATGGCTAATTAAAATCCCAGCTGCTCCTTGGCAAAAGCCTCCCAAATGGATGGGAAACTCACAGACACAGGGACGCTGCAAATGGAATTCAAAGCTCATCTCATGATTAAATGAAAACAATTGAACTGTTTCTATTGGTCTTTTCCCTCTGTAATCTTTGCCCATCTTTAAACTGACAGCATCCCTTTTAAAGCCACGTATCTGGTAATCTGTCTCTCTGAAAACCCGAGTTCAGGATTCTGGTTTTTTCCCCCTGCTGGGTCAGCAGTGCACACTCTTAATGACCCCATCAGCTGCAGTGGGAATCAAGCACAGGTTTGTAGTGACTAAGGGCATGTCTACACTGCAGCTGGGAACATGCTTCCTGGCACAGGAAGCTCTGTAGCGTGGCTGGCGGCTCGGGCTAGTCACCTGAGTATATACCTGGGGTTGAAGCAGGTTTGTACTCAGGTGGCTAGTCCAAGCCACCCCCCGTGCTATCCTGAGCGACACGATTTATTTTTATAGCGCGCTAGCTTGAGCAGACCCAGGGTGTCTGTCTGCCCGCACTCGGAAGCATGTTCCCAGCTGCAGCCTCTTGATGGCTGTTAGGTGACCTGCGACAGCTGCGTTCACCATTCTTGGGTCCCTTCCTGATGGGCAAACCGTTTGCATCTGAAAAAATAGCCACCCAAAACAAGCCTGGTCAGCAGGCTCTGAAGAGAGGCCAAGACTGCAAGGGCATCGACTGGACTCCCTTCTTCCGCCTTCACCAGGGCAAAGGCACGCTGATGGAGGAGTCATAAGGGGCCAAAGGATACTGTCAGCTCGAGCTGGGCAACATGCTTCAGACAAAGAGTTCGTTCCATGAAAAGTGCAGTTTTGGGTGGCCGGAAACGATGCACAAATTGGACACAAACCGTTTTAGCCATTCACAAAACGGCTGGAAGATGCTGCTGCCACTGCCAGTAACCCTGCCACCTCCCCACCTTTAGCCTAGTGTTTAGGGCACTTGCTGAAGACCTGAATTTGAACCCCGGGTCTGGGACAGACCCAAAATGGATTTTTTGGATTCACTGAACATTTTGAAAATTTCAGATTTGGTTCAACCCAATCCAATTTTTCAAAAATTTATTTTTTTGAAAGTGCACTGAATTGAAAAAGTTATTTTCCCTGTTCTACTGTCTGTTGCCTCTGCAGTACCCATCCTGTAGGTAATCAGAGGACTTCGGTCTCTGGGCCTGTCAAAATGGTACCTTTCACCCACACTGCATCTTTACTACTTCTCCCCTTGCCCCAGTGATGTTAAGAACTTTCTGTAGGAGAAACTCAGTACCCTGGATGCAGCTGTTAGCAGGTAAAAAGCTTGTCAATTCACTTGTAAGGGTTGTTTCCCCCCCAGTTAGAAGAGCAGTTCAAATAAATATTTCAAATGTGTGCATCAAAAAAGGTTCTAAGAAGATTAAAACCCCCTAATTCTGATGTAAAGGTGATTAAGGACTTGGCATATACTTCCAGGGCCAATTCCTGGTCCTAGGGAAGTCAATGGGAATTTTGCCATTGACATCAATTGGACCATGGTTTGTTCCTAACTCTTTAGAAACGTGGAGGTCTTGATTAATACATTGGAGATGATACAGAGAGAAGCTGCTAGACTGGTTTCAAACAGCTGTGCCTGAGCGGAGTCTATAACTCATATTGTGCAGGAATAGAACTGGTTTCCTTTAAAGTTGCAGCTGAAAATGGAGAGGGAAAAAACCCACTTGATTTTATTTGTAATGGTAAAACTAGTACTGATCAATATGAATGTCTTTCCAAACAACCTTATGTTCCCAATGGGTCAGACAACTCTAAAAAAGAATGTATTTATAAATGCTGAGCCAAGAGTTTAACAAATTAGTCAGTGGAAAACTTTACCACCGGAGGTTGTGAACTGTGTAGATTGTGCACAGAGTTTTGTTATGTGCTGTTTATTACTCATGGCTGGCTTGTTGCATGATGATCTCTGTGTGAATCCCCCAACTATAACTCTCACATGGGCCAGTAGGTATTCAAAAAGCTTTTCTTGGTTGAGCTAAGTATTTTTGGCTGAGCTTACAGAGACGATTTTAGGCTGGCAAAAAAAATCATCCAGTTTCCAGCAGTTCAGAGTTGAAACGATTCCTGTTTGTTTTCTGAACATTCAAGTTACTTTGGATCGGGCAAAACATTCAAAGATCTTTAGGGAAAAAAACATGTGAGGGAATTGAAATGTTTTGAGGATGAAAAGTATTTGACTTCAATAGCTGCTTCTGAGCTTGTTAGTAAATTTGCAGTTATAATTGTCTGCGGTTCTCTGTTTCCTTTCTACTAAGTTTTTGTTTCTTTGGTTTGTCGGTTGTTTGATGTGACTGACATTGTTTCCTCCGCTGTTGGTTAATGGGAAACCATCCCAGGAAACTGTGCCGAAGGCCAAATTCCAAACAGATCTTGCAGCCTGTCTTGTTCCTATTGGCTGTGGGACACCAAACCTCACAGTGTCTTCTTCACCCAGTGTTGGACATTCTCGCTCAGAATGTGCAATAACCACAATGACTGGATAATGAAACACAGATTTGTGGGCCAGGTGGTGAGAGCCGAGACAGCCCTGGAAACCCAGAATGAGCAGTCTAGGGCTTGGGATTTGCCATGTGCGGTCCTAAAGCACCTTTGAGAAGGCATTTATTTGTATTTTCTCACTAAAAATGATTTTCTAAGGGTGAAATTTACCCCCATGCAAAGGACCTGTATCAAACCCATGGGCGACTTATGTCCCAGTTCTGACATCAAATCAGGACTTAAGTGTGACTTAAATGGTGCATAGTTCTGGTGCTGGCCCTCTGCATAAGGGTGAATTTCACCCTGAGGTCTGGTCTACATTACAAAATGTTGCCCTCCCGCCTCCATATTGTCTTGCTGTTTCCTGTGACTCGCTTCTATGTCCCTCCATTGGCCTGCCTATTGCCTGGCCTTTCTGTTCATCCAAGAAGCCCTAGCAATCTGCGCTGCACCATGTCCATCTCTTTCCGTGCCATTCACCTGCAGAGCCCCCACTGGCCTGGGCTGCTCTGTCCCTTTCTCGGTGACCCCTCAAAGGGCAGCCATGGACCTGTGATATTCTTGGTCATTCCTTTGAGGAGACAATATTGACCCATGGTCGTCTCTCGTTCTCAGTCCCTGCCACTGACTCCTGCTGCATCTCTCCTTGCATCTGCATGGTGGCTGTAGCCCGTCAGAATAGCAGAGACAGAAGCTGCACACCGGTCCATCGCCCGTGCCAGAACAGTGTCCCTGGTGGGGAGAAATCCTGCTTGTTGCACATGGCAAGGTGGTGAGACAGACTCATGCCGCCTGCACTGCTGATTAACCCAACCACTGTTAGCCTCTGGGCAGAAGGAAGGGGGCAGGGACAGAACGGTGAGCTGTATCAAGTCCGTTTCCTCCTGCTAGGAATGCAGGGAATTTTTGTGCAGGTTGGAGCAGAGACTGAAATAGACAAAGTCCAGTGTACAGCTGGCAGTTGGCCCTAATCGGCACCTTGCGCTTGTCTCTCAGCCAGTATACGAGCTGGAATTATATGATGACCCAGCAGCTTCGTATCAAATCCTGGTTATGTAGTGGGGAAGCCTCAGAATTAATTGGCTTCTAAAATCTGACAGGAGAGGCTCACACACACGCACACACACATCCCAACAAAAAGATAAAAGGATTCTTTGTAGGAGACATCAGCCTGACATGCCAATTATACCAAAGCATAGCCTTGCCTAACTCTTCAGGACACCCCATCAAGCTTGCCTCTGGGGAACAGCTGTGAGAGAAGGGACTTTATGGAAATATCACTAAGCAAAGCATCAAACACATTCCAGGCTGGGGGAATCATAGGGGCCCTTTGATTGAGAGATTATCGCATAACTCAGGATAATCCACCATAGCCCAATGTGCTATAGATTGAAATAAATAAAATTTTCCTGTTTGCAGCATGGGGATGCTGGGCTGAATAGCGGAGAGAAAGGAATGGCTTGCACATCAGGCCGAGGGAGTTCAGAAATGAATGTCTGTTGAATCTTAGGTCCCGATTCCACATGGTTTGGGTTCCTGCACCCATACTGTACCCCACTGCAGATCTGTGGATGTATTGAGTGTTCAGAATCCACGTTTCTTTCTCATGCAGTCTGAAAGGGTTCTGATTCACCGTGCCGTGTAAAAACTCAGACTCCAGAACAGTGTCAGCATAAACTGGTCAGTTAATCAGGGCCTTTGACTATCACCTCAGTTCAAAGGACTGTACTTGTGGGGCTGTTAAAGTCAAGTGGCCACTGAAATCCAGTGCAGATTCTTCTCCAGCACTCGCAGTCCACACCAGGAGGGGACAGGAAATCAGTTCAGGTTCTCTGACTCCTGGGAATCATTAGCTAACTACATTAAAATAATAGTAATTAACACATGCTCTGCATTGATGTAGTGCCTTTCATTTAAGACCTCAAAGCCCTTTACAAACATAAACGGATACTTACCTTACAGGGGGCGGTTGTAAGAAAGTATTATTATCCCCATTTTATAGATGGGTAAACTGAAGCCATGGCAAAAGCACTAGAGCTAGGAATGTAAGATCTAGTCTCAGTTGCCAATCCCTTGCTTTGACAATCAGAGGCCATCACTGACATCCCTCCTCCCATTCCTGTATTTATATAGAACAGGGTTGTATTTAAAGTACACAGGGCCAAATTCACCCCAGGTATTAGGTGATGTAATTCGAGGGATGTCAGTGGAGCTGCATAGGCTGATGACAGGTCTGAATTTGGCCCATTGTCTATTTTTAATAACTTTAATGTACTAAAGGTTATTAAAATTATGAGACAATAGGTCAAATTCACAGGAGGAAAGATCCAAACTTAGAACCAATAACACTTAAAAAACCCCAACCCTCTATGCAATTTCTCTAATAGTTATTAAAAAAAAATTTATGGTGCTTGGAGAATACATGCTGGCATTGTATGGTATGAAGATTTTATATTGGGACGTGTGTGCGGTGACTTGGACATATCACTTATTAAAAGTTACCATCCTGGGCACAAAATATACTAGCCTGCCATGTGCTATGGGAACTCAAGATAAAAAAAAAAAAATACTGATGTTTATTTACCAGCCAAAAATCCCAGGGCAATTGATCAAGTCCTGATTACATACAGTGATTTCCAAACTGATATATAAAGTTTTTGTTTCTAGACCAACAAGTCACACAATATCAGGCCTTAAAACGTTGCACTGATCCAGGTCTAAGTAGTACCTTCCCCATTACCTGGGACCAGCATAAGATTTTGGGAAAAGAAAGAAATGCCTTTTTCTGCTTAAAGCTAAGGTTTGGAATGTTAGAAGCAGTCCAGGCAGAGATGGATTAGTGGGCAAAGTGGAGGTGAGGTGATCAAAGGTTCATGTTAAATGTAATTTATCACAGAGGTCTGATCGCCAGGTATGTGATCTATATATAGACAGACATAGGTACCTGCCATGGGAGAGATGGTCACAATTTTGTGAATTTTTGATTTTTTTTCTTGAACATTTTCAAAAATTCTTTGCACTGAATCTTCACCATTTTTCTACTGGCTCTATTACATGCCCTGGTGTGTCTAACAGCTGATGCTCAGCTGTGTGTCATAGGCCCTATACAGCTGAGATTCTCTGTTAGTTTAAATGGTAGGGGCCTGTGAACATAAGAATGGTCATATTGGGTCAGACCAAAGGTCCATCCAGCCCAGTATCCTGTCTGCCGACAGTGGCCAATGCCGGGTGCTCCAGAAGGAGTGAACCTAACAGGTAATGATCAAGTGATCTCTCTCCTGCCATCCATGTGCTTTTGGAACTGGAAGATCTGTATTCATGCTGTCACCATGAAGTTCCTAGTGGCCTCGATGTGAGGCGTAGGGGCATCTGTGAAATCCTAGGCAGGCCTGGGTGAAGAGAGAAAAATATTGCTACCTTCTCCCCGAGGTTTTGCTAAACTCTTTATGAATTATTACTTGTCATGCAGTCAAGAGCGAAGGGTCCATTCAGGGATCAGAGCCATGCATAACAAAAAGACAGCCCAGGCCCCAAGGAGCTTCCAGTCCAAGTAGCTTTAACTCAGAGTAAAACTGTCTCCTACTCATTTGGTTTTGGAGCAAAATGTGGGGTCTGTTATGACTGTAAGCTCCCTGGCACAGGGTCAACAGGAATGGGAGGCATTTATGCATCTGCGGACGTGTCAGTCAGCTTTTTAAGGCTGAACTCGAACCCCCTGGACCTGCCAGTCTGATCAGCGCTGGAGCCAGGAGCTGAATGGAATTAACTATTAGACCCTTCCTCCAGTTTGCCCAGTGCTGACCGCCAGGTCCGGCCCTGATCCTGCCCGCGTCCCCCTGACACCGAGGTCCGGCGGTGCCTGCGGGGAGCAGTTTGCAGAGCGAAGGCCCTTTGTGCTGGAAGCCAGGAACCCTGGGGTGCGGGGCCAGAGCCCCGCCAGCCCTGTGGCCGTGTTTCTGCCGGCGCCTAGCGGTGCAATGCTCCCCCCTTCCCCACAGGCAGCGCTCGCTGGGCGGTTACAGCTCTGGGTGGGCTGAGATCTGCCCCCGCCGCCCCGCAGCTGCGGGCTCAGCGCCGCGGCTCCCACCGGGACGCGCGGCCGCCGGGGCTCGGGCCCCTGGGCCGGGTGGGTGGAGCTCGGGGGCGGTGCGGCGGGGGGAGCCCCGGCGGGCAGGGGGCGGATCCGGGCGGAGGGGCTGGGACAGGCAGCCGAGCCGGCTGCAGGCTGGGGCCGGCAGGGTTAACCCCGGGCAGCCGCACCAGCAGCAGCCGCCGCCGCCGCGGTGTCCGGGGGGGCTCCCTGCGGAGCGGGCACCGTGGCCTTTGCGAAGCGCCTGCAGCCCCCTCCCTGCCCGGCCGGCGGGAGCGGAGAGGAGCCGGCCCGGCTCCCCACGGGCTGCATGCAGCCGGCGGCGCGGGCGGGGGCCCGGGCGAGCCGCCGCCGCCGCCTGCCCCCAGCCCCGTAGCCCGCTCCCCGGGGGCTGCGCCGGGCTCGGCTCGGGACCATGCGGCCGGCAGGTAACGGGGCTGCGGGCCGGTCCGTCTCCTCCCGCCCCGGGGCTGAATGGGCGGCGCATGCCGCCAAGCCGCCTGCAGGCCCCGCTGCACCGGCGCGGAAGCACGGGGCTAAAGTTGGGCGGCTCTCCCCGGGAACGGGGCCGGGCAGCAGCTGGGCGCGGAGGCCCCGGCCAGCTGCCGGGCGGGGCTGGGGCTGGGGCTCTCTGCAAACGGGGCTGAGGAGGGGGGCCTGCCGCCCCTCTCCCCCGGCTGTGATGCGGGAGCCCCCGGGGCGCAGCCGGGCGGGGTGGCCGTGTCCGAAGCGGAGGTGATGAACCGAGGGGAGGGCCGGAGGGGCGCCGGCTGGGTCGCAGGTCGGGTCCCTCGCGGGGAGTTCTCTCCGCCTCCCCCCGCATTCCAGAGAGCAGGGGAAACTTTTGTCCTCGGTGCGCTGGCCGGGCCATGTGTCCAGGCTTCCCGGCAGAGAGAGCAGCCTCCGGGGGGGGGACGGGGGGGGGGTTTCTGTTGTGTCCTGTTGCAATCGCGTGTCGTTCCCTCCACCCCTCCCCGCTTTGTAACTTTCACTCTCCCCCCCGCCGCGCCTTCTCCGGGATGCGATGTCTGCATTTCAATGGCTTATGAAAAACACAGGGCTTCTCAACTGGATCTGATTTTGTTCTCTACAAGAACAAATAATTTCATCTGGGCGGGTTGCGCTAAATCCGTTCCTGCTGTCTGTGTGAGAGCCCTTCCCTGGCCAGGGCACGGTTTACAAATACTGATACTTACATAAATATCAGTTTGACATAATGCTTGGCGCTTACCTTGCTCTTCCTCTTCAGAGTGCTTTCACAGACATTAATTGATCCTCCCAGCCTCTCCTGGAAGGTAGCTAGGGCTGAGGAGTTACAAAAGAGCAAGTTCCAAATATTGCCTTGTGTTTCCTGCGCAGGGCTTTGTACATCCTTGGGGACTTGATCCCTGGACCTGCTATTCTTACCTGCCCAGAATATGGGGAGGCCCCAAAGCCCAGAGTGGTGGAGACACAGGGACTATTGGTTCAGACTACAGACCATGCTCTCACTCATCTTTCAGTGTGTTTCTTTTGCACCTCTTTGTAAGAGAAATGTGTATTTTTAACATAATGAATAAGAGTGCTGGGGGAGGTTCTCTTCTTGAACAAATGTAACAATTAAAATGACAAAATTCCTTTTGTATTTGGGACACGTGGAGTCATTTGAGTGGCTGCTGGGTTGTTACATGAGTGTTGTCAGTGATGCCCGGTCAGCGCCACGCAACTTACTGCATTACAGGGCTCTTTGTACAGAGCATTGCAGGGTGCTCTACACAAAGAAGGAGCTGACTGTGAGCTCCGGGGAAAAGGCAGATGTTGTAGGTGTGTATTTCACAGGCTACATAAAATCTTCCACCCTTGTGTTAGCACCGTTGCAGCTCTCTTGGCGGAAGTACTAGTGTGGAGAGGCCATGGGGGGGTTTGCCACTGAGTTAACCAACTTTAGGCCTACCCGAGATGCTGGTGAAGGTGCTGAGGTCTTGTCTACATTAGTGCCCTGTGGCGGGAAATTTCCTGAAAAGTGCTGGTGTACCCAAAGCTATAGAATGACCCATCCCTGGCCTGAAGGATTTTCAGTCGTTTGGCCCAGTCCTACAAAATCCTACTCGTGGGAGTGGTCACGTTTATTTCTGTGGAGCTGCTGGCACAAGTAAGGGTTACAGGGCGAGTGCTCAGGTGGGATTTGAAGAGGTTGCAGAAGTAACTCCATGTGTAGGAGGGATGGCAGAAGGCGAGTGATGCTCCCTGTCCTGGCTCTGGAGAATGGTGAGGAGGGGAGGGGTAGAGGGAGGGTATCTGGATAGGGTAGGACAGAGGTACACGGATAGGGCTTCTGTTAGGATGATTTATTAACATGCAGTTACCTTCTTTCAAGAGGGGAGCATGAGGTTCAGAGCAGGAGGCTTACCAAAAGCTGCTCCTGGGATCTCTCTGAGATGCCCAGAGCAGTTCAGCTGCTTGCAGGTGTTGCTGGCAGCTCTCCCTGCATCACTCCTAGAAGGAGACTATGTGGAATTGCAGAGCCCGTAGAAAGCATGAGAGCCAGGAAAGGTCGGGGAGCTGCTCAGTAGGTCAAGGCACATTCTGCAGGTGATGTTTCTGTGCTACTTTGTGATATAAACAGCAATAAGCTCTTGAAGTGGCTGAAGCCTGGAGATGCTTTCTTCCCCTCCCCATCCCCCCTTTCCAGCTTTGCAAGATGAAAGGGGCCCCAGCTTCTTCAAAGATGTCTCTTGGCTCTATCAAGCTTTAAATCCCCTGATATCCTTCAACCCTTCCCTTCTTCAAATGTGCTGTGCTAGGAATTATGGGAGGAAAGACTCCAGCAGTAAATATTATGCAGGAATAAATGTGAATGTTAACTTCAGAGATCTCTGTGTCACAGGCTTTGAATTAGCCCGGTGCACTACAGGTGACCATGATCTGTGGGCACTATTGTAATGTTATAATAAATAATAAGGACTACCTCTCCAGAAATCCAAACACTATTGCAACATACATTTACAAAAGGAGACATGTATAAGATCTTAAACTACATGAATGTCACTGCTCTGGAGAAGCGTAAACTACATTAATTAAAAGTAACAGGATTAAAGGCAATCTGCAAATTGCTGTTGTGGATTGCTTTAATGTTCCACACCTACAACTGCGTATCTTTGTGTTGCTCTGGTTGGAGCCTTCATGAAGCAGCTTCAGTTTCTGCGGGGAGGCCCCCCGTCACCTTTGAATGACAATACCAAATAGCATTTAACCAACAACAAATGACTGGATTGGTTTTTAACAGAATAAAAAATAAAATAATCCCATTTTAATTCCCAGCAGCTCTGCGCCGAGTTGGGCACACCTCCTTTCTCATGCACCTAGATACCAATCCTCTTACTGTGACTGGTTCACAAGCCCTGCCTGCTTAATAATCTTTCCAATAAATATAAGAGACTGTGCCCGAGCTTGTAAACTGCAAACTCTGCATTTCTTACGCTAGGGTTCCAATCCTACAATTTGATCTGTAAGGGGAAGGCCCTTGTTTCTGTTCAGAACCACATTGACAGCTGGAAGCTCCATACCACATGCAAATGCCCTCCTATGCAGATCCAATTGTGATCTCCTTGGGGCAGGGGCTGTGCATTTGTACCTAGCACTTTGGGACCTCTGGATGCTACTAAATGTTTAATAACAATAGCTTAGAATCATGAGGGATGTTGTTCATGCTAAATAACTACTTACAAAAACAACCTGCGACATCACTTCATTGCCAAGAACTTTAAAACAACACATTCAGCAACAAAGCAGCCTCTTTGCGGGACTGATAGTCACAGTAGCGATTGCTACAATAGCTATTCTTGGAACTGGCTTGACTGAGGATGGTGCATAAACAAGGATATAAACAACAACATCCCTGTTCATTTCAGCTGCCCGGGGAACAGAAGGAGAGGAAATCATTGTTTTCCAGATAAAATAACCAAGATGAATTCAATAGGAAACTGGCTTCTGAGTGAACCTTGCAAAGGGTGGAGAAGAAGGAAATTAAATGATGAAAGTGCAAGGGCCCCTTTATGCCACAGAAGAATTTAATTCGATATGCTGAATGGTGGTTATAACACCCCCCCGAAGCAGGGAGGTGCAGGCATTGTCATGTACCTTCAGTCTCCTTTTCTTTTCCCTTTGGAGATGACACAAGGAGTAACTTGACTGCAAATGTTTCTTAATGAGTAGCATTCTTTAAAAGCATCAATATATAGGGCATGGCTACAATCGAAACTTCAAAGCACTTCCAAGAGCTCTCCCAGCGCTCCTGGTAATCCACGTCCACGAGGGGATTAGCTCCGAGCGCTAGGAGCCTGTCTACACTAGCGCTTTAAAGCGCTCTGACTTGCTGCGCTCGGGGGTGTGTGTGTGATTTTTCACACTCCTGAGCCAGCAAGTGAGAGCACTATAAAATGTAAGTGTAGCCAAGCCCATAGAGTAGAGCCCTGCTTTACAGAAGTCTCTAAGCCGCCCTACAGTCTCTGGCAGCAACTTGGGACATTATTGTACTTCAGTGTATAGTAGGTAGAATTTCACTGGAACTGGTCTGTCTGATGCATTTACTTTTCCTTTTATTATTTATCGTTTGCATTTGGATAGCCATCTGTCTTGGATGGTTTAGACATAACAAATCCTGAATCTTGGCAGGAGGTTAGACTAGATGACTCCTGCAGCCGCTTCTAACCCTATAGTTCTATGATTCTGGAATGGTACCACCTACCTACAGGCCCCAGCCAAGATGTTTCCTCCCATTTCCTCTCCTTGTAGCTGCCTGCTATGTCTTCCATAGGGCCCTCATCTTACAAGTTGCTTCACACAGGCTTGCAGAATCGCTGCCTTGGGATGCATGTAAAAGATTTGTAACAAAATTTGAAAATCTCAAAATGGGAGGTCTTTGGCATTATCTGTGACTCGGGGAAATGGATGCTTTTCTTCTTTTTCCTTAATTGCAAATTGGGCTATTTTTGAGTGAAAACAGAAAGTTTCAGTATCTAGAAATGTATTTAACTAAAGGTGGGGTTTTTTTGCATTGAAACATTTGACACTTAAATTTTGCATGTTTTGATATGAAAACTACCACTTTGTGGTGCTTTTGAGGGGGAAAAAAACCAAACCACCCAGAAACTTTGCATTCCAAAATAGTCTGGAATGCAATCTCAAATGTTTTTATTCCCATTAAATGTCATGAACAAATATCTCCTATTTTCACTCAGCAAAGCTTACCCAGAACATATTGAGGGGAGACTGTAAACAACAGTTGCATAACTTTAGGCTTGGCAGAATGTGATTTTTGTTTTTTTAATGATTTCACCGATTAATATTGATGCTTATTTTTAGGCATTTTTTATTCAATTTTAAATTTTCACAGTTGCAGGGTATTAATGGGTCCGGGGTGTCAGACAATAGGAGTGGCCAGACGATTATTTACTGATGGTAGACCTTGTGATTCAGAAAGTTAAAGCTTTAAGACCATTAAAACACAAACTGTCAACACCACATGACAAAATATACAAAGTAAATATCCTTAAATCAAAGGTATCAAGCAGCATTATTCTTACTTTGCCTGTGTGTAAATTTCAATTATTATTGGTGGAAATATTTTGTTCATTGCTTTGTGTGTGCTTGGGGAAATCAGTGGTTACTGATAAAAAATCAATTCCTTCCAAGCTTACTAATGTTATTCTCTTTCCCCCAAAACTCTCGCTCTTTTCACTTTCTCCATTCTCTATGCGGCTTTTTTTAAATTGTATTTCTGATTTGGGAAAGTCTCCAGCGCTTGACCAGGCCCGTCCTACCTATCTTGGGGGGACTGCAGCTGTGTTGTTGGTGGGTATAAATGTAGGGCAATGGAACACTTCAAATTCTGTCAGTTCAAGATAGTTGAAACTTTGGGGCAATGCAAGGTTCACTTTGCTGGTCTTGCTTTGTCCTGCATAGTGTGAGATCTGCAGCTGTAATATTTAGGGGGATAATCCTTGCACTGGAAATCAGTGGGCTGTTTGTCTCGTTTACTCAGTAGCCACACCTCCAGAAACAGTGCTGCACGGATAAAAGGATGGGGAGACAGTCCTCACTCATCTTCTTGGAATGTTGACTTCTATCAACCTTAATATACCCTGAGGCTTGGTAGTTATGTTCTCTTCTAGACATGGGCATATCACCTCCTCCTTTGGATTGCTTGTTTATTTTATATGTGAAACTGGGGAGGTAGGGGTATCTGTCACGTGCTCTAGGTGCTTTTGACATAACTTTAATAGTGCAATGACTTAAATCCCCTAGAAGCATCCTTCAAACTAGAAAATATGCAGCCAGGCATAGGTGCTCAGTCTGCAGTGGCAGGGGCCATATAAGTACCTAGATGGACAGAAGCATTTGAATATCAAAACAAACTCCAACTGCAGTCATCAGAACATCACTGTAAAATATTATGTCAGTTACAGCTTATTTGCTTTGTGGGTTGGGACCCATTTTCAGCCTGGAGTGGAATTTTCACTCTTTACTGAACTAAAATAAATCCCAAATAGTATATCACCAATGCAGCTGTCAAGGGAGGTGGAGATATGTACAAAGACTGAGGCCCAATTCTGCAATTGGCAGTACCTGGGCGGACTGCTGCATCTGTTTGGAGCCCCATTAGTCCACCTGCATGCTATTAGTTGCAGGCTTGGGGCCTATATAGTCAGTTTCTTCAACTATTTCTTACAGACAGATCGAATTGGATGAAGACTAGATGATTGTTTTTTGCTTGGCTGTTTTTTATGGGGGGCAAAACAGCAGAATTCCTTACAATCCTTTGCAGGGTGGGATTCTCATGATTTTGTTGAATGGTGCAGATGCTGTCATTACTGTGTATGTTGCTGGTCTTTAAAGCAGTGGGTTTCAATCTCTTTTCATTTGTGGAACCCTAAATAATTTCAAATTCTAAAGGGGTCCATACCTCCAATCATAGACATAATCTGTGGGCCCCAGGTTGAAAACCACTGTTCTATGGTAACAACAATATTTCACAGACCCCCTTAGACACGGTCTAAGGGGGTCCGTGGGCCACAGATAGAAAACCACTGCTTTAAAGTGTTTCTGCTCCTCTGTCACAATGCTGCTAGCTTTGGCAGGTCATAAGATTCTGGTCCCTCTGATTACTATCTCGCTTCCCATCCCCCTCTCCCCCACTTCATACCATGCATTGATTTTAGCATCTGACAATCTAGAACTCCAACGGTTTGCAAGATTAATGCTTCGGGCCAGGAAGCCTCAAACTTTATCATGGCATGTTTGACCCACAGAGAGGCTGTCTAGAAAAGACCATCCCTTCCCGTTTGAGGTGGCAGACTCAGTCCCATTTCCAGTTGCTTTATGTCCCCATGACAGCTACAGAAATTGCATCCAGGGGAAAGTAGTATTTTTAGCTGTGCCTAAGACAAGGAGGAGATATGCACCGTGTTACCTGCCAGCAATCTCAGTCCATTGGGCAATGCCTCACAGGCCACTAGTTACAGTAGGGGAGCTACTGTTGAGGTTTTAGAGATGGGATTTCACGCTTCCAGCTGATATAAAGCCTTAGTTTCTAGCTGTAGCTTTCCTTTATGTAGTGCCTGCTAAAATTATGTCCGAACTGAGGTGATGGAGAGGGAAGCAAGATTATTAAAGTCCTATATCTTGGGATCTGCCAGGAATAGACATGACTGTCTTATACCCATGGAGAGCTAGGGTTTCCAGCCTATAAAGCATATGTTTCTAGTCCAGTTGCTTCACAGATTTTGGACCTTAAAACTGTTTTGGGCCCTTTGTCTAGCAGTGTGTATTAGGCCCAGCTCCAGGATACAATGTAGCAAGCAGTGGCCTTTAGGGAAAGGTAAATCTTAATCCCTGGCAGGTAACTTGGGTTTTTTTGGCCACATCTGCTAGGTTTTGCGGGGCGAAGACCTGCTTTGCTTCAACAGCAAAACAAACACAGTTACATTTAAAAAGCTGTGTTAAACTGCAGCTCAAGGCTGTGCTGGGTGTGGGGGGCGGGTCAGGATGAGCACAGCCCCATGCCTTTCCCTGAAACGAGTAAATGGGGGGCCTATGGGGTCAGGGGGGGGGACTTCCAGTGCTGCTTTCTGTGGAAATCTTTTCACATGAACTCTGGCCCCGGAGGAGTTAAAGGGCTTTGTTCCTGAGTATGGTGCCAATGGGAGAGAACCGTGTGAAGAAACACTGAGAGAGGAGAAATGACTGAAATGGTCAACGCCCTCCTCCCCACCCCCACTCTGGTTCCCTCTTTGTCCCCAGATGCTGGGGATCTGGAGAATCCGGAGATCCAGGACAGCTGGGAAGTCTGAGTGAGTCACAAACAGCGCGGCTGCAGGGAGGGGGCTTAGTGTCTCTCATGAATCATGTTGCTCTGCAAAAGTCATGGGCAAGAGCCTTCAGAAAATGAGTCAACCTGGCACCCCGCACGTGACTGCAGGCTGCACAGCTTTATGGGATTGGTGGTGGTTAGCTCTAGGTTGCGAGCTCCAGGATAATTGGGGCTGCAGCTGCTATGTTTCCCCAGCAAGAAGAGATGGCTTCAGATCACAGCAGGGCCCGTTTCCTAGCTGCCCAGAGAGGACAAAGGCTTCCCAAACTACTATTCCACCTGGATCACCGTCAGCTACATAGGGGAGGCCTGAAATCCCCTAGGTCTCTTTCCCCACTCCTCTGTGCAGAGCAGAGAGATGTCCCCCAAATACATAGTTGAACATTTTGGCAGTTATTGGTAAGTTCTAACATGAAAGCCTCCATGTAGGGACCTAAAGTGGATGTGTTTGACCTGATTTTCAGAGGTGATGAGCACCCATCTGCTCCCACGGAAATCAGTGGGAGTTGTAGGTGCTCAAGACCTCTGAAGAGCAGGTCAGCCCTTTGTTAGGTCCCCTACTTCAGGCACCCAGTTTCGAGCGTTGTGGCCATGGCACTCGCATACAGAAACATAGTGCCAATTAAACAAGCCGGGGAGAGACAAATCATGTTGCCCAGAGAACTCTGCAGGGGGGATCTGATCCGCCCTTGGTACCACATTTTAAGTTGTGTCCACCAGTGGAACCTAAAGTGTTTTGGAAGTTGATTGTGCCTAGCACAGCCTGGTGACAAAAGACTCTCTCCTTTTGTCAGTCTGCTCATTTTGTTTGGGGTTTATTGTCACTGGAGTGTAATTGTGGGTGTGCCCAGTTTTGTCAATGACAGACAGATCTTTACTTCTAGAATTACTTAATCTGGGTGTTTGATGGACTCTCTTCCCTTTAATTTCCATCATCTTCAAGGCAGACTTGCAGCCTGACTGGCAGCTCTCCTTCTGATCAAAGATGATTATAAACCTCATTGGAAAAATAGCCGCCTTTTAGCACACATGAAGCAGCCCGCCACCCTGCAGCGTTTACTATCTCTTAACTGCAGCTTTCTTCTCACAACTGAGAGAATCTGAATTCCTTCAGATGCTTCTGTGGGAGACTCGCTGGCTTTCCACTTATGCCCCCAACTGCCATCTGCTTTTTTCACAACCACCTTATAAGGTGTGGTACCAGGCAAGTCCTCTCTCTGTCTCTCTGTCCCTGCAGCCTGAGCGCCTTGAGCATTCTTTAGCCCAGTGATTGAAGAAGATTATGTTAACAAGGAATGCAGGTTATATCGGAACATCTGTGCTTCCCTGAGTTCGGAAGCAGGAGGCGGATAAGGCCGAATACTTCTCATGTGAGAAGGGCAGGAATCCCTCTCAACCTCTTACTTGGTGCCATTGCCTTTCATAAAATGAGGGTAAGGTGGCCTGTGGTCCACACTGGATATTTGTGCTCTTTGGAACAATCCTGGGCTAAATGGGTCCTTTCTGCTCTATAGCATCTTTTATATAAGACTGTAACAACTGATATGCAAATGCAAGGGCTGTGTATGTGGCAGATAGGGCTGTTATAACAGGCTGGGCGAGGTGCTCTGTAGGCCTTTGTGATAACTAAGGATGGAGTATGAGTAGGAGTCATGGGGCTAATGAGAGATTCAATACCGCACAGCTGATGCCGGTGCAGGGCGGTGTAGCGTGGTCTATAATGCTGCCTTGTCCAAATGGTCAGTATCCTTGAGGTGAGGTGCCATATCCCACCTTTTGGAAGCAAAGTGGACTACTGCAGGGCACGCAGGCTAGCTCCTGTCGGGTGGTGAATGGCTGGGGGGCTAATGGGGTCTTTGTCCAAAGAATAGTACTGTGTTCAAATTAGTTTGAAAAGTGGGTTGTAGAACACGGGTTTGGTTGTACAGCCATGTCTCCTGTATTACCCAGCCTGGCGAGGGGCAATGATGCTGGATACAATGACGGTGAAATGCTATATATGGTTTGGTCATTTTTAAAGGTTTTAGGGCCTCATTCATCTCATACCTTATACCTGTGTAGGTCTATTGATTTCAGCAGAGTTAGTCCTATTTATACCCAGTGAGAGGAGAATCGAACCCCAGCATCTGCCCAGGGGGCTGTGCCGTCATGCAAACTCCATGATTATATTGGAGGAAAATGATTTGCAGGCGAAGTAGCTGGAGCTGAGAAAAATCTGTCATTGTGCACCTCCTCCCCATGTCAGGTAACTGCCCCAGAAATCCCCTTTCCTTTCTAGCTCTGCAGGAAGGTTTGAGCTAGTCTGTTGCTGTTTACAGGGTTACAGATTGCGAATGGCCCAGTACAGTGAGGCCAGTGCTGGGTTACTGGGTGTGTTTGATAAACTGTTTGAGCCCTTGGCAGTTTTTAATGGAATATTGGGTTGTTACCAGTCTGAGCTGTGGGACGCAGCTGTGGGAATATGTGCTACATGGAGCATTGGATGAAAAATCTGGCTGGCTTGAAGTAACTAGGACATGTGACTTTAATGTCGGGAAGGATGGTTTTATCAATGTATCTATCATCGAGACAGGTCAGAATGAAGCAGCAGATGCTCTCTGGAGGTCACCTCCTATGCCACATACTCCGCCTGTTGCTGCTGGAATGACAATGAGGTGGACAGGCGCTCCTGTGGCTCAGGGCAGATTGACTATTAGAGAGGGCAGCATGCTTAAAAAGGAAATGCCACTTGTCTGGGTGAGCTCAGAAACCTGGCTGATGACCAGTGATCTAAGCAGAGAGTTTGAACTTGGGGCCCTGAAACTGCATTTAAAAGGGCTTAACAATCACTGTGTTCCTAGTAGCACTGTAGGTTATCAAAAAGGAGAGGATTTTGCAAATCTCATTTGCTCTTCACTGTTTATTACCCTTCAGGGTGGTTTTTTAATTTCTGTTGGGTTGGAGAGTGGTTTTTCGTATTTATTATGCAAGGTCTGATCACAAGAGACCTGGCATCCAGCCGGTCCCTGCCCCGGAGAGCTTGTAGTCTAAATGAGTAGATGAAACTGATAGGGGACATGCTAGAGCGTTTTCTAGTTAGTGCATGAAAACTTGGAAGGGAAAATCCTAGAAACTGACTTGATGCTACAGCAATTGTGGGGAATATTTATTTATTTGTTTTTTTAAAAACTGTTTGCGGCAGAATTCAGGGGGGACACGGAATTGGTCTATGTTTTGGTTTTAGGAAAGCTTTTTTACAAAACCTACATTTTGGGCTTAGTTAGCTTGGATAGCATCTACTTACAGAACGGTTCTTCTGTAATGGAGTCGGTATATGGCTCCATTATCCATCTGAAAGTGATAATCTGTGGTACATATGTTGGCAAGGGGGGGGGGGTGAGTGCGGAGCAGGGGAGGGAAAATGTCCTTATTTTTAGATATGACTAACTGGGACTTCCACCTTGATGCATTTTCGAAAATCCTCATCATGGGAAGTTGTCAAGAAAAATCAATCAGGAGGAAATAACCAGTGGAGACTTTGTGACCCGTGTCTCCCTTAAGGGGTGGCTACAACTCAGGAAGCACAGACGGATCACTGCATTGTTTTAATGGGTTTAATATTGCTGCCATTGCTGACAATGTCTTGCAATTCTACAGCACCTTTCCCTCAAGAATCTCAAAGCACACTGCAAACCGGCCCTCATAACCTCTCTGCGAAATCAGCCGGTTCACGCATCTCCATTTTACAGGTGGGCCTTGGCAAATTGCTAAGAACGATCTGGCAAAGCAAATCATTCATTTGTGGCAAGTATCGGCTCAGCTGTGGGCTTGGTCTTTTGTGCGTGGCAGGGAAGGGGTTCCTCTCTTATTGACCATCAGCTGAGTGCTCGCTGTTTGCTCTGTCATACTCAGTTTGTCGTGTAGTCTTATTTTCCCTTCCCGTCCCGCCCACATTTCAGAAGTTGTGCAGAGGTTAAAGGTGACATGCCAGGGGTGGGGGGGAAATGGAGTTTGCACGCCTTTTGGCTTCTGTATGATGTATAAAGAAGGCCTGGATTACTTTTGTAATTTTAAAGGGAT
The DNA here is from genome assembly GCF_965152235.1 of Eretmochelys imbricata. Lineage (NCBI taxonomy): Eukaryota > Metazoa > Chordata > Testudines > Cheloniidae > Eretmochelys > Eretmochelys imbricata. The sequence goes on along the minus strand of NC_135579.1, from coordinate 6,913,121 downwards.
TTAAAAAAATTTTTTTTTGGTAATTTCCTGTCTCTTTCTCTTTTTTAAGCACTTAAAATTCAGGCCATGATCACCCTGTGAGACACTATGGATCACTGGAGACCTGCTAGGATTATGACATAGCAGATTCCAAGAAAGTGAAACGTAATTAATTGAGGGAAGGGATTTTGGTTTACAACACTTCAGAGTTATTTTGTTAGAACCTATTTCATTTAACCGACAAAAGAAATGCTCTTAGTTAAGGATTTAACAGCAGCTTGAATTAAGGACTGAGAACTCTGTAGCTTGATCCTTTATAATAGTTAATAATAATTGTACTGATTGCCAATTGCTATTAATTTAGTGAGCTGGGGTAATAGGGTTCTCATCCCAGAATCAGGCTCCACAGAATTAATATTGTGTAGGGAACCTGGTCATGTATGGCAAAGACATTCACACCGAGGGCAAGCACAGCCTTGGCCATGTTTATTAAAACAATCAGTAAAGACAGGAAAGCTCCAAACCACAGGAACAATTGTTGTCTTTGGTGTCATCCCTTGCATATGCTTATATACTCATACCCTTCCTCAGGGACCTGGTGGTGAGACACAAAGGACCAGCCCCAAACCTGGCATGTCACATGAGTCCGATGGTCCAGGTTCCCCAAATGTCCAAAGGTTGGTGGTAGGTGACAATAAAGATCTGAAGGGCCAGTGATGGACCATCTAGCCCCTGCAGCGTGGTGGCTTGCTTATCATAGGGTCTGGGTACTACCATGAATATTCATTCAGATGCCCAGCCTTCCATGTGTAAATCTAACTTCCTCACCCTCATAATATTGGGGTGCAGTTATCCTATAGATGAACACATTAATGCCTGTTCGCTCATTATCATGTACGTCACCAACTGTTAAAGCAAGTTTGTGGTTAAACATCTCCCAATGATTCTATCCTAAAATATCCAACTCAGTATCAGTTCAGGGTTCCTGTGGTGGCCTGGTGGTGTTATGTACCAGCTCACTCTCTTGAGCAAGGTATTCTCAGTTCCCCCAAATCTAGGGCAGGGGTAGGCAACCTATGGCACACACAAGCTGATTTCAGTGGCACTCACGCTGCCCGGGTCCTGGCCACCGGTCCAGGGAGCTCTGCATTTTAATTTAATTTTTAAATGAAGCATCTTAGAGATTTTAAAACCCTTATTTACTTCACGTACAGCAATAGTTTAGTTATATATTATAGACTTATAGAAAGAGACCTTCTAAAAACGTTAAAATGTATTACTGGCACACGAAACCTTAAATCAGAGTGAATAAATGAAGACTCAGCACACCACTTCTGAAAGGTTGCCGACCCCTGATCTAGGGTAACTGTCGGGCCATTTATCTATGCTAAGAGTCATAGGCGCCCTTTACTTAGGCTAACTTGCTTAAGCCAGGGTCTTACAGGTTACAGGCCTGTAGGTTCCCTGCGTTACTGCTAAGTAAAAGAAAAGTCTAAGCTAGCTCTGTGGGCTACAACTCCCAAGACTCATTTCTGAGTTCTGTCTTTTTTTGCTGGAGGATTTCTTGGGAAGAGCAGATCTGGATTCCTGAAACTGCGGGGAAGGGGGGGAAGTCCAAGCAAGGCAAAACCTTATAAACAAACCCAACCTCTTCCGGCTGCCTTACGCCATAAAGAAGCTAAAGGGGAGGCTGTGTGGCCTATGGATAGCATTCTTGATTGGGACTGGAGAGACTCAGTTACTGGGAAGGCTGGAGCACACCCCTGTCTGTTTCGGTGCTCCATCTGACCACCTTGTAAAGTGCTTTGAGATTGACAGAAGGGAAGACCCATAGAAGAAATACGTGGTGGTATTACTTATTCTCATGATTTAACAGGGCACAAACCCACATTTTGTTCGCCTTGTAAAAGTGGAGGTAATTTTTGAAGGGGGAGAGGGAGCAGTTGGTCCACGCCTGTGAGTGTGTGTCTATGGTGTTAAACTAAATTTCGAGCACAAACTGTTCACGCTGGTTTTGCCTGAGCAAAGGAAGCAGCTCGCTTTTTGCCTTCCCCTCGGAAAGGGAGATTGCAGATCCCTTAGTCCTAGAATAGAAAAGATCAATATAATGTATATATATTTTTTCCCAAGCCAATGAATAATTGATACAAGAAATTGCAATAATGATTCTAACCCCAGAGGGCTAAAACACAGTGCAGACTCTTGTTAAAAGGCTCTCCTTGAAAGACAATTTGAATGGTGAAAGGGGCTGTCTGCGATGTGATTAGGATTCAAAGTGCACGAGCCCTAGATCTGAGTTTATCTTCTTACCCTCCCCTGACGTTGCATCAGGAAGGTTTTGGGCTGTGTGCGGCATCTGGTATCCACGGCCCTATGTGCTCGCGTGGGCATGTGCCCTGTCTCTGGAGGCTCATGGATGCCGGTGCACTGGGGGCCCCTTGTTAATCACAGTACCGCTGCTGAATTAGAAGGCACTTGCTTTGGGTTGTGCTCAGCCAGGCCCTTGAATCTGCTGCTGAGTCTGTGCTGGGGATTCAGGATTATAATCTGCTGGATCAGCTGGTGGCTGCGAGGTAAGCAAGGTCTGACACGGCTCGCATCTAGCAGAAGGAATGTGTCGCCTGGCCAGGGAGGAGGTGAAGGGCAGGACCAGCTGAGGGGAGACGGAGTATTAGAAGGCTAATGATATGAAAGCCATTGCTGGCCTACTTTATGCAGAAAGCTTCCCTTTAGGCAGGCTGGAGTCTGAGGCTGCGGCTGCGCTTCCCCCCTGCTGTTTCTTTCATGTGAATGTCAGAAGATGAGAGAGAAAGAGGGGTGGCAGGGAGAGATATGAGAGAGAGAGAGAAACATGCATTTCCAAAGGAAGGTGCTGGCAGAAATAGACCAGTTAGCAGCCTGGCTATTGAGAGCATGCTCTGATTCGTCTGTGGATCCACCTTGAAAGGAGGCCCTGAAGGCCACAGGGCTACCCCTTCTGAAGCAGTGGAAAACTGGGCAGCCTTTCTGCCTGCAGCCCCGTGTGTCTGACCAGTGGGTAGGCTGTAGAGAAGTTACCCAGCCACTGATGGGTTTTATAGTCCTCTGGGACTACTGGGCTACTGCCAGGGGCACAAGATGTCTGTTTCCAGGTGAATTTCCGTGAGTTTAGGGTCTCCCTGCTGTTTTCTGGAGAGCTAAGTTCCCTCTGCACTGGGGCAAACGCTACGGTGCTTGAACTTTGCTTAATCGTGATTTAAACAGCTGTTCTGGCTCACTCATTTGTATGGCTGAGCTGACCAGCATAGACAGGGCTATATGGAATCTGGGAACTGTCTCCTGGGCTCAGTAGGGACCTCAGGGGAGTGTGTGTTTGTGTCCATCCGTCTGTCTGTCCCTCCCGGCAAATATTGGTGGCTGAGACCTTGAGGGGATGGCTACGCTGCACTTAGACACCTGCGGCTGGCTTGTGCCAGCTGCCTGGGCTCACTGGGCTCAGGCTAAGGGGCCGTTTAATTGCAGTGTAGACATTTCACCATTCGGGCTGCAGCCCGAGCTCTGGGACATTCCCACCTCGCAGGGCCCTAGAGCCCGGGCACCAGCCTGAGCCTGAATGTCAACACTGCAATTAAACAGCCCCTTAACCCAAGTCAGCTGGCATTGGCGAGCTGCAGGTTTTAGTTGCAGTGAAGACATACGCACAGGTGCGGTTTAAACGTGGCTGCAGCACCGTTCCAGCTCACTCTTCAGAACCGTTAAGGAGGACAAGCTGGCTGGCTACCTGTGATTTGGTAAACTTTTGTTTCTGTTGGTCAGTCCCTGCCTCTGTGCCCTTCAAAACTGGGCAACAGTTCGCTCCCACTGGATCAGTCAAGACCGAAATGTAATGCTATTCAAGGTGATCAGATGCAGCTAAGTCTTGGGAGAACTGTCTCGCTCCTCAACCTTCTCAGTCAAGATAACTGGCCATATTGTCCATCTCGGACAATGGTTGCTTGAGCAACTGGCCCATCCAGGCCTGTGAGAATGCTGACATTCTGATCTCCTTAATGGCGAACCTGGTAAATTTTACCAGCAATGGATCCGGCAGGGTGGGACACGGCTCGGTAGCACAAGGCTGTGTTCCAGAAGTCACCAATGGTCCCTTCTGACCTTAGTATCTATGAATCACCAGCGCCCCCCATACTTCATTGAGCAATGCAGTCTGAAACTTCAGCAGCAGGATGGTTGTGGTGGCTGGGGAATCCTCTGCAAGAGAGCTGGTTGATAAATGGAAATCAATTTCACAAAAACTGCTGGAATGTCAGCATTGTTTTCCTTGTGAAATGTTTGAAATGGGACCTGTTTTGTTTAATGTTTAGCAAAATGTTTGATGTTTTGTTGTTGAAAAATTAGCAAAGTAGCTATAGAAATTTTACATTTTACCAAAATCTGATTTTCATCCTCCCTCTCCCCTCCCAAAATAACCAATCCCCCCCCCACGCCATATACATACACAAGTGTTAATAATTGTGTGGGGGGGGAAATCATTGTCAAAAGAGACCTTTTTTGACAAACCCATTTGGTTTGAAGAATGTTAACCAGCTTTATTAGAAATAAATAAAAGATTGGATTTAAAATTTGTGGCCCGAGAGATGCACAATCTGTGGGATTGCTATAAAACTTGGTCCAGCAGCAGCATTTCATATGAATAATCGTATTAGTAACTTCTGAACGTGCCTTACCAATAGGATCTGGTATTAAAATGGAGGGGAAATAGTCAGCTAGAGCTGAAAAATGCAGGGGAGATTTCTGCTAAAATCTCCAGGGGATGAAATACTGTGGACTTTGAATACATTCTGCCTGGATTTTGTCAGCATTCCTAGCTGGCTTCTACTGCCCCAACCACAACTTGATTTGTTCACAGCTGGAGCAGGCACAACATTACAGGCAGCTTGTGTTAGGGTCACAATGTTGTTAGAAAAGGAGACAGCTGACCCCACCTACCCTTGAAAAGAGCCCTAGTAGCTGTGATATTGAAACTCTGAATTTTTTCCGTGCAAATGCACACCAGGGTCAAGTACAGCATCTTATACCCTTCAGCAGATAGCAATGGAAATCCCTCTCCAGGGAGAAGCAGCCAAGGGGATCGTGTAGGTGGCTTGTTGGATGTTTTACAAACCCATAAAATCCATGCGACAATACCTGGCACTCCTGCGGCGTCTTCCATCCAAGGAGCTGAATGCACTTTACACACATGAATTAAATAGTGCTCACAACAGGCCTGTGATGCAGGTAGATGATATCCCCGATAAGCTGGGGTGTGGAGGCCAAGACTTTCAAGGTGACTTTGGGTGTTGTGGCTGGAGAGTTGAAGGCCTGGGCTGCACTAGAAAGCTTCACCAACCCAGCTCTGCTTGTTAGGAGTGTGAAAAATACACCTCTACCAGACCTAGCTGTGCCTGCAAAAGCCATAATGCAGATACGGTTACACCGGCATAAAAGTCTGTTTGTTGGTTTAGCTTAATCTGTTTGGGAACCTGGTTTAAGCTCTGCTGGCAAAAATCCTCTTTTGTGGGTACAAGCTGGGTCCCAGTGGAGCAGGCGGGGGTGCCAGTCTAGCTGTACTAGTTTATCTATACTGGCAAACCCTTCTAAATCTAGATAAAGCCTAAGTAACTTGCCCTCAGTCACGTAGTGGGTCCTGACTCCATGTCCTATGCCTTCACTCCAAGGTCATCTTTTCCTGTAACCAAAGAAAACACATTAATTCATTTTCCTTTTACATCTTTTGGGTAGCAGGCACAGAAAACTACCCTCCCGCACAGGCGTGGGAAGTAGGGGTACGGAGGGTGTTGCAGCACCCCCAGGTTTTATGTGGGACCGTTGGTCCCATGCCTAGGGCTCCACTCCCCAGTTCTGGTCCTGGGGGCTGACCCCACTCCCTAGCCACTGGCTCTGCGCATAAAACCTGGGGGTGCTTCCCATGCCTATGCCCTCCTCCTGGGCCTCCACCAACACTCCACTCCGCAACCCCTCACCTGAGGCTCAGATCCTGGCTGCCAGCCGGACTCCCTGGCCTGGGGCCTGTGCCCAGGGCCCGACTCCTGGCCCCGCACCCGAGGCTCTGCTCCTGGTCCCCACTCCCAGTCCTCCGCTCTTGGGGCCCTGCGCCCGGTTCCAGCACCAGGGCTCTGTTCTTGGCCCCGCACATGGGGTCCAGGCTGCCGGCCCCTGCCCGGGACTCAGCTCCAGGCCCCACACCCATCCCAGCTGTGGCCTCGGCCCCCTTACCCTGGTTCAGGTCCCTCCCTCCCGGGGACACAGCCCTGCTCCCAGCCTCAGCTGGGGGTGGGCAGGGGGTGGGGGCACAGACAGGGCTAAGGGGACTGGCTTTCAGCACCCCATTACTAAAAATGTTCCAGCACCACTGTCCTCCCCTCCTTCATAAAAGCACCCTAGCAGTTGTTTGTTTTATCCTTTGATTTGGAGGGGCTATTGTTTGCTCAGCAATTAAGAAATCCAAGTAATCTCTGGCTAAGATGCTCCTTATCTGCTAAAAGAACAGGAGTACTTGTGGCACCTTAGAGACTAACACACATATTTGAGCATAAGCTTTCGTGAGCTACAGCTCACTTCATTGGATGCATGGAATGAAACCTATAGTAAGACATATATATATATATAAAAGTTGGAAGTTACCATACAAACTGTGAGAGGCTAATTAGTTAAGATGAGCTATTATCAGAAGGAGAAAAAAAACTTTTGTAGTGATAATCAAGATGGCTGCTCTGATGGGGACTGGGCAGTCCGGTGGCCTTGGCGAGTGTCCCTGAGCGGGTGGGTTTGCTGGTGAGGAGGGCAGAAATTAGCTGTTAATGTTTCCTTCCCCTTCGAGTGCACCGGATATGTAACTGTAGCCTCGTAAAGCACTTCTCTTCCCGGGGCTTTCCAAACATTAGCTGTGGTGTGCACTGATTGTAATACTGCCCGGGAGAGGATGCCACTTGGGGATTGCACGCCACCACCTAGACTTTAAATCTCTCTCTAAAATGTGACACGGGGTGGGGGGGATTTAAAGGCCTGTGTGGATTAACCTGGAGACCCAACTCCACGGCACCTGGCCTTGTCTATGGAGTGCTCTCTGGGCTCTTGGAGGCTAGAGACTTCTCCTTGGTTATGTCCTGGCAGACTATGGGAGGTGCTGAGCAGTGCTAGCATCCGCCATGTCTCACTGTGCGTGCTTGGCTAGCGTGCCAACTTCCACCCGGTGATGGAGATCTTTCCCAGGCCGGCTGACAGCAAAACACCTAGCAGAGACCAGATTAAGCATCGTTTGGGGGTGGGGGGTGGAGTCAGCATTTGGAGCAAATTGTTTGTTCTGCAGGCGCCCTTTTCTCTTCCGAGCTGTCTGTATATGGCAACGAGTCATGGAATTGGTGGAGGTCTGAGAGTTGCTCCCGATGCTGTATGTGTGGATTGTACAATTACGGGTGGCAAATGGCTATGTCACGCAGCCCATCTGCATCTGGGAGTAGCTGACAACTTCCGATTTGCTGGTTTCACTTCCCCTCCCCAGAGATTGCTGGCTGTGAGGGGAAGAGGCTGGAGCGGGCCATCAGCATTACTGAGCCATGGCTTTCGAGTTCTTGACATAGGACTGGAAGGGACTTCCTGGGTCATCGAACCCCATCCCCTGCTATTGCAGACAACCCCGCATATCCTCCTCTTTGTAAACGTCTCATGCTGCATCTTAAAACTGCCCTCGCTGGGAGGCTGCTCCAGAACCTCGCTCCTCCGATGGTTAGAAACCTCCTCCTGGTTTGCAGTCTGCATTCATTCATTCATTTAGCCCCATTTGTTCTGGTCCCAACGTTGTCCTGAGGATTAGATAGCTCTTCATGCGCCCTAGGGTTTGCTTCCACTGGGTAAGCGGTTTTTCTGAATGTTCCACGTTCCCAAAGCCATGGTCTCCTGCTCCCAGTCCTCATAGCAACCTCTCCTCCGGCACTTGGGGGCGAGACCATTGACCTTATGGTTGAATGGCACAGTGAAGGCCCAACCCCTCACTGTAGAGACATGTGCCCGGGGTGTTGGGAGGAAGAGGTGGGGGAAGAATCCCAGCACTTCCTAGCCAGTTGTTCGGCAGCACCATAAAGTACTTGTCAGCAAGGCCAGTGTTAGGAGGGTGGGGAGTTGGACGCTAGCCGTAAGCGGGGAGGGTTTGGTGTGAGGACGCATGCACGTAAATGCACATTGGGTCACTGCTGCAGGTTGCATGCACCTGCAGGTATGTGACAGCGTGTACTAGCATCCAGGTAACTGCAAATGCCTACGGCTGGATTAGCACAGGTTTGTTTGAATGTGCCATCATTTAATGCTCTTTGTTTACGAATACTCCCATAGCATAATGTAGGCCTAAATATGCAGTTGAAAAGGCCCAGTCTTGGCCATGATAGAATGTATTAGGACCATTCTTTACAAATAGGCTTGTTTTTCAGTAGGATTTCAACTGTGTTTGGCCATAACCACGTCAACCAACCTCGGAGTGGTAAGAACAGTTTGAGTTGGGCGTGTGTTCACACCTGGCTCTTGAGCTGTGTTCCCAGCCCAGGGTAAACATGGGGAGTGCCACTGTGGACAGAGGGCTAGCTACCCAGTGTCCTCTGGAGAATCATCTGTCTCTCCCTTGTAGGTAGATAGCCTGTATGCCTTCATGTTCATGGCTCTGGAAAATGAGTATGTCTCCCTTCTAAAGACATAGCCCTGTGGACTGCAAAATGAGTCTCTTACAAGATGTCCAAGACACAGGTGAACAGACTAGCAGGTATGTAACATACAGGTTCAGTCCAGGAGACAGTCTTTCACACTCGTACCACACTGCTGGACTTGTACCTTTCAAGAAACGGTCACAAATTTGGCACTGTTGAAAGTCCTCAAAGAAGCTTTTTATCTGAAAGGAAAATGAACCTTTCACTGGGTCCATACTGACGGAAGGGTCGGGTTCTAGTGGTTGCAGAGATGAATTCGTGCCGATGGTCTGTGGCCGATGCTGGTATCTCCAGCTGAACCAAAGACAACCTGGCTATAGAACCGTGTTAGGAACCACATGACACCTTTTCAAAAATGAGTAGGGATGCCTTAAAGGAGCTTGGATTTCAGAGAGTGAATGCTCGGCGCTTTCTGAAAACCAGGCTCCTTTAAGGGTGTCATGTCGGGTGCCCAAACTCACTATCTGCTGTTGAAAATCTCGGTCTAGGCTCTATAACAGAGTTGTCCACTCCACACTACAAATAAGGAACCCTAATCCAGCCTTAGGCACCCCTTTAATGCCAGAAAATCCTGCCGCTCCGGCCCTTTCTCTTGTTCCTTGCTACTGAGCACGTGCCAGAGGGAGGAGGAAGAAAGAGTCAGAGAATTGTAAGCTCAGTGTTGAGGGCAGAGAGAAATCCAAACCTAGCATCTCTGGTTTGATTTTCCACAGCAGTAGTGATGATGGCCCAGATTCTACCTGGCCTGCTGGAAGGCTCAGCTCTGAAATCTCACCTGAAGTTGGTTTTTATCCTGGCCATGAAAAAACACCTCTTGGTTCTTGCTTTTCAAATAAAAACCAGCTTCCTTCTACTTTCCCTAGTTGTCTTGGGACTGTGTGCTGTGATGCGAGGTGGCTGGAATCTGCTCCAAACTGCAGCCAGGGTATGTAATGGAATCGGGAGGGGGGAGGTTCTGAATTATTTATTAAGAACAACTTGCAGAGTGACGGCCTAGCTGTTAGCGAACAGCAGTGAGCTCTGAACAAGGGAGGGGGTGAGGGACTTGTACCTGCCCTCTCTGTGGAGGCCGTTGTTGTCTGGTATGGATTAGTGTCGTGGGAGCATGGTGAAGCACTCATTTGATACATGCAGGAAGTGCAACCTGCTGTGGTCAAAGCTCCTTTGTGTTTATGGCCATAACGCTTGCTGTCGTGGTCTTCCTGTGGGCTAGGGACTGAGCACTAGGCTTGGCTTTGCTGTGACTCCCTTTGTGGGTTGGAGCCTCTTCATTTGCAAAGTGGAGGTAATAAATGACCCCTTCTGCGTACTGTGCAAAGACTCCAGTACCACACGACACCCCCTGCTGGATAGGGGAAGGGTCTGAGTACACCCACTCCAGCTAACTAAAGGGTGGTTTGTGCCCCAGGGTTGCACCCATGAAAGCTTCCACTTTGGGACTTAGAAAAATCCTTACCTAGGAGTTTCCCATGAGCAGTTCTGCAGAAAGAAAGGCAGCTTTCTTCCCAAAGGCTGGCTGGTTAAGCAGGACAGACTTCCATGCGGACTGGAGGTTTATGGATGCTGCAGCTGTGCCACTGTAGTGTAGATGTTTCCTACGTCGATGGAAGGGGGTTGTCGTCAGTGTCCTAAATCCATCACTCCCTGAGGCAGTAGCTAGGTCGACGGAAGAATGCTTTCATCGACTTAGCCATGTCTATATGGAGGGCTAGGTCAAACTAACTACGGCACTCCAGGTGCAAAATTTTCCCCAGCCCTGAGAGACGTAGCTAGGTCGATTTAAATTTTTGAAGCATAGAACAGGCCAGAGGTGCACACATCCACTTCTGATGGGGCCATCTTGACTCTTACAAAAGCTTTTGGTGCCTCTTCGCCCACTGTAACTGTGGGTTTCCATTGCATTCATTGAGCATTACTACAGCCTAGGTTTTTAGGCTGTGCTTCATTGCCATGATATCTGATTGCACAGGGAAGTTGCTGGGGTGTAATGATTGTCTGAAGAATGCTTTGGAAATGAAAAGCTTTCTGTAAGGATGATGATGGTGCTGACTTATTACCCATCGACTCCCACGCTCTTCAGACTTTAGGGTTTTGTTCCAATAATAATTCTCAGCAGTGCTTTGCATCTTGAAATTTCCCTACAAACATGCTGTCAAGGCTGATTCCCCACGCTGGCACTTCGAGTGCAGAAGGTGTGGGCCCGCAAGGATACTAAAAATTAATACTGGCCACTTCAGGCTTGTATTAAACTACCAAGGTTACAGCTTTTCTCTGACCTTGGATGGGTAGATGTTGCCACCACCCAAGTGCAAAAACCACTTTGAGAGCCCTGGAAGGTGCACTTGGGAATTCCTTCTTGTGGTGTACCCTCAAGCCCTTTCACCCTCCCTCCAGGAAAGAGCTGAGAAAGAAAACTAAGGAAATCAGCTGTTGCCACCAGCTAATTAAACAACTTCTGCACAAACATCTTAGGACACAAAAATCCAATCCTGTTCTTAAAAAAATACACCTGCAGTTGTTGACCTGCATCTTTAATCACCCATGTTACTATCTTCTCTGCCTCATCAGGATCCAGTTACTGTTCATTTCTGTGTAATGGAAGCATCAGAAAAGTCTTCGCCATCCCAAGAGATGAAACAAAGGAATCCTATTCTTCCCACTTGCCCTACTGCATCCAGAAAAGCTCATTCATTTTGGCTCCCAGCACCTCTCACACCTCCAGGGTTCAGCATATTTCAGTGTTTTCCTTCAGCTTCATCTTTTTAAAAATGAGTCAATATGTGGATCTCTTGGGACCCCCTCCTGCACCGAGTGCTAGTCCAGACAAGACTCCCCTGCTGTCTCCAAGATCAGATTTATAGTTGGTGGGGGGAGGAGGAGGAAGGGACACATGAAGGGCAGCTTGCAAGTTTGAGAGGAATTCTTTTCTTATTAAAAAATCCACAGGCAAAATTCACTTATGAGAAGGAGCAACGAGGGCTGTAGCCTTGGAGGAGAGAGATGAAGGAATTTTGGAGGGAGGGGGATGTGGGAAGAACGTATTTGGGTGTGTCTGACAGTGACACGCTTCTTGATGGGGGAGGAGGAGTCACCGTTACTTTCCCCTTCCTTGGGAAGAGGCGCCCACCGCCACCCCACTTCCCGTATGCTGGTTTCAAGCCAGCAGGATTGAAATCCGTACAGTGAGAGCCAAGTTGCCATGGGAGATTGCAGGGTGTGAGAGATGTCACCGGGGGAGCTGGGAAGTAGGGGAGACAGGAGGAGAAAGGGTCACTTGAATAAACTAGGGACTATCTCCAGAGGAAGAGCGTCCGTGGCATAAAAGTGGCCCCTTGAGTTGTCTGGCACAGGTGGCAGGGTTCTGTGCCTGCCTGGGATGAACTCTGGGCACAGATGCCGATTTCCCCCTGAAGTTGAGTAAGGGGTTTGGAGACCTACTTCCCTAAACTGAATGGAACTGGACCTCCAGCTCGACTAGATGGCTTTGAAAATCCCAACCCAAAGAACCAGGACTAGACTCCCGTGGATTCCTGTCCCACCCCCGGCATGGTGATCCTTGGGTTGGCTTCATTTACAGTCCCACTCTTGTAAACCCGCTGAGCTCATTGATTCCACCTGTAACTTTGGTTATTTATGGTTTCCTGCCCCCACCCCTGAAATCAAATATTTCCCCAAACAGTTGGATTCTGCTGCAGACTTCCAGTGAGATTCACCAGCCTTAACCCCCTGCAGGTCCAGGTTTATATTTAATCCCTTCCTGAAAGGGGGGCACAATCGGGTTTAAGATGGAGGGGAAGCCTCGCAGCGAGACGAAGGATTGGGTTTCATACTTTGTGCCCTTTGTTTTGCCTCTAGCTCTTGAAGCTGGGAAGTGCCAGTGGCTCTCACGTGCTTTCAGCTGAGCAGGTCTCCGGTGAAGGGTGTGTGCGTGTTGGGGAAGTCAGGGTTTTCAAATGACATTTCTCCCCTTTACACTCTGGAAGAGCAGAATAAACCGATCCCACGTGGCCAATTAATGCAGCCGGAGCTGTTCAGTCTCCCTTGGAGGTGCAACTGCTGAGAGCAGGGCCTGTGTGAACATAAGGGAAGATTGTGGGGCGGGCTGAATGGGGCCACCCCCTGGGATTTGGTTAAAGCGGAGGAAATAGTACCCTGCGGGCCCCACTCCTGGAGGATTCCTTGGAACAGGGCCGCTGATGTAGTGTGGCTGGGAGGAATATTTTTTAGGTGCTTTGGGCTGTCTTCATTTCTACCCCTGGTTTCCTGGGGATGGTTGAGCTCCTGCTCTGGTGTGGAAGGAGATGGCACAGCTGGGCTCATAAAGGAAAGCCAGTGGTCCCCTCTGGAGGCTTGTGGGTCTGGCCAGCCCGAGATCAGACGCGTGGAGAGCAGACTTGGTGGTCGGGTGCGGGGGGGAGGTTCCGGTGCTCACTAATCGCGTGGTTCAGAAGTGTGTGCATGTTCACGTCCTGCACGCCCACCCCCGCTGAGCCTCACTGGGATTCCAGCAGCTCAGCTCCGCCGTGAGCAGAAACCTCCCCTGGGCGTCCAGCGGGGGCTGTGCCAAGCTTTCCTCCGCTCAACATTGGCCTCGCAAAAGGAGCGACCTCTGGCTCCTCTCCTAGGAGCGGCTCACACATGGCCATGGCGAGTGGCAATAGCATACCCCCGGTGGTGCTGGCTGGGGCCGCAGTCTGTCTCCTCAGTGGCAGTCTCCTTCTCCAGCAAACACCCACCCTACCCCCTTCGCCCGAACTCCAATGATCTTCCTAGAGCCCTGGATTTTCTCAGTGGCTCTTGACTAATGGCCAGGCCCAGCTGAAAAGCACAGGCCCTAAACCGCATGGGCTGCAGGAGGATTCCAAAGTTCTTCTTTTTTCCAGCAGGCTGTTTGATTGAATTGTGATCACTAATTTTAAGTTTCAGGGCTGGAGCTGAGCAGCCAGGGAGTTCAGTGGCTGTTGTGGGTGCCCGTCACTTTGGCAAATCAGGCCCTATGTCCTGCCCCCTCCCGATATTTGCAATGACTGCCTTGTTCATTTGGCGCCTGCTCACACTACATATGGAATCCTGCCAGCGTGCATCTGTCTGGCACCTGTAGGGGGGGTCTCTGTTCTAACACTCCTTTTGTAAGACAGAATTAAGCCAGGCTGTTACATGGCTCCCCATCGTGGCTTTATAACCAAGCTGACCCAGCCATAGTACAAACTAAATGCCTGCCCCTGCACCCAGATTGCCAGACAATTGCGTGCTAGCCCAGTGGGACTTGCAGCCTAGATGTATGCCAGCCCGGTGGGACTTTGCAGTGTAAATGGGCCATTACGCCGCCGCATTGTATGTTAAAGCATCCCCGTGCGTACCAGCCAGCCGCACCCTGTCGGAAACCCTGTTGGAATCGTATTTTAAAAGGGTTAATTCAAACTCCTTCCCTTGGTTTGAAACCAACACGCTCTGAGTTACCTGGGCTGTGTTACATGTATAACTGAGTCTGGGACCTGGTTCCAGCTTGGCTAAGGGTTGTTACAATGTAGCTGAGACCCAGCTGTGTCCTCCTAACTTGGCCCACGTGCAAAGTAGGTGTGAAAACACGGTGCAGTTAGAAGGGCTGTGGCTTTTCCGAATTTCACAGTACAAATCGGTGGGAAAGCAAATGGAGCCAGCAGCTTCACGTTCGCTTTGCTTACTGTCTTCCCCAGCGGGGTTCCCATTCACACTGCTCAGGCTAATGGGACATTGGGGTTTCCTCTCCTCTGCCCTTCTTTATGCCCCAATCTCTTCTCCATGGTCAAAATGACCGGGTGGGCATGTGGCGTCTGACCTGGGGAGAGTTGAGAGCCAGTTGGTGGGGTCGCTGTCTTTGTGGGCACATGAGGACGCCTGCCTGCTGCTCCAGGGAGACTGCTTTTGCATGGCTATGCCTGCCTATTTCCTTTTCTTTAGCGCAATTTTTAAAGAGACAGTAGCGGTCGATTCAGGGGTGTAACTCTGGGCAGCGTGTGAGTGGCAGGCAAAGAGGAGGCCGCTGCTTTTCATTCTTCTTGTTTAATTTCCTGCAAAAGCGGGAGAGTTTTCTGTCTCTGCCATCAGTAGTTTTCCACTCTCCGCCCTCCCCTGTCCCTTTAACCCTACCGTGGCACATCCCCCACCCCTTTTCTCTTTACGGTGAGCCTGAGTAAAAGCAGCGATGTTCCCTTGGAGAGCAATTGCCCCAGATCGCGAGGGAAGACGACAAAGCAGGAGTGAGTTTGGAGCTGCTGTGTTAATGTTTCATGATGACTGGCACACTGACGCTGGCTGGCAGTGCTACGGGGGAGGGAGGGTATGCCTGGAAAGCTGGTTTGACGATAATGCTGTTTGTCAGGGCTCTCAGATTAGGAATGGCTGTGTTAAGTACAGTGGCAAACCGCCAGCCTTCAGGGTACCAAATGGGGGCAGCGTGAAAGGTGCTTCCCTGCATGCTAGGGCGTGTGTGTGTGATTTCCCCCCCCCCCCTTTTAATCCAACTTTCTGGCACTTCGCATGCGCTTTATAATTTCCCCAGGAGCAAAACTCGGCAGCATTTTGAAAGAGTTCCTTGCTTGGCTGCGAAGCTGTAAAGATGAGAGATTTCCTGCTCTGTGATCTGTAACGTGAGTGGAGATGGGTTTGGTAAGCGTACAGGTTCTACCACAAGCACGTGCTGAGCAAGGCAGAAAGCTGGGGAGAGGGATACGATCAAAGGAATGAATGGATTGTTCCACTGGGCATTGAATGGGTGTCTGCCCAGAGGATGAATGGGAAATGGCTTTCAGTTACTTCTTTCCACAGCAGCATGTGTAATCCAGGTCCCGACGTTGGGTGTATATTACAAACCTACCAGATGTCTGTGAAATTTAATGTCACTGTGGTTTGATCCCCATAGATGATATTTAGATCCTAATTTTCGATCATGTGTATTTAATAACCAGCTGTTGTTTGAAAGGACACCTGATCCAGTTAAAACAAATGAGGTTAAAGTATTTTCAGGTGCTGCACCGACCCCAGCATCTGCCTGCCAGCTTTTATGGTTGTAAAACCACAATTTCCCTTTTAAAAAAAAATGTTTTCTTCTCTGCCACGTGACAAAAGACCCATACAAACCCGGAGACACTGACTAGACCCCAATGTTGTCAAATGCACAGAGTAAACAGACTGAAAGAAATATTTTGGTATTCCTCAGTAATTTTAGGGGTTACGCGAAATAGCAGAAAGTAAAACTTTGCAGAGAAAAGGGTGATTTTTAAGATGACTTTGCCCCTTTAAGATAAAGGGTGACATGCAGCCCCTTGAAATCAGTGACAGAATTCCCATTGACTTCAGTGGAGTCAGGATTTCACCCTTACAATCCTTGTTAAATCTAGAGTTGCAAGTTATTTAAATACCAAATGACCAGCAGAAAAAGCTTCGTGGTGACATTTGGCAGACTTGGCAAATGCACCTTCTCGGACCTTGATATGTGTCTGATCATCTGTGTTTATAGACAGTAGGGTAATTTGATTTATTAAATCTAACGGAGCGGACGGCCTCCGAGTTGGCAAATTTACTCTTGCACCTAGCATACCGGCTTGTTTTTGGCAGGCACACCTGCCTAGCGCTGCGTTCCTGCTCAGCTATTAATGGCAGGCAGGGTGTATTGAAACGCACCAGACTTTCACTCCCTGAGGCCCTGCCCACGTTAGGAAAATCATGCTCCATAATTCACCACTGCTGCAGTTCTATCAGCAGGGAAAGCTGGGGAAGTGTAGACTGGCTGTAGAGTGCTAAAAACATCAGGGCTTTGTCTGAGCTACAGCTTCGCCTTTCGCTACCCCCCAGCAGAGAAGCAAGTCCAAATTTTGCCCTCCTAAATGAACCGGTAGAGCAGGATTCTTGTATATTTTAGGTTTCAGAGCAGCAGCCGTGTTAGTCTGTATTTGCAAAAAGAACAGGAGGACTCGTGGCACCTTAGAGACGAACCAATTATTTGAGCATGAGCTTTCGTGAGCTACACCTTAGTGTCTAAGGTGCCACACGTCCTCCTTTTCTTTTTGTATATTTTAGAGCTCTCTGGCTGGCTCCCAGGACCAGAGCTGGTTGCGGTGAGAGGCTGTGCAGTCTGTTTCCTTGAGCCCCTTTTGCACACCTGTCTGTGGGTGCCCCAGGAGCCCCGGTTCTCCGAGTTCGTGGCTGGCGGGCTGCCTCGGGAAGTGGTGCGCGAACGCTGTAATAACATGGCAGCCTCCCTACGGAGGAGCAGAGAGATTGAAAAGAAGCTGTTTTTAGCACTAGTGGAATTTTGGGCCTGTCAACCTTGATGGTCCTTTTAAAAAAGACCCCTTGCCCTGTCCGCTCCTGCGTCACTTATGGAGGTACCGGTATCGTACCAACTTCCTGCCGGAGGTGAAATATGATGGAGGAGGTGGGGGGAGGAGCTTAGTGAGCGGGGCACAACCTCAATAAACCAGCCGAGGGCCCTTCGGACTCTAGTCTCCTGCAGGGCGCGGTTCTGGGGTAGCGCATCGCACGGAGGCGGTGCACTCTGGCACATGTGTTTGGCGCATTGCGGGCTTGGAAAAGCTCACCAGGGTATTAAGCAGGGAGCTGCCGCGTCATCCCGGCTGCTGGAGAGCCGTCACCACTTGCTTCCGGAAGGCCGCGTAGCGAGCTGGACTAATGCCTGTTGGGCTCGGCACAGCAGACCGTGAACATGTTCCAGGCGGTGACACGAAGAGGCCAAAAGCGAAGTACGAGTTTCTGCCTTAGTGGCAAGCTGCAGACCTGATGGTGTGAGTGGAACTAATGTGCGCCGAGGGAAAAGGCTTTGGCGTGTGCAGCTATTTTCCGCTGTTTCATGGAGGTGGAAAAAACGAATATTGAACTGTCACCGTGTTGCTCAGCTCGGAATCCGACCGCCCTTCGCTGGTTTTCTTTCCCCTTCGCTGGGTCCGTGGAAATTCTTCCATAAGGGAGGCTTCGATTCCCTTTGCTACCTGGAATCAATGGCGGCAGCCCATTGGATTGAGCCACCCTACAGTATTCATAGAATCATAGAATATCAGGGTTGGAAGGGACCTCAGGAGGTCATCTAGTACAACCCCCTGCTCAAAAGCAGGACCAATCCCCAATTAAATCATCCCAGCCAGGGCTTTGTCAAGCCTGACCTTAAAAACTTCTAAGGAAGGAGATTCTACCACCTCCCTAGGTAACGCATTCCAGTGTTTCACCACCCTCCTAGTGAAAAAGTTTTTCCTAATATCCAACCTAAACCTCCCCCACTGCAACTTGAGACCATTACTCCTTGTCCTGTTCTCTTCTACCACTGAGAATAGTCTAGAACCATCCTCTCTGGAACCACCTCTCAGGTAGTTGAAAGCAGCTATCAAATCCCCCCTCATTCTTCTCTTCTGCAGACTAAACAATCCCAGTTCCCTCAGCCTCTCCTCATAAGTCATGTGTTCCAGACCCCTAATCATTTTTGTTGCCCTTCGCTGGACTCTCTCCAATTTATCCACATCCTTCTTGTAGTGTGGGGCCCAAAACTGGACACAGTACTCCAGATGAGGCCTCACCAATGTTGAATAGAGGGGGACGATCACATCCCTCGATCTGCTCGCTATGCCCCTACTTATACAGCCCAAAATGCCATTGGCTTTCTTGGCAACAAGGGCACACTGCTGACTCACATCAGCTTCTCGTCCACTGTCACCCCTAGGTCCTTTTCCGCAGAACTGCTGCCTAGCCATTCGGTCCCTAATCTGTAGCTGTGCATTGGGTTCTTCCGTCCTAAGTGCAGGACCCTGCACTTATCCTTATTGAACCTCATCAGATTTCTTCTGGCCCAATCCTCCAATTTGTCTAAGTCCCTCTGTATCCTATCCCTGCCCTCCAGCGTATCTACCACTCCTCCCAGTTTAGTATCATCCGCAAATTTGCTGAGAGTGCAATCCACACCATCCTCCAGATCATTTATGAAGATATTGAACAAAACCGGCCCCAGGACCGACCCCTGGGGCACTCCACTTGACACTGGCTGCCAACTAGACATGGAGCCATTGATCACTACCAGTTGAGCCCGATTATTATTAGTTTTAATTGCACCTAGAGGCCCCAATCTCAACTGGGGCTCCGTTGTGCTAGGTGCTGTACGAACACAATGAGACGGGCCCTGCCCCAAAGAGCTCACAATCTAAATGGACACGACTGAGGGTGGGAGGGGAAACTGAGGCACAGAGGGGAACTGGCTTGACTAAGGTCACCCAGCAGACTATTGGCAGAGACTGGAATAGGATGCTGATTTCCAAACTGCCTAGCTACTGTCTCATACTGTGCTCTTCAGTAGTGCCTGCCAGGTGAGGATCTCAAAAGCACAGATTAACTCTAATACGTTTCACTCCAGAACAGCCCTCTGAGATAGGGAAAGTATCACGTTTTACAAATGGTGAAACTGAGGCACCAAGATGCTAGGGCCCGCGTCTTCAAATGTGGGCCTTAATTGCCTGTAGATGCCTCAGTTTTTGGGTGGCTCACTTTGTAACACCCATCTTAGGGCTGATTTTCAGAGGTGCTGAGCACCTATAGCTCCATCCACCTCGAGATGCCTCGAGCAGCCCGGTTGGCTTCCATGGGAGCAACCCGTACTCGCACCTCTGAAAATCAGGCCTGAGGGGTGTCGAGTTAGGCACCTACAACCCCAAGGCATCCAAAGTTCATGGACAGGTTTGAAAAGGTGACCCCACCCAGGCTGCAGAGGGAGAGCCAGGACTAGAGGCCTGTTCGCTTGATGCCCAGTTACGTGGTGCCTTAAAAGACCTCCCAAGGATAAGCCGATGGGCCCGATGGAGAATTCTGCTCCCACTTGCGCCCATGTACCAGAGAGCCAGTCTGGCCTCTTGTCGCGGGCCAACCGCTCGTGAGCTCCGCTAACGGTACGGCGACAAACCCAGTGCATCTCGCCATCTGCTTGTGAGGAGCCCTAGGGGAGCCGACGTGTGCGTGCGTGTACAGTGAAGAGATGGAAAATTCCAGCGAGGAAGCAGCTTTCAATGTTAAGATTCCAGTGGCTGATTGTTATAAACTGAATTAAAAAAAACCCAACAAGTTCTCAAAGCGCTATGCAGTAATGAGGGCTCCCTCGGAAAGCCCTGGCTGATTTGAAAGTAACACTTCCTACCCCCCGCTCCCCCGCCTTTCCTGGTCTCTCTCTCTCTCTCTCTCTCTCTTGCAGGTGATTAAAGTCAAATGCATAATCTCTTCCTGTCAGTAACTGTCTCCTTTTCTGCCTCTCTATGCATCGACATTAAAGCTGTTGGCTGTCACTTTGCAGCCTGTAGCCATGGGAACTCTGATGTCACTAACGAGGGCTTGTGACTTTATTCCATACAGGAGGAAGGATTGGTGGTGGCAGAAGGAGGCTGGTTGGAATGGTACGATCTGAAATGATGAAAGAAATAAGAAATTGAGGAGGAACTTGCTAGCGGGGCCAAGACGTGTGACTTGATAAATTGTTCCATCTCTCTCTAGATAAATATAGATCTAGAGATACTCGGTGTGTGCGTGTGTACATATTTCCCATCAAAATAAAGTGCTGGAGTACATTCTGTTTGCCGGGAGTTTAATGGTTAACTAATGTCTGATAAGCACTTGGGAGATTAAAAGTGCTAAGTATTATTATTGTGCTTCTGCGAAGGAATTTGGTCAAACGTGGCAGCATTATTGTTACTCAAACAGCTGTCGCGCTGGGAAACTCTGTCTGACTGGCTGAATGGAGCTGCTAAGCGGGAGTTGCTGAGCTGGGCTTAAGGGACTGAGATCTGTTGTGAGTGATTGGAATGGGAGAGGTTGCAAAGAAATTAACCTGCAAAGAACTTTTGCAATCTGCCCTGACTCTGTGTTTGAAAACACCCTGCTCTGAAGTGACCGGCTGTGTCTGCAGGTTGTTTTATACAGAATGGGTATGTAATGGGCCTCAGTGAACACAAGTGAAGCCCGTGCCCTTGGAGGAACTGTTGTCTAGTGGTGAAAGCACAGGGTTGGTAGGCAGGAGATCTGGATTTTGTCCCTGGCTTCGCAGCTGGCCTTGCTTTGGGTAATTTACCTAGCCTCTCTGTGTCTTCATTTCCCCGTTAGTCACATGGAGGTGATACTATCCACCTCATGGGGGGAGATGAGTTTGTTGTTTTTATTATGGTGCTTTGAATCCATGGAGGGAAGACAATAAGTGAATTATAACCCAGGAAGACTGTGGAGCAGGACTGCAGCTGCTAGGCAAAATCATCAGTGGGGTTAAGCAGGGAAAGCTGTAGCCTGGGTCCAGAAGGCCAGCAGGGAAGAAGAGCTTGTGGCTTCTCCCTGCCTTTCTGTTTGTCTCATTCCATCTTTTAACATCTCCCGTTCGGTGCTGCTCTGCCTCACATCAGGGAAGGGCTGAGCGTGTTGTCATCTGTCTGCGTCTATATCCGAGTCGCCTCCCGTCGATCCAACCCAAAGCGTGTGGCATCTCTGCAGCCAGCCTTAGGAACTCTGCTTGTCTGTGCTGTGTTGTGCCAGGGATGCATGATGCTTTACACACCGGTAAGAAGACAAGACCCCTGTTCCGAAGAGGCTTTGACCTAAACACAGGCCGGCAGGAAGAGCTGAAACATGAGAGCCAAGTGATGGGTTGCTAACAGATTGCACATGTCTGGTTCGTTCCAGTTTTTTGAAGATGAAAACGTACGTTGACGTGGTGATCAAAGCTAACTGTAAGGGCTCATGAGGCGTGGTAGGACAGTCTCCTGGGCCTGTCCAGCCTCGCTCCTCCTCTCTGTCCTGTACCAGGATCACTGCACTTTTGTCTGCATTGCACAGTTAACCGGAGTGAGCAGCTAGCTCGCCCAGGTGTGAGTGTCCCTACTGCAAAGCCTGACCTGCGTAGCCATGTCTGCAGTGTTTCTGCACTTGTGTGTCGGGGGACGTATCCCAGGGCTCTTTGTTCTGAGGTGCTCTAGGATTCTTTCCCAGTCAGTTGTGGGAACACTTGACTGTCCTTGAGGGGGAATTGTGGGAAGGCATTGGAGGACTATCACTACTGAGTGGCCTTTTTGCCTGCATCCTTGCTGCAAAGCGGGTGTGTTCCAGCCTGAGTTAAAGCAAAGCCCGGCTTCTCACCCCCCCACCCCTCTAGCCAGGGCAGCTAGCCCAGGCTTAAAGCGCCACCACCCCCAGGTCAGAGACTTTGCTCTGTGGACGGTAGGGGGTTAATGGCTGAAACCAGGGGCAAGAGCCTGAGCTAATGGTGCAGTGTAAATGCACCCTGGGAGCCTAAACGGGAGTGTGCAGCAGCACTCTTAATCCAGCGGGCAGCTGTGAACTCCAGCAGGAGGGGAAAGCAGCCTCATTGGATCTGAATTTTCTAATGTAGAGACTGTGTGTATGTGTTTGTACGATTTCTTCTGAACGCTCCCAGACTTGACACAGGCTCTGTTGCACAGCAGGGATCGTGGCCAGCTGTTTCCTTACTGTCTCTCCTCCAGCAAGTGATCTCGCACTCCAGACCAGAAGGAACTGGGCGTTGCCCTTCTCTTGCAAAGGGTAATGTTGTTCTAGTGGAGGGTGTTGGCTTGAACCTACAGTCGGCGAGGATGGGTGTAGTAGCGTTTCCCAATAGTGTGGTGTTGCCATGATATCTCCATGACCACTGGAGCATCTCGTTCATTATCACCAGCACCTTGGCAGGGAGCGCTGGGTCTGCAGTCAGTTTAGGCTAACGCGAGGCAGTGCTGTGCCCTGGGGAGCTGCGGCCTTGGGGGTTCCTAGAAAGCGTAAGCAGGGTAGAGAGAGGGTAATGCAACTGGCTGTCCTGTCTGTGCCCTGCTGGGGCCAAGAGGGACATGCACGCTGCGTTCTCACTCGGGAATAGTGGGGGATGGAAGTCCTGCCCGGGTGTGTTTCAGGAAGTGCCCTGCCTGTATATGAGGAAGCAGGAGAAATGGAATACTAATACAACATTGGATAGTTAAAATAACAGCTATGATTAAAATACATCTGTCGAGGAATCAGAGTTAAAAACTATTATATAGAACAGCAAAAAAAAGGGGGGTCTGAAAAGAATTCTGTTGGCCCAGGGTAACGGTGGCCTGCTTCTGGGGTGTCCGGCTGTGGTGTGTTGGTGCTGTGGTTCTCTTTAATCACGACATGCTATTTTGTTTACTTGTATGGGTATAATCTATAGATCGCAATTATGCCTAAAAAGATACCTAGTCAGAGAGAAATTGAGGCAGAATAGACATCCCTGGTGAGTGAGAATTGCACCACAATAGACAATTAGCATTTCTCAAAGATCTCACTCCTGTACTTTCAGCTGAATGGACTGAGTGAGGCCATCTGCAAGTAGCACATGAGATGATGCCCCAAAACGATGTATATTCCACCTGCCTTGCAGGGTGTAGGGGTTTGGTTTTCTTCAGGGATTAAGTCTTGCAACTAAAGCTCAAAATGCAATCTTAAAATAATGAGTGAATGTTAACTGTTTATGCTTTTGTTTTCCTTGCATGGAGACTGAGTGGGGATGGTCTCATTCTTCATACCAAGGTTGCTTGTCTATTACAAATAGAGTTGGTTGAACTCAAATTTTTGAGCAAAAAAGGGACACACTTTTCACACAAATGTTTGAAAAGTATTTCTGTTTTGTGGCCAGCTGGGATTAGAAGTGACTGGTCACTTTCTCATTGCCTCAGAGATGTGCCCCAGGTGACAAATTCCTAGCCAACTCTGGTTTTTCTCAGAGTTTGGATGTGTTTGACTCAGACCCGTCTTTAGACCTGGTGGACTGTCTGTATCATTCAGGTCTGGGAATTAGAGATGCAGAAACTCATCCTGCCTAACTTCAGCCTCCCCACCCTGGTCACGATGGCTCTGATGATGTTTGGGCTCCTGCCCTGCTTAGGAGAAATGGTGAAAGGCAGAGTGCAGAGGGACGAAAAACAGGCTGAGGCTGGGGTGGAGTGAAAGACCAATACCATACGTGCTGCGTGAGCAAAGCCTGCCTTTTCCGAACCAGGGTCGTGTACCCCAGCAGCTCTGAACTGCATTGGGAATTCCATCAGTGTTCTGAAGTCTTGATCATTGCAACACATTCGGTATGAAGGCTGCACAGTGCAGAGAGACCAAGAAAGGGAGTGAGGGCGGGGGGGGGGGTGTATAAATGTGAATGGGGAAAGCCACATCTCTCTCTGTATCTAGTTAATTATAATTGGGTAGAGTGGCAAAGGAGTGTCCCTCATTGATTGGGGTGAGGATTCTCCCCTTTTATTTTCTACCAAGTTGGCTCTATTTCTAGTTGCTCTGTTCTGCTGCCAGAGCCAGGAGTGGGTGTTGCTGGTGGGTAGGGTAGAATTCAGTTTATTTTGACATCTCATGACTTGCCAGGGCACCTGTGGCTTCATCAGCTCTTGGGGCTCAGTTCTGGTCTATTTCTGACTCCGGTCTCCTGCGCATGTCACACAGGAAGAGCCAGATTCAGAGGCGATGTGGAAGGCGGTACAGCTGTGACTCCCTTAGTTCGGCCTGTGCCCACTTCCCGATGAGTGAGGAAATCCAGGCTGGTGTCACTGACACGCTGGGAAGCCTGAAGCGGGGATAGGGGTTGCTGTATTTTACATCCGTAGCTATTTATCCCGCTCCGCTCCTCTCTTCTGGCCCTTTGGCATGTGAGTCCCACTCAATCCGGCTTGCTGGGCTGAATCCCCTGGTGATGCGTAAGGAAGGGAGGTACATTCCCCATTGGTAGGTAGATGGGAGTCTCGGGATGTCTGTGCTGCAATCAGGATTTGTTATTGCAGTAGGTGTAGACATACCCAAGCTAGCTCTGATATAGCTAGATCAAAGCTAGCTTGAGGAACAACAGCAGCGTAATGGACCAGTTGCTCGAGTACGTATCTGGGGTTCTGGGCAGGCAGGGCTGAATTGGGCAGGTGCCGGGGCTTCCCTGCTGTTGGTACTCAAGCCACCTTTGGACTGTGCCTAAACATGCCGAGTCACGCCTCCTGATGCAGTGTCGACATAGCCAAGTCCAGACTGCATCTGGATTAGTGCAATACGCTTGTGAAAGGGGCAGGATGTCGACTCCCCTCTGAATTTGGCCCAGAGGCTGTTGCAGTAGCGGGCCTGTGATCGCCTGGCTCCAGGCAAAGGCAGGAATGACAGGATTACCAGGCAAAATCGCAACGTATAATCCCTGTTACTTTTCAGCCACCCAAAACGTAATCCCATTATTTCTCTGGATTATATTTTGAAAGCAACCATTCGCTCACTCAGCGCGGAGTCCTCCACGCCACATCCCAGGCTGCAGAGTGCGTGGAGCCGGCTTCCCAGGAGGTGTCTATGCCCCTTCGGCAGTCCCTGCCGGGGCGGGGGCCCACGGCCTCTGTCTGTCGGCTGCAGGCGTCGGTTGTGTTTGCGAGCGCTGGGGGGATGGGGAGGGGAGCTGGAGGCAGGCAGCCTCCGAGTGATTTACGTGGAAGATGGGGTTGTTCAGCCTTTGGAAAAGCCTTCCCTGTAATGCTGGTGACTCATCAGAGTCTATTAATAGCCCGATCCACCTGCTAAGGTGTGAAACCCGAGGAGAGCCACTGACCTAGTTCTCTGTCCTCTCCGGCTGTCTCTGGGCAGGTTTGATCCACGCAGAGCAGGGCTGGGGGCGCCCCGGGGAGCAAGAGATGAGTGCGGTCCAGTGCACGCCGCAGCTAAGCCAGCACAGACGCCGCTTGGCTCGGTAGATCTCTGCCAGATCTTGTGTGATGCTGCGGTCTCGCGCACAGCTGTGGGCGGGCGAGAGAGATGGGCTGAGGCCTTGATGCTTCCTCCCTCTGAGGTGTGGAGTTCCCTGCAGGTGTCTTTCCAAAGTAGACCTTTGAACGCCGAGGCCCTTTCTGCTGCCTGGACGTGAACGATCCTGCCGGCCTCTCCTTCAGGGGACGTGCTCCCACCCTTCTCAAGCATGTGTTCTAGTTCTCAAATAAACCGGGGGCGGGGGGGCAGATTCGGCTGTTGGTATAAATTCAGAATAACTCCCTTGGTTTCAGTAGTAGATTTGCCCCAGTGTCAATGCGATTGGAGCCGGGCCCAGAGTATTGGAAAAGCATTTCTCTGCACTGCACTTTTTTTCTGCATTTTCAGTCATTTATGACTCTCTAAAAATACCTGAACTTTGGGGATCTATACGTAGCTGCTGTTTCAGCCCTTTCATGTGACTCCTCACCTCTCCCAAATTGGAGGCAGGGCGTGGCTAGGGCTGGCTTTGTCTTCCTAGCACCTTGGTGTATTGCAGACCTCAGGCTGTTTGAGGCAATTTTTGTAGGTCACCCAAAATCCTGAAAGACCCAGGCCTGGGCTGAGCGTTCAGGCTGAAATACCATTGGGCTGAGGGCCATTGCAAGGACGAGACACCACGTAGCACTTCCGTGGCAGTGAAGTACTGCAGCTTTGCAGGCCGAGGCTTTGGAAGTGGCATGCAGAGCTGAGAAAATGGGACCAGACTGGTTGTTAAATGGGGGCACGCGTGCATGTTTAAATTGCATTTGACTCTGAATGGATTAAACTGGGAGGAGATTCCCACGCTCTTCTCTTACCGTCTCCTTGCAGCTGGTTGGTAGGTAGGTGGTATTATCCCCATTTCACAGCTGGTGAAACAGAGGGACAATGCAATTGTGACCTGCCCAAAGCCAGACAGTGAACCAGCAGCAGAACCGGGATTAAGACCCCAGGAATTCCAGATTCGCCTCCATTTGCTCAAATCACTAGACTGTGCTGCCTCTCAGATACACGCACAGACTCCCTGCTCTGTTCCCACAGCTGATGCACCAGCATGTTGGGAGCTTGAAAAGCATTCTGGGTATTGGCATGCAAATGAGCACACGGAGGGATCCGTTAAATGGGATCCACTGTGGCATAAACAGAGGGTTTGGCGCAGCGCAGCCTCCGTGTTTGTAGCACAAGGATCTGAGTGATGCCCCCACAGCACGGACTTCTCAGGCAGCCCCCTCTGTGCATTCTTTATAAGATTGCTTGCTTATGCCCCTGTCTCCCCCCTCTCTCTCCAGAGCGCCTGGAGCTGCAGCAGAATTGGGCCACCATGAACGGACCCAGGGAGCCGACGTGCCCTTGCGCCGCTTGAGAGAAACGCCCGACCCCGAAGAGGCAGTGAGGTCGATGCCAGGACGCTGCTGGTGTTTCTGCTCTGCCAGGGGACTCTGAATGGATTTGCCATGGTGACATGAAAAAGACAGGGGGGATACCCGACTGCCGGCTGGGAGATCCTACACACGCACAGGCAGCCTGCTAGTATTTTAATTTATGACTGTGCTTTCCTGTGAAGGGGGTTGAGAGCAGGAGGGGGGACGGGGTGGGTGTGGGTGGGGAGGAACCTGCAGTGGCTTCTTGGAAGCAAGGATGACCATGCTGGGGAGGCTTCGGAGGGGTTTCCGACAGGTGTCTCCTCAGATGGTGCTGCTCCTGCTCTTTGCCTTCTGCCTGCTCAGTGTTTTCATCTCAGCATATTATTTATATGGGTGGAAGAGGGGCCTGGAGCCCTCTGGGGATGTCCCGGGCCCAGACTGTGACGAACCCAAGATCGCCCCTTCCCGCCTGCTCCCCTTGAAGTCCCTCAAGGTGGCTGATTCATCCCGCACGGACCCCTTGGTGCTGGTGTTCGTGGAAAGCCTGTACTCTCAGCTGGGCCAGGAGATCATTGCCATCTTGGAATCCAGCCGCTTCAAATACCGGACAGAGATTGCCCCCGGGAAGGGGGACATGCCCACCCTGACCGACAAGGACCGGGGGCGCTTCGCGCTCATCATTTATGAGAACATCCTCAAGTATGTGAACTTGGATGCCTGGAACCGCGAGCTCTTGGATAAGTACTGCGTGGAGTATGGCGTGGGGGTTGTCGGCTTCTTCAAGGTACATGGGGATGCATCTTGGGGATGGAATGGGCCATCTGGGGAGACAAAAGGCCAACCAGGCTCTCCGTGCAGGGCAGGGAGGCCAGAGACAAGCTCTTTGGGAGGTACCCAGGGTCTGTTTCTGTTCTGGATCCCCTGCCTCACCGCCACTGGGAATCTCGGCTGGGGTCCCATCGCATTGCTCTGCAGAGACGAGCCACTGAGGTGTAGTCAATCGGTTGGCCATGGGAGGAGTTAAGCCCAGCCCTGCTAAGCTAGGCAGCTGATGGCAGAGCTCTGAGAGAGAGTGTCTGAGTAAAGGGGTGGGTTAAATAGGTGGAGAAGTATATGGAGACCTTCTGACCTGCTCACGAAGGGAGTGTGGTGACCTGGGATTGACCCGTCAAACTATTCCACTAGCAGAAGCTCTCCCCAGGCCTTACTGGGCCCTGGGCATTTGTTGTGTGAGTAACAGACTCCCAGCTGACGTGAAATCGTCATGGTTTGCTCACAGGAAGGATCATTTGAGCAGCAGGCCCCTCCAGCGCGCGCTCCGGGCACGCTCCATGGGGACTGCTGCTTTGTTTTAAGCATCTCCCTCAGGGGCCTAATAAAGCCAGGGCTGTGCTTCCAATTGGTTCCAAGTGTGGATTTACAGACCCCCTTCCCCCCCCACCCCGTGTGGGAATGAGGATACGCTGCCGTCTTCTCTAGCTCTGCTGGTGACAGCAGGGGGAGATCGGCTGGTCCCTGGGAGCTGTCTGTCTGTTTCTGAGCAGAGCTGGAAGAGGTGTCTCCTTTTGGTTTGCAAGGGGGTCCCGTACCAAGGACAGGTGCAAAGAGTTAGCTGGGTCTCTCCTGTGATCCTTTGAGTTTTGGAGAACAATCCCTCACGCTTGCTTTCTGTCTCTTTGGATTTCAGTCAGCTTGGGCAGCGGTGGGGAGCTTGGCCTTCCCAGTAGAAGGGATGTGCTGTTTCCTTCCGTTCCAGACGTTTGGGAAGCACAGCGGGGTTCCCTGGTGGGAAAGTGGCACTGGGAACCCTTTTCTGTTCACACCAAGCTCCGGTTCTGTGGTGCCTCTGATTTCGTGCTCTTCTGTTTGTAACTAGGATTTCCCAGCTTCAGGCAGTGGGGGGAGCTGGACCTGCTGGAGCAAACTGGGCAGAGTCCAGCCACTTGGACTGAATTTCAAGACATAATAAATCCCTGTGGGTGCAAATATGTGAGCAGACAGAGAACCCAGCCCTCTGCTGCTGGGAACAAGAGGAGCCTCATTGAAGCTAATGCAGATACACCTCGGGTGACCAGACAGCAATTGTGAAAAATCGGGATGGGGTGAGGGGAATAGGTGCCTATATAATACAAAACCCTGAATATCGTGACTGAACTTTGGGACATCTGGTCACTCTGGATTCACCTGTTTACACTAGAGAGAATTTGGCCCAGAATTGACCCCCAGAAGGTCATAAATAAGTAGCTGATGAGACACTTTCTAAGCAGTGACCCCTGAGATGTAGAGACCCGCACCTGCGAGTGCGGTAAAGCCCCCGGGCCCTTTGGCCAAGCCATTGCTGGCCAGAGGAGAGGAACGGGAGCCAACGCTAGACAGTGTATTCAGCCTCAGGGCCAGCGGTAGAGGAAACCCCTGCTGCCTATTAAACCAATAGGCTAAATATAAAATACTAGGCCCAGGGGCTGCTGGCCTGCGTCCACCGGCGCAGCTGTTTTGGGAAGACTCTGCGGTGCCGGGAGCGCAGGCGGGATGCAGGCTGGCTGGGCCCACCCGTGGAGCGAGGCCATCAGCATTCCAGATGTGCTCCCAGCCCGTGAAGGGACTGTCCAGACCCTCGCCAGAGAAATCCGCTCCCCTCACACGCCCAGCGGCCTCCTTTCGACCCCACCGCCCTTTCGATCGAGGAGCCTTCCCCTGAGGAGCAGCGGGGGCCGCTGTTGAGTGGGATGAGATTGGCGCCCCCACACCCTAGCAGCAAGGCATGCCCCTTTGTAGCACTTCCAGCCTCTGCTGTCCAAGGACGCCAGGGTTGGGACACAAACCAGCCCTGCCTGCCCAGCTGGGCAGAGACGCCTCTGGAGCAGCCTTTCAGGCACTCAGCTCTTGGTTTCAATTAGCAGCTTGTGTGCAGATGGATGGGCTCTAGTCCCCGTGTGGGTGTGAACGGTGTGGAACCGGCTGCAGGGCCGAGCTGTCCCCAGCGTTCGCGTTCCCGAGATTGGACTGTCCAGGAACTCGGCGAGTCGTGCTCTGTAACTTGCTGATTCATGCGCTCTAACGCTTGCGCTGGAAAACTCCCCGGCCGAGATCGCAGCGCGGAAATGTCTGCTGAATCTGTGGGGTTTATCAAACACCTTGTCCCGCAGTTCTGCTACCGGTTTCTAATTGTCTGCAGCTCAGTGTGTCTGACGAGCCAATAGGCTCCTTTTTAGCCTCTGAAATGGGATCCTATTTGGGATCCTCCATCCAAATAGAGAGCGCTAAAATATGGCAAGTGATGGAAGCTTAAATGTCAGCAACTGATGGGACAACGTGTCTGTGCAACAGCCCTCCCCCTGGAAATCTTCTCTCTGCTCAGAACAGTGGTGTGTGTGCAGGGGTCACAGTCCAGCAGGCCTGGGAGGTGCAGGGCGCAGCAGGAAGGGAGCTCTCAGTTTTAGGGGTAAGATCAACACTCTAGGTTTGGTGCCCCAGCTGCGTGAAAGGCCGTGTTGGCCGTGGTGCCTTATTGCAGGAGCAGAGTGGGGAATGAAGACTGCAGAATTCCCATGTGGCTGGTGGGGGACAGGCCAGCTCCCTCTTTTGCAGAAGAGGGGATGGCACTTGCTGTGTAGTGTGTGGCTGCTACTGGGCTCAGAGCCTGAGTGTTTGAATCCAGGGGGTTCCCCAAGTGCTCCTTCTCAGGGGGTTGCTGGGAAGCAGCTTGTGATGTGCTGCCTTTCCTGCTTCCCCAGGTTGTGTTCCTTCAGCTTGTCCCGCCCACCCCCTCTGGATCCGACCAAACCGGTCCCCCACCCGCCCTGCACTGCTGCCTCTACCTGTCCAGGTGATGCAGTCTGGGCACAACTCGTTTCTGAGCACCGAGGTGGCCTGGATCAGCCAGAGGGGAGCGTGGGGGAATGGCACCCAGGGTGCTGCAAGGGAGGCATGGGGAATGCCCCTGCCCCTCCGCCTCCCTCTGAGGCCTTTCTCATTCAGTCCATGGGCTCTCCCCTGGCAGGCCAACGAGAACAGCTTGCTGAGTGCTCAGCTGAAGGGCTTCCCACTCTTTCTCCACTCCAACCTCGGGCTGAAGGACTGCAGCATCAACCCCAAATCCCCGCTCCTGTACATCACGCGCCCCAGCGAGGTGGAGAAGGGCCTGCTTCCAGGAGAGGACTGGACCGTCTTCCAGTCCAACCATTCCACCTACGAGCCAGTGCTCCTGGCCAAGACCAAGTCAGCAGAGTCCATCCCGCACATGAGTGTCGATGCCGCGCTGCACACCACCGTGGTGCAGGACCTGGGCCTGCACGACGGCATCCAGAGAGTGCTCTTCGGGAACAACCTCAACTTCTGGCTGCACAAGCTGGTCTTTGTGGATGCCGTCTCCTTCCTGACCAGCAAGAGGCTCTCCCTTCCCCTCGACCGCTACCTCCTGGTGGACATCGATGACATCTTCGTGGGCAAGGAGGGCACTCGCATGAAGGTTGAAGACGTAAAGGTACCGCTGTCCCAGCTCAGCCAGGCAGTGCTGGGGGGGGGGGGGGAGGGGATTCTGATGTGACTAGAGATCCCTGGCCTTAGTGCACTTGGGCACAGATCCCACTGTGCACAGAGCAAGGGCTGGGGGGGTGTCTGGGACGCTGGTGCACGGAGCAAGGGCTGGGGGGGGTGTCTGGGACGCTGGTGCACGGAGCAAGGGCTGGGGGGGGTGTCTGGGACGCTGGTGCACGGAGCAAGGGCTGGGGGGGGTGTCTGGGACGCTGGTGCACGGAGCAAGGGCTGGGGGGGGTGTCTGGGACGCTGGTGCACGGAGCAAGGGCTGGGGGGGGGTGTCTGGGACGCTGGTGCACGGAGCAAGGGCTGGGGGGGGGGTGTCTGGGACGCTGGTGCACGGAGCAAGGGCTGGGGGGGGGTGTCTGGGACGCTGGTGCACGGAGCAAGGGCTGGGGGGGGGGTGTCTGGGACGCTGGTGCACGGAGCAAGGGCTGGGGGGGGGTGTCTGGGACGCTGGTGCACGGAGCAAGGGCTCGGGGGGGGTGTCTGGGACGCTGGTGCACGGAGCAAGGGCTGGGGGGGGGTGTCTGGGACGCTGGTGCACGGAGCAAGGGCTGGGGGGGGGTGTCTGGGACGCTGGTGCACGGAGCAAGGGCTGGGGGGGGGGTGTCTGGGACGCTGGTGCACGGAGCAAGGGCTGGGGGGGGGTGTCTGGGACGCTGGTGCACGGAGCAAGGGCTGGGGGGGGGTGTCTGGGACGCTGGTGCACGGAGCAAGGGCTGGGGGGGGGTGTCTGGGACGCTGGTGCACGGAGCAAGGGCTGGGGGGGGTGTCTGGGACGCTGGTGCACGGAGCAAGGGCTGGGAGGGGGTGTCTGGGACGCTGGTGCACGGAGCAAGGGCTGGGAGGGGGTGTCTGGGACGCTGGTGCACGGAGCAAGGGCTGGGAGGGGGTGTCTGGGACGCTGGTGCACGGAGCAAGGGCTGGGAGGGGGTGTCTGGGACGCTGGTGCACGGAGCAAGGGCTGGGGGGGGGTGTCTGGGACGCTGGTGCACGGAGCAAGGGCTGGGGGGGGTGTCTGGGACGCTGGTGCACGGAGCAAGGGCTGGGGGCGGGGTGTCTGGGACGCTGGTGCACGGAGCAAGGGCTGGGGGCGGGGTGTCTGGGACGCTGGTGCACGGAGCAAGGGCTGGGGGCGGGGTGTCTGGGACGCTGGTGCACGGAGCAAGGGCTGGGGGCGGGGTGTCTGGGACGCTGGTGCACGGAGCAAGGGCTGGGGGGGGGGTGTCTGGGACGCTGGTGCACGGAGCAAGGGCTGGGGGGGGGGTGTCTGGGACGCTGGTGCACGGAGCAAGGGCTGGGGGGGGGTGTCTGGGACGCTGGTGCACGGAGCAAGGGC
This sequence comes from Eretmochelys imbricata, assembly GCF_965152235.1. Taxonomy (NCBI): domain Eukaryota; kingdom Metazoa; phylum Chordata; order Testudines; family Cheloniidae; genus Eretmochelys; species Eretmochelys imbricata. The sequence goes on along the minus strand of NC_135579.1, from coordinate 6,880,386 downwards.
TGGGGGGGGTGTCTGGGACGCTGGTGCACGGAGCAAGGGCTGGGGGCAGGGTGTCTGGGACGCTGGTGCACGGAGCAAGGGCTGGGGGGGGTGTCTGGGACGCTGGTGCACAGTTCGTGCACCTAGTGAACAGACGTGGAGGTTTCTAGTGCCCTCAGAGCATCAGCTGGGGGTGTGAACCGTTCCGCAGGCTTGCTGTTGCTCGAGTACACGAAGCAGAAGTCACACGCGTGACTCCCGACCCCCGTGCGGCGAGCGGGAGCGCACGGCAGTGCCGAAGCTGCGGGTTACTGCCTGATGATGTGTGTCGGGTACCAGTCATGTCTCTCTCTCCCTGCCACAGGCTCTGTTCGACACTCAGAATGAGCTGCGCACCCACATCCCCAACTTCACCTTCAACCTGGGCTACTCAGGGAAATTCTTCCACACAGGTGAGGCAGGGCAGCTTTGCCTCCATAGACCCTTGCTGTCCCTCTCGGTTGCTGAGCTGCAGCATCTATGCTGCACAGCTTAAAAACCCCTCCACCCCCAGACGTCCGGGACCACGGAGATGGCAGCTCTAGAAGAGCCTCCGCTGACAACGCCCCTTCCCAGAGCTCTCTCTGCCTCTGCAGTGTTGTATCATGGCAGGAGCTTGAAAGAAGGGGGCTCTGCCCCTTTAGTCTCTCCTCTGGAAAACCAAACGAGCAGAACTCGGTGCATTACCTGGCAAAGGCGTTTGCTGGGTTTGGCCAATCAGAGTCCCTAGGGCTGCTCTGGCGTTGTCGAGCCGCAGATGGCAGAGTACTTCCCACCGTTAGCCCCATTTCACAGGTAGAGAGAGAGAGCAAGTACCTTGGCCAGTGGCAGGGTTAGAAGCCAGGCCCTACCCGCTGGGCTCGGGCTCTCTTCCCTTCCTGGTACTTCTGGTATGTCTCTCGCTGAGGTTACAAGCCATGTGAGTGATGGGATGATTTAACTGGGAATTGGTCCTGCTTCGAGCAGGGGGTTGGACTAGATGACCTTCTGGGGTCCCTTCCAACCCTGATATTCTATGATTCTATGAGTGCAGTCGCAGAGTCACCACGTTCAGCAGTCGTTTGCCCGTTCCCCCGGGCAGCGTGCAATGGGGTACGATGCCAGATGAATGTGAAACCTAAACAGACGCTTAGATAGACGCTCAAACCTGTTCACAATAATCCGTCTTCAGTACCGTAACAATACGGGGCTGATCCCTCTTGGGGGCTCGGGATTTGTGCTCCGCTCTGGTGGCTCATGCCATCGCCAGAGCCCATCTGGGATGGGCTCAGGACCTTCCGAGCTACTGGGTGACTGAAGAGCCAGATTTCTCCCTGCTCTCACAGAGGATGGGCTAGCGAAGGTTGCTAAGCACCAAATGCACCTTTGGTCACTGCAAAGATAACGATCCGCTCCAGAATGACAACAGTGCCCTGGGGGTTCCCCCGTGGCCGCTCCTTTCCACCGGCCTCCCAGGGGTCTGAGCGGCAGCAGAGAGCGCATGTGGGGCAGTGTAAGGTCCCGTCTCTGAGCTTTTCGCTGCTTGCTGGATTTCACTACGGCAGTCTCAGAGCAACCCCCCTTTGCAATCCCGTACCCCACCTGAGCCGCACATTCAAGCTCTCGCGTGAGGCGGGCTTGAGTTCTTTGGCTTTAGCGCGGCGGGGCTGCGGCTGATGATGGTCTGGCCCCGACAGGCACAGATGCTGAAGACGAAGGAGACGACCTGTTGCTGTCGTACGTGAAGGAGTTCTGGTGGTTCCCCCACATGTGGAGTCACATGCAGCCTCACCTCTTCCACAACCAGTCGGTGCTAGCAGAGCAAATGACCATGAACAAGAAATTCGCTGTCGTGAGTAAGATGCCAGCTGGCGGGTGCTTAGCCATGGGGGATGCTTGCTGGGCTGGAGAGTTAAAGATGGCATCTCAACCCCCCCCCCCGGTCTCGTGTCTCTCCTCCTGCCTTCTCAGACTGAGCTCATTCTGTGGGGAGCATGGTAACGAGCAGGAGAAAGGACATTGCATAAGAGCAGCAGGAGTTGCTACGTCATCTCTCTCCTCTCCAGTTTTCACCCCCTGTCCTCCCCCTTCCCCTCATCCTGCTGTCTGTATCTGTGCAGTGAAATCTCATGAGGACCTCTCAGCCCTGAATCCTCTGGAACCTCTTTAAAAGATCCCCAAGTGTCTTTGAATAAAGTTTTGTTTGACCTTTAGTTCTCCATCTCCTACCAGGCAATGCAGTTTAACTGGCTCCCTAGGCGGGATGCTAAGACAGGTTTCCTCGTACTTCTCGATCTGTCTGCTCCTGCATTAGAGGCTATGGAGTAGCAGGGAGAGACTAAAAAGATTAGGTCAAAGACGATCTGAAACGTGAGTGGCATCAAGAAGGCTGCCCCTGTGTTGCTGTTCATCCCCTCCCTCACAAGAACAAGGCATATCCACTTCAAAAAAAAAAAAAAAAAAGGCAATAAACTTAAAACAGAGTTTTTTAACCCCATACATAACTATCCTGTGGCAGAGAGTTCCACAGGTGCTTACTTAAGCCTAAGGACTTGTCTGCACACAAGTTGTACTACTTTAACTATGCCAATATAGTGACACCCCTACAAAACCTGTGCCAGTGTGGACACACTTATATTGATATAAAGGGGCATTATACCGATATAGCTAAATTCCAGGAAATAAGCCATACTGCGTGGTGTAAGCACTTTTATACTGGTGTAACGGCATCTCCAGTAGGGGTTGCACAGTATAACTATTGTGGGTAAACCGCCCCATCCCTCTCCCCCGCACACACCTGAAATAACGATACCGATACGACACTGCGTGCCGACCACGGCTGCGTCCACACGATGGGCCCTATGGTGGTGCAGCGTAGATGCATCCTACAGCGGTGGAAGGGGTTTTTCCTTCCCTGCAATAAATCCACCGCCTCCTGAATTCTTCCATTGCCCTCGCTGTGCCCACAGCAGGGGTTAGGTCGACCTAACCGTGTCGCACAAGGGTGACGTCGTTCCCACCGCTGTGTGAGGTAGTTCGGTGGATCTAAGTGTGAAGTATAGCCCTGGCCCGGGGCTAAGGCAAAGGGCTTGTCTTCACTCGAGCTTTCACTGGAGTTAATCAACTGGAGGCAGCTACCACGTTGGCAAAGGCTGCTCGGGACCCACCCCAAATGTTTGTTCCAGACTACAAACACTGGTGCTTGATTGCCTGGAGCAAATGTGTGGAGAGTGTCCAGAGTTCCTAATTTAGCGCATTTGCCTGTTCACTGGACGTAGCGAACACGCGGAAAGTCTAGTCTAGGGCCTTGTCTTCCCTAGGCGGGAGGATACGCTCTTACCTTGAGGGCACTAACACCAGGTACAAGGGGAGGGATAGCTCAGTGGTTTGAGTATTGGCCTGCTAAACCCAGGGTTGTGAGTTCAATCCTTGAGGGGGCCATTTAGGGATCAGGGCAAAAATTGGGGATTGGTCCTGCTTTGAGCAGGGGGTTGGACTAGATGACCTCCTGAGGTCCCTTCCAACCCTGATATTCTATGATTCTATAAGCCTAGTGAAGACAAGTGTTCAGGTGAGTTAGTCTTTATCTTGACCTGGGAGCCTAGGGTTTACCTCGACCTGCTAATTCATATGAAAACTACAACCTGCCAGGCCTTCGCTAGGCTTTTACCTTGTGTTTAGTTAACACAATTTAGCAAGACACCTGTTTTCCATCTGCAGAGGCTAGTAGAATTAAGAAGCTGATGACTCAGGTTACATGAATAATAAGGTACCCAAGGTGGTATGAGTTGGGAAATGCCTGTCTATACATCCTCAGGTTTCAGGACATCAGCCAGCTACTAAGGGTACATCTACGCAGCAAAAAGGGTGAGCTAACTTGGGTTGAAATGGTGGTGAAGATATAGCAGCTCAGCTTTTAACTTGGGTCAGCAGCTTGACTTGGAGCCTACAGAGGAGCCAGCAATAGCCAGGTGTGCTCTGGGTATTTTATGTCTTCCTCTGGAGCATCTGGCTTACTGGCCACTGTCTCAGGCAGGATACCGGGCTAGACGGACCATGGGTCTGATCCACCCTGGTAGTGCCTGTGTTTGGAGAGAACTTCTGCAACCTATAAAACATCAACACCCTTTTGTGTTCGTGGAGGGAGGCGGGTGATGAGAAGCGACAAATAACATTTTATGTGGGGAGTTAATACCCCCCCCCCCAAAGGGTTCTAAAGTTTCCAATGGCCCATTGTGTTAATGCACTAGCCTTTTCGCTTCTGGCATTCTGGATCCGAACTAAGGCTGATCACACTGGTTCTGATAAGGTAACTAGCAAACCACCTCTCATTCCCCAGCTGAACCCGAACTGAACCTTGTGCCAAAAGCGGGCTGAGACCCAAAGCGTTCAGCTAAGCACTGTGTTCTTGCCAACCAAATGGGAGCTTTGCCTGTCATTGTTCCAGCCCAGCTTGGATCGTAAATGCGATGACTCGGCACCCCCAGCCTCGGGGATACTTGTCGCATTGCTCCGTGTGGCCCAGCCGACAGGCTTGGAATAGCAGGGCATGACTGAGGTGCATTGGCAGGGTCGTGTACGGTCGGGCTGTGCTGTGCCTCTCTGCAGCGTACCTGGCTCTAGCTGGGGCTGGCTCTCCCCTTCATGGATACTCACCTCCACCATCACGGACAAAGCAAGGACTCAGTGGACCATGCTCTCTGGGAGCTAGAATTGAGAATTCTGCCCCTTTTCCTTGCTAACCCAACCCTATTAAAGCAAAACCTCGGAGCGATGTATCTGTCCGTCGAAGAGCTCCGCTAGAGTTAGGTTTCCGCTGGGTCGTTTGTAGCTCACCGATTCTGTAGCTTAGTGCAGTCACCTTCTCTTTCCTGTCCCTTCAGGAGCATGGCATCCCCACCGACATGGGGTACGCCGTGGCACCCCACCACTCCGGCGTCTACCCTGTCCACGTGCAGTTATATGAAGCGTGGAAGCAGGTTTGGGCGATCAAAGTCACGAGCACGGAGGAGTATCCCCATCTGAAACCAGCCCGCTACCGACGGGGCTTTGTCCACAACGGGATCATGGTAGGTGAAACGGGGCGTTGCGGCTATTCCTTGGGCCCCCTCCCTGCCCTAAACCTCCCACAATCAGCTGGGTTGCCAGCACGGCTGGCTCAGAGGGTTCCCGCTAAGACATGGAACTCTACACCAGTAGGTCACTGGTTTGAACGTTGCCCAGCAGTGACGCTCAGCTGGGTGCATCTCTCTGGGTGGCATGAAATGGGAGCGCTGCATTTCAGCCCCAGTCTAATCTCCACTGTCGCAAACCACTCCCTCCACGGCAGTTTCAGCACAGAGGCCGGTGCAGGTGGATTTGGCCGGGTGGGCTAAATGGACCGGTTTGGCGCTGTGACTCAGTCAGCAGGAGGAACAAGACCCACCTTTGCAGTACGGGTCCCCAGCATCCTGCCAGGTGTGGCAGCTTTGCTACAGAGCCGCCCTTTCTGTCAGGAGATCATGGTAATGATTTCCCAGCATCCCTGGAAGATCTAGGGGTACCAGATCCCAAAAGACGAAGATTTCCCCCCCTGGAAATATGTGCCTGTGTGGGGTTCAGAGGTCAGGAGAATTTCCCCCTCCCCAAAGGGGGCAGGAGCAGCCCAGCTCCGTCCCTCCTGAGTAGAAGAATCTCATTGGGGTGGGTTCCCAGGTGATGTTGAGGCCAGTGCTAATACCTGGCAAGTTGATACCGTCAGATCTTCCCTTAGTTTGGCATGGTGAGGAAGGAGCACCGGATTCCCTCCTGCTCTGACTCCTCTCTGCCCCCAGGTACTCCCGCGGCAGACCTGTGGCTTGTTCACGCACACCATCTTCTATAACGAATACCCTGGCGGCTCCAGTGAACTGGACAAGATCATCAATGGAGGGGAGCTGTTCCTGACTGTGCTACTTAACCCTGTGAGTGCTCTGCAGAGATTGGAAGGGCCCCTTGGCGCACACGGGCCTGTCCCCTCGGCTGAGGTAGATGAGTTTCCCTGTGATGGCCAGGGGCTCTCAGCCTGTGGTCGAGGAGGATGGGCAGGGCCTCCTCCAAGGGCCTAGTATGTTGGCCCTTGAATTGGGCTGGCCACAGAGACACTCCTGGTCTCAAAAGTGAGAGTCAGAGACCAGACAAAGAGTCCCAGTCTCCTGCGTGGCTTTTCCTCCCCAAACTGTGGGGCTCAGGTCCATCTGTAACTGACCCCGCTTGGGCTGGCAGCAGGGTCTGACCCAGGGACGTTCAGTACTAAAAGCATGAAACGCTGCTCCTTGACTAAGGCTGGTAGCTGTGATGTGAAGCAGCCACGAGAGGAGGACAGAGACTCTTGCTCTCCTAATGGGTGTGTTACACGTCCGGGGTCCCGCGACTTTATCATCGGCGTCGGTCCCCGTTTGTTCCTCCCAGTTCAGAGCTGGGCCCAGGTCTCCCCAGTGTCGAGAGCCGCCTCAAAGTGCAAAGTAAAGTTGTCCTGAGATGGACTCAGAGCACTGACTAACTCCTGTCCTGTCCTCTTGCTGCTCCGTTGCAGATCAGTATCTTCATGACGCACCTGTCCAATTATGGCAATGACCGCCTGGGCTTGTACACCTTCAGACACCTGGTCCGCTTCCTCGACTCCTGGACCAACCTGAAGCTGCAGACGCTGCCGCCCATGCAGCTGGCGCAGAAATACTTCCAGATCTTCTCCGCGGAGAAGGATCCACTGTGGCAGGTACACAGGCTACGCTCTCAGGCTGGCAAGCTTGAATGGGGGACAGGAGGCTCAGGGCTATCAGGGAATTGAGGACCGCACCAGGGGCAAACGGCTGGATTTTCTTCTATTGTGAGTGAATTTGGCTCTCTTGAAAGCGAGCAGCCAGTCAGCTAGGCACAGTGCGTGCGATGCCGAGTGCGAGGTTCTGCTCCCCTACTGCCTTCCTCCTAAGTGAGAATCCAGGCCAGGGTGGACAACACACCGAGTCCTGCTCCCGACCATATCCCTGCCCCAGGGCTCACAACATGAGTGCAGAAAAGGGCATGTGATAGTAACACTCAGATTCTGCATAGCACAGATCTGTATCCGTGGAGCTCAAAGCTTGTGACAAAGGAGGGTAAAGTTTCATTAACCCCATTTTACAGCAGGGAAACTGAGGCACAGAGCAGGGCTGTCACTTGGCCAAGGTCACCCAGCAGGCCAGTGGCAGAGATGGGAGTAGAGGCTGGACAACCTTTGCCTGCTGTAGGGGGGTTCAGCTCTGTGCTGACCTTCCAGCAGCCTCTAGCTCTCCCTCTTCATTACAACCTTGGCACCCATCATCAACGAGAACAGGTAGTCTTCACTGTATTTATTAAAGGCCTATGGGGCATCGAGGCCTCTTCTCCCAGCCGCCCCTAGGTTGCACTTCCTTGATCCTCTTCCTTCGGTGTTTCAGGATCCCTGTGAGGACAAGCGGCATAAGGACATTTGGTCCAAAGAAAAGACATGTGACCGGTTCCCAAAGCTTCTCATCATTGGACCTCAGAAAACAGGTACTCCAGTTCCCCTCCATCGAGCTGCGCAGCACAGAACCAGTGACGCCGACGCAGCCGATCCCAGCGCGCGCATCTCCGCTTCGGCTGTGCTCTTGCACCGGTTGTGCCGTTTCTCTTTATGCGGGGGATTGTCTGGTTCTCCATCCAGCGGCCAGCAGGTGCCTCCCTGCATTCTGCCTACCCGCCTGTTGGCCTTGGAGGACTGGGCAGGTCTGAGCTGGTGCTGTTCCTCTGGTTGGGTCCTAGAACCTCCATCTCTTCCTTGGAGGACGGCAAAGCCTACCTATGCCGGGCTGGAGCGGGAACCTGAACTGGGTGCTCGGAACGGCCATGCATGGGGCAGCCTGTGGCAAAGAGGGGAGGGAACGTTGTCTGGTTCGCTAAGGCGCAGGGTGGTCACTGCTGTGCCTTCAACCTCAGCTCTGCTTCCTTTCCGTTTAAAGGGACGACAGCCCTCTACCTGTTCCTGGGGATGCACCCAGACCTGAGCAGTAACTACCCCAGCTCGGAGACTTTTGAGGAGATCCAGTTCTTTAACGGACACAATTATCACAAGGGCATTGACTGGTAGGCCTTCTTTCATGCTACCCCCCGCCGGGGTCCCGGGTGTTCTGGGGGTGGAGGAAGCTGCAAGCTTTGCGAAGAGCTGTGCGTGGGGTTTGCCATGTGGCTCCAGCTCATGGGACCAACATGTCAGCGCAGGAGTCCAAAATTCCCCTAGCAGACTGTCCATTGCCACTAGACACCCATTCAGCCAAGCAGCCCCTGGGCTCCGTAAGGTGACTAGATGCTGAGCAAAGGAAGTGCCTGTCTAGATCCATCTGCAGAGCATCTTAATAAACACACCCATTACCCATGTGGACTGGGCCTGCTACCGGCAGGTACTCGAACCTCCGCCCTCTTCTGAGTCGTGCCGTGGCCACTGAGTTCTTTATATTGTGATGGAAGAGGGAGAGCCCAGTGCCAAGATATCATCTCAGAGGGCAGCCTCACTGCGTTTTATCGACGTACCCCTTCTAGGGAGCCCTCGTTCCATTGTGGGAGGCTCCGAGCTGCACTTGGCAGGGGGCTGATCTACACATGTACAGCAGAGCCCCAGGTCCGGGTCACAGCACACTTGTCCCCTGAACCCGTTCCATCGCTGTTCCGATCTGTAGTGTAGACAGGACCTTCCCCAGGTGCGGAGCTGGAGCCCTAGACTGGTGGTGGTCAGACATGAGGTGGCTGTTCAGGGCAGCTGCGGGGGGCGATCGGTAGCGTGTGCTGGATCCTGAATATAGAACGCGTGATATACAATAGTCCAGCTCCGTTGTCTCCAGGGCAGGCGGCCAGGTGTATTTCTCTGTCGCCCTCTCCGAGTGCCCTCTCTTCCCCCGCCTCATGCAGTGACCTGTCTGCAGGTACATGGAATTCTTCCCCATCCCCTCCAACACCACCTCTGACTTCTACTTCGAGAAGAGCGCCAATTACTTTGACTCGGAAGTGGCTCCCAGGCGGGCGGCCGCGCTGCTCTCCAAGGCCAAGGTCATCACCATCCTCATCAACCCTGCAGACCGGGCCTACTCCTGGTACCAGGTCAGCAGCTCGGCTGTCGCTGCCTCTTCACAAGGCGGCTCCTTATGCTCCCGCTTGGGGCTGACTTGGGCGGGGGCGCGGAACGGAAAATCTGCTGTCCCGCACTGGGTCGGGCGCGCTCCGCACTGTCCTGCGGTGTGGCCGCGGGTTGGCAGCCATGGCAGGGGCCCTGGCTTGCACCGGAGGAGATGGGTGTCCTCAGGCCGATGTCCGAGGAAGAGGTGATCCAGTGGTCTGTTAAGTTAGGTGTGGGATGAGGTAAACAGTTACCCTGGGGGCCGGGACACTTCCCCAGGGAAGGGAAAGAGCCCTACAGAACAGGGTGTGGTGTGTGCAGCGTCCCCCCCCGGTTCTGTGCGAAGTAGCATGCTAGACGCTGGGAGCCCAGTGACTGCACTGGTGCTCAGAAACCTCCCAGGAGCTCACACGCAGCCTTGGACTCAGATCCCGGTAACGCTGGCCAGGCCACGGGTTTTGTCATGCTGCCTGACAAACTAAACCAGTTTGCTGCTGTTAACAGCACCAGCGAGCTCACGATGATCCAGTCGCTCTGAAATACACCTTCCACGAGGTGATCACAGCTGGGCCTGAGACTTCTCAGAAGCTCCGGACACTACAGAACCGCTGCCTCGTACCGGGCTGGTACGCCACCCACATTGAGCGCTGGCTGAACGGCTATCATGCCAACCAGGTAGGAAGGACAAAACTGCTGGGCCGTGTTCTCATCGCAAACCGCGGTGCCGAGAGCACCGTTTGGGCATAGAATCCCATTGTCAAAGCGCTACCGTGGGATTCATGGAGCATGTGCCATTTGCCTCTTGCATAACATCCTCTCTCTATACCCAGCCCTGGTTAGGGCAAGCTGTGATCAGGAACTCAGCATAACAGGATGCCTTTGGGACCTGTGACTGTTTATGACCCAGAGCGCACAACCATCCTCTTCACCCAACTCCCAGTTTCCGTGGTGGTTCCTCAGATCATGGGGATGGAGTTGGCATGGAATGTATTAGTCTCCTCTCCTCTCGTATCCATTGCATTGGAGCAGGGGGTGTGTGTCTTCGCACGAGTGTGCAGAGAGGTGTCAACCCATCAGACACACATCTGGCTCCAGGAGCTCGGCCTTCAGTCCCACTTTTGAGCTCTCAGACACTCGGAAAGGGATTAAAAGACTAGAATTATGTCACAGAAAAGTTTCAGAGTAGCAACCATGTTAGTCTATATTTGCAAAAAGAAAAGGAGTACTTGTTCTACCTTAGAGACTAACAAATTTATTTGAGCATAAGCTTTCGTGAGCTACAGCTGAATGCATCCGATGAAGTGAGCCGTAGCTCATGAAAGCTTATGCTCAAATAAATTTGTTAGTCTCTAAGGTGCCCCAAGTACTCCTTTTCTTGTCACAGAAAAGGGATTTCTGAAACTTGTCCAGACCAGGAAGGAACCACTCAGTGTGGTCATGGGAGGGTGATTCTTATGTACCACTGGTGGGCTATTATGCCAGGCTGCTGAGTGTGCGCTGTATGCTATGCCAAACAAATTACAGGGCTCCTTTTTAAAGAGCTTATAACCAACCGGGATAGAGGGTACAACACAATACAGAAGAAATGCACAGCAGACTGTATGGTGTTGAAAGTTTTATGGGACTGTTTCATGTCCTTGAATGCCCTTCAGACACTTTCTAGCTGTGACTGCAGCATCAAAGTGCATGACAAAAATAACACAAGCTCTGTACTTCATAGCGCTCTCTGCAGCGGATTTATACCTTGTGATCGGGCCGCTCTCGGTGTAGTTACAGCACACTGGTCACCATACCATCTATGCACGGCATACAAGAGTTAGTCTCGGCATGGTTCTGGAAAGGATGTGTTGCTAGATGTTCTTTGAAACTGTGGCACATGCAGCTGTGTGCACACAACCGTACACTTGATGTACCCGTGCAAACGGCGGATTTGTGCATGCACATGGCTAGTTGGGCATCTAAGTGACCGTGTGTGTGCACATTTTATGCTCTTCACTTGGACATCTGCAGTTGTAAATGTGCAGTTCTGTGCACGTAAGTGTGAGAATTTGGCCAGATTTTGGTTCACCGTTGGTGGGGTTGTGGCCCCGATGTCTCTGTTCTTCAGAGAAAAGCGACTTGCCTGGAAGTCATTGTGGTTGAAAGAGCTCATGCCTTGCATTGTGTGCTCATGTGCCTTGCATTGTGCTCTAAAGGAGGAAAGCCATGAATTCCTCCTGCAGCAGGGAGTTCTGTAGGTGGGCACTCTTCATTGAGTGTGCCTTGTCCTCAGCTGCATCAGTGCTGCTGACGGGGGTGTTCCTGGAGTGGGACAGAGAGAGGGGCCATCTGAGCGGTAGTTCACTCCTACTCACTGAGGGCTTTGAAAGAGAGGACGAGCTGTGAATGGAGAATCAGCGTCGTGCTTGGTGCACTGATGTGACGTGTTTCACCTGCCGCATATTCAGCCACCGGCCACCGAATGGCTTCTGTGGCCCGGCCAGTGCTGAGGAAAGTGGAGTCAGTTGCAGGGGCGAGAGGAAGGATTGTGTCTAGTGGCTAGGGTGGTAGTCTGGGGCTGGAGAGGCCTGGATTGAATTCTCTGCCCTGCCACAGATGCACCATGTGACCCTGAGCAAATCACTTTGCCTCTCTGTGCTTCCGTTCCCCATCTGTAACGTGTGTGTGTGTGTGTGTGGCAGAAATAGCCCTGTCCTACCTGTCAGAGGTGTTGAGGGTAAAGATGGTGGGATGCTCGGACACTGGGGGGCTATAGAAGTACCTAAGGCAGATTGTAGCAGCCCAGGGCCCAGGACTTTTCAGCTTGGGGGGATATGATAGAGGTCTATAAAATCATGAGTGGGGTGGAGAAAGTGATTAAGGAAAACATATTTACGTGGTCCCATAATATAAGAATTAGGGGCCACCACATGAAATTAATGGGCAGCAGGTTTAAAACAAATAAAAGGAAGTTCTTCTTCACACAGTGCACAGTCAACCTGTGGAACTCCTTGCCTGAGGAGGTTGTGAAGGCTAGGACTATAACAGGGTTTAAAAGAGAACTGGATAAATTCCTGGAGGTTAAGTCCATTAATGGCCGTTAGCCAGGATGGGTAAGGAATGGTGTCCCTAGCCTCTGTTTGTCTGAGGGTGGAGATGGACGGCAGGAGAGAGATCACTTGATCATTACCTGTTAGGTTCACTCCCTCTGGGGCACCTGGCATTGGCCACTGTTGGTAGACAGGATACTGGGCTGGATGGACCTTTGGTCTGACCCAGTATGGCCGTTCTTATGTAAGGCACCTGTCTGTTCTCGGGGGCGGGGACAGATCCGGTTTGAAGCCAGCATGGAGCTGGTACCAGGCTAAACCCCCCCTCCCCCTTTTATTCTTGCAGATCCTTGTTCTGGATGGCAAGCTGCTCCGAACGGAACCAGCCAAAGTGATGGAAACAGTCCAGAAGTTCCTTGGCGTGACGAACGTCATAGATTACCATAAAACCCTGGCGTGAGTTCTGTTCGTACCCTCCTCTTCCTCCTTCAGCCGACGTGGCCCTCAGGGCTGCGGCCCCGTCATTCCAAGTGTTGGGCTTTCTCTCCCTTCCCCCGGGGCAGGTCTCCCATCAAGGGGATGGTCTAGTAACGCGAGCGAAGCTGGATTAGCGCCACGGTAGAGGGGAAATCCTGGCCCCACTGACATCAGCAACAAAGCTGCCATTGATTTCAGTGTGGCAACATTTTGCCCCAGGACTCAAAGCCATATTTGCTTGGGACCAGAACCAGCACCTGAGCCTCCTTCCCTTGAGGCTTGGCTGGGTTTTCTGAACACGGTTCCCGAGACACCAGTACCAGGCCAGAAGCTTGCAGCAGAGGAAGGGAGGTCGACGCCTTCCTTGCCCAGATGCTGGGCGTCCCTTTGCGCTTCTTGTTTGTGACCCCGACAGAGGGTATGTCCTTCTCCGCTTGGCCAGGGCAGTATTTTTCCATGCTGTATTTCCAGTGCGATGGAAACCGCTGTTGGCAAAGGACCATCTGTGCCCACCTGGTCCCACACGTGAGTTCTCAACACAGCAATTGAGCGGTTCGCTGCCTGCACCAGGGCCAGAAATGGGGCAGGGAGGCGGTGTGGTGGGTCATGCTGAAGTTCCATCTGGCAACTTTTCTTGTCCTTTCATAGTAAGAAAGGGAGTGCTTGGTAGGGTTGAGTTATTAGTGACTTTTCCCTCCTCTTTGACTTAGAATCCACAGAATATTCCTCCCCAGCTTATGACAGCTTTTTTTAAAATATATTTTTCTTAGGAGAGCCCTTCATTAAGAGCTTAAGAAATTAAAACATGCCATTCAAACCGTAAGTTACCATGGGCAGTGCTCCTTTAAAAATCTCTACTTAGCCCCAGGCCTGGCTTGCTGTCTACACAGACTGGTGTGTCCTGTAAAGCGCTGTGAAACATTAGAAACCAAAGTGCAGTGACAGCCTGCAAGAAGGATGAGGCGTCCCCATGATGGTTGCCAGATGCTGGGAATGGGCGACAGGGGATGGATCACTTGATGATGACCTGTTCTGTTCATTCCCTCTGGGGCACCTGGCACTGGCTACTGTCGGAAGACAGGACACTGGGCTAGATGGACCTTTGGTCTGACCCAGTCTGGCTGTTCTTATGCCAGCATCTCACAGAATCCTAGAAATGTAGGGCTGGAAGGGATCTCGAGAGGTCATTTAGGCCAACTCCACACACTGAACCAGCGTACCTAGAGCATCTCTGGCAGGTGTGTGTTCAACCTGTATTTAGAAACCTCCAATGGTGGAGATTCCACACCCTTCCTTGGTAACCTATTCTAGTACTTAACTATCCTTATAGTTAGAAAGTTTTTTTTTAAATATCTAATCCAAATCTCCTTTGCTGCAAACTAAGCCGATTACTTCTCCGTGTCCACTGAAGATAGGACAAAAACAGTCATTCAACATCCTCTGTATAACTTACCTTTTACGCGTTTGGAGACTGTTGTCACGTGCCCCTTCAGCCTTCTCTTCTAAAGGCTAAACATGCCCAATTCTTTCAACCTTTCCTCCTAGGTCAGGGTTTCTAACCGTCTTACCATTTTTGTTGCACTCCTCTGGATTCTCTCCAGTTTGTCCACGTCTTTCTTAAAGTGTGGTGCCCAGAATGGGAGACTGTATTCCAGCTGAGGCCTCATCCATGCTGAATAGAGCAGGAAAATTACCTTCTGTGTCTTACATGTGAAACTCCTATTAATACAGCCTTGAGTGACATCTGCGTTTTTTGCTGCAGTATCACACAGGTGACTCGTATTCAAATTGTAACCCACTGTAGCCCCCAGATCCTTTTCAGCAGCACTGCTGCCTAGCCGGTTATTCCCCATTTTGTAGCTGTGCATTTGATTTTTTTTCCTTCCTAACTATAGTACTTTACACTTGTCTTTATTGAATTTCATCTTGTTGATTTGAGACCAGTTCTCCAATTTGTCACAGTCATTTTGAAGTCTGATCCTGGCCTCCACAGTGCTTGCAGCCTCTCCCAGCTTGGTGTCATCTGCATATTCTATAAGCATGCTCTGCACTCCATTATCCATGTCGTCAGTGAACACATTGAAGTAGTACCAGACCTACGTTCTGGAGAGCCGTCCATCCCTGAGGATCTTAGAACAAAGCTGTTCCTTGGGCATGTTTTGATAAATGTTACTGACTTCTCCCCTCTTGTTGTAGGTTTGATCCAAAGAAAGGATTCTGGTGCCAACTGCTGGAGGGAGGGAAAACCAAGTGCTTGGGGAAAAGCAAAGGGAGGAAATACCCTGAGATGGATTCAGATGTGAGTATAGGAAACCTTGCATGATTGCCACTAAATGAGCCTTGCTTTTGCTGTTTTTGCAAAATAGTTTCCCAGCAACTGTAGAACATCTGTGTGTCTCAGCAGAACACAGGATGGGCGGGGGGGGTGGGGAGGCGTGTACGTCAGAGTGCACTAGAAAACTGCATTTACATGTGTGAGTCTGGTTTAGTACTGAGCATGGAAGGGAGGGGTTGGTGGGTGGATAGTAAAAAGCTGGTCCGGTTCATATCCAAAGCGCTGGAGCACTCTAATGCATTGACTGCAGCAAGTTCCTGGCACACGCTAACGATTACCATTATTGATGATCTCTGTCCTCTTTCTATTGCAGTCACGAGCCTTCCTGAGGGATTATTACCGGGACCACAATATAGAGCTTTCCAAGCTACTGTACAAAATGGGTCAGACGCTGCCAACCTGGCTGCGGGAGGAACTCCAGAACGCTAGGTAGCTGCTGCTATCCTCGCCTTACTGAGCAATAGTGACGCGAGCCCACGAAGAAGATCCCAAATCTAACACCGAGCCAAACAGACAGGAGCGGGAGGGAAAGGTCACCAGGGAAGAGTATTTCTGAGCAATAGTCAGCCAAGGTCTTTGAGCGAGAACCCATGTGGTCATCTGTGTGGCGAACGGGAGCAAACTGTCTCTTCTGAGGTCCCTTAAAGTTGTGCGACTGCCTGACTCTGCAAACCCAGGGCAGATTCCCCAAGAGCTGTTGTCTTCTGAGGTCCCTGTCGCTTCCTGGGTTGTGATGTCACTTCCTGATGAGGGGGGATTCCCCGAAGATTCCCTGCTTCTCCACCCCTGGATGGGGCTAACTTCTCCATGTCTAAGATAGTATTACAGCAACTCTGAGTCTCTCCTCATCAGATAATGGAGCTGAGCACCCTTCCAAGATGTGGACAACGCTTTGCAAAGCTAGCTTGGAGAACAGGAGCAAAACATGCTGTTTGAGGTCAGAGGCACAAAGGGGCCAGCCAGAAGCACCGGCCCAAGTCTGCAATTAAGTTTCAAACAAAACGAAGTGAGACCGCATAAAGGAATGGAGTGCCCTGGGTTCCTGCAAGACCTAGCGCTAAACGCTTGGAGAGGTCTCTGGGTTTTTTAAAGAAGACTTTAAGACTTGGCAATATTTAGTTTGTCACCAATGAATTTGCCCCCCCCACCCCCGCCTTTTATTTTATTGTATTTTATTTTGTTGAAGGGTGGGAGCTTGATAGATGACTATCTGTCCCATCTGGCAAGAGTACTGAACTGAGAACTGGTTCCAGAGTGGTTACGAAGTTAAAATATGCACCCTGCCCCCCTTCCCGTGTTGCAACGTTTTATATACGTGGTGTTTTCTGTGGTAAAAGACTGAGGTTGTCCAGTAGCCTCGTCACTGGAACGTGCTTTGATATACGAGCCAGCAGCTCAGAAGGGGGCAGACATCGGGCAGGGCAGACATTGGACTAACAGCAGCCGAAAGGATTCTGAGCATGTTGGACCCTCTTGGATACTAAAAGCTAAAGTATTTTAATAATTTTGTTCTGTTTTTCTGGTGCCACAAGTTTGTACCTGAGATACTAGGGTTTTATTTTGTCTCATTCACTGTTACACATGAAGGTGGGCAGCCGGTGCGGTTGGCTGGTCTATCTACTGACTAGTGATGGACAATTCTTTTTCTAATGACGGGATAAGTACCTTGCTGCTCCATCTCTGTCTCTCTCTCAGTTCTATCACTGCCAGTGTTTCAGTATTGAGGTTTCCTGCGAGTTTCTTCCCCCAGTTGTCCCAGTGTGGGCGGGGCCGGTAGCCGTGCTAACGAAGAGCTGTTGCCATTGGTTCCTTGGCGAAGGTCCTGGATCCCTAAGCAGGCTGACGGGGTATCGCTCACTTAGGAGCGAAGGTGGCCCAGGTCGGGGAAGACCCAGCTGGAAGGCTGAGAACCCCAAAAGAGCTGATCTGACAGTGCTGTTGGCTGAATGAGCCGCTTGTATGGTGGGCCAGGACAGCCTGGGTGTAGTAGTTTGGGGAGGAGGAGTGGGATGGGGCGAGTTCTTTTATCTCGCTGCTCCAAAGAGGTTTGGAAAAGAGAACTGGGAAGCCTAGCCTGGGGAAGGTGCCTCCAACCAGGAATGAAGAGAGGAGACAGTAGAAGAAGACGTGAATGCCAGTGTCTCATGGAGCAGGTTCCAAGGGCTCGTGCAGGGTTCTTGGACCCAGTACTCTTGGGAGCTGAGAATCGCCTAAGATTAATTCATCGGGTATCTCCCCAACTGGATGTCACTGCATTAGCACCTGAGTACGTTCACATGGAAGGGGGCCTAGCAAGGAGATTGGGTTGGAGGCGGAAAAGCAAGCGGTGTTCCCCCATAGGCCTTCAGGCTTCCCCCGTGCCAGTCACTGAGTTCCATGTCGTCTTCCTCTCATGGTGCCATGCTGGAATGGTGGGGAGTGAGAGATCCGCACAGACCTAGTCCCTGGGGCGTGCTAATGGTCTTGCGTTGTCCTCTGCACCAGCTAGGCTCTGATTCTGTGAGTCTGCCCCGTCCTGGGACAGCCCCCTTCTCCGGGGGCACATTCCTAATGCTGTTTAAAACAGCAGTGCCACGGGTCCCCTCTGGCACTTGCAGTAACACGAAAGCTTCCTCCCCTCCTCAGACACTCACCTCCCCCGAGAGCAGTCGGGGGGGACAGGGGGCCTCCCTTTGCAGCCCCTGTTCAATGACGGTATTCTACATATGCAGTGTTGTTGCAGCCATGTCAGTCCCCGGCTATTAGAGGGACAAAGTGGGGGAGGCGATACCTTCTATGGATGAGAGAGACCAGCTTTCGAGCTTACACACGCCGCCCTTGTCTCAGTATTATACGTGGCCTTTTCCTTTGCACCGAGCCGCCTTCCGGCCGCCGTTAAGCGGCATTGGGTACGTCCGCGCTGGAGCTGAAGGTGTCGTTTCCGGCTCTGGCAGATGTTGAGCTGGAACCAGAAGTGGCAGGGTGGGCTGAGTCCGATCGCACCCAGGCCCCTAGGACCGTCCTCAGGCTGCCGAGCTCCCTGCAGCTTCTCTTTTTAGAGCGCGAGGAGCGCTCGCAGGGGTACGTCTACTTGGGCTGAAAATTACACCTCAACTCCAGGGTAGACGTACCCTTTGAATAACCAGAGTAGGAGCCGTGGGCAGGCCAGGATCGGCTCGTCCCCCTCGAGTTTTGAGGGGGAAGGTGTCGGTGAAATGCAGCGTGATTCTTATGCAGCCTGTTGCAGTTTCCACCGCCACCCGCTGGAGCCGGGCTGAGGAGAAGCAGCATGTTCTCCTGCTCCATGGCTTGTTGCAGTTACAGCAGAGGAGCCCAGGACATCTTCTCTTCTCTTCTGGCTTCTCCTTGCTGCAGGGCTGGGCGTTGAGTTGAGGCTAGCAGACTGCTCTCTCTCGTTGAGCGCGGTAAGAAGGAGCGAGTGAAACCAGGCACGTACGCCAGCAGCCAGCGAGGCCGGTTTATCGCCCCGTCCTGTGCGTGTGGATTAGGTACATACTGTGCCGTGGCTCGGGGAGCGTTGATCCCAACGAATGGTTTGCTGGAGTTTTCAGTATATCCACGATGACACGGACAGTGTCGCTGCCATCTTGGATTTTTGCCTTCTTCGCTCAAACAGGCGTCTTAGGTTAGAGCAAAGCTTCCGCGGTGGCCATGGGGTGAGAAGGGGACTCACTTCGTGGGGGCATGAGTCTGAAACGGCAGTCGGGGCTGGGGCCTGGGGGGCGCTTTGTGGGCCCTGCCAGGTAGAGTGTTTTAAATCACTAGTGCCATGGGTCAGTCTAAGCATCTGCATGTTCTCTCTCGCTCTCACACGCACACGCGCGCTACTTTCTTTCTGTTGAGAGTGCTGGACTCACACGCTTGCACATTGCAGCCATGTGAGAGCTCCCTGCTCTAAGGGTCTCTTCTCCTCGATGTGCACTGCAGTGCCCACCAATGTGTAGTAGAGCCCCCTTGGGCCGTGGGGTTTAACAAACGAGGCCCTTTCCCGTTGCTTTCTGCCAAGATAACAGCTAGCTCCAGCAACTGGCCCTATAGTGCTCATCCGCCGGCTCGTTGCTGCCCTGCCTCATGTGGACTAACATCGGGCTATGCAGAGACAGAGAGTGCCTGACGCACCCTACAACTGCCCTGTCCTACCTAGTCTCTCTCCTTTAGTCACTGTTCAGCTAGCCTCCAACACAGGCTCATATAAAGAGCAACCTGCAGCTTCTGCCCCCTCTCTGATTCATTCCGCGACGCTGCGGTCTCTGGCTGGGAGCAACCACGGCACCAGCCTGTGACCTTCCCAGGTGGAACGGAGCAGGGTAGGAGTGGGCCGGCTGGAAGCAGGGAAGCAGCCCTGACAGCTAGATGAGCCCATGTTCCTCTTGGCACCTAGGCAGCTCCTATCGCTGCTGCTGTCAGCTTTCCAGGAGCCAGGGGAGAACTGGACTCTCCGACCCCTTGGTGATTGGCAGCAGCAGGAAGGAAAAGGCAGCAAAAAAGCACTCTGTGCAAAATATCTCGGCCTTTCAAGAGGGAGGAAGGCTCACTCCCATGGTGTCTGTAAAGCCAGGATCCCACAATAGGGCCTCAGTTTCCCACCTGCATGCCCAAGCCCATGGTCCCTAGAGGGATGTTGCGAGGCTAGAATGGATGAATGTAAAGTGCTTTCTCCAGCCACTGATGCAAGTCTGTCCCGGTTGCGTCAGGGTGTCTTAGGCTCAGCTTAGCTCACGGGGAAGTGTGTCTGAGCGCTCCTACCCACCAGCCCTCGCGCAGCCAACGGGGCGGAGGCAGGTACCCGAGGAACGAACCACCTAGCCGGGTGCGTATTGACAAAAGCCACCATTGGAGTGGTCCCTAAGTGCTGCACTTTACGAGAGGAAAATGGTACCTGCCCCGCCTGCTCTGTCGATCGCTAGCGTGGTCACTGGGCGGCGCTGGAGAGCGAGTGGGGAGAGAGACTCCCAATAGCTGGGCTTTTTTAAACCGTTCTTTTACCTTTTGTTATTGACAAAAGAGGGAGCCCCCTGTGGGTTCCCGTTTTTATTTTTGCATGAAATTCTGTATAATTTCCCCGGGGGTGGAAGGTGGGAGAAGTCGGTATTTCCTGGGAGAGGGGGAGGTGCGGGAGGATGGGGGAGGGGATATCTCAGAGTTGTCTTTGCCCCTCCTTTCATCCTTGTTGAACCCAGCCGTTTTGGGTGGCATTCAGAGAGTCTGTCTCACTAATAATGTACGGTCCTGTTGAACGAACTGCTAATAAACTGGGGCTCTGTTTGTAGTCACTTGCCTTGCCTCTGCTTTTGAACAATATCTTGAAAAGAAAACAGAATGTCAGGGTTAGAGAGATCGGCTTGCTCCCTAAGGGGGTTCATCCTATGGCCTTGTCAGCTCACATGCTGTATTGCTTGAACGTTCCCGGGACAGTTCAACCCTCCCAGCCTGGCCACAGCTACGTTGTATAAAGGTATGGGAAGGAAAGTCCGCCGTCCTGGTCTCCGGTACCTGTAGAGTGGTATGCCTGTGTCCACATGAGGGATGGGACAAGTATAACTACTGGTAAAAATCACCCCCTCACTCACATAGTTACACAGCTACCTAAACTGCACAGACCAGGCCTACGGTGCAGCCGTATTTGAGCTGGAAGGCGGTTCTCAGCTCATATAGACAGACGCACCTGCGCTAGCTTGAGACGGGGTAGCAAGGGCAGCGGCTCAGCGAGCCCCCCCAGTACACACCCACGGGGTCCAGGCAGGTACATACCTGATAGATCTGCCCCTGCTCCGCTGTCCTTGGTAGCGTGTTAGCTCGAGGAGAGCTGGGAATCACGCCTCCCCGTTTGAATGCAGACGTTCCCTTCGTGAGCTGGGCGTGCAACTGCCATTGGCTTTTAATGCGACTTGTTCTTGGACTTCCTTTCAGCGGGACTTGTGCTGCCTGGCACACTGGGCTTCTCCGCGCACACACCTTGTACCCTACACACACTCATTCACGCTCCTCTTGGGGTGTCGGTGCCCTCAGCTTGGGAAAGTCCCTGCTCGGTCCATGCTGCTGCAGTACCAGCAGGGTAAGCAAAAAAGAACAGCACGTTAGCTTTTGGGTGGCTTGGTTAATGATTTTCGATTCCCAAAGTCAATGACAGGGAAGTACATAACACTGAAACTCACTGCGGAGATCTGGTGCTAGATTGAGTCCCTGTGGTTAAAGCTCAGTTTGCAGGCAAATGGTCACAGCTGAGAAGAAAAGAGGTTAGATATGTGTGTGGTTTACTCTCGGTTTTCAGATGTGTTCTCTCTCTCTCTCCCTTGAAATAACCTGTTCTGTTACACAAAACTGAAGGCCAATGAAGCTCAGATGCGGTATTTTGCAAGCCCTAATTTGAAGCACTCAGTTTGGTTTCTTGGTGCAGTGTTCCTGTCACAAGCCATGGTTTCAAGTAGTCTGACTCCTGGATCCCAGCTGTGGAATAAGTACAGGCCCCAATGCCTGATTATAGTCATTTTGCATCCTATTGGTAAGGGCCTAATTGAATAAGTTTTAAATCACAAGGTTTCAGTGTTTCTGAGGCTGCCTTCAATGTTCTAAGCTCCCTGTCTGTGAATTGCCAATGTCCCTCGTTTGTGCATGCTGAGCGTTGCACAACGTAAAGGTGATGCGGCCACTTCTTGGAATAGCAATCACCCGTCTGTCTGAAAATAGTGCTGACGGTCCATCCCAACAACCCTGGAGATGACTGTCACTGAAAGAAATGGAAATGTTTTTTTCTCTCCGTGCATTTGACAGCACTGTGTATCAAACTTGCGCAGATTAACTGCTCCCCAGCTAGTCTCTTCCCCTTTTCTTTGTGGACGGCTCTCATGGAGAAGAGAAACAGAGCAGAATGAGATCATAAAACCCCAATAATTGGCAGGGAGACTCAGGCACAGAACCAGAAATGACCTCTAATTTAACTTCATTTAATTTTAACTACGTTTCCAGTGAGCGGTGCCCCTTTTAAAATAAGCCCCAAGTAATAAACATGGGAGACCCAACCTCGCCTTCCAAACCTGACTGATCCAGCCCCCAAGTTCCTAGCTGGGGAAGCCTAGATTTCAACAGGGTTGCAACAAGATGGGGGTGTACAGTAAATCTGTGCCCACAGGGATCCCAGTGGGCTATTGCTAGGCTACTGCACATCCTGCTAGCTCAGTGTCATGGCGACAGCAGGGATCGACCTGGGATTCTGCTCAACAATCGTGCGTCCTTGCCACTCCATCCACGAGGGAATCGGGGGTAGTGAAATAGGGCTTCTGGCCCACAGAGCACCAGGGGGACATGCACAATCCCCGGTATATTGCATCATCCCGATAAACAGTGGGGTCAACAGGGCGCGGGGGAGCTAGCTCCAATGAAACACCTGCTCCGCTAGACAATGCCTGTCCTATTTCTACTGTGTTAGTGCCCACAGGCCCATTGGACAATGCTAGGTGCTGTACCAACACCTGTGCCTGCCACCAAGCGCCTGCAGGATTGAAGAGATCCCTTTACAGTGATTGCGTTACACCTGGGATAGTATTGACGCAAACTGACTTTGGGTTAAAGACGCAGCAACTGATTCTTACCTGTCCTTGGGGGTGGTTTCAGCCCAAGTTTCTCTGACCTAGTAAAACCAGGTAAAGTCTCTTCGTTCTTTTACTGTGTATGTTCCAGCTGGATGACTTCCTCTTGTTTATTTGCCCTTCTCTTTTTACTGGCGCTGCTGAGATACCATTGTCACCGGCATATCATTTCAACTAGTTTTCTGGTGCTTGAGTTGATTGCTGATTAACTCGAGGTTCTTCACACATTTGCATAGGCCAGCAAGGACCCTCCCCTGTGTACGTCTGCCCCACGTTACAAACTTCTGCTCTTCCCCTGGGGCTCAGATCCACCTCTGATCAAATCTGGGGCGTAGCCATGCTAGCTTTTACCAAACATGAGAGGTAAAGTCCAGAGAAGATAAGCTCGTTATTCAGGTGGAAGACAACCTGCTAGAGATCCAGGGCCTTTCTGGGTAGCCATGGCAGGCCAGGGAGGGAGAGCTATACAGCAGCCATGAACTAAGGTCTTCATCCAGCCAAGAGCAGCCTAGCTGCAGGGCCTGCTGGCTGGGCACGCAGTTGTTGTCTTGCCATGTGCCACGGGGTCCAGGACTTGGCATGCGGTGGCCCCAGGGGTGAGATGTTCCTTCCCTGTATGGCGGTACTACCCCTTGTATCCCTAAGGATCCTGTGAAATGCGAAGGGGGAGCGATCCCAGACCAGTGTCTTCCCCGCACATGCAGTGATGGAGCTGGTTCACAAGGTGGCGGCATCCACCCAGCACAAGACTCTAACCCTGGGTAGTGCTTGAGGACAAGTTCCTGCTGTGAGCAGTTCGGGGTCAGTTGTTCCTGTCTCTCCCCCCAAATACTTGGAGGGACGGGGATGATTCTGCCTCTTCCTTTCTTGAAGCGTTAGGGAGAACTTGTGGATTTTCTTTCTCCAGCCGTTGCTCGAGGCTGGCCGTGCAGACCTGGCACTGCCTGATGCTGTCACAGCTGGCCCTGCCGGCTACTTGGGCTGCTTTGCCAATGCACCTCGAGCCCCACTAGCCACTGCTTCATTTCCCCAGGCCTGGTTCTGCATCCACAGAACTAATGCACCATCCCTTGCTGCTCTAGCCAAGGAACCCAGCGCCTGACTTGCACCATCCCAGCTAGGGTAGTCCTGAGTGCAGAGCTCCGGCCGTACAGGAGAACAGGTTCTGGTTCTTTGGCTTGAATGTTATACAGGACAATGAATGAGATGATCATAATGGTCCCTGCTGGCCTTAAAACTCTCCGACTCTACAGACCAAGCGTCCAAAACACGGCCAGTTTTGTGATTGGAGCTAAACTGAGGCGTGCTGCAATTGTTCCCCTTGTGATCTGACAGGCCCCAGAGATGATCAGGCCTGTGCATTTAGCCCACTGCAGTGCCTTCCCGATCCCTCATCCCAGTGGTAACATCGGGGCAGAAGGGCTTACAACGAGCAGACTGCACCCTCTCGGAGGATCTCTCTGCTGCTGGCGGGTGAGCCTGAGGCAGGGTCAGTCCTGCCAGCCCTGGGCACTCCGAAATCACGAGTCAGGCCTCAAAGTCATGAAGTTGCCTTAAAAATCTTGAGAGGAAGAAATATGAATAAACTCTGGGATTCTTTTCTTTGAGCAGCCCTGGTGCAATGCAGTCCCATGCATGCCGACTCCAGCACGGGGCATGCGAGTGGGGTACCACGGCGGGTAAGGAGGGTGCTCAGCCTTTTCAGCACCTTAGCGTTAAAACACTGGCAGGCTCTAGCCCCCTGCTGCCTCTCCCTCCGTGGCATGGTCAGGCAGAGGGCTAAGGCTCAGAGCTTATGGAGCTGCCAGCATGAGCCACCCGCCTCCTGTCAGGCTGGGAAATGCTGTCCCTGACGTCCCAGAAACTGCGGTGAGCATGGTTCCCAAGCCAACGGATTTCCCTCAACATTGACGCACTGGGGCCCGTTTTAGGCTCGGGTCTCCACAACGGACTTCAAAGCCGTCGCCCGTGTGACGAAGGAAGCGCTTAATTTGGCAGGCTCCCGCCCCTTGGAGTGACCTGCTCAGAGATCTCAGCCCTGAGCTGCTGCTGCTGCCTTAATGACTGTGCTGGGCATGGCAAATACAGTCTGCAAAGCTGTTGGGTGGTCAGATAACTGGGGAGCTGGATGTGGTTAGTCGTGCTGGTCTCTTTCCAAGCCCAGGGAGATTCTGGCCCTGTAGTGAGCCGAGATGGCTAGTGAGCCATGAGGCATGGCATAGTATTGTGCCTCAAGCTCTTGGGAGCCTTCATATGCTCAGACTTGGGGCATAATAGTCATAGGTTGGAGCCAGGGAATTTGAATCTCATGTCACTCTGAATCCAAACTTCCCTAAAGTTTGGGGTGTTCAGATGTGGGGAAGTGGTGGATTGGCCTGTCACGTTATCCCTATTCAGCCTCAGAATCCAGAGACAGGCCCAATACGGAACTGAGGCCAGGGAGGAATTTCGAGATTAGATGGTTTGGATCAGGCCCGTCTCTCTTCTTAAAGAACTCTGGACACAGCCAGCGTGGCTGCCTGTAAGTCACCCCCCTCCTGTCCCAGCCTTCGGGTGAGGCCTTGAATGTTTCTTCACGCTCCGTCTTCACCAAACTCCCCAGTGTACAGCATGGAGGGGATGCTACCGAGGATGTAATGCGGATGGGGCCTTGGACCTGCCATGAACAGGGCGCCTGCCACAGGCGGCCAGGATCCCAACTCCAGGACACTTCTCCGAGAACTAGCCATCTTCCCCATGGAGGTCAGAGCACCAGGTGTTCAGAGGGACAGGGGTGCATTTTGGGAAGAACAGGGCAGGGCCCTGAGCCTCAAGCTCGGTAATATCGAAGCAGGGGTGTGCACAGGATCTGCCTGAGGGCTCTCCCCTCCCACTGGCCGGCCATGGACTCAAACAGCCACGAAAGCACTGTTTGGATTAAGGGGTGAGGGTGGGGGTGCTTGTCAGCTTTTGGGTCCCGCTGTTCCTTTGTGGAATGCTTTGCAAAGAGATCCAATAACACAGAGACAAAAACATTCCCCAGAACCTCTGGTGTGGGGTTTCCTGTTTGTTGTGCAACACACCTGGTGCCTGTAATTGACTCCGAGAGTTTTGTCAACAAAACACCATGGAAGCAAACTGGCTGGGTCCTTAATCTTCCACCTGCCTGTAGCCGTCTCCGCATTCACACCTGTGCAGGGCTGTGTGCAAGGATGCAGGTGTCTGCTCAGCCATCGCAAGCACACAGACGTGCCCAGGCCCGTGTCCAACCCTGCATGCTTGCTTGCTCACTAATGTACCTGAAGGGCCTCACCCCAGCATGCATGACTGCAGGCGGGCCCGAGCACACGTCAGTACAGATACCCACGCGTGAATGCACAGGCTCAGGTGCAATTAGCAGGAGTATGCCCCAATGCAGGTACGCAGGTACAAGGGCAAGCGTGAAACACAAGCCGTACACACAGAGGAGCAGATACATACATACGCAAGCATGTACACGTGCAAGCCTATCCCTCTGCACCCAGCCACAGCTATGCACAACATGCCTATTTAACCTCCTGTGCAAGCATGGATGGACCCGTTGCCCATGCCACGCATGCAGGTTCAAATCCCCCATCTGATCCTGCTTGCATACATATGCCTACGCTGCATGACTTTTTTCTCCTGCGACATCTTGCAGCTCCAGGAAGATCCCCTCTGGGGCAGGGGAGGGAAATCTGCAGTAAGAGCTAATGTTTCCTAACCTCAGGATTAAGTTTCCCTGGAGGAGACGCGTTGGTCTGGTGGGCTGCAGCCTGCAGTTGTTTGGCTGGCGGGGGGCACAGTGGGACTCACACTTTCTCTTCTTTCCAGCAGGGCTCCACAGGGGTTAAGAAGCTCCAATGACTGGAAACCCCCAGAGGGTTTCTAAGGCGAGGGGTCCCTCTGCCTCAGCTCTCGTGTATCAGCCAGGGCTGTGACTGGCCTTTGCCTCCCTGGGGCTGCCTGACAGCCTAGTAAACACGTTTCAAATGAACGCCACCAGACGCGGGACTTGCATTGCAATCGATCACCCCATAAGTGCTTTTCGCCGTGTCCGTTCCGAGGCACCAGGTCCTGCCAGCCACAGCCCGGGGCAGCGATGGTCTGCCTGCTGCAGCATCCCCGCCAGCTGTCCTGCGCCGAGGTGGAAGGGAACACAGCTCCCATTGCCGAGGCGTCCGCTGCAAGTACAGTAGTTCCCCCCACTTCTCCATGGCTGAATAGCACCCTGGGGAGATTTGCCAGGGGTGACTTTTAGCTGAGACAAGATGCCCCTGGCTTTGCCCATGTCGAAGCTTCTTGTTGGCCCTCTGGAAGTGGGGGGGCCTGGCCTGGAGCTGTGGCTGCAGTAGTGCATGGGCTGGGCCCGTCCAGCCTGCTTGTAACGCTGCAGTTACACCAGGGGGGTGGATTTGGCCCTCTCGTGCCCCTCGGCCCCCAGCAGGCAGACACAGCAGCCTTCAGGAGCACAGCAACTTCCTGATCCCCAGGTGGGCGTGCAAGCCTGGCACTCCCAGCAGCACCCCCTTCCCCCCCACCCCCCAGCCACCCTCGGCAGGGGCCACGGAGTGCATAGCGCCCCTTGCTCTCCCCTGCCCAAGGACCGCGAGCACAGGAGCGACGGGGGGAATCCAGAAATGCCTCCCGTTAGAGAGGGAGCCGTCGTTTTCGGACCTGGAACGAGGGTCTGATGAGAACCGGGCGCTGCCAAGGGATTTTTCATAATTGTAGAACTTGCTTCCCCTCTCCCTGCGTTGTTGATAAATCCCTGGGCAGCCCGAAAGAACGAACAGCTGTTTTCTTACCAACCTCCCACCTGCCGCTGGATGGGACGGACGGGAATTTGGGGGGCGGGGGCGTGGGGGATGGTCCCTGGGGCGCGCTCCTCCACAGCTGCTGAGTTTTCTTGCGGTGGCAGAAGGCGACGGGGGTTTCCCCTGGGCCCTGGCCAGCCATCGGCGCGTGAGCTCAGCCCACCCGGAGGAGTGTTCAGATGCTGCCTTCTAACTCGGGGTCTCCTCCAGCCGAAAAACCAGAAACTGACCTAAGGAGCCAGCCGGGCCTACCCGCTCCTGCCTCCCCGTCTCAGCCTTGTGGAAAATGCGTGCGGAAATGAAGACTAAGCCTAATGAATACCAGGCAGGGCATCAGCCAGGTTTCTTTTAACCTGTCGGAGTGAAAAGTGGAGTGCTGCCCAGTGGGGGCCACAGGCTCCGCGGTTGCGGGAAGGAGGCGGTGCTGGGGGCGGGGGAAGAGCGGGGAGAGGGTGCCAGCCAGCAGCAGGGCCTGGAGCGGCCATGCATCCTGCTGCATGAAGGGAGAAAAACTAGGTACATCTGCAGCAAGCTGGGCTCTTGGCCCTGGCAGTGCTGAGTGGTGGAGCGGCTCTGCTGCTCCGCGGCTCGAGGAGGAAGGGGTGGGCAAGAAGCTAGGCTGCAAGCCGAGGCCCTGCCCCTTTGCCCGGCCACCAACTAGCTTCCCTCCCCGAGGAATATCCCACTTCTGCCACCATTGCTTGCTGAGCTCCTCGTCTTGCTGGTAAACAGTCAGGGGGTGGTTTTGTTTTTTTGCTTGCCTGAACATATTTTAAATTATAACCCACCAGGCAAAAAGACAGAGCAGTGACCAGGCATGCTGATATGCATCCCAACAGGCCAGGCCAGTTTCTGCCTCCCCCAAAGCCCCGGCCACGAGCAGCAGAGCTTGGATTCAGAACTGAGCCTTCCCCACACCCAAAGAGTGCTCCGCTGGGGGACTGGGACATAGACCGACCGCTGTCCTCTGGAGGCACTGTTAACACAGCAAGTCCCTCCTGCCGGAGTTGCGGCAGCCTTGGCAGCTAGGTCCTGCTGTGCGATAAAGAGATGCCAGTCAGGCTGTGAGAAAGTTGGGATCCTTTGGGCTGAAAAGCTGGTTGAGTGTGTGGGTAGGGGATGTGGGCATGGCTGGGGGGTGCATGGGGGCGGTTGGGGGATGCAAGAGTGGGTGGGGAGGGCTGGATTGCCTGCCCACTCCCTTTTCTCCAATCACTGGGGTGGAGTGGGAGGACCTGCACCCTAGAGCCAGCCCCAGCTCAGAGAGCCCTGGAGGGCCAGCTTCACTGGGGTCCCCTGTCCCACTCCTGGGCCCTATGAGAGGCATACAGTTGTCAACCCTCCTGGTTTTGCCGGGAGTCTCCCCGAGTCGGACTTGATCTCCCGGAGGCTTCTGAAGCCAAACCGGGAGGTTGACCGCTAAAAGTCCAGCAGCGCAGCAGGACTAAGGCAGGCTCCCTGCCTGCCCTGGCCCTGTGCTGCTCCCGGAAGTGGCCGGCACGTCTCTGCAGCCCCGGGGGGAGGGGGCACAGGGTCTCCGTGCACTGCCCCCGCCGTGAATTCCGACTCCACAGCTCCCACTGGCTGGGGCTATTCATGGAGACCTCCTGCCCCCCCCCTCCCCTGCCGCCTAGGAGCCGCAGGTATGGGCTGGCCGCTAACCAAGCGGCGCGGGGCCAGGGCAGGCAGGGAGCCTGCCTTAGCCCTGCTGCGCCACTGATCAGGACTCGGAACCGCCCAAGATAAGTGCCGCCTAGTTGGAGCCCGCACCCACTGCCCCAGCCCTGAGCCCCTTCCCAGAGCCTGCACCCCTTCCTGTACCCCAGCCCTGAGCCCCCTGACACCCAAACTCCCTCCCACAGCCCACCCCCCCGCACCCCAATCCCCTGCCAGCCCTGAACCCCCTGCCGCACCCAAACTCCCTCCCAGAGCCCGCACCCCCTCCTGCGCCTCAACCCTCTGCCCCAGGCTCAGCCCAGAGTTCCCTCCCACACCCTAAGCCCCTGCCCCATCCCAGTGCAGGTGAGGGAGGGTGGAGGAGAGCAAGCGACGGAGGGAGGGGGGATGGGGTGAGTGGGGGCAGAGCCTTGGGGCAGGGGTGTTTGGATTTGTGCGATTCGACAGTTGGCAACCCTAGAGAGGCATCGCCAGGCTGCTGCTGCAGGTGACGTCCTCAAGGTCATGCTGGAGCTGCTGCTTCTCGGCAGCCCTGGCCGGTGCCACCTGGGGATGGTGGAAGTGCGAGGATGGAGATAGCCGGGGCGAGGGGCGAAAGCAGGCTGGATTGAGGGCAGCCGGGCTCTGGGTCCCCCGTCCAGAGGGAGCTGAAGGCTGCCTGCAGGGAGAATGGCCGTCCCGTGTGGCTGAGCGCGGCAGGGCCCGTGGCATCTCCGCAGCCCGCTGTGCTCATTGGCTCTGGCCCCTCGGTGCTGGAACAGCACCCAGGGTTGCTCCTGGCGTCGATCGGCCTCTCCGGCCCTCGCAAAGCAGGTATGAAGGGCGGCTTTGAGTCCGCATGGCCTGAGCCGTCCCCAGCGCCTGGCTGGCGGCCAGCAGCATTTTCTAGCTTCTGCCTCTGGAAAATCTGCAAACGAGGCAAAACCAAGCCGGGGCTGGGTAAGGGCCAGGGGCTCAAACAACTGCGGCTGCCAGGGCTCTCCGACAGGAAGGGAGAGCCCCAGCCAACATTCCGGCGCTTGGCCCTTTAACTCCCGTGCTCCTGAACCATGCTGCCTTGTACCCAGCTGCGGGGAATCGCTGCCCTTTGACCACCCCTGCCTGTGGTAGCCTACCCCAGCACCAGGAGCCCTAGTCCAGTTATTGGCACCCTAACGAGGCCCTGCCAATTGGCGTTACAACCAGCTGATCGGGGTTCGAATGTCCATGTAGTTAGTTCTGGCTGAAGCTGCCGGGGCAGGTCCTTTCCTAACCAAGCAGGTGCCCAGATGCTATGGGGAGAAAACCGGTGTAAGAGCCTAAGTAGGCAGCAATGGGGCACAGGCTGGTGGACTCCTGCATGCTGGCACGCTCTGGGGGGCTGGCAATATGACCAGGCCTGCCCCTGCCCCAAACCAGGCTGTGCAGCAATCAACAGACATGCCTTTCATCAGGGCCTTCGCTCGGCCGCAATCCGGCTGCCCCAGCAGGGGAGCAGCCCAGCGACCGCACGGCCCCAAGGTGTCCCCTGCCCAGCGTGGCCAGGCGGTGGGTTGTGCAGGTGGAGGGGCACGGTGCAGAAGAGAAGGGGAGCCTGGGGGAGGCGCTGTGCAGGGAGCCGCGTCCTGCTCAGGGCTGGAGTCTCTGGGGCTCAGTGCATTGCATGTCAACCAGGCGCTCCTGGAAAACGGAGTCCTGGCATGGGGCTCATTGAGACCCACCCAGAGCTTGGAGCGTGCCAAGGGAGCCATGGCCCAGCCCTGAACTTGGCTCCAATAGAGCGCCTGGCACCCTCCAGGTATCAGCCCAGCCCTCCGGCAGAGGGGGTGGCCCAGGTGCCAAGTGCCGCCACGAGTCTCTGTTGCCAGGAGGTTCTGCTCCCAGCAAGCACTCCCTGCCGGGGCCACGTGCTGCAGTACGCGGGGGCGGCTGGCTCCTTGGCATCTGGCCACTGCTCCTGCCCGTGTGCTGGGCCTTGGCCAAGCCCCCTGGCATGGAGGCAGGATTCAGCATTCGTCCCTCCCAGCCCCAGCCCTACCAGGGCTTGAGCCCGGATGTGCAGGGAGGGAAGGAGCAACGATGTAGCCCCTTGCTTTTGTCCCGGCTCCAGGGCCCGTTGTGTAGTCAGCCCTTCTCTCCCCCAGAAGGGGGGCTTGGGCAGGGGCAGGTGTGAGGCTCTACCTGGAGCCGGGTGGGCTCAGCCGTGACCTGGCTGTGGCTCCGAGGGAAAGGAACAGGCAGGCCAGCTGCGCGGGAGGGAGGTTACACAAACATTCCTGGCTCCTGGAAAGGAAGTGGAGATTAACCAGCCCCCCTTGGGGCCTGACTGGAGGTGCCGGATGGCCGGTGCTCTGCCTTTCACCCGGCCGTTCCCAAACCTGCCAGAGCCTGGCGCTCACACAAGGGCCCCTGTCCTGCAGGCAGAAGGCAAGGGGGGCAGGGGCGGAGAGCACAAGGCGAGCGCCTGAGCCCTGCAGAGCCTGGCTGGAGGGAACACAGCAGGGCCCGGGGGGGAGAGGAGCTTGTCGGGGCAGGAAGGAGCTGGGCTGAGGGGCCCTCTGTCCGTGGGAAGGCAGGTACCAGCCCGGCTGCTGCAGGCCAGTGGGGTGATGGGAGCACGGGCCCCAAAACGACAGGGGTTCTGGGGCGTAGCCAGCCTTGGATTCCTGCCCCATCCCACCCAGGGTGCCCCCAATAGCAGCTTTTCTCCAAAGCTCTCACGTCCCCAGAGGCTTTATCCTCCCTTCGGAGTGACTCCCAGGTCCCGATGCCTGGGGCTGGGCCGGCTAACCCCACCCTCCCCACTGCAAAAGCCAAGGCAGGAAAGAACAAGCTGGGACCAGAGGGAGAGTCGAAGCCAACGTGAATAGTGGGCTGGGCGATGATGGAGGGAGGGGTGGAGTGAGCCAGCGCGAAGACTGGCAGAGGGGAGAGAGGCGAATGCCCCCCTGGCTCAGGTTGGCTGACTTGGCTCAGCAGAGGAGCTGACGTCGTAGGGTGAGGCCCCGGATTTCGCGTGCGTAGCCTCATGCAGACGGGAACCTAGCCTCGCCTCCTGAGGCCCGCTCCCCAGGCCCCAAGCTCCCTCGGAAGGAGGGGAGCGCGATGGAGAGGAAAGACTTGGATGGAGACTCCTGAGTCAGACACATCCCGGCTTTGCTTTCTGCTCTGCTCTTCCTCCTCAGTCCCGCTCCTTCCCAGCCCGATTTTCCTGCTGGCCCGTTCTGTCCCTGCGGCCTGGGGCATGCAGGGTCCCTGGGCTGGGGGCTGGGAGCTGGGCCAGGATGAATGATTCACATCTGAGGAGTTCCAGTAAGTGCTCAGGAAATGGGGTACAGGGAGGAGCCAGCTAGGGTCACGTCTTAGCCCAGCTGTCCTAAACCAAAGGGAACGGGAGTGGGGAGCCCACACAGCCCCATGCCCTGGCGGCCCTGGTCTATGCTAGGGCTGTAACTCACCAACAGGGCGGCTCCACCCTAGGTCAGACCCCACAGTGGTATGAACACTTGAGCCAGGTCTGCATTGCAGCCTACAGCAAAGCTAGCCCCGTGGTGAATTGTGGGACTCCTCGGCCTCTGGGCAGTCAGAGAGCCTAGCAGGAGGAGACCCAGGAAGCAGAGGCAGGAGCTGGGATTTGCAGGGAGTTGCCCTGTGACTGTATGCAGCCTTTGTGTGAGGGGATGGCGTGGCGGGACGGAGTGTATAGCCTGGAGCGAGACGGGGGCCGTGTTCGCTTTACCCTGGCAGCTCTGCTACCGCAGCTTCGCTGCTGTTCCAGCCCCGTGCTCCTGCCTCTGCCAAGGGGGCTCACTCCCTACCCGTCGCGCTCCGTGCGCTGCCCCCGGGACCTCCACAGCCCTGCCAGCAATAACAACCGGCTCTGCGCTGCCAGGAACAACACTCGTTTGCAATTCTCCCGGCACCTGCCAGCCCAGCTCCTCCAAGGCCCCTGTGCGGGTGCATATCGTTCACGCTGTACCTCTGGCACTGAGGTTAAGGGCCCGCTACATTCGTGGGAGTCTTCACGTGGGTTTTGGATCAGGCCACGTTACCATCTTTCCCCAGCATGCACCTCACTCCTGACCGGCAGCTCCATTGTAACCCAGGCTGGGCTTTCCAAAGTGGCCTACAAGAGGAAAGCGCCCAAACCCTATTGCCACTTTAAAAACAAAAAACCAGCCCTCGACTCTAACTTGCAGCATCCCCATCTGTTGCGGTACTGGACCCCTCCCTACCCTGTCCATGCACTTCAACCCTGATCTGCAGTCCCCCGCCCTCCAGAGGCGCAAGAGCCGTGCTGTATCTGAACCCTCTTTCTAATCCCCTTGGGCCTTCCTCAACCACCCCAGCTGGCTGTGGGAGGGGCTGCCCTGCTCTCTGGAGACTGTGCCTTCCCACCTCTCTCGTTCGAGCTCTGTGTTGAGCCTCTCTCTGCAGCTTCAGGCCTGCACACGGGCAAAGTAGCCAGCGTGCAAGATTAGGACCTGGAGTCCTGGGCAGATAGTGAATTATATCATGAGGCCCGTGGGTCCAGATAAGTGGCTCAGCCCAGCATCTCTTGCTAGCAGGCACCCTCTCTCTCAGAGCCCTGTATTTACCCAAGAGGGACACTTCTCACCTCCCCCGCCCCCTCCCCGCCTCTATATGCCTCCTGCTTGACAAGCCCTGACATTTGCTCACGGTGATCCTATGCTACCTGGGATGCTGTGGCAGAAGGCAGGTTTTGCCAGGTAAGAGAGAGTATCACAGACTCTGCCTTCGTGGGCAGCGGGGAAAGGTGGGGTTGTTCGATGGAGCTGGCTATCTTGATGTGAAACCCTAGAAGCAAGGTGCTATGGTTTTTACCTGGATGCAGCTAACCAAGATCAACCCTCTACAAGCCCCAGGCTATACCTTGATGTAAACCACACCTCCTTGTTTGCAGTGAAGACATAGCCTTAGCAATACAATCGACTGTGAAGTGGGTAAGCCAATTCCTGGCGATGAGCAGGACGTGCCAGGCTCCCTGCAGTACAGCAAGAGCCCCTCTTCTCTTCGAGAGGAAAAGGCAGGGCCATGCATAGCTGGTGTTTCACGCCACGGGGCGCAATCACATGTGCACAAGAGGGGAATACTCTGCTTTAGCCAAAGGAAGCTCCTGCGCTAGCCTTCTGCTTTTCGTTAGAGGTGTACAATCTGTATTCCAGCAGGCAGCATGCTTCACTGAGTAGGGCTACGGGCTGGGAAGCCTGAGCTCCGTTTCTGGCACTATGTTGCAGCATGACCTTGGGTAAAACACATAAACCGCCCCCTGCCTCAGTTTCCCCACTTGCAAAATGAGAGCGATGCTGCTTGCCTGGCTATGGAGCCATGAGGTCTATGCATTGGCAGTACTGGCGGAGCATTAGAAACCGCTGCCTCCTTTCCTTGCGCTGCAGGCTTTGACTGTCCGGCGGCGAGGGGCTGGAAAGGCACGTCACACACTGAGAGCCGAGCTTCTGTTTCGGCACTTGCCTTATTGAGTTTGCCAGAGCAAAGACTTTGGCAGGAGGCTGTTGGACGAGAGGAGGGACAGACTCGACACATGCTCCAAGCACTCCCGTCGGAAGGTTCTCAAGAGGGAAAAGGGAAGCAGTAGGAAGAAAGAAGTGAGAACAAAACTGTGAGATTCCAGGGTTCCTGCAGGGATCATTGCTGGGGAATTACCGGCCTGGAAAGGAAGATGATTTATGGCCACTCAGTTCCCCTGAAAGGTCCATTTGCTACTAGAAAGTGCTGTTCAGCCACACAATGAGCAGGCTCGGGGGCAGAGGGGGGAAGCGTACGAACATAATGCTCATAAAACAGGAGACTGGAGTGAAGTTCACACTTTAAAACACTCGCTTTATTTAAAAAAAAACCCATAAGCATTTCTCCCTGAGGCTGCGGAACTGCTGTCAGCATCTGCAGTGCATGGAATGAAGGGTGTTAATGGGATCAGAGATGGGCAGAGAACAGAAAAGCAGCTGCTGGTGTCACCTAGGTGTGCCAGGATTCTGTACCCACCTATCTCCACCAGCAGCCAGTCAAGGTGCTAACTCTGGGACTGTATAGGCCACGTAGGGGTCTTAGCTCCGTGTTCAGACATGTAGCATGTGTCTGAGAGACTCTCTCTTCGGACTGCCCTGTCTGGCTCTTGTATCAGCGGGTGAGCAGAGCTGCTTGGAAGGAAACAGAAATATCACGAACGTTTGGAAAACTCTCTCAGTTAGTTGTGTTTCCCAATGAGCGGATCTATTTGTGTGCTGACATTTTCAGGGCAATTTTTCCCCCGTCCAAACATTTTCTCTTTTTGAAAATCATACCTCTCAAATGAAAGGTTTTGATCTTCTGAAATCTAATAAAATAAATGTTTGTCTTTGAAAATGTTTGATTTTTGTAAAAATTACCAGTGGGAACAAAATACCAAGGGAAGTGGTGGATTCTCCATCTCTGATGTCTTCAGATCAGGATTGGATGCCTTCTGGAAGATATGTATTAGTCAAACACAAGTAACGGGGCTCAGTACAGGAGTAACTGGAAGAAATTCAGTGTCCTGTGATAGACAGAGATCAGATTAGATGATCTAATGGTCCCTTCTGGCCTGGGGCCCTGTCTACGTTAGAACTACCTCTGATGGAGTTGCAGTGGTGAGCCATTTTTCATAACAAAGACTAATGCAGACCCAGCCTTAATCTGGCCCAAACCATAGCACTGAGCCAGCAATCTCTCAAACCCCAGATGCTAAGCATCTACAATGCCATCTGCTTTCCCCACTCTGTGCTTCTCTGGTTTTAGCTGTTTTGGGAGAGGGCAGCTTTCTGCTATCTCCATCATCGGGGTGGCAGCTGTACATTATGTGGGAAATACTTCTCTTGTCTGCCCTAACTGACCCCCCAGTAGCACTTCGTTTAGGGTGGATTAGTTTCTCTGACAGATATATTTATTGCATTTTTGTTGTGGGAAGCCAGAATCTTGGCAATTTGAGGGCGGCAATGTCTAGACAATGTGGTGAGACAATAAAAAGTCAATAAGGAGAAGAATGTTGACGTTGCTGAGATTCTTAAGCAGAACCATGGAGAGAAATTTTTTGGAATTTATGATTGCAATTGTCTGGGAAGACCCCACTTGAAGGTTTGAATTATGTATGTATGGTATATGTGGGGATATAACGGTATGAATCCATAAAAATCTCCTTTTGTCCTCTTATTTGATTGGAGGAAACAGCATCATGTGATCTTTATAATTGTGCAAGATTGTCCAGGAAACTCAGACAATATATCACACAGATCTAGGTACCATTTTTCTGCACATGTTCAGGAACGCCATGCTTTCAAGAAACAAGATGGCCAACACAACAGAATTGCTGAGCATTTCTAAGTACAGTTTGTACCATTCTTATTTATTTTGAAAATGTGCTTTAAAAAATAGTGACTGTTTCCTTGAGTAAAAGCCATGCAAAATATTTCTTTAATTTCTGTACCCTGATGGAACAATACTCAATTGCAGTACTCTTTCTAACCCTAGGGTAATATTATGCCCTTGCTGTGTGTTTATATAGGCATGTAGTGTGTAATATATATAACCCTGATGCAATCATATGCAATTTATATATTTTCCTTTAACCATGTTTATCATATAAATATCTTATTTTGAAGATGTTATAAATTATATATTATCATAAGTTGATGTATGACTAATATATTTTCCAAAATATGACTGTAAATATGAGTCATACATTTGCATGATATCCCTTTGAATTTAAATATAAAAAATGATCTAAGAAGTAAAATAGATTTTAAATGTCAAAATATAGATCTCAAAAATTTGTTTCTGCCATATGGGGATTATTGCCTTCAAACTGGATTTACGTCAATGGTGACTTTAGAATGGCTGGAATTAACAGAGTTTTCTACATTTTGGTTTTAAACAAGAAAAATGAAGAAGAAGAAAAGAATGAAACAATTGACTCCTGATCTTGCAAAGACTTACACGTGTGTGTAACTTTACTCGTACGAGTATCTGAGTTTTGGGTAGTGGAGCCTCACATTAATACAATTTGGGTTTGTCAACTAATTTTTGTAACGCGCAGTTCCACACCAATAGATGACTCTGCCGAAGTTGTCGCGTAGGGTCCCATGTTTGTTATCTCCTCATGACTTCCAAATCATTTCGGGAAAACATGATTTCACTTATATCTCCCAGCCCTTCCCAGAAGTAAAAGGATTAAAAAAGCAGTTTCATATTTATACTCGGCATATCTGCCGAAGGTTGCTGATTGGGTGATTTAAGAAGGTTTCATGTTTGCACAGTCATTTTTCAGATCTGTAGGAGTGCCCTTTTACACCATAGTGTTCCTGTACCCAGCGCTGGCTGGCTCTTACATGAGCAGACTTTCTAATGAGTCCCTTGCCTCCTTCTTTTTACAAGGCTTTCATGACTTCCTGAAAGCCTGATCCTGCAAAAACTTGCACATCTGACTAACTTTATTCACGAGAGTTGTTCTACCGGATTCATTGATTAGCCAGATCTGGAAAGTGGGGTGAATTTTGTGGGTGCTGCTAAACGAGGAGCTATTGCAAATAACTAAGAGCATTGGGAAGCAATGGAGAAAGGGAAAGTTTGGGTAGAAAATCAAGGAAAACGTCATGCCAAGGAGACGCACTGAGCTGTGGAATAGTCTCTAAGGGAAATGATGGAAGGCTAATTGCTCTGGTCATTGAAACCTAGGTATGGCCTACACTTATCATTTAGCCCAACATAGCTACAGCACGCTGGGGTGAGAAAACTCTATCCCCTGAGCACCGTAGCTTGGAGCCTTGCGACACGAACCTGATGGGGACCCAGCCACAGGTGCCGGGTCTGTGAAAGGTGGGAAAACAACCGACCCTCTTGGGCTCAGGTCAGGTTGGAGTCAGGTCTCCAGTGGGGTAGGAGAAACGGCAGCTGCATGACCCACTCCAGCTGGCCACTGCCACCTTGCTGCGCCATGTGTGCTATGGAGTGAGTGTGCAAGAAGTCACTGTGCCTCTCTCTCCATGGCATGCGCCCAGGGCAG
Source organism: Eretmochelys imbricata (assembly GCF_965152235.1). Taxonomy (NCBI): domain Eukaryota; kingdom Metazoa; phylum Chordata; order Testudines; family Cheloniidae; genus Eretmochelys; species Eretmochelys imbricata. The sequence goes on along the minus strand of NC_135579.1, from coordinate 6,842,310 downwards.
CAGGCAGTGCAGCCACTGCCTGACCCCGGGGGCAGGAGGAGGGGAGCCAGCCTCATGGGAGGAAGAGGTGGTGCTGCAAACTCAGGTTTTGAAGGAAGGGTCGGGTCAGAAAACAACTAGACCCATTTGGGGTCAGACAGGTGGGCTTGGGTCCGGGTCAGGCCTAAAAATGAGGCCTGAGCAAATTCTACCATAGCCGTGCCGACCTAAGCCCTTGTGTGGATGCAGCTGGCAGGCTTCTGTCGACTAGCCACCGTTTGTTGGGGAGGTGGTTTTCCTACAGTGATGTCACAGTGGGCTGCGTCTACACTACAGGGTTACACCGATGTAGCTATGGCGCCGTTGCTAGGCTGCTCTAGTCCTCATAGCATAGGCAGGTCCCTAGACTGGACAAAGTACTAGAACATATGCAGTAGAAAGCCACCTTGCTCCGGGAGTGGATGGCCCTAAAGGGCTTTCCCATCAACGAAGGAAAATAGGACTGGAAGGGACCTCCTGGGTCATAGAGTCCAGACCATTGCTATCACAGGCAAACCTGTCCTCTCATCCTATTCAGAAACCTCTCAAGTTCCATCTTAACTCCATCTCTTAACTCCTGTGACACTCTGATCCCCAGGGAGTGTGGGCTCAGGCCGGGGACGTCTCTCTCACCCTCAGGAAGGAGACGTTTCTAGTGAGGGGTCATCTCCATTGTGAGGTGGTCCCAAGTGACAGAAATCCTTCCAAGCCCCTCCGAAATCCAGAAAGGTCTGGCTTAGACATAATGGTCCCGGCATGTCCATCCCTGGGCATCTATCTGACTCCCAGTGGGAGTGAGGGTGACGGCAATTGAGTGATGAGTTGGTGGAACTGTCTGAAGGGCCTTGGTTTGTTTGCTCGCTACCCTATGTTTCCTACAGGCCCGTAAATGAAAGGATTCTGTCAGAGAGAGATGGGCCAACAGGGCTTTTCGATCCCTTTTCCTCGTCAGTGCAGAACTACTCCCAGCAGTGTTCTGGGGCTCCCGGTAGAGTCTCGTAAAGGGCGATGGCAGAAGGTGTGGAGATGCTGCCCCCAGCTGGGTGCGGAGGTCCCTGCCCGCTCTGTGCCTCGGAGCCAGAGAGGCAGTGATGCCCTGGCCCTGCCATACCGACCCCTGGCAGTCCCCCTGCTGACTGGAAAGAGCAGGGCTGGTCCCCATGAGCAAGGTACCTAGTACAACGCCCTCACATCAGCCTGAGGGAGCATCAGCAGTAACACGGCCATAGCACCGTGTAATTTATGGGCTGAAATCTCCTTCCCGCCCCCACCACTGCCCCCCGTCTAACTCCCGCCCTCACCACCTGCCATTCCCTGCTGCTGAGGTGAAACATATGCTTCTCTCACAAGAAGCCATTGTCCCTCCCAACGCCGCTTATTAAAGCCACGTGTTGGAATGGACTCCGGACCTGGAGTCGTGCCTGGTCATTAACTCGCCAAAAGCCTGGAAAGAACTGGGGCGCAATTTCCTCCTTTCTGTCCTGCCTGGCTCTCGTCAACTGCTGCCTGCAGAGGAGTCCCAAGTGGACAGCAGAGACCCCTTCCTCAGACAGGGGCCCATGGCTCCGTTTGGAGCTGGCCTGCTTCTGAGCCCTGGAAATGCCGCAGTAACGAAACATCTGACTCGTCACCTGAAGGCCTCTTCCCTCTTGTATCTTCTCCAGACCCTATTTCGGGTGGTGAGTCTCACTTTGTGGCCCATGTTCCTCCTTTCCCCGGATGTAACCCTGGGTTTGGTGCTCCTATTCTCAAAGGCTTGGCCCAGGAGGGTAGCTCACAGGTGCAAGGTGCCTGCAACACTTGTTCTGCTGGAGGGTCCACAACTCAGGAGCTGGGTGGAGTTGGCCTCGGAAAGCACAGGCCCACGGTGCTCAAGAAATGTGCTGGTACAGAATATCTCCCAGACCGTCTCTGCCTGCTCTTGGTGGACCCTATTAAGGAGGCAGTGGTACTGGTGTGCACACTGCCAGCCTTCCCCCTCCGAGTGACTTGCCCTTGGGGGCCAATGGCAGCTCTTGTGACACACAGAGCCGGAGTGAGTCAAACCCTTTGTCTCCTCCCCTTTGTTTCTCCCCGTACCTCATGTTACCATCCCCTCTTTTGCTGCCTAGTTCTCTCTTCCTTCCCTTCCCAGTGTGTCCTTAACCTTTCTGCATAACAAGGCAGCTGGGCCAGGTGCATTTCACAAAGATGGGATCTGCAGCTGACAGCAAAGCCTGATACTGCTTTCCACAGAGAAGGCCTGAGCCAGAAGCCTGGGTCCAAACACGCCCAAACACGAAGTTCAGAGCTGAATCCAAACGTCCCAGCGCTCTCTGTGAGAGGAGGCGGGCTGACCCGTGTTTCGTATCGCCCTACAACATGCCGCACTGAGCATGTGTGAGCAAACTTGCTTCCTACCACCCAGCACCCAATGGCTTTGCCATGAGAATGCTCTGGAGGCAAGAACAGGGGAAGGATGAAGGGAGAGAGATTTGCTCTCCCTCACTGCACAAGCCCGTCCTGGGCACCAGATCAAATAGGAGCAATTCTAAAGCACAGCCAGGCCATTCAGTGAAGTGAAGAGGAGTCCTGGGTCCGAACACGGAGCTGCACTCTGTTGGCTCAGCACCGTTCCCTCACAAACAGGGCATTATCCTGGGATTGTGAGCGGTCACAGAACTGGGCTCCTGGCTACACTTGTCCGGAAGGGTTGGAGCGATCAACTCCAGTTACAGAACTCTTCCGCCGGGAACTGGGTCCTTCGGGTGCCCACAAAGAGGGCTCACTGGAGGTAGCCTTTGAATGGAAAGAACCACCCTTGGGAGCAGCCCCCTAAAAAGCCGTGGGAGAGGCCCCCAGAGAGTCAGAGCTGGAGCAGGCAGCCAGCCTGGAGCTGACTGGTGGAGAGGGAGAGAACCTGGCAGTTGCTCCTAGCAGGTCCTGCTGCAGGATTGAAAAGGGCTTTGAAAGGCTCAGGCCCCTGGATTCCCTTGGCGTGCTAGCACCGATAACTCTCTTCCAGGGGGGAAGCCAGCTTCTGAGGAGGGAAGAAGTGCACAGCAGGGCCAGACGCCACATTCCCACCCCATCTGTAATAACACGAAGCGTCTAGACGCCGGAGTGTGAAACATTGACTGGCATTGTTCATCCAAAACAGCCCAGTTGCCAAGCTGGCAAGAGCTTGTACCAATCCCCTGACTGGGGGGTGCTGGGACAGGAAGGCGGCCCAGTGTGAATGCTGGAAGAGGGGGCTCCCTGGACGGGGTGGGGAGGAGCAGAGTCAGTTTCTTGACTTTTTTGAAGCCTGCTCCATCTGCAGAGCAATCCCTTTAAAGAAACGCCGTTCCAATTCTGCAAGGGCAAATTTCGAGGTGGTTTTTTTTTGGTGGTGTGATCAAGGGCGTCCTGTGACGTGAGATGGGCCCCCGACAGGGAGAGCTCCTTCTCCAGCTTACTAGCAGCTGGAGCAGAGAGACAGGCCTTTTGCAAGGCTCTGCTAAGTACACACATATGCTTTCTACAAGCTGCAGCAAGCCAGCGCGATTCTTTTGAGCTCACCATTAACCCTTTCATCAAAACGGCTCGCACTTCGGCTGCTGCTCTTTGAAGCCTCACTCCTGCGAGGTGGGGAACTCCTTCATCTCCTGGTGAAGTTAGGACCCGAAAGCCTCCCTCTTTTACCATTACCTTCCGTGCTTAACGCATACCTGAAAGCCAGAGTGACTCTTCTGAATGCACATGGAACTCACTGACCATAAAATAAAAGGCAAATGGGGGAATGGTGGACCCGCTCAGTGGCTGCTTTCTGCCATTCAGATCCTTCTGTGATGTTGTAGCCCAGCGTTTGTACCCACATGGGAGGGATGGTGGTCACCCCAGTGCGGAATTGTGACACCAATGATGGGTACAGACAGAAGCCAGGGCATCGAATAGAATTCTTGGGGAGCCGAGTGGAAAGGGGTTTCGGAGGGAATCCCAGCACTAGTTAGAAAAGAATAAGTGTGTGACATAGCACGGGAAGCAGCAGGGAAGGGAAAGGAAACCCAGGCAAGGAGTAGCGAACCGATCAGTCGGGTTTTGGCAAGTTTCGTTTTTTTTAAAACGACTCTTTGTGTGGCTAGAGTAGGTTAATTTTGGAATATTTGTTACAGAGCCTAGTTAAACTGAAACACTCAATGGGAAAAGAGTAGCGAGCCAAACCCCGAGCTGCTTCCCCACAAAACAGACAATCTTCAGTGGTTCAAATAAACCGGAGCCCCAGATCTACCCCGCTGTTGGGTTTCCAGAACAACTCCTGACTGCCGTGATTTGGGATGTGCAAAATCTCTTCTGCTTTTGCCTGGCTCTATGTGATTCAGAGAGGAGCCACGCCCAGTATCAATTTGAAACCCACCCACTTTCCTCAGTGCTTTGGGGTTTGAATCATACAGATGCTGGAACTGAACCACCCTTGGTTTGGGCTTTACACAACAGAAAACAGAGCAAGGCGTTGCAAAATCTGAACCACTGTGAGTATTGCCTGTCTCCATAGCTCCTGTGATCTTCACAAAGCTCCCACGTTACAGCAAGGCACTCACATTTCTTTGGGGAGCTAAATTTACAAGGCTCTTGGAGGTCTCAGGAAGAGCTGAGCAAGGCAACAGCCGGCAATGTTACTCCCTTTGAATAATGCAGTGAAATACAAGGGGAACCCAAACAGAGCTCACTATATGAAGGGCAATTTCAGGATCACAAAGACATGATGCAAAACTTCTAAGCACCTCATTGAACCACCCAAAATGCGCTTGAATAAAACCGAATGCAGCTGTGAAACAAGCAAGGTTCAAAGTGCAAAGAAATCAGCTTTCTAAGGCCTAGTCTACCCTAGAAAAGCTTTGACGGTGTAGCTATATCAGCAGACTCCTTTGTAAAATAGATGGGATCTTACTGGGAACCTGCATTTGACCACCCCTGCACCTTGAAGGGGGCTGTTGAATTCCAGCCCCCAAACCCAGATCCGACTATGCTAGCTTGTTGCTGTGGTTTAGTTTCATTTCAGTAGTGCCCAGGCCCCCCAGTCAGACCAAGGGTCCTTTTGTGCTGGTACAAATACACAATAAGACGCAGTCCCTGCAACATGGAGTTTGCAGCCAAAGGCCCCAACCTTTTAATTGATTCACCGATTCTAAAGCCAGAAGGGACCATTGTGATCGTCTAGGACAGGGGTTCTCAAACTTCATCGCACCGCGACCCCCTTCTGACAACAAAAATTACTACATGACCCCAGGAGGCGGGGGCTGAAGCCTGAGCCTGCCTGAGCCCCACCGTCCTGGGCAAGGGGACCAAAGCTGAAGGGCTTCAGCCCCAGGCAGGGGGCCTGTAATTTGAGCCCCGCTGCCCAGGGCTTAAGTCCTTGGCCTTCAGCCCCATGCAGTGGGGTTCAGGCTTCGGCCCCGGGCTGCAGCATGTCTTAGACAGCCCTGGTGACCCCATTAAAAAGGGGTTGTGACTTTGGGGTCCCAACCTACAGTTTGAGAACCCCGATCTAGTCTGACCCCCTGTAGAACACAGGCCGTAGAACTTCCCCAAAATAATTCCTAGAGCAGAGCTTTTAGAAAAAACATCCAGTCTTGATTTAATAATTGTCAGTGATGGAGAATCCACCCTGACTCTTGGTAAGTTGTTCCAGTGGTTAATTACTCTCACTGTGAAAAATGTAACCTTATTTCCAGTCTGAATTTGTCTAACTTAAACTTCCAGCTGTTGGATCATGTTAGGCCTTTCTCTGCTAGACTGAAAAGCCCAGTATTAAAGATTTGTTCCCCTGCTAGGTACTTACAGGCTGTGATCAAGTCACTCCTTAACTGTCTCTTTGTTAAGCTAAATAGATTGGGCTCATTGAGGCTATCACCATAAGGCAGGTTTTCTAATCCTTTAATTGTTCTCCTGGCTCTTCTCTGAACCCTCCCCAATTTATCAACATCCTTCTTGAAACTGGGCCAGTGCAAAGATTCTCTAAAGTCCGTGGAGCTTTTTGAAGGATCAGGACCTTGGTTAAGACAAGACACAGCACGTAGGTGTTAAGACAAATGGAGGGGGTGGGAGAGGAAGGAGACAGGACCATGACAGAGCTGGGTTGTAGCTTGACCAGCGCCGTGCACAATTCCCAAGTTTCAAGCCTTTTTTTGTTTTCTTTTTGGCTGGTGCCTTTGCTAATTTCCAACAAGGCTTACCTGAAAATCAAGCTCTTTGTTTCTAAGAGGTCCTCTGTACTTGCTGCTTATGCTTATTCCCCACCAGACGGCTCTTTGGGGCATCAGGCAGTGTTGCCTAATGGGTCGAACACTAGACTGGGAGTCAGAAGACCTGCATTCCATTCCCAGCTCTGCGACTAGCCTCCTGGCTGCCCTTAGGCAAGTCATGTCCCTGTGGCATGCCTCAGTTTCCCCATCTGTAAAGATGGGATGATGATGATATCGACCTGCTTTGTAAGGCACTAAGAGATCTACTTATGAAAAGTGCCATAGGTGACCTAGGTATTATCATTATCCCACAGCAGCTAACAAAGTGATGCTAACCAAGATTAGATCTGTCAGCTCCTCTGTACATGAAGGAAAAATTTTCAAGGGGACACTGTAGCTAACCTGAGTTCAGCTCCACTGGTGTTAGAAACGCTAGCATAGATAGGTCATCAGCTGCTGGCACCATTTTCAGCACCCTGTTGGTTAGCCTGGGCTGTGCAATTGTCATGAGGTTACCTTTGTGATAGCTATCGCTGCAGAAAATTCAACTTGTAAAAAAATATGACCATCGTGTGGGTGTTCAGTGCAGTGCTGGACTTTGAATGCACATCGTTGTCAGGACAGAATAGGCGTGGCTTTCCCCGCATTCAGCTTTGCAGATCTTCGGGTGACAGGTTACTTCGCCTTCCCTCCCCACTGCTTCTCCTCACCAACTTGGAATCACTGTGTCAGGTGCTTCCCCAGCAGCTGCAAGCTGGTCAGCCTCCAAAAGTCAGAGCCTCCTCCTCCTCTCTCTTGCCCGCGCAACCTGGCATCTGTGCAAATCACACAGCCATGCAGCCCCCTTAAAAACCAAACCAACCCATTTTTACCAGACCACCTGCGACACCCCAGCCCCTAGCGGGCCCAGCAGCACGTCCATAACACGCACGCTGAGCTGGCTAACAGGGTTTCATATTCTGCCTGGATGTGTGTGGATTCTCCGGCCTCTTTCCATAAATACCACATGACAAGTGTGGAGGGAGACTTTGCCTCCCCCATGGGCCGGCAACAAATTACTGGTGTGTAGTCTCATCCTTTCCATGTAATGTTATGCCACTCTTCCGTTGCTTGAGGCCAAGTCATAGTGGGCCATTGACAAGACAGGGATGTTTGCAGTAATACCCAATGATTTTGGAGAAATTGTCTAATACTCCAACTAACTTGCCAGAAGGGCTTTCGAGCAAAGAGGAGAACCTCAGTGCATGCAGAGCCGAATGAGCAGTCCTTCATAAGAACGAAGTCTACAAGACTGAGTATTGGCCTCTCAAAGGCAAAGTGGGATAAACCACTAGCCTTTCATCTGGGGAGACCTACGAGTGGCAGGAGTTTGGTGTGTCTTTCTAATCCCTGGTGGAGTTTATTCTTATGACAAAGCCACTTCATGAGCGATGGTCCAGACGGACCCATGCAGGACTGTCAAACGCCCACGGGCAGCACGGAGAGCAAGAGCTAAGCTGGTGTCGAGTGCTGTTGAACATGGCACCCTTCGTGCTGCCTTACGTCATAATAATAATCAATAAGCTACAAAATAAAAGGCTGCTGGATTTTCTTGCGCTTAGAAATGATTTTTTCACTTTCTCCAGTCGGGGGGGATTGGCTTATATTGTCCGGCTGGTGTCGACTCTCTGTGCCAATGCCAGTGAAAGTCAACCAGTTGCCGGGTAAACAGTGCCAGTGGTGTGTGGCGCAATCGGTCAGGCTGCACCGCAGCGGGAGCCTGCCAGCCCGGGTTGACAGTCTTGCGCTAGCTCGGCTGGAGCTAGGAAGCTAAAAGTAGCAGTGTGGACATTGCAGCTCTTGCGGTGGCCCAAGCCAGCCACCCGGGTTCGGACCCAAGCGGTCGGGTAGGCTGGAAAGCCCAAGCTGCTGTCTGAGCCACACTAGCCAGGCTGTTATTTTTAGCGTGCTACCTTGAACCCCGCTAGTATGAGTCTGGCCACTTTCTGGGAGGTGCCCTCCCGGGCTTCATGCTGGGGAATGGCGGGAGGCATTAGTTTGCCTCCTGGTGGGTGGGATAAGGCATTGCAAGTAGATGGCAGCCATGCACTTCCCTTCAAAATCCCATCTTCCCTCTCATTCTACCTGTGGAGCATGGGGAGGGGCTGGAAAGCCCAGCCTGCCGGACCCGCCGACAGGCTGCAACGTCCTTTGTGCTTAAGACACTAGTGCACACTTGGAAGTGATCCCCGTTCCCACCTTTCCTTTGCACTCTGAGAAATCGCTGGGGCCTGTTCTTAGTCTCTCTCATAACGGAGAACATTGAAGGCAAAACACACATTTCTTTGAACTGTCTCCATGCCCGCATGGTCTCTCTTCCATCCATTGCTTTGGCCCATTTAATGTCACCCCCAAACACGCCTGCTTGTTTCCAGATCTGCCCTGTGGAAATTCAGAGACACTTGTGAGTAGCCAATGGCCCCCAGAAGGGAGAAAGGACAGAGGCACCGACCAAAGCTGGAGGTGGGACAACAGATGGGGAATGCAGACTTGTAATTATTTAAAGAGGAAGCGAAGGGCAATTTATTTTCAGATTCTTCTAAAGCAGGAATGTGCTGAGCTGATATCTTCCCAGAGGGAGAGACTGATGGGGTGGGGGGAAGATAATTAATATTTCTCCTTTGCTGTTGAAAAGAAAATGAAAAACTACCCTCCATGTCCCGCTTCCCCTGATCCTTTCCAGAGCCAGGGGACGTCTGGCCAGGCCTGGGTTTGAAGTGCCCCCTCCCCATTCCTTGTACCAGCGCTGGCTACAGCATGACAATAAATGGACCGGAAAGGATGCTCCGTTACTCTGGAATGCCCACAGTTCTCCATGCGCCATGCACGCTCACACCAGCCGGGCTCAGACGGGTGATTGATGGCATCGCTGTTGGAGCGGAGGGAAAGGAGGATCCCACTGCTAGCCATAACAGCTAGGCCTGGATTCTTTCCAGCAGCCAGATGTTCTGAAACAGCAGCCTTCAGTGTCTCAAGGTGGGGAGAACAGGCCAGGCCAGCCAGTTCCCAGCTGCCCAGGTTTGCAGAAAGCTGGTAAAGTCAGGGAGTGGGAGTGGCTGAGATCCTGGGAAAAGACCCCCTTTGTCTCCTGGCTCGCATCCTTACAGGTAAGACATTGTGCTTCCCCTGCTGTTCCATGGTAGTTTGCCAGCACTTGTTCCATGCTGAGGAATAATGCATGAAAAGGCACCCTAGCCCCGGTGAACAACAGCAGGAATCACCCTTCCTCCCACTCCACCCTTCATTTGGGAGTACTGGGTGCCACATTCCTCAGCAATGTGAACTCACAGTTGCCCTTGCCCTCATTTTCATCTGGTGCATCTAGGAATGGGAAGCCCTTGGCACACGGCCTCTCCACAGTCAAGGGTTCTTCCAGACCCTCATTCGATTAGCTACAGGGATCCCACCTTTGTGCCATCAGGTACCAGGTGACTGGTGTCAGGCTGGGGTGTGTCTTATCGACACCCAGTTTTACCTCCTCTCCTCCCGCTTTTAAAAGCCTCTCCTTTCCCCTTCCATCTCTGCAATTAACCCCCTTCGTGCTGCGCTTCACACTAGTGAGCACCTGCTTTGTTTGGTTTTATAAATCTCATTCTTTTGAGTGCAATTTCTACTATTAAAATGAATCCCTGCAGCAACTGGTGCCCTGTGCTGGGGTGAGGGGGGGTATGTTGTAATTGACAAAGCAGAAATTAGTGTCGCCAGGGCACCTGATTCCACAAGCGGGTGCTCAAATCAGCACTCAGGTTGTGCCCCGGTGCTCGTTTTATGTAGCGTTAGCATCCCGAGATGGAACTGGATACGCTCATCCAAGCACCCCAAAGTGAAAACGGCTCCCTGCCATGTGCCACACACAGCCATGTGTCTATTTATAGATGACACACACACACACACACTCACCCCTGCCCCATCGGGGCAAACGGGCACGCTTCTCTGACAGCTGTGCACGCACACACAGAGAGACCTAACTTGTGTTCGCTGTCCCAGATGCACACAGTCCCATCTCTCCAGCACTCACTATTGTACACACACGGGCCTAGTCAACGCCCCCCAACCCTACACACGCCCTCGGTGAGTACATACAGACCTCCATGCATCAAACCCCTCTGAATGAGCCAGAATAAATAGTTTATGGTAAATGACCAGAGCTAATAATTATAAAAATCTGCACTTATGACCCCAAGACAAGAAATGGTTTCCAAGCAGCTGGTGAACACGTGACCTAGTGTATTGCTGCAGGCTCTGTTCAGTCTGCTGGAATCGTTATGTCCCAGGGTGTGGAACAATCTCGGTACATAAGGCTATGAGGGGAGAGTTCGGGAGCAGTCCCAGAGCTCTGATTCATTACGCTGGACGAGGCCAGAGGTCTGATTTTTCTCCCACTGGCTTCGGCGAATGGGAGTTGCTCGTACCTTGCAGGGAAGCAAACTGGGTTGCAGATGTGCAGCCGAGGCCAGATCTGGGGTGGTCTCCGAAGCCCTGCTTAGGGGGCTGTCGGAAGTTGCATACGGGGGAGATGTTTCAGGATCCCACTGGCTGGGCCAGGCTAATGGTTACTGAGGCAGACATGAAAAATCGGTTTTGTTTCCTGGTGAAAGAGCCGGATTTTCAAGGAGTTGGGACAATGTTGTCGCTGAAAGCGTCCAAGGAAAGAAAATTAAAGCAGGACCCTAAACAAAGAGGTGAAGGAGAGCAGGGCAAGCTATAGGCTAACCAGCCAGGAGCAGGGGCGGCCCACGGCCACTGAAGAAGGCAGCACTGGAAACATTGTGGCCAGAATCCTATTTAAACAGGGTTTGTGACTAGCAAGGACACGCTGATGCCATTTTCCTGGCCTGTGCGAGCAGGGACAAGCCATTAGGAAACCCTGGCTAGGGACACTCTATTATTATCAGAGTAGATTAGTACTGGCCTTGCCTCCAGGGCCAAAGATTGTGGCAAATGGTGCATGGATGGGAAGGGAGGTGCAGGCCACAAGGACAAGGAGGAGTTGCGGTGCTTGTAAGGCGTGTGTATAATTTACTTCAAATCACTTTCACAGCGAGGCAATTCCCGTGTAAGCTGAGCCTCAACGCTGCCGGGGCTCACTCATTTGTGCATTTAATGTTACCTATTGCAACTGGGTTTATTTGCAAACCGCTTTCCACCAGGCCTGTATGGCTGGAGATGCTACTATTGACCTCTGCTGGGGACCTCCTTTAGCTCAGCCAGTGGAGCTGCTCCATCGGCCCCCGACTTGCTGTACTGACCTTTCCTTCTAGAGGCTGGAGGACTGTGCCGGAGCGGGGAGAAGCACAAGCTGTGATGGCTGATGGAGATTCTTTGGCGGCTGCTCCTAAGCGCTCCCTTCTGGGTTAAGACTCTTTGGGTGCAAGACAAGTGGCACCAAGGGATGCTGGGTGAAGGCCAAGCGCTATGGGATCATGTTGATCTACCAGGACAGCTAAGTTTAATTTCTACTGTCTCAATATTGTCGTTATTGATAAGTTCCAGCCATGTGCTCGATGCTGCGCCAGGCACAGAAATGAAGATGGCTCCTGTCCCAAATGGCTCGCAACCTGAGACAGGCCAGCGTAGGCCCAGGCTCACTGGGGCCCCAGAGGAGATGGAGATCAGAGAGCCTGGACAGTTATTTATGTTTTCATTTTCCCTGTCTTCCCCCTGCTACTAACAGAGTGGAGAAGGCAAACTATAGGTCAGCAGTGTTGAGCCCTGGGGAAGAAGTGACTCTCAAAGGAGGATCTGTATGGGGCAAGAGTGGAGGCCAGGTGTAGCGAATCAGGAGTGCTGAGAAGGGCCGGGGGGATGGACATCCCAGGATGGGGACCTCCAAGGAGGGTGAGCACGCTGGGATGGGGACTGCCAAGGTGTGTGAGGGAGGTGGGCGCGCCGGGATGGGGATCACTGATTAAAACAGCAGAAAGGAGAAAACTGAAAACAACATCATCTCCCTTTCTAAGCTGCTTTCTCCTCCAGGTCCTCCAGTGCTTGTTGCATTGTCTGGCCAGCTTATAGGCCCCGAACATGCGGTTGGATCCACTCGGGCAGACTCTTGTGCCTGGCGTCAAATCCCATTGATTTCAGCAAGACCTAGTGTGGACATAGGGTACCCTTCCCATATGGCTCATATGGCAGGATTGGGGCCTAGGATTGGAGCCCCTGCCAAGGCTGTGCCTGTGGTTTCATGTGTTCTGTACAGCGCCTAGCACGTAATGGATCCAGAGCAGCAGAGAGGACAGCATGGAGACAGGAGCTGGGGAGAGAGCTTAGCTGTCGGGGAGGGTTTTTCTCCCTCCGGCATATAGCCACTGCCAGCGAAGTGCCTCATGTTGATGAGAAAAAGAGATGTCTTGTTGATCCCTTTATGTTGACTTGGAGAAAAATAAGCTGGTTTTCAGGTCAGCGCTGAGTTTTCCCTCTCTGGCTCCTTGGGTTCGTGACAGATGATGACTCAGGCAGTAAACAGCAGCTGTATCCAAAGCTGAGCTCTCTGGTTGGCTGAACTCCACACTTCGAAGAACTTCACAACAATGGAGCCTGGCCTTGAGTGGAACATAGGCCGAGTGTTACCGGCTCCACTAAACGCAAGACAGCCGAGAAGTGGTTTTTACTGAGGCAGAATGCTGTGTAGAAAGAGAGAGAGAGAACAAGGGAGGGAGGCGTCCCGGGAAAGCCCAGTACGGAGAGGTGGCATGTTCCGTATCTAAAGCGGAGTTGCTCCAAGCCATTTTCAAACAACCAGGATGGCTCTAAAGGAATTCCTCTCCCCAGCCCTGCTGAGAGTTCGGTAAATATGATTTCCACTGTTTTACAGAAGATGAAATCACGCCACAAAATCTTGTGCAAGGTCACCCGTGTGGCAATAGAACCCAGGGCCTCCTGAGTCCCAGCCCCCACGCTGGGATCACCGGATGCACATACACGCAGTATTGACATTGTTTCCCAAGCTGTTGATCACCCCTGGCTTCTGTTAATGTGTGGCTGTGCAGCACGTCCGGAAACTAGACCCCAACTGGGCTCATATATAAAGTAAAATCATTAGACGCTAGAGTGTGCCTGATGTGGGAATGGTCCACCTAGGAGTGTCATCATCCCAAGCCCTATCCCTAGGTACGCTACTGGCAGCCCAGACCAGTGAGGTTGCTCTGTTGTAACATAATTCCAAAAGGAACCATTCTGAAAGGCTTCAGAGTAGCAGCCGTGTTAGTCTGTATTCGCAAAAAGAAAAGGAGGACTTGTGGCACCTTAGAGACTAACATATTTATTTGAGCATAAGCTTTCGTGAGCTACAGCTCGCTTCATCGGATGCAGACTTCATCTGAAAGGCGAGTCCTGCCACAAATGACATAGTCTCAGCCGTAGCCAATCACTAGCCGCTGATTCGATGATGTCACTTCTGAAGTACTGTCTTCCAGAGGTGGGACTTCCTGGAATGGCAACTATGATCAGCTCAGTTACAAAGGCAAACACGTAACTTGCTTGCAGGCTTCTAACTGCCTCTGGACCCGGTCATGCTGACTTCAATGCAGCCCCCTTCTGTCTTTTGAATAGAAGACATTAATTCACTTGAGTTTCAGACTTCCTGGCCTTCTGACTCAGTTTAAATGTTGTCTTTCTGCAGTCAACAGGAAGTGGAAGATGGATTTCTTGGTGAGCTAGGTTTTCTGTAAACAGTCTGAAGGCCTGACCCAATCTAAGCTGGGGCAGGGAAGAGCAATCGCCTGGGAAGTTTACAGTTGTTTCTGACATTCTTCTGCCCTCATTTCCTCGGACTGCACCGCTGCTTGGAGTTCTTCCCCAGACTTTTAGTCTTCATGGAAGTTGATATGCAGCTGATTGCAAGTAGTTTACAGAACCTGGTGCCTGTGATCTGTGATGGAATAGGGTTGTGCCAACCCCCAGGACAGGGTGAACTCACATATACACAAAGCTACACAGACTTGCACACACAGAGATTCATTACGTGCAAACCATCTCACACACATATCCATGTGCATATCCAGTGTGCCTCTCCAGCTCTCTCACACACACACATGTGCATACTGTATTTATTATAAATACTGTAGACCACATACGTGCTATGATGAAATCATAGGATGAAACTCAATAAGGACAAATGCAAAGTACTCCACTTAGGAAGGAACAATCAGTTGCACACACACAAAATGGGAAATGACTGCCTAGGAAGGAGTACTGTGGAAAGGGACCTGGGGCACATAGTGGATCACAAGCTAAATATGAGTCAACAGTGTAATGCTGTTGCAAAAAAAGCAGACATCATTCTGGGATGTATTAGCAGGAGTATTGTAAGCAAGACATGAGAAGTAATTCTTCCGCTCTACTCCATGCTGATTAGGCCTCAACTGGAGTATTGTGTCCAGTTCTGGATGCCACATTTCAGGAAAGATGTGGACAAATTGGAGCAACAAAGAAGAGCAACAAAAATGATTCAAGGTCTAGAAAACATGACCTACGAGGGAAGATTGAAAAAATGGGGTTTGTTTAGTCTGGAGAAGAGAAGACGGAGAGAGGACATGAAAAACAGTTTTCAAGTACATAAAAGGAGGAGGGAGAAAAATTGTTCTTCTTAACCTCTAAGGATAGGACAAGAAGCAATGGACTTAAATTGCAGCAAGGGTGGTTTAGGTTGGACATTAGGAAAAACTTCATAACTGTCAGAGTGTTTAAGCCCTGGAATAAATTGCCTAGGAAGGTTGTGGAATCTCCATCATTGGGGATTTTTAAGAGCAGGTTGGACAAACACCTGTCAGGGATGGTCCTAGATAATACCTAGTCCTGCCATGAGTACAGGTGACTGGACTAGATGACCTCTCGAGGTCCCTGCCAGTTCTATGATTCTATGATATCCATGAGATATAAAGCAGAGCCGTATAACTAACTGCATTTATCACACACCTTCTCCACCTGGCTTACACGCTACCCCCTACTCCACCCCTGACCAGGGTTTCTACCATTCTAAAGCTCTGAGCAACTTTCAGAAGGAAAAGCCACATTTAAACAAAATGAGCTTGCTTCTCCCCCACAACCTGCCATGAAAATGTTTCTTTCTCCCTCAAAATTACAATGGTCTGACACCCAAAATAAGCCCAGTTCAGCCCTGCCCCCATGGTAGTGCAGAGCTAGAAACGGGAGCTTTATACAATTGAAAGAAAACAATCATGGGTTCCCAGTGTGGACACAGCATTTCTTCTTCTAGCTCTGGCAGGTCCTAAGAGAGCAGATCTTAAACCGGTGGCATTAGTGGGTGTAGAAAAATGATGGTAGGTATTTGTTTTAGGTGTTTTCAGTGCATTTGTTCAAATTTTCCTTGTCCTCTGAGTCCTGGCTGATTGGGCTCCTGACAATGAAGGGACCTGGTGTTTCAGGTAGAGGGATGCGAAATGAAGGGACCTGGTGTTTCAGGTAGAGGGAAGCAAGCCTTTTCAGGTAGAGGGAGTCTCAATAAAACACTTCGAATTCCCTCAAATGATTTCAATGTAAAGCATGGTGGGCGGATGGGAAGGTTTTACTGGCCTACACTTGGGGCTTGCTGCAAAGCTCACTCCAATGCCACTGAAACAATTTTTAGAGTGGGGGAGCTGTGCCCCCTCCATCCCTGTCCGTGCCCCCCGTGCGCCTTAGAGCTGGGGCTAGGAGCAGGGCCGTGGCTCTGGGAATGGGGGGCAGGGGTAAGAGAGCCGAGGCCGGGGTCACAGTGGGCGCCTGGGTGTGGGGCTGGCAGCCGGTACCCCGCATGTGGGGCTGGGAGTGGAGCTCCCGACGTGGGGCCGGGAGTCGGAACTGGGGCCAGCAGCCGGGTGCAGGGCTGGCAGCTGAGACCCCCAGGCGCTGGGATGACCAGGTGTCTGGTTTTCGATGGGAACACCTGGTCAAAAAGGGATCCTGGCACCTCCGGTGACCGGGTCCTTGACTGTCTGGTTGGCAGCGCCCCTGTAGCAGGACTGGCAGGCTCCCTGCTAGCCTCCGCACCGTGCAGCTCTCAGGAAGCAGCTAGCATGTCCCCCCTCCAGTTCCTACACTCCCCAGGGGGCTCTGCACACTGCCCCCGCCCCAAGCGCCGCTCCCGCAGCTCCCATTGGCGCCTGTGGAAGGGGCAACGCACGGAGCTGCCTGGCCACGCCGCTGCATAGGAGCCGGAGGGGGGACATTCTGCTGCTTCTGGGAGCTGCCTGAAATAAGCGCTGCCTGAGGTAAGTGCCTACACCCCTTATCCCCTCCCACGCCCCAGCCCCCTCAGTCCCAGCCCAGGGCACCCTCTGATACCCCAAACCCCTCATCCTTGGCCCCACCCCCAGAGCCCGCACCAAGAGCCAGAGACCTCACTCCCCCACCCCTGCACCCCAACCTCCTGCCACAGTCCTGATCCCTCTCCCGCCCTCCAAACCCCTTGGTCCCAGCCTGAGCACCCTCCTGCACCCCAAACCCCTCATCCCCAGCCCCACCCTAGAGCGTCCTAGCTAAAGTGACTGTCACTGCTGTTGAGCTGGGGTGTACATGGCTCCTGCTACATTCGGAGGCTGGAGTATGAACCCTGACACAGCCGCACTAGCAAGCACATGTGTGTCTTATCACAGCATGTGAATCCTGTGCTGTAGTATTGTGTGGTGAGGTATACAAACCCCACACTGGGATGGAAGGGGTTAAAGGGCAGTACTGGGCCCAGCTAGCCCTGCCCCTCCAACCTGCAGAGCATGCTCCAGCTGGAGACAGGGTTGAAAAGGGAGCAACCCAGCTCCAAAGTCAGGAGGCTGGAGAAGAGGATAGATCTACCCTGAAGGCTCCTGCCGAAAGGGGCTGGAGACGCCGCCCCTAAGTACCAGGACTGCATGCTGAGCCCGGCTGAGGCTGATGGTTTGGTTTCCTTTTCCTTCTCTGGGACCAGAAGCAGTGGTAGGAAGTAACCAAGGGAGGGTAACTCAGACTCAGAGGGTCTTCCCCACCCTGGAGGTCAAATGCTGCCGACCCTCCTAGGGCCCTGGGTTGGAGCCCGGTGGAGTGGGCGGGCCCTGGCTCCCCCACCACTACCCCATGACTGAGTGGATGCTAACCACTATTACACCGGGTCAGATGTGTGGAGCACTCCACGACCTGCGGTGTGGATCTCAGAACGAGCAGCAGACGGCACTGAAATAGTCAAAACCAGCCTTCAGTTGAGGAACAAAGCTCTGTTGAACCCCCCACCCCCAAACACTGAAGCCCTGACCCTTGTGTGTGTTCCCAGGACAGCCATGATGAGTGAAATCCCAGTCAGTTACTGTTGCCCAGCAAGCCCTCCGGCACTGCCATGAGTGGGCTCACCCCACAGGACACTTCTCTCCTGCTCATCCCTCTCCCAGCCCTAGGGTTCCACAGAAGCACTCCGTTGCCCAGAACATCTGTTTGCCCCCTCCTCACAGTGCTGCAAACGGCTGCGTAATGATGGGCATTCCAGAGACAAAATCCCTTTGGCAGATGCCATCATCCCCGAATGCTTTTACAGATGCTGCTGGCCTGTGTGTTTGTGGCACAGTGGCTGTAGACAGGCTGCTCTGCTGGGCTGACCGAAGTTTCCCTCGGTTGACATGGGCACTGTTGGGGTTTCCCTATGACGACAGCGGGGTGCACCATTGGTAGTGTCTTCACTGAGAAACCCTTGAAGTCAGAGACTTTTTGGTTGCTCGTGCATCTGACCCTGAAGTTCTGGGAGCTTCCCTATGGGGCAGCCCTGCTGGAAGATATTTGATATTGGAGCAAAAGGAAGAAGGAAGTGCCTTGCTAAGCAAAGCTATTGGGCAGTTAGCATTTGTGACAAGAGCTGCCCAGAACTGCCCAGAACTGATCCCAAAATGCTTCTCTCCAAGGCCTTGCAGAGCATTTGCCTTCTGGCCTGTTATTCTGAAGAGCTGTCCACATGGAGCATGAGTGGGTGAACGCACTGGTTGCGTGTCCGCAGCTGGGCCCACGGCTTGTCAGATGTGTCATATGAAGAACTGTCAACAGTCAACTTGTCCAGAGCTCTTGCTTCTGCGTGCCTGATCTGGACACCAGAGAAACACAGCTGGAAGAAAGATGACTTCCAGGAGCCTAACGGACTTGATATATAAAGGCCCATCATGGACTTTCCTACGGCCATTTTTCAGCTCACACACCTATTGGCTCCTCCTTGCAGGGAGGTATAGGTGATGGAATTGTGGCCAGGAGAAATGTGTGACATGGGGAATGGAAATACCAGCCCTTTTGCCTGAGATCAGGTGCTTGATTAATGGAGAGAGAGGTTTCTGGGTGTGTTGGGATCCAGAATTTGGCTGGTCCTGATATAGAAGTCTGAGCAAAGTTTGAATCTGGATCCTCTTCAGAACTTAGTGTTAGAGATGGGCTTGAAACAAAACCTGGATCCTAGTTCCTGTTGGTCAAAACCATCCTGTAACTGCAGGGTAAACAGGTTGAGGAAATTGGAGCTGACACTTTAACTTCGTCCTCTCTTAGTCAAGGAGGAAAGGTAACAGGCGGCAGCCGACTAGAGGCACAGATGAAAGTGAGGGGAATCAGGCTGAACAGAGAGGAACTTGGGGGATAGAAGGGGGAAGAGTTTTTTGCCAAGACTGACTAGACTTTAAACCCAAGAGAAAAATTCATGATGCCAAAGATACCTCCTTGATCACAGACACTTTATAAGGGGGGGGGGGAAATGTCTCATCAGTTCAAGTTAACCATGTCCCAGCTCTTCCAATCAGATAAGGAGCCATCCTTGTGGGGAGATCCGCTGGGATGCTGTGCTCGGACAGCTTGTTAGCCTTCGGGCTTTCGCTCAGAAACATATTGTCAAAGGAGAAGGCGTCAAGAGATGGTTTCCAAGTGCCGCCCTGAGAAACAGCTCTGGAACTCTGTCCTGAGGAGGCAGAGGAATTTTAATGGCTAAACAGGAGAAGTGAGATGGAGGATTTAGTTCACTGCTCCCTCCTTCTTTCCCCTCAGATTTCAGACACAAATAGTCATTTGAACATTTCCTGTGGAGAGGTCGCCTCTTGCAGGGAACCTGCCCCAGCTAGGACTTGAACTGAGGGGTTTTGCATCCGAAAGCAGCCCCTCTACCATTAGCTTTTGTGAGTAGCAGCCCTGATATCCCCTTACCAGGCTTCTAGCTACTAGCTATTCTGTGCTGAGTGGCTCTTGGCATACAAAGCCCCACGGGAGATATGGAGGAACCAACCCAGAAGAGCAAGAGGGGATTGGGTTGTTATGGCTCTGCAGGCAGGCTGGGGTTCTGTGAGCTGGTTGCTATTTGCTGCAGAAGTGGCCTAGGGAAAGTGGTGCTATTGTGAAAGAGGCTGTGTGTGTTTGTTTGACCTTGATGTTGCAAACATAAAGATGTTGCACTTGAGAGCAAATCACACACACACGTATTTCTTTTTCCTTGCACTTATCCCATCAAATGGGATCTGCTCTATGAATTCTCTCCCTCTAAAGTGCACTGTTCAATGCCATATTCTCTACCATGGCACATGCTGACATGTCTTCCTTTATGACAGCCCACCGTTTCCTCTTGGGTCAGCTGCTCTGTCTTTTTCCTTCAGTCTTGATCTGTCAGACTCTCTTACAGATACAGTTGTCATGACTGCACTTTACATGACCAAACCATCTGAGCCTGCACTCCCTCATTTCTTCATTTCTAGGTGTTACTTTGAGCGTGTCTCTGAACATGTCATGTGGTCTTTCTTGCTTACACCACTCATCCAGCTCACCATTTGCATATCTGTAGATCAGATCACTTGCTCATGGTTCTTCTCCGTTGCCCAACATTCAATGCCATATGTTAAAACTGAACTAGCCACTGATTATAGACTTTCCCTTTTAATCTTCCTGGTATCTTCCAGACACATACTACACCACTCCTCTCTCTCCATCTGAGCCCAGCATTTATGATTCTTAGCTCGAATTTCCTCCTCCATTTCCCCAGATTCTACAACCCAGATTCTTGAAACTTTGCGTGTTCGGTATTGTCTTCCCCTCTAGTTTCAAGAATAATTCTTTGGTGTTCACATTATTGAAATTACATACCATATACTGTTTTCCCTCTCCTTATTTTTAAGCCCATGTCTCTCCAATACATCCTTCCAGTTATCAAGATCCTCTTCTAGACAATCTTTCTCACTGCATAGAATGATATAATCTGCAAACAGCATGTACCAAGATGCCGACTTTTGTATGTCCCTTGTGATGGTATCCTGGACGAGGATAAACAAGAAAGGGTTTGGTGCTGATCCCTGATCCACTCCCTCCTTTACCAATAGCTCATCTGTTTCACTACTAGAAGTTCTGACTGTTGATTGTTCACATCCACCAACTCCTTTAGCACTCTCGGATGCAGTGCATCCGGCCCTATGGACTTGTGCTCGTCCAGCTTTTCTAAATAGTCCCAAACCACTTCTTTCTCCACAGAGGGCTGGTCACCTCCTCCCCATGCTGTGCTGCCCAGTGCAGTAGTCTGGGAGCTGGCCTTGTTCGTGAAGACAGAGGCAAAAAAGCATTGAGTACATTAGCTTTTTCCACATCCTCTGTCACTAGGTTGCCTCCCTCATTCAGGAAGGGGCCCACACTTTCCTTGACTTTCTTCTTGTTGCTAACATACCTGAAGAAACCCTTCTTGTTACTCTTAACATCTCTTGCTAGCTGCAACTCCAGGTGTGATTTGGCCTTCCTGATTTCACTCCTGCATGCCTGAGCAATATTTTTATACTCCTCCCTGGTCATTTGTCCAATCTTCCACTTCTTGTAAGCTTCTTTTTTGTGTTTAAGATCAGCAAGGATTTCACTGTTAAGCCAAGCTGGTTGCCTGCCATATTTACTATTCTTTCTACACATCGGAATGGTTTGTCCCTGTAACTTCAATAAGGATTCTTTAAAATACAGCCAGCTCTCCTGGACTCCTTCCCCCTCATGTTATTCTCCCAGGGTGTCCTGCCCATCAGTTCCCTGAGGGAGTCAAAGTCTGCTTTTCTGAAGTCCTGGGTCCATATTCTGCTGCTCTCCTTTCTTCCCTGTGTCAGGATCCTGAACTTGACCATCTCATGGTCACTGCCTCCCAGATTCCCACCCGCCTTTGCTTCCCCTACTAATTCTTCCCACTTTGTGAGCAGCAGGTCAAGAAGAGCTCTGCCCCAGTTGGTTCCTCCAGCACTTGCACCACGAAATTGTCCCCTGCACTTTCCAAAAACTTCCTGGATTGTCTGTGCACCGCTATATTGCTCTCCCAGAAGATATCAGGGTGATTGAAGTCTCCCATGACAACCAGGGCCTGCGATCTAGTAACTTCTGTTAGTTGCCAGAAGAAAGCCTTGTCCACCTCATCCCCCTGGTCTGGTGGTCTACACCATGACATCACCCTTGTTGCTCACACTTCTAAACTTAATCCAGAGACTCTCAGGTTTTTCTGCAGTTTCATACTGGAGCTCTGAGCAGTCATACTGCTCTCTTACATATGTAAGCGGGGGAATAGTCCCACTATTGTGGGGAACTTTCCTGGCTTCTGCACTACCCTGGTGAAGTGGGCTAGCGAAAGGATCTGAGTCCTCACTCCCACTCCCTTTACCCAGTGGCCTCCCTGCCCTTGAGGACTCCCCTTCCACTCTCCTGTCTGGCAGAGTCCTTGTAACCCCAACAAGGCTGGGCCCAGGATTCCTGGGGGGCTCAACCCCCAACCCTGCTGTGGTCACCTAGGACAGGGGCTAGGGTGTCCCCACTCCGGGGTACTCTCTCTGCACTGGGCACTTCTCTCATCCACTGACCATTACATACAAGTTAAAGCAAATGCAAGTTATTTAATCAACAATTAATTTTAAAAAGAATAAGGGAAAATGGGAAAGGTTAAAGGAAACACATCAACCCGCTCTGTGGCAGGGAACATCACAAACAATGTCTCTGGAATGTCAGGGCAGTTCACAGTCTGCTCCTTGTAAGTCCCAGGCCTTCTTCTCAGGCTCTGGCTGTGCTGCAGGGAAGGTGTGGGTTGGACACTCGCTCTGGTGGTGGCCACACGCTCTCAGGCTCTAAGTGGTAGGACCCTTCCTCCCAGTGTCGCCCCTGCCCTGTCGGGGTTACGATCCAAGCCTGGTCTGCAGAGCCTCTTGGCTGAGGCGTCTCCCTGTGCTGGGCCCACTGCCCAGGGTCCCCCTCGCTCCCCACAGCTGCTCTCCGCACCCAGCTCCGGACTGCTCCAGCCCCAGCTCCACCACTCGGTCTCAGCACGGCTGCTGCTGCTGCTGCTCTGCCTCCAGCTCCCTGGGCTGCTTCTTTGGCCCCTCTGGCTCTGGTTGCTGCAGCTCTGCTCCCAGGACAGGTCTGCTCTGCAGGCTGCTTCTGTGACTCTGCTTCCAGCACTGACCTGCTTCCTGGGCTGCTTTTCTGGCCCCTCTGGTTCTGGTTGCTGCAGCTCTGCTCCCAGGACAGGTCTGCTCTCTCTGGGCTGTGCCTCTGGCTTTGGGGCTGCAGCTCTGCTCCCAGGACAGGGTCTGCTCTCTCTGGGCTGCTTTTCTGGTCCCTCTGGATCTGGCCCAGCTCTGCTCCCCAGCTCAGCTCGGGCCCCTACTTTCTCCTTAGCTCGGCCCCACTCTGTCTGTCTGACCCAGGCAAATCCAGTTTACACGGAGGATGGAGGGGACCTCCCTGGCCTCCTGACTCCTTGATTAGCCTGCCTGCCCTGTCATTCAGGCTGACCTGGAGCATTGGCCTCTCCCCATTGTTCCTAGGGACTGGCAGTCTCAGGGTCCTGATTCCCCATCGACCCTTCCCCCTTTTTAGTAATGGGAGCTAGCAACTAAAATACCCCCACTGAATGTTAGTAAGGGGGCAACAGTCCCCTTACACATACAATGCAACTCCCCCACCTTTTCTGCCCCGCCTGTCCTTCCTGAACAGTTTATATCCATCCATGACAGTACTCCAGTCATGTGAGTTATCCCACCAAGCCTCTGTTATTCCAATCACATAATAATTCCTTGACTGTGCCAGGACTTCCAGTTCTCTCTGCTTGTTTCCCAGGCTTCTTGCATTTGCCTATAGGCACTTGAGATAACTTGTTGATCGTCCCTCTTCCTCAGTATGAGGCAGGAGCCCTCTCATCTTGCGCTTTCCTGCTCGTAGCTTCCTCCCGGTATCCCATGTCCCCACTTACCTCAGGGCTTTGAGCTCCTTCCCCTGGTGAACCTAGTTTAAAGCCCTCTTCACTAGGTTAGGCAGCCTGCTTGCGAAGATGCTCTTCCCTCTCTTCGTTTGGTGGAGCCCGTCTCTGCCTAGCACTCCTCCTTCTTGGAACACTATCCCAGGGTCAAAGAATCCAAAGCCTTCTCTCCGACACCACCTTTTCTGGACGACTGGAAAAAGGCTAACGTCATGCCCATCTTTAAAAAAGGGAAGAAGGAGGATCTGGGGAACTACAGGCCAGTCAGCCTCACCTCAATCCCTGGAAAAACCATGGAGCAGGTCCTCAAGGAATCAATTCTGAAGCACTTAGAGGAGAGGAAAGTGATCAGGAACAATCAGCATGCATTCACCAAGGGAAAGTCATGCCTGAATAATCTAATTGCCTTCTATGACGAGATAACTGGCTTTGTGGATGAGGGGAAAGCAGTGGACGTTTTATTCCTTGATTTCAGCAAAGCTTTTGACACGGTCTCCCACAGTATTCTTGCCAGCAAGTTAAAGAAGTATGAGCTGGATGAATGGACTATAAGGTGGATAGAAAGCTGGCTAGATTGTTGGGCTCAACAGGTAGTGATCAATGGCTCCATGTCCAGTTGGCAGCTGGTATCAAGTGGAGTGCCCCGAGGGTTGGTCTTGTTCAATATCTTCATTAATGATCTGGAGGATGGCGTGGATTGCACCCTCAGCAAGTTTGCAGATGACACTAAACTGGGAGGAGAGGTAGATACGCTGGAGGGTAGGGATAGGATACAGAGGGACCTAGACAAAAAAGAAGATTGGGCCAAAAGAAATCTGATGAGTTTCAACAAGGACAAGTGCAGAATCCTGCACTTAGGACGGAAGAATCCCATGCTCCACTACAGACTAGGGTCCGAATGGTTAGGCAGCAGTTCGGCAGAAAAGGACCTAGGGGTGACAGTGGACGAGAAGCTGGATATGAGTCAACAGTGTGCCCTTGTTACCAAGAAGGCCAATGGCATTTTGGGCTGTATAAGTAGGGGCATTGCCAGCAGATTGAGGGACATGATCGTTCCACTCTATTCGACATTGGTGAGGCCTCATCTGGAGTACTGTGTCCAGTTTTGGGCCCCACACTACAAAAAGGATGTGGAAAAATTGGAAAGCATCCAGCGGAGGGCAACAAAAATGATTAGGGGACTGGAACACATGACTTATGAGGAGAGGCTGAGGGAACTGGGATTGTTTAGTCTGCAGAGGAGAAGAATGAGGGAAGATTTGATAGCTGCTTTCAACTACCTGAAAGGGGATTCCAAAGAGGATGGATCTCAACTGTTCTCAGTGGTAGCAGATGACAGAAAGAGGAGTAATGGTCTCAAGTTGCTGTGGGGGAGGTTTAGGTTGGATATTAGGAAAAACTTTTTCACTAGGAGGGTGAATGCGTTACTGGAATGCGTTACCTAGGGAGGTGGTGGAATCTCCTTCCTTAGAGGTTTTTAAGGTCAGGCTTGACAAAGCCCTGGCTGGGATGATTTAGTTGGGGATTGGTCCTGCTTTGAGCAGGGGGTTGGACTAGATGACCTCCTGAGGTCCCTTCCAACCCTGATATTCTATAATTCTATGATTGTTGCATCTACATACATAAGAATGGCCATACCAAAGTCCATCTAGCACAGTATCCTGTCTTCCGACAGTGGCCAATGCCAGGTGCCCCAGAGGGAATGAACAGAACAGGTAATCATCAAGTGATTCCCTTACCAGGCTTCTAGCTACTAGCTATTCTGTGCTGAGTGGCTCTTGGCATAGAAAGCCCCCCGGGAGATACGGAGGAACCAACCCAGAAGAGCAAGAGGGGATTGGGTTGGGGGGTGTTATGGCTCTGGAGGCAGGCTGGGGTTCTGTGAGCTGGTTGCTATTTGCTACAGAAGTGGCCTAGGGAAAGTGGTGCTATTGTGAAAGAGGCTGTGTGTGTTTGTTTGACCTTGATGTTGCAAACATAATATGAGTTGCACTTGAGAGCAAATCACGCACACACGTATTTCTTCTTCCTTGTGTTAATCCCATCAAATGGGGTCCGCTCTACGAGTTCTCTCCCTCTAAAGTGCTCTGTTCAGTGCCATGTCCTCTACCATGGCACATGCTGACATGTCTTCCTCGATGACAGCACACCGTTTCCCTGTTGCTCATTCTGGCAAACAGAGGCTAGGGGCACCATCCCTGCCCATCCTGGCTGCATGGCTTAAACAAGCCGCATATAAAGTTCTGGTACCATTTTCTCCCTCACACCCCACCAGATGACATTTCTTGGAACTGAGTCAAAGGCCTTTCCCAGATCAGTGAATACCATGTGAACACTTTTTTCCTTTTCTCTCTCAATTTTTCCACTGGCTGCCTCCATGCAAAACCAGCATCTCCGGTCTATCTTCCTGGCCCAAAGCCATATTGATTTGCACTAATATCTATGTTGCTGCTTAGTCTCTTGTCGATGACTCTCTCCCACAGTTCCCTCGAATGACGCATCAGCTTTATACCTCTATTATTTGTCACGCACATGCAAATACATGCCATACGAAGAAGCAGAGGGGAGCCTTTCTAATATGCTTTGAGATCTACTGATGAAAAGCTCTAAATAAGCCCTATGTATTATTACTTATTAATCGTTATCAGTGATTTCATCACTCTTTTGTTGGTGCCCCAGCTGCTTCTGCTTTCGAAGCTGGTAACGAGGGTCCGTGTAGAAAATGTGACCAGAAGGTGACCAGTAGTCTTTGTTCTGTGTTTGTACAGCGCCTGGCACAATGGGGCCTGGTCCAGGCAATATAAATAAGAATGTTGCATCAACCACTACTGCCACACGAAACAGCCCAGAGAAAAGGAGAAGAAGGGAAATCACTACACACAAACCTGTTGGATCAAGCCTGCTGGCTCAGTTCACTTTACTGACTAGGTCAGGTCCTCTGCTACATAGATAATGGGAGGCATGTTCCCATACCCCATCATTCACATGCGTGGGGGGGAGCCATGTCCTCCAGTGTAACTTCCATGTGATTTCCATTGTTCATATGGCGTTTTTTTGTTCATAAGAAGAAAGCCCCATATGAAATACATGGGAGCCAAATAATTCACCTGAGCCACATAAAATGAATGCGTGATAGGCAGGATCCACAAGGAAAACACATGCCCCGAATCTACATGTGTTTGATTAGTAAGGGAAAGATGGGGAGTCCCTGAGGTTTTGCTGCACAGATGTTCAGCCATTCTACAGAGAGAGGTGGAGGGGGGGGTTAACCCGCCCTGTTAGGAGTCATTTGGCTGGAGTTTTTAATTCAGTTCCTCATGTTTCAGTGCTCTCTGCCTCGGGCCTGCCATTAACAAATCAGACCCTCACTGGCACACAAGCCTCCAATTTCTCGGCAATCAAGACTTATGAAAATACAAACTGACCCCAAGGGTGAGCCAAGAGGAGGTGTGGGCGGGGTGAGGGGGAGGGAAGGAACGCAGGGGGCAGAATATCCTCAGCTGGTTCTCATTAATGGCTGCTCCTTCATGGAGGGCCGAGTTCCCCCCCTCCGTCTCCCGCCCAGGCTCTTTCTTCTGCCTTCTTTCTTCGATCAAAATGTTTGGCTGCTCCCAACCAGCCGTAAGGTGAAGGTCTCTTCAGCGTTGTTCCAATGTCTGCATCCCCACCTCAGCCGTTCCCAACTGATGAGGCAGGCAGGCTGACTCTCACGCCAACACACACATGGGCACTCCCATGTTCTTTCTCACACACGCGCGCTCCCCCCGGTGCTCTGCCTTGCATGCCCCCTGAAATGGTGTGGGCTGCAGGATAGACAGTGCTATATTGTTGGACGGAGGAGGCAGATCACTTAGACAAACACGAGGTTAATGCTGGGGCAGTTGGCTAGACACTGGGGATTGAGCGCCTTGCGCGGGAGGCGGTAATTAGGAAACGGGGGTAGGCCGTGGCATGGCCCTGTTTGCAGAGTTGAACAAAGGGGCTTTCTTGCCGTTAGTACCCAAGGAGAACTTGTCTGGTTTCTCAAAGGAGAAAAGAAAGCCGTCTGTGTCAGAGACGACTGCAAGAGGAATTTTTCTGAAGCGCAAGGAAACTCAAGACTCTGCGGCCCAACGGGAACCTCCCACAGAACTTGCTTTATCTCTGGTTAGGTTGAAAGGGCAGTTACGCTATAAAGCTGGGTAACAGACCCTGCTGTAAAAATCTCCCGGCCTTTTACAGGACAGCTAGGAAGCCCAGCTGGTGGTTTGGACATCGCGTATCATTCAGTTTGCCCTTGTGGCTGAAACCTCCACGTTCCCACAGTTGCTTCAGTGAGCTCATGGCCAGGACCACAGCAGAGTTTGCACATGCTCGGAATGGCTCTTCCAATGGCCCTGGCTTTCCCTGCTGTGGGGGTTAGTGGACTCCGTAGTGCAGGGTGAAGGGAAGGGTGTGTTTGTGGGCATCATGCCAATTTGCAGGGGTGTGCTGTGTACTGGTTATAAAGGCAGAAAAAAATCTCACTGGGAATCGGATGTGGCATCTGAGCTTCATTAGGACATTCTGCAAAACCTTCCTCCTCCACGAGCCTCTGCACCATAGCCAGAATGGCACAACCAATGCTGACACGCCCAGCTAACGTAATACCCCACGCCCACCCCAAAATAAACCCCTGTAACAGCCACCAAAGCAACCAGCCAAACGAAAAGTGCCACAAGCAGAGGGTTTTTTCCCCCTGCAAAGGGAGAAGTGTCAGAGACGCCAAGACTAAGGACTGCATTATTGATATTTCTTTTTCCATGGAAGGGGCTCAGATACTGTGGTGATTGGAGGCCGCGTAAAACCCTGTGCTAGATCTAAGCAAAGCTTTCCTGACATCAATGAATTACACAGCCCAGCAAATCTCGTCAGCCTGTGTAAACATGAATGGACCTATTTGGCATTGGTGTATGCATGAAAGTGCATGTTTCGGCATTGATCTGTACATCATTTGGCCACATTACAGATATGGAGCATATGTGTTTCCACGTAGGTGGGGCACCTATTCATTGGCATGGGCCTGCGCGGTCGGAGAAATTTCAGTGCAATATGCAGTGCCATTCTCGCTCTGTTTTGTGGGGTGAATGTATATTTATGGCTTTGCAACTTTGTCACCTAAGTGCAGATAGTGTGTGTGTGTGTGTGTGGAGGGGCGGGATGGTGGGCCGGTTGTTTTGCCCAACTGTTATCTCTGCATGACAAAATAGTACCGTACCATCAAAGGATGTAACTGGCCTTCACTGTATGACGACAATGTAATGATCTGTGTGCCTGTGTGCTAGTCATTTCCTGTACAGCTAGGGCCAAATCCAGCAGTGATGTAAATGCTCTTGTAAGGACCACGTTGGGGGTGAGTTGGTCAAAAACCAGGTATATGTGGGTGCAAGTGGCCCAGCTGAGTAGCTTGTACCAATTTAGAATGTTGAAGGGAACAAATTCAGCCTTGCCAATGCCCTGCCTCCTCCCTTGACGCTCATCATGCCCAGCAATTTAGATCCTAGTTTCCGGTAGACCCAGTAGCAACTTCCTTGCACAGCATCAGAGCTCTTAGTCATACGTTTGCTGACATGGGTCTTCAGAACTGCGGAAGATAACTGCATGCACGATCCCTACGAGCAAGTCACCGGCCTGTGTAGGAGAAACCCCATACGGTTGGGTCTTTTAAAATAATGCTTCCAGCTCGTTTGCCTTCAAGTATATTCCATAAGATCACAGCAGTATCTATAATTATACAGTGTATTGTAGATTTTTTTCACACACCATTTGAATTTGCACCACATTGCCCCTCTTAAGGACATGCGCGTACCTCAACACATTTAGTGTTGTGAGGCTGTGATGGTTTATCTGGGGGTTTGCTCCATAATTCCCAGATCGGATAGAATGTTATTATTATGCCATGGGAAGATCATGCAGATTTTGCTGTTGCAGCTGTAAATCAGAAGAACTACAGTACTTGCAAGAGGGACCAGTTCTCCAAGGGAATAATAATATTTCAGAGCCCGTGTTGTGCTTAATAAGACTCTTGTCTGCAAGGCTGTTTGTGAGGTGACCTCTTTCCCAGTGTAGAAGCAGTAGATGATTCCTGTGTCTTTGATGCTTTGAGCCACTTGCTGGGATCTTAAATGGTTTGTGTCTTACCTGTCTGTCTGAGCCTTCCAGTTGTTTCTTGGCAAGATCCAAAAAAGGGGTTAGTGTAGGGTGACCAGATGTCCTGATTTTATAGGGACAGTCCTAAGTTTTGGGTCTTTTTCGTATATTGGCACCTATTACCCTCCACCTTCGTCCCAATTTTTCACATTTGCTGTCTGGTCACCCTAGGTTAGTGTCTATATCCCTATGCACTCTGATACACACAACAATTTAGTTTTCTGAGAACTTAAATGCTTTAGTCCAGAGATTTTCAAACTGGGATATGCCCCCCCGGGGGAAGGATGTGTGAAATGTATTGGGGGGGGGGGCGGAGCATGAGAAGCTTTAAGAAAAACAATGTACTGCACACATTTTACCCACAGCAATGAATAACTAGCCAAGCGGATTCCTCCAGGCATATCAGGACCTCAGACGGTGCTGTGTGTTTCACTCTAGAAGGCACTGTGCATTTGACGGATTTTCTGGCATAGCATTTTACAAAGTCGTTGCCCTCCGTACGTTAATCCAGTTGCTATGCTGCGGTTTGCACGTTTCACTGTAAGCATCGAACACAGTCTGAGGGTTTTGCTTTTGTTCCGATCACAATGGTTCGGTGGCTCTGCTTGAATCAATGCCCTGCTGGTTTTAATATTTAGTGACGTATGTTGGATTTTTAAAAAATCGGTATATGCACTTGTGTGGCTGGGGGTGGGTGGGACGTGAACTACTGCCAATACAATGCAGGGGGGCGCGATCAAATACCTTTGAGAACCACTGCTTTGGTCTAACCCAAGTTATTGGTTCAGTATAGGAGTTACTGGGGAAATTTAGTACTTGTGGCACCTTAGAGACTAACCAATTTATTTGAGCATGAGCTTTCGTGAGCTACAGCTCACTTCATCAGATGCATACTGTGGAAACTGCAGCAGACTTTATATATACATATTCTCTGTGTATATATAAAGTCTGCTGCAGTTTCCACAGTATGCATCTGATGAAGTGAGCTGTAGCTCACGAAAGCTCATGCTCAAATAAATTGGTTAGTCTCTAAGGTGCCACAAGTACTCCATTTCTTTTTGCGAATACAGACTAACACGGCTGTTACTCTGAAATCTGGGGAAATTTAATGGCTTGTGCTATACAGGAGGTCAGAATGGATGATCTAGTGGTCACTTCTGGCCTTAAACTCTATGAAACATAGGCTAATGCACCCCATGTCATCTTGCTTATATATCTTGCTATGGTTTTCCTATGCACCTGGACCCCCTAAAGGCATCTTAAGCACTGATATGGGTGAATCAGGTTATTCCAACTGCATGGCATTAAGTTTAGACACTTGGGTCCTGTTTCTGCTCTCTGTTTTACCTTTGCAGCTCAACCTCATTGAAGTAAATTGCTGGGTAAGGCTCTGACTGAAGGCAGAACAGAGCCTTTTACATTTGCTCGGATTTCCTAAGACCTGTGGGTCTTACGTAGCCCGTGTCATTCTTCTCCTGTCAGCAGGTGCCTTTTCCTCCAGCTCACGCATTTTGGCCCACTGCGTGTGAGGCTCAAAGCGCTAGTTCTGTTCATTGTCTTTGAACTCCAGTAGACTGGAAGGAAGGGGTGGTTGTATCAACCTTAGGCCAGTCTAGAACGTGGGTTCTTGGCCTGGGGGTCCTGCCCACTCTCCCTTTCTTTGTGGCTAGATGGAAGAGGGGGGGTGTTCCTGAAACTTTGTTGATGTTGTAAGATGAGGTTGTGGTATGGAAAAGGCTGAGGGCCATGGGGCTTGACTACTGAAAGACAGAAAGGGAGGCAGACCCGAGCCTCCGAGTTCGGCTCCGAGTTTGGATCTGATGATCTTGGTTCAAGACATCTTGGTTCATAAGCCTGCAGTTGTGTTGGTTTTTTTTGCAGACTAGGAACCACTGACTTGAAGATTGCCAGGGCCTGGGTAAATATACTCTGAAGTCATTAATTCCTCCCCCTGGGAGGAGAGGGAGGAAGGAGAGAGGCCGCCCTCCATCTTCAAGCCAGACCTGTCTGGGCGGCACACTCCCAGCATAAGAAGCTGCTCTTTTACATTTCTTTGTCCGCCAGAAGTGGCTCCCCCCAGAACTATGCGAGCCCCAGTGTGCTGAAGAGTCCCAGCCGATTAGAGCCGTTTAACATTCTTTACAATGCCAAAGGGATATTATATCAAGATTCCTTTTTTTCTGCAGACTGTTTTCTTTTCATGGAAACATCAAATGGTCTGAGAGATAAGGAGTAAATTTATACAAGTTCACACCGAAGCAGCCAAAACACTGGGAAGGAAAAATTCCTTCCCCTCTGCACCCCCTCCCTCATCAAACTTCCCCCCACCCCACCCATTTCCTTTCATTCTCTCCAAATTCTCATGATTCCCACAACAAACTTGGCCGTCCAGACTCTTCCTGCCACGAATCAAGACTTCCAGTAAAGTCGCCAATGGATCTGTGAGGTGTGGTAGAGGGAAGGTTAAGAAAGTTCACCAGCTAAGACACACACGCAGATACCCTTCTTACAGCAACTGGGCCCTGGAATTCTGTAGCAGCTGAGAGTCAAAGTCCACGCATGGTGTTATTAAGATTCATAAATCTGTGTGCAACAGATTTGAAGGAAAGTGACAGCATCCCACCATTACTTACCAGTGTGATGGGGCTGTACAGTATATGCTGATGAAGTCCAGCAAACTGGACAATGTGACAGTTCTGGATTGTAAGAGTATCCAGAGCCTGGAGGTGAGATGGATTTAGACGTTTTTGAGAAGGTCTTCCTCCCTCTCGGGCCTCAGAATTGATGTTATTAAAGAAGCTGTGTGTGATTTAAAATAACAGAGATGGTGGTGGTGGCGGCAGGGGGAGCTTCCATTGAAAATTTTCAACTTTTTATTAAAAAAAAAAACCAAAGACTGAAATTTTTCAGGATGTTCAAGGAAAACAGACACTTTCTGTACAAATTTTCTGTTTTGTCTAAAGCCTAATTTGCCTCTGGAAAAAAAACTGAATATTTATATATGTAGCTAGGCCTTGCATAGAGTTAGTAAACATGGTTATTTGGGCCCCATTTGGCCATGAGATTTCTTCATATTACGTTTGTTGTGTAAAGAGCTAACGCCACACTACATGCTTACATGCATCTGACATGTGAACGGTGCAAAGCAGCCTCGGAACTCGATCTGAGCCCTGGCGGCCCTCCATGGTGCTCCTCTTGGCTTCATACAAAAGTTTCATCCAACCGCTGTCTTCAGGGACCCCTGCTGTCTTCTCACGGGGTTTGTTCCAAAAGGCGTGCTTACTGGGCTGCTGCTTTGATGAGCCGTAAAGCCCTTGAACGTCCACAGACTCCCCAAGCAGATGGTTGGACCCTGTTGACATGACAAGCTGTATCTATGGCAGCGGGAAGTGCTGTTACTCTCGACTGGATAAATACTATGTGGTTAGAACATCTGTAAAATATATATTTACATAATCGTCCCCAACAGCTCCCAGTGCGATAAACAAAGCTGCACATTTGATATAGCTGTCTACACGCTCCCGGTTCTGGCTAGTACTCTGCGGCGATGCTCTTCTCTCATGTTCCTGCTCAGGCCTGGCCATTGCGGCCTTTCTGTGTTATTTTCCCTTTTCTGTGTTCCAAAAAGTATAGTGCCCTGCACTCATTGAATGGTAATAAGCCAATCAATTTCAACAACAGCAGGATCAAGCCCTTAAAGGGGAAGTCAGCTGTAAAAATGACATCTCGGTGCGCCATGGTTATACAATTGCTCTGGTGCACAATTCTGTCAATGCTCCTCCCTCCTAGCTTGCAGTACCCCCCTGCTGCTCCAATCCTGGGACCCCACCCTCCAGCTCTGCCAATGCACCTTAATCCTGACCCGCAGCCACCCATCCTGTTTAAATCCTGGACCTCTCCCTCTTAATCAGAGACTGCCAATCAAACCCAATGATGGGGTAGTTCTGCAGTACACATGAATGGAGAGTCGGGCGAGAGACCACCCAATGCCTTTTCACTTGTGAGCCATCCTTGAGTTTGAGCCCCAGTCTCTAAAGCAGAAATACTGCTCAGTGCCCTAGAACTTGAGCAACGTATGTTTCTGACACACCTCCAGTTGGGAATAATTAAATGTCCTTTGTCCAGCAGCTAGAATGCTGTTACAGTGGGGAGAGGGGAAAGAGACAGCTTGGCAGGGGGCTCAGAGGGAGGGGGTGAGGAAGAGGAACACAAGAGGGAGAGATTAATTCTATAGCTGGTGATGCTGTCATGCCATCAATAAATGCATCCAAAGAGCGACCCGGAACAGGCCAAACAAAGAGACCGAGATCTATACATTCAGCAGAGAACAAGAGCAGAAACTTAATGGTGCTACAGCTCACTTCATCAGATGCATACCGTGGAAACTGAAAATTCTGCCTTTTTCTCAAAAAAACCAAGCACTCCAAACCCAAAAGTTTTTGCCTGAAAACTGCCAAAGCCCAGAAAATTTTCACCTGAGAACTGCTGAAAACCAAAAAAAAAAAAAAAAAAAAATTGCCTAAAAGCTGGAAAAAGTTTTTCTAAATACTGCCCAAACGTTCGGTTTTTAGGTTTATGGTTTTCTGACGGAAAATCAAACATTTTCAAGGAAAGCAGACACTTCCTATGGCAATATTTGTTTTGACAAAAACCCAATTTTCCATTTAAAAAAAATAAGTTTAGATGGAAAATTTGTGACCAGGCCTATGCATTGGCTAATTTCACAGCAAAGAAACGCTTGCCAAAGAAAGGCATGAAGTAGCCACATAGGGTGCAGGGAGTGGGCTGGGGCATTAGTTCAACTGTGTTGTGGGAAGCCTAAGATTTCAGGGCTAGGATACCACTGGCAGGAAGCTGCTTGAAGACTGATAGATGTCTCCCCATTGTGGTGAACACAAGCAGCTCCACTTGGAATCGCTCTGTGGACCACGTTTTGAGAAAAACTGGGATTGGGGGTTATGGGAGGAGATTCCGGAGGACCAGCTGGATGAGCAAGAAGCTCTGGGGTGCTCAGGTGACCCTAGTTTCATAATCCAAAACCAGAGCATTTTTGTGGCAATGTTTCTTAGGGTCACCGAATATCGGAGTGCTCTGTATTCTGGCTGCCCTACCTGGGTCAGGAAAGTGCCACTTGGAACAGCAAAGTGGTGTCTGAGCTCAGACCCTTCCCCCTGCACTCCAGTGTCCTCAATTCCCTCCTCTGTATGGCTCTGGTAGCAGCCAGGTGCCCTCCCCCTTCAGCCTTGATTCTTGACCCCTGCAGGGGTTTTACACTGAGGGGGCTGGGTCACTGCCCCCTCGAGCTCACATTGCAATGTTGTTGCCCGGCCAAACTTTGGCCTTGAACGATGGGTGGTGTGACACATGCTTGGGAAGCGCTTTGTGTACCCATTGCACATCAGGGTGGCTGGAACAAACATTCTGTAGCAAACACCCAAGTGCTTTGACTGATGAGATGAAATGGTCCTTAGGCCACCAAGCTATCAGATGGAAACATCAGGATGGTCCCAATTAAACCAGAGCATCCAGTCTCTTTAAGGGATGCAACCCAATGGGAAAAGTTAGAGGAAATCACAGAAGACAAAGGCGATGCGGGCAGCTTCTGAAAACATGATCTGCACGGGTGATTTTGCGTATCTCCTGTTGTGTGGGGGAGTGTCCCTTCAGGGCACAACACCTGAGGAGTTATATTAGGGTTAGATGGCAAACAGAGTGATTGTCCTCCTATAGGATCTGCTTTGCCCGAGATGTGTTCTGCACACTGCATATATTCTCTAAAACCCCCTCACAAGTCTGCTGTACCTTAGCCAAGGGAGAAAATGAGAATGGAGCATGGGAGGAGGGAAAACAAGAGTGTCCCTTCGCGCCCTCACACCCATAAAGCTTCCCTTGTTTAATTTCTGCCACTGGGGGTCCGCTCAGCAAACCAGGCTTCGGGGCTTGCAATGCTGTAATGTTTAACTTACCAAAATCTGCAATCGATTTTCCTGGCTGCCCCCAATCAAGTGGCCCCTTGCTAGAGCCCTGCAGGTTTATGAGCTCTGAAGAGCTATAAAGGCTTTTTACTGGCTGCTTTTTTTTACTTCAAATTGGAGTGTGACGGGCTCACCGCTGGACAAAGTGCCAATTAACCACGCAGCCTGCCCAGTGTGCGCGGCTTGTGGCCGTCGCTTGTCTTGCTGAGGTATTGGGGTTCGGAAGTTTGCTGCGGTTCTGGAGAGGGGACGACATGCTCTTTCACCTGAGTCCAGGCGCAGAGCTCATCAGGACGGTCTCATTTCAGTGCCTTCACCCCGGCCCTGGCCACAGGTACGACTGCTGGGGGAGAGACACCCGGTTTCGGACTCTGGAGCAGTCACTGGTGCAGAGGGGAGCCCTGCTGTGCTGTGGGTGGCAACTGGATCAGTTTCGTGCCCCTTTGGCTAGGTGTTGGTTTGGCAGCCAGGGGGACGGGGTGGAAGCCTTGAGCTGACACTAGCATGGTCATATCCAGGTTTGTCCATATAAGGGCCATGCTGGCCATTTGCCAGGAGCCCAGGGCGTGTGCCTCGTTCATATGAACTGGGGCAGATTGCAGCCATCCGCGTCTTCCTGCCAGATCCCAGCATGCACTGGTTCCCGGAGCACGGCGTTCCGGCACCACCAGTCTGCACTGCCCACACCTGCTGCTTGGCGTGAGCTGGGGCGTTTCCTATTGGAACCTCTGGCCTCTGCGCTGGGCACTCCTCTGTGCTGAAGGTGAAGGTTCCTGGGCATTGCCTTGCATGATTCTGTGGGTCACGTTTGAAACCTAACTTGCACATCAGCCCCACTGTGTTAGTGCACCACACAGAGTCAAACAACCGAATCAGGTAGTGTGTGTTTTCCCATTGCCCTGGGCTGTGCTATCTCTCAGCTCCTTGCCTGCTGATTGCCGATTAGCAAGCTATTGGTGTGTAAACAGCCTATTCAGTTAGCCAGCTCCTCCGAACTGCTCACTCTTCCCCCCGCCCAGTGACTAGGCCGAAATGATTCAGCACCAGAGAAGCACTTTGACACTGGGAACTCTGGCTTCGGAGGGCCTGTCTACACTGCATGCTAAGCCCAAGTCTGGGGGACCCGAGCGTGTGTTCCCAAGCCCACGCTTGAGTGTCCACACTGTATTCTAAACCTGGGCTCCCAATGGCCGGACCCGGGTCTTACAGCCGTGCCAACACATCCATGATACACTACAGAGACTTCTGACTCAGGTCTGCGGCTTGACCTGCAGCCACGCTGCAAAATGTCAGGGCTTGGACCCAAGTCTCAGTGGGACTTGGGATCTGATCCACCCTCTACCAGGGCCCTAGGTCCCACATCCTGAGTGCTTGCTGACTTAAGCCATCCTGATTTGTGTGTGGATGGAAGAGGGGCCAGGGCTCAAACCTGAGTCAGAGCCTGGGTTTAGGGTGCCGTGTAGACATACCGTGGCACTGCAGAATGAATGAACTCCTCCCAGCCCCCTTTAACATCTCCAGTGGTTACTGTAGAAATAGATTATTATTATTTATTATTGGTTGTATCATGGTAGCACCTAGAGGCTCCAAATAAGGCCATTGTATGAATACAAAGCAAGAGATGTTCCCTGCCCCAAAGAGCTCACAGCTGCAACTGATCACAGACATGGGGGAAAGAAAGTATTATCCCATTGTACCAATGGGGACTGAGGCACGAAGAGATGAAGTGACTTGCCCAAGGTCACCCTTGAAGTCTGTGGCAGAGCAGGGACTTGAAGCTGGGTCTCCTGAGTCCCAGCCCCCTGTCTCAGCCACGAAACCATCCTTCTCTATGTTGAGCTCATAGAGGACAGCCCTAGTGAAGAAGAGGCAGGTGCAGGCAAATTCCTAAGCCACAAAGATCCTGAGCTTCACTCACATGGGCATGAACAGCCCAGCTGAGCGCCACAGGAGTTGCAGCTGCAGAATCCAGACCCTCCCTCCACCACCCCATAGTCTCCAGGCGAGTTAGAAAGATCAAGAGAAGGGGGAAAGGGGGCGAAGGCAACGTGTGAACAGAATAAACGTCTACTCCCGAATGGTTTTTTGGCCTTTCCCATGAGATGCCAAGTGGCTCCGAGCAGGTCAAGGAATCTCATCAGAGTCAGATGTGCTCATTTGGATGCTAGTCTCCAGCAGGCTGTAAGGAGGGGTTGCCAGGTCTGGGTATGCCCAGCTCTCCCCTGCAGCCTGCTGGGCAAGAGAGGGCAGCACGGAAAGTTTTGCCACTTGGTCCGTGACTCCAGACATGTATATAAATTGTTTTAGGCCAGCGGCAGATTTGTCATCCACCCTTCTGCCTCCTCCCCTCCCTACGGGACCAGCTGAGTGACTAGAGCTGTTGAGATCTGCAAGTCTTTTGACACAGCCTCTGGAGAGTCCACCAGGGCTTTTGAGACACAATGGATGTAACAGGGAAACTTCCTTTCCTTTGGCACCAACACTGCATAGTCCCCCTGGTGCCCCCACAGCCCCACTGCCACCACCTGTCGCGCTTTGCCTGCACTCTTTGGGTTTGGCTCACTCTGCAAGTGCCCCTGTGAGACAACCAAACTCCAACCTCTCCCTGTAATTCAGTGGTCACTGTCTGTGACAGGGGCCCTTTTGCTTTAGAATTCTCCACATCTTTTACTCTTTGGGAGCGACGTCTCTGCTAAAAGTAATCAGTCATTTGGATCAGCGGGGAACATCCCCAGAGAGCTTGGAAGGACTGTCCAGGTGAAAGAGAAACCTTGAGGTCTTTGGAAGCTGCCCATTTTTCCTTTTCTGTTTGGATTTTGCCAGGCTCCAGATCCGTGATGGAATGCTTTCCCGGAGAGCTGGATACGGGCTGCATTTATATTCCAGTGTAAGCACTTTCATATAGGTGTCTAATGCCTTCAGTATGTCCGAAATATACCATATGCTGGAAACAAAAGGGGCTCTGTGCTATTAAAGTTTCCTCTCCCCCCTCCCTTCCTCCCTCTCCTCCTCCCCTCTCCCCGCTTTTCACCCTGCCCTCCTCCGTTCCTGCTCAGGCTACGGAGGGAGACAGAGGAGACCCAGTTGCTCTGTGAGATGCAGGCTGAAGTGGCCAGGGAAGGAAGATTCTAAGCCTGGCAGTGCCCACCCTGCCTTGGGGCCCTTGCTCTCCAGAAGCAGGTAAGTGGGTAGGGTAGGGGTCGGGAGATGGCGAATACATGAGGCAGGAGGTTGGGGGTTGGCTCTGGATGAGCAGACAGAGGGTGAGGAAACCACATGGCAATCAGATGTTTGGTATTTTCCTGCTGAAGAAGGAAAGTAGGAAAGGGGGAAGGAGCGGAAGAAAGAAGGGAAAGGGAAAGAGAAAGCACAGTGTGATATCAGAGTAATAATGATACTGCGGAAACTTCTTCCATCTATAGAATAGTGCCCAGCTGGTGCTACTCCCTGGAGTTCAGGTTGCAGGCTGAGGCAGGGCATTCCCTCCTGCCCCGCTAAATGCAACTGCCCGTTCGTCCCTGGCACAGCAGCTGGCTGTGAGTTGTAAACACTGTCCGTGGAGCTGGACTGTCTTAGCTGGGCTGAGGGATGCTGGCCAGGTCCAGCTTTTGGTATCCATGCATGCGCTCAAGGGCTTAGCTCTGAGGATGTGCAACTGCAAGGAGTTACCTCCTACCTACTGCAGGGAAGGATGCGTGAGCCCCCTCCTGCCCTGAACAATATCCCTTTCATTACCCAGGGGCTGGGCAATAAGGTAGAGCGATATCAGATGGTCCAGGAGGAGCCAATCAGTGTAGCCCTGGGCAGAAGGACTCTGAGTTCTGCTGTCTGAGGCCACCGGAGAAATAAAACTGACCCTGTGGGCAGGCTGGAGAGGGTGAGCTGATCCCCTTCTCCCCACCAGCTCCCCTTTCTTTTTCCTGGGGGAAACATGGTCATTTCTGTGACTAGGCAGAAGGGGGGCAGGTAGAGAGGCCCAGCTGTCCTGTGGGGCCCACTGATCAGTCTTTGTCACTGTAAAAAATGCTGCCAGTCTCTCCAGGTATGGACACCCAAGGAGGGTGAAGTAAATGCAGCCGATGGATTCTCTGTGGCGCCTCTTTCCCCCCCACCCCCCCTGCCAGATCTTGGATGTGTGAAGGTGTCAATATCTATCCCAACTGCGAAAGGCCTCTTCCTCCCACTTCAGAATCCAGCAGAATATGTAACCTCTCCTTGTGTGCATCCAGGCTGCCAGGAGGCTGGGGGGACAAAGGCAGAAGCTAGGGAAGGAGGAAAGGGAATGAGATAAAACAAGAGAATGAGAAATACCATGCTGTAGAATTGCTACTGCAACACGACGGGAGAGTCCTGTCCTCCTGTCACATCACCAGACCATCACAGGCTGCCTTCAAAGGGAAGATGTCTCCATTCCTTGCTGATGCCACAGGAGAGGTGGCAAAGACCATTGGGCTACCCAGTCCAGCCCCTTGCTAGTGCAGGGCTCTTCCCTGCACAGCGTTCGCCAGTGCTTGGTCCAGTCTTGGTTTAAACGGCTGAAGCTGTGGGGCTCCCATCGCTTCCCGGGGAGTAGAAATCCTCCTTTCTTCCTTCCCCAAATCCTGAGCTGCTTCCGCAGACACAGCACCCCTTGGCATCAGTGGGATTGGCACGTGCTCAGCGCACTTTCAGGATCTGGTCCAACAGGAGATTTGCCTGCGTAAGAGCTTTAGGGTTTGGCCCTGCTGGTTCTGGGTTGTAGGAGCATAGGATACAGAGGCAGGGCTTCCCCTCTCCTCCTCCAAAAACACTTCCAAATGCAAGCGATGGAAGGGAACGGGTGAGGGATTGCATCTGCAGGTGTCACCCACATGCCCCCCTGTTGGCATTCAGCTCAGGATACTGCTACTTCCATCCAGTGCAGAGTGGGAAATCTCAGACGGCCAGCAGAGGGCGCAGTATTGGGGACCAAAAGAGGAGTTGGTAGAGGTGCTGGAAGCCCATATAAAAAGCCAAGGCAGGAAGCAGGAGCAGGGAGGGGGGAGATGGGAAAGAAATAGGTGTGTAGGGAAAGCAAGACTTAGACTGGGGCAGGCAAGTGGGATGCAGAGTCTGATGAGGCTCACTGCGGCTGGTGCAGGGGAGGAAGGCACCTCCGTAGGGGCAGATAGGCACAGAGAAAGTTTTAAGACTTTGTCCTTGCTAATGCCGTCCTGAGACCACAGAACATCTATTGATTCCTGAGGGAGCTGGAGTACATAAGGGGTGTCATTGGCAGAGCTGGTCCGCCTACAGAGTGTCCAGCACGGAAGGGGTTAAAGAGAGCAGGAAAGGAGGATGCTAAAGAAAACAGAAAATTCAGGCGTGAACCGATAGGCAGGGGGCTGTTTGGACTGGTTTGAATATGCCCTCAGTGTGTTTCTTTCTATTGCACAGGCATTTTGCGAGAACTGGAGCCAGACTGACATACACACACACAAACACACACATCCCGCTTGCTACAGAACTTTCAGATTCCAGACCCGACTGGACAGATGGTAAAACTGCCTTCCGCAGAGTTCTCCCCTCTGTTACAAACATGTCCAGGGGTTTCTGAAACTTCCCTTTGAAGGTGAAAATATTTCATACCAGTCATCACCACCACAGCCCCCGCATCTGTCAGCGAACACAATGTATTTATTTGAAATCCCTCTCATTGGCTTTGAAATGCAAAAGTGTTAGATTAGATCTTGCTCTCAAAGCAGATCTGTCTCACAGGGAGATTTTGCTACTGTTAGAGCCGCACAGTCCTGCTAT
Source organism: Eretmochelys imbricata (assembly GCF_965152235.1). Taxonomy (NCBI): domain Eukaryota; kingdom Metazoa; phylum Chordata; order Testudines; family Cheloniidae; genus Eretmochelys; species Eretmochelys imbricata. Next base: position 6,800,956 of record NC_135579.1, on the reverse strand, counting down.
TAGGGTGGGTGTGCTCGGGTTGTCATGCCATCCCTCTGGCAGTGGAAACGTCTCCCGGCTGCTCAGGATATGACAGTGCTGGGGAGAGCAGTGGGAAACCACCAGAGTCGCTTATTACAATGACCAGGCCAGATTGCATCATCGCACCTGTGTTGCTCACAAAATGGGATATGTTCAAACTAGCTTCCCCGTTTCAAGGCTAGCGGAATGAAGCCCCCCAGAATAGTAAGTGCCTGAGATGGAACTGGGATGAAATGGAGCTTGACTGATTTCCCGTGCTGGAAGAAACGTAATTTCCATTTCTCGAGATATGGTGGGACTATTCTGTAGTATAATCAGAGGGTTCACAGAGCAACCTCACTGTGGGCCAGAATTGGAGCTGAGGGACACTCGCTGCAAATTCAGAGTAACTCCCTGTCTTCTCACTGAGGAACCAAGCCAGTCTATGTATCTATCTAATCTCACCTCTGTAGTATCCCTTAGCTCCCAGAGAAGTCAATGGCCCAAAGGCTGAGGTTTTTACTCACACATTGTTTCCCAGCAATTTCAAGAGGGGCTGCCGGAGCTCTGCTCCTGCCCCTCTGGGTTTGGGTCATTGACTTCAAAGGAAGTTTGCTTGAGTAAGGACTGAGTAATGGGAGATGAAGGGACACAGCACCTCCCCTGAGGACTCAGAATCTTGCAGCAGCAGCAGCAGGCCCTGGTTGAGGGTGACCCCTTGCTTGTTCAGGAAAGGGAGTGCTGGCCTCAAGGACCAAGATACCCATGAAGCATCACTCAAGGTGCCATGGAAACAACTGGCTCTCGTGGCAGGCTCTGGAGGTGGATGTGCTCTCAGGGAGCTAACATCTGCTTATCTGCTCCCCCGGGAGTGCAACTGATCTGCGAGCATGGGCAGGCACTGTTGTTTCGACTTCCCTTGGAACACGGCCCTGAGTGTTTCCATACAGCCATGTGGAATCAAAATACCTGGCATGGATGAGAAAAACCAGTTGTCTTGCTAGAGCTTTATTGGGCCCCAATCTTGTCACAGGATAGAGGTCCAGGATGGGGAGAGGGCAAAGTGATGCCGCAGCAAGGCGGTAAGGAGCCAGTGTGATACAGGCTGCTCTCTAGGGAGGCTCAGGGTAGGAAGGGAAGGGAAGGCCAGGAGGTCCCTAACAAAGACAGCAACCGGTAGCAGCTTCCATTGGAAGGCCAGGTTCTAGTCACACATTTAAGGTGAGGCATAATGTTGCCCTCATGAAATTTTTTCTTGGTAAGATTCTCGGGCAATAGGCTAAACAGAGGCATTGGGCCTCCAGGGATCTCCATTCAACTCCTGTCTCTGCTGTTAAATGGGGATAGGAATCCTTTCTCCCTCCTTGCCTATTTAGATTGTCAGGTTTTCTGGGAAGGGACTGTCCCTTACCATGTGCCTAGCATGATGGGGCTCTGATCTCAGCTGAGGTCACTTGGAGTCGCTATAATGCAAATAATACTGATAAAAGAGAAAAAATGCTAGAAGGTTTTGAAGTTTACCATTTGATTTTAAGGGAGACAAGGTGGGGGAGGTAATATTGAGATAGATAGTTTTCAACACCGATTGGGTGGTGGGATTGTGACCTCACAAGGAACTGTCAATTAGAGCTGGTCGAACAATGGATTTTTCGGTAGTTGGCCATTTCAAAAAGTTCACGGGGGAAGGAGGGATCGAAAGTGCAAATATTTGGCAAATTGAAAAGTCAGAAAAAAATCTGTTTCTGGTCAAACCAAATGTTTTGTTGAATTAGAAAAGCACTGTTTCCTTTTGGCAATTTTTTTAATGGTTTCGAATAGTAAAATAAAATTAATGGAAATTTCAACATGAAAAGTTCTTTTGAACCAAAAAAATCAAAATGTTTCATTTCCAAAATATTAGCAAAACATTCTGAATTTTTTTCCAGAAGTTTTTTTCCCCCAAATGAACAAATTGACAGAATCAATATGAATTCATGTGACATTTCAGTGTCTGCATTTTGTGCCAAAAAATGTTTCCGGTGAAAAATTTTGCTCAGCTCTGTTGCCAATCATCACTTTGCTGAATGCACTTACTTTGCATACGGCAGTCGTGTTTAAGTCGGTGTTTCAAGTTATCTGGGTGTTTTGCATCGTTTACAGGTCATATTTCATATCTACCATGTTGCAGCTGTGAAATCGGACACAGTGGTTATAATATGGCCAAAAGAGGGACTGATTTCCAGCTGCAGTGAGGATTTTAATGACAGAGCAGAACCTTGCCAATTCGCACTGCTGATTGGGAACCCCACTGCAAATTGCTGAATATTGCCAGTTTTATTGGGAACATACGTTAAAAACAAAGTGGGATACCGCCTCACAAAACGTACTTTGCTCCTTTATTTGACACGTGGTTTGGCTTTCATTATTTATGATTCTTCATCAGATGCTAGCACACGTTCAGAAGTGTGTTTTACAAATATCCTGAAGTCCTAGTAATGTCCAACCGAGATACAGCAGCTGCTAAATCTTTGCCGAGAAAGTTGAATGTGTGGGTGAGCAAAGTGAGGGAGGAGGATTGGCTGTATATGGCATTTGCAAATGTCTGTACATACACAGCCTTGCAAAATCCTCCTTGCTCCGGCTGAGTCATTGTTTTTGGACAGGTGAGTAAAATATGAGGTTTTCTTTCTCATAAATCATCCAGCTAAGGGCAGGTGCTTGGGGTGATAAATTTTGCAAGGCTGTATGTTGCAAAACTCCCATTTCTCCCTCTGTATCAGATATATGTTGAGTCACAAAGTTCAGATCCTGAAGAGAGTCCAAACTTCCGCATATTTCGTTGGTGCCCAGATCTGGCATTCTGCTTTGGCTCAAAATAGAGTTTGGCTTCAGTCACAGGATTTGGCTCCAGAGCTGAACTTCCCCAGCGTTTGGGAGTCAGGAGCAAACCGGTGCCCTGATTTGAGCCCATCACAGTCATAAACACACAAAATGTACCTATTATTGTGTTCATAACAGTAGGACGTGAGTTCTAGTCCCAGCTCTGCCACTGACCTGCTGCGGGACCCAGGGCAAGTCACTTAGCTTCTTTGTGCCTTTGTTTCCACTCTGCCCCTTTGTCTGTCTTGTTTCCTTAGTCTGGAAGCTCTCCAGGGCAGGGACTCTCTCGCTATGTGTCTGTACAGTGCCTAGCACAATCTGGGTTGGGTTTAGGAGTGAAATTTCGTCCTGGGCAGAAGACTAGCACCACGGTGACACAACATTTAAACTCCACTTTAGCTCTGAGAGGGTAAGCGAGGGCACTCAGGGTGCATCTCCACAAAAATAAAAGCCCCCTGGCTGGGCCGGGTCAGCTGACTGGGGATCTGGGGCTGAAAAGTCGGTGTGTAGACATTGGGGCTTGGGCTGGAGCCGGGGAAGGTGGTGGGTTTGGGATGCTATTGAGGGGTTACTTAGTCAGAGTGGCCCATATGCATGTGAGGGATCGTGGGAGGAAGGAGCCTCTTGTCGCAAAGTACAAACTAGCCACCCTCTTCCCGCTGCAGGGCAGAGCTGCACAAAGTGCCCAGGGAGAACACGGGGGCAGCTCTCGCACCGGGAGGGGAACCCGTGCATGGGGCACCCCCCACCCTCCCAGTGTCACTCCTACCCCTCCCCCCGCCATCAGCCCTTTCTTAATCACCTCCCGGCCAAGTGCCCGAGTCAGCAGAGGGAGCTACCCCGGCCCAGCCAGCGCCAGGAAGCCACTGGGTCCGTACCCCTAGCTGAGTGCTCAGGAGACTCATGACCCCACAACCATCAGGGGCCAGCAGAGGCAGTTGCCACTGGGCTGTGGGGAGTAGCTGCGGGCAGGCTCCAAGAGGCCTTGGCGCTTTGGTGAGGATCCTCTTTCTCCTTTCACTCAACTAACGGCATCCCAGGGAGTCCTGAGGTGGGGGAGGAAGGACAAAGGTGTGTGTGGGGGTGGGGGGGATCACAGCAATGTGGGGCTGGGACGGAGCCCGCAGGGCCGGAAGCTCCTGCAGTGAAGCAGTGGGTGGAGGGGGCACGAGGGGAATGACGTTTAAACGGATAATCTTCCCACCCCCCCACTATCCACCCCAATTTTTGCAGCATCTCCTCAGCTCCGTTCTGGTGCAAAGGTAATCAAAAGAATGCAGCACGGTGCTAACGAGACACCTGCCAAACAGCCCCGCTCCGGCCGCTTGCTGTTCTCCTGACCCCCATCCCCAAACCCCATCCTACCATGCTTCAGATGGTGCAAGGCGGGGCGGGGGTCTTCCTAGGCGTTGGTGGTTTGCCCAGCGCAGCACTGGTGCCCCCCACCCTCAGGCAGCGAGAGGTTGCGGTGTCCCCGGCTGCGAGGAGCGTGCTGAGGACAGGAGCTCTGGAATGTTGTTTTTTCCATCTTGGTTTCCTCCAAGGTAGTAAATCAGCCACGGGAGACGCTTGTTGTTTTTCACATTGCATCAAACACGGCAGAGGGCAGAGCGCTGACATCAGGGTCTCGGGCAGGCTGTCGGGGCCAGGTTGGCCCTGCCCCTTCACGGGGGCTACAGCAAGCCCGGGAGAAAAAATACAATCGCCACAGGCCAGGCAGGTCCCACAGTCTCTGCCTGAGGGCAGGTAAGGATCTCCCTGACCCACGCTGGAATGGGGTATCCTAGAGACACCCTCACCCCATCCCACACTGGCAGGGCAGGGGCTTTCCTACAGATGCCCCCTGGGCCTGTCCCAGACACCATCCCCCGTCCCAGGCTGGCAGGGGCTTTCCTAGAGACACCCCTGTCCCCTGCTGGGAGAGGGCTATCCCAGAGACAACGTCCTACAGGGAGGGAACTGGCCGGTCTCCCACTAGGGAGGGAGCTGTCTCAGTATTCCCTGCGCTGGGAAGGTCTTGTCTCCCCTGCTGAGGGCGTTTGGCTAGCCCCCTCTGCCCCCAGTGTCTCGGCCCCACGCTCTCAGTGGAGCGCAGCCGGCCCATTCTCATTGTGGGCTCGGAGGCTTTAGCGGAACAAGGAGAAGGCCAAGAGCCGGGCAGGTTTATCCCGAGAAGGAAGGTTTGGCCAGCCGTCCAGCACGCAGTCTTTGCAATGCCCCTCCGCGGCAGGCAGCATTTCAGCCCGTCTTGGCCGGGCCCCCGGGAACACAGGGAGAGGTGGGCATCTGATATGAGGTCGCAACAGATGGAAGGCGTCTGGGCACAGGGCTGCACCATCAGCGCTGGCTCTGCCCCAAACTGCACTCAGTTACAGCTATACCTGGAATGGCATCTGGGGAGATCAGCTGGTCCACTTAAAGGAACGCTGTCCCCATTTCTGGGCCAGCATTGCCCCCTTCTAGCTTCTAGTGAGGTAATGCACTTTCCTTTGGCTGGCCAGCTGTTCAGCTCAGGGGCTGCCTTTGCTTTCCCAGGGGGTTCTGGTTCATTTGCTAGCTGGCCTGTGAGGACCGTGGCCAGAGGAAATCAACGACTTAGCCAAAGGCACAGAACACGCCAGTGACCCAGCTGGAATTAGACTCCAAGACCCTCTGGTTGCCGGGGTCTTTTGTTTGAGCCATTGCCTCCCCCATGGTTCGTTGGTGTATCAGACCTGGGACTTGCCCCAGGAAGGTGGGGGGAGGAGAGGAAGCAACCTGGCCACTTTGCCCTTCTCTCATTTTGCTGACAGCCTGTTGCGGAACCCAGTAACAAAGTCTCCGGTTTGCATCAAACAGGCCCCGCAGCCCTTGCACCTGGAGTCCTAGCGGGTTGCCCCCCTCTCATTGTGCTCTTGAGCCATCTCTTTGGAGGATGGCTCCCGCTTGGCATGTCGGTTCCATTTTGGAGTGGCCGATCTTCACCCCAATGCAAGTGGGGTGTGGGAGGGAGCAATTCCCTCACCCTGAACTCCAGCCTGGGCTGGCCTCCGAGATTCCCACAGCTTGGGATTTCTGAGCAAGAGAGGTGCTCCGACCGGACTATTCGAGTACCACAGCGCCGGGCGTGCGGCTGCCGGCGCAGACGGAAGGGTGAGGATTCCCAGATTGATAGCTGCTGGGCTATTTTAGAAAGGGATGGTCTGACCTTGTGATTCGAGCTGGGGACTGGGTCCCTTCCACTGGCGTGCAGCGTGACCTTGGGCGAGTAACTTGATACCGCTTTGTTCTTGTATAGCACCTTCCCTGTGAGGATCTCAGCATGGTATCCCAGCGGGACTGAATTAGGTTGCACAAGACCCTTCTGAGGATGACAGGGCAGTACCATTCTCTTTGTTTTACAGATTCAGAGAAGAAGTCACAGAGAAGTGACTTAATAGGAAGGCAGAGCGGGGACCCAGATGCCAGTCTCCTGGCCCCGGGTCTATGCCTTAACCACTAAAGAGGACACTCTTCTGTTCTCTCTCTGCACTTCATCTGACACATTTGCAATACAAAGGACATTAGTCCCATCCTCCCTGCGACCTAGTAATGCTTCTTGTTTGTAAAGAGGTTGGAGATCCTTGGATGAAAGGTGCTAAATCCAAGAGGTGCCAGCAGATGGACAGTGCATTCCTGTAGCTGGTTTATGGGACCCAGCCTGCGGAGGGCCATAAGGGGGGAAGATGCGCCTCTTAGCTGCTGGACACAACGGCGGGCTCTTTTAGGGGCAGTATAGGCCCTGGACCCTGTCTTGACCCGGATAATCTCACCCCTAGTCTGAGAGCCAGACCCCTCAAGGCCTTGTTCTTCACCAGCCAACCATTCTGTCTCCCCAAAATCAACCTCTTCTGGCCCCTGGCGCAGCTGGTGTTTGAAACTTGGGGATAATCTTCCTGAAGCCCTGCTCTCTGTGCTGGGCTACCTGGAGCTGAGTGGCGAAGGAAGTCAAGGCAGCATGGCTCCATTGGGCCTTTGCTGCCAGGAGAGGGAGGAGGGACACAGGAGAGATTATGGAGGCACAGAGTTAATGCAGAGGTGGGTGCCCTGAGATCTGAGGGCTCTTGGGGGATCTGCCAGCCCCCGCCAGCCCTACAAGCTCGCAGCCAAACTCAGCCGCTCTTGACGGAGCAAGGGGTAGGCAATTTTGGCAGTGCCAACTTACACCTGCCAATTCCTGTGCCCTCTGCAGGAGGGAGCCACGCTGGGGGGGGGCTGTCCAGCCCTGAACACTTCATGCCATTCCTGTCACCTACTGGCCGTCCCTGGGGTGTCACAAGGGTGAGCCTGATGACACTCGCTGAGCGCTTTGCAGATGTGCCCCTTCGCTCCTGGGCACATCATGGCCACTTTTAGGAGCAACGTATGGACGCCTCGAAGCCTTGTCCATCACCAGCCGGCCACTCCAGCCTCCCTCAAAACATCCTGAGTCATGAACACGGCCCACGCCAGCCTCCCTCCTGGAAGGTTGGAGGGCCCAGTGAGGCTGGGGGTGGCTTGGGCACGTCGAGCTGTGCTGGCAAGCCGCGTGCTTTCCCCCAACAGATGGGGCTGTCATACAGGAGGCTCTCGTCAGGCCCCTCTCACTGGGATTGGCAGCACGAACGCCACCAGCGCCTGCCAAAAATGTTTGTGTAGGAGGAGGAACGTTCACTTGAGTTTTCCCTTTTGCGGGGGTGGCCGGAGGAGGTGGGGGGGGGGGCGGAGTTTGCTCGGGATCAGATGCAGTGGAGTCGGAAGGGAAATAGACCATGGAGAGGAAGATTGTTTCCCCATCAGTTTTTATCAGTAAATAGCTCCCTGCCCCACTCCCCCCCACCCCGGCACAAGTTTAAAACTTGAACTTTTCTTACCGAAGTCAAAGCCTGTTCTCCTAGGGCCCCGCTCCGGCCAAGTGCTGACTAGAAGTGGAGGGCACTCAGCGCCTCTTCGTCCCTGATCCAGAAGGGTGAGAACACAAAGGCGGAAGAAATGAACCCCAGAGAGGGATCCTGTCCATGACCTTGGAAAGTCAGGCCATTTGTTTAGATGGCTAAGGATAGTGTGAGGGACCTAACTTTTGCCACCCAGCTTTGAAAACTTTGGCCCCGACAGCCTGATTCCCAATCCAACATCTTAACGAAAAACCAGTCTTGTTCCTGGCCTGTTCCTGCAGGCAACGGGAACGTTGTGGGACCATAATCTTATTCTGGCAGCCACAGTACTATGGACAGATCATACGAGTACTTTGTGCCTCTTTAACCCTTAGCTCCGATGGCTGCTGACAGGGCATCTGCAATGAGGATTGCCAGGGAGTGGTGGGGCTGATAGTCTCTGCCTGCCCTGCAGCTGATCGGTGTAAGTCCCTGCTCGGGGAGAGGTACACACACTAGACCTGCTTGAGCAAGCCCGCCACAAATAACAGGGTGGCAGCTCGTGCTAGCCTCTCGAGTGCCCCTCCATCCGAGACCCTCGGTATGAATGCGGGCAGCAGTCGCCCATGCTGCCATGGCAGCTGCTTTAGTCACTAGCTCAGGCAGAGCTGGCAGGGTGGGCACGTCTACCCAAGCTGGGAGTTGCATCAGCTGTGTAGATGTAACCTCAGCCAGTAAATATTAGCCTCTGAAGTTGGCAAGTCACAAGGTCACTCATTAATTACCCTGCCCATACAGGGAGTCTTATTATTGCTGGTTATGTGATTGTTTCTGTAATGCCATAGGCAGAGGTGAAAGTAAGTCTGTCCTGTCCGGTACAGCATACTGGCAAGAGCTGGTACGTCGCCACCCTACCGGCTTCCCCAGGCTGGTGATTTAAAGGGCCCGGGGCACCCAGCTGCCTCTACTGCAGCCAGAGCCCTGGGCCCTTTAAATCTCGATTTAAAGGGCCCAGGGATTTAACGGCCCTGCCTCTTCTGGTTCAGGTCCTACCCCTTCCGGTTGAGGCCCTGCCCCCCTGTACAGGACTCCAGTGTACCGGTAAGTCCTTTAAGTTACTTTCACCCCTGGCCATAGGTGAGCATGGGAGTGGAGATGTGGCCTAGCCAGAAGCCCCTTAATTGGCACAAGTCATACCCCTTGTGGGACAAAGGTCCTGATCAGTGTCCATGGGGATTGGACAGGGGGCCTGGCTTAGAGGCCCCTGTGGGTGGAGCCCCTGGGGTGTAGAGGATGGCCGGGCTAGGAGCTCCTAAGGTGGCACTGGGAGCCTTGGGGTGAGTGTGGGGACCTGGCCGATTTGGAAAGAGAAGTCCCTCCCTTAAGAAGTCTGTGACCTAGAGGCCCAGTCGTGCGTGCCTCGCTCACCCATGCAGCCTGTACAAACCTGAAACAGTCCATACGGGCTTGTAGGATCAGGCACTAATTAGACGGAGGAGGACCAGCAAAAGGGGATTCTCAAGGGGACAGTTCTCTCAGAACTGGGTGGCTGGGCAACAAAATGACAGATGAAATTCAATGTTGATAAACGCAAAGTAATGCATGTTGGAAAATATAATCCCATCTATACATATAAAATGATGGGGTCTAAATTAGCTGTTACCGCTCAAGAGAGAGATCTTGGAGTCCTTGTGGAGAGCTCTCTGAAGACATCCACTCAATGTGCAATGACAGTCCAAAACACAAACAGAATGTTGGGAGTCATTAGGAAAGGGATCGATAATAAAACAGAAAATCTCATGTTGCCTCTACATAAATCCATGGTACGCCCATATCTTGAATACTGCGTGCAGGTGTGGTCGCCCCATCTCAAAAAAGATATATTGAAATTGGAAAAGGTTCAGAGAAGGGCAACAAAAATGATTAGGGGTATGGAACAGCTGCCCTATGAAGAGAGATTAATAAGACTAGGACTTTTCAGCTTGGAAAAGAGACAACTAAGGGGGGATATGATAGAGGTCTATAAAATCATGACTGGTATGGAAAAAGTAGATAAGGAAGTGTTATTTACTCCTTCTCATAACACAAGAACTAGGGGTCACCAAATGAAATTAATAGGCAGCAGGTTTAAAACAAACAAAAGGAAGTATTTCTTCACACAACACACAGTCAGCCTGTGGAACTCCTTGCCAGAGGATGTTGTGAAGGCCAAGACTATAACAAGGTTCAAAAAAGAATTAGATAAGTTCATGGAGGATAGGTCTATCAATGGTTATTACCCAGGATAGGCAGGGATGGTGTCCCTAGCCTCTGTTTGCCAGAAGCTGGGAATGGGTGACAGGGGACGGATCACTTGATGATTACCTGTTCTGTTCATTCCCTCTGGGGCACCTGGCGTTGGCCACTGTCGGAAGACAGGATACTGGACAAGATGGACCTTTGGTCTGACCCAGTCTGGCTGTTCTTATCTTATGATGTAGATGGAATTCCCAGCTGTAGCTAAGGGAAATTTGCTATGTAAACCTATAGTTACAATCCAGGTACGAAAAACCCTATTCTCTGGCAGTTCAGCCCAGCCCCAAATTGTATCTGGACCTTTAAAGTTTAATTAGTTGCATTCCTTGGATAAGTCACTGACCTGCACTTAGAAAAGGAGTACTTGTGGCACCTTAGAGACTAACCAATTTATTTGAGCATAAGCTTTCGTGAGCTACAGCTCACTTCATCGGATGTATTCAGGATTAATGACTGAATGCATCCAATGAAGTGAGCTGTAGCTCACGAAAGCTTATGCTCAAATAAATTGGTTAGTCTCTAAGGTGCCACAAGTCCTCCTTTTCTTTTTGCCAATACAGACTAACACGGCTGCTACTCTGAAACCTGTCATTAGGTAGAGTACAAACAACTACAACTTATCTCCCTACTTCAGAGTTCTTAACAAGCTCCGTGGTAGATGGGTGCCTACGTTCAACAACGAAAATAATTCATTTATAGTGGCTACAGATAAAATCAGGGCAACTATTTTTCTTGTTGGCCAGCCAGACCTGGGAGATACGAGTGGTCCATGGACAAGTCAAGTTAAATATTCTTTTCCTATGCAGGTTACTAGTTCAGGCTAGATTCTGCTGGCATTACCCATGTTGAGAGGTTCCTGGCTGCATCAGTAGCCCTGCTGAAATCAGCAGAGCAACTCACTGTAAGGTACTACTCATCATCAGTAATGACACCAGAACCTGCCCCTACATGAAGAGTATTTGCTGGGGAACGTGCATAAGTGGGCACAATTTTGTTGTGAATGTTTGCATGTGAAAAATCTTCTCAGTTTCATTTCAGGCCATTTTGCACACACCAGAGTTTTTGTTCCTTGTGAAACCCCTCTTATGAAACAAGCAGTTTTGTTTTGAAATGTTGTGGAACTTTACATTTCTGTTTGCAAATTTGGCTCAGCCCAAAGGGAAATTGGAAATTTGAAGGCATGAAGAATCCTGAAGTCTCTGCTCAAAAACAGGACACACCTTTGAATGAAGGTTTTCAGACTGATATGGGTTCTCATGGAAGCTCATGGGGGAAGAAAGGATTGAGTGAGAGGGCACAGATTATTCATGTGTTTCATGCTGACATATTGGCACCATGACTAGTCCATTAATGAAACCTAGTGATGGGAGGGAGGGAGGGGGGAGGAAAGAGATTCTGAAAGAGAACCCTCTGTGGATAGTTGTCATACAGCCAACTGAGCAGATGAGCCGAGGATGGTTTGGTTAGTTTTAGGCAACTTTCTCTTTGCACACATTTCAGATAAACCAGAGGCATAGAGCCTTCTTCAGATGACAAGAGGCAGGTCCAGCTGGCTCAAGAGACATCAGGTGGCTTGCAGCATGTCCCAGTTAAGATACAAATAACCTCCAGCATATAATGGACATAGGCATAGATAAATTGTAAGGTCTTTGGGGCAGGGGCCATCTTTTGGTTCTGTGTGTGTACAGTAGGGGGTCTGCGGACCTACTGTAATCCCAATTAGGCAGAGGTCTCTGAATGGCAGTGCACTAAGGAATTTAAGTACCATGGGGCTGTGATATAAGCACAGGGCTTTCGGATTTTACGTTATTAAACAGATCAAAAGAGACTCCCTCCAGGGGCATTTCCCCCAGTTTGGTCTCTGCTGTTACGCACACAACAGCTTCCCCACACATTCTGTTACCCTTCTCCTTTAACTGACACACCGTGCAATTGTTCACACGTATTCTCCACTCATGCTATTGCTCAGTACAAGGAGAGGGAAACAGTTATGACCCTGTCCATGCTTGCCCTGAAACCATGTTAGTCAATCCATATTTCAACACGGCCTGGCTTAGTCGGGTGCTACCCAAGGGAGTCAATGGGAGTTTTGTCATTAGCTAGTCGGAGTAGGATCGAGTGCACCGCTGCTGTTCCTTGTCTGGCGTGACCAGACATCAGCCAAGTTAGACGCTATTTCACCAAACCATGCAAACAGCCTGAAGGGTAGCTTCAAAGGAGACTTCTCACCACAGCGAGACTGACCCTCACATCATGGACACCCCCTTCCACACCAAACCTCCACCTGAAACAAACAATCAGACCAAACTGTAACCCAGACAGAGGGGAACCCTGGAAAAGGAGCAATGCCACAGACTCTAGGAAGCCCACTAGGGTCTTTGCTATTGCTATGGGCGCCCAGACACGATGCTGAAAGGTGGCAGGAAAAACTCCTTAGACAGATAACATGGCTCATCTGTCTCTGCTCTAGCCAGGGATCCCGGGTTAACACTGGGTTAGAAAGAACTCCCACAACTCTTGCTATTATGAATTCAGTAACATGGCCAGAGGCCTAGACCAGTTTGAAATATTAACACATCCTAGCTGGGGCCCTCACTGGAGGGATTTTATGTGGTACAGACAGAAATGTCCTCTCCTCTGTCCCACGCTGGGTGGCCCCCATATGGTACAGGCAGGAACAGAGGTTCTTCCCCTGGCTTCCAGCCAGGCCCAATGCAGAGCCCCAGGTCAGCCTTCCCTCTTTGCCCGGTGAATTCCTTTCTGTTCTATTCCCCTTGAGGCAATTAGCCCAGGGATGTAACTGGACAGGGAGTAGAGGGAGCTTGCAGTAATGGAATGGAATTTATGTGAAATTTGTGTGGAATTTATCACTGGTCTTGAGTCATCAATAGAGCCCCATTCAGGGCTTTGTCATCTCATCCTCAAAAAACCCACAAGGGATGAATGTGATGAATAAGAGAACTAGTACAGGCCCTGGCAGAGGAGTGGAATTAACCCTTTCCATGCATGGCAGTGGGGAATCCAGGCACCCAGCAATCCTGCAGTTAAGGACCAATTCATTAATCAGGTCTTTCTCTTCTCTCCCCTACAGAATGCAACTTTCCTGTCTCCTTGTTCCCCCAGGGCACCTAGAGTCCCAGCACATCACCACAGCCCTTCTCCTTTTCTCACATCACACGGCCCATGTCACTCCTCAAAGATCTGATCATGGAGGTTTCCTGATGGGCCATGTGGCCGTTGCTGCCTGGGAGCTGGGAGGGGGATGTGGGGGGATTCCACGAGGGGATCCTGGCAGAGACTGCCTCTCCCAGGCCCCCCACTTATGTCATTTTAATGGGAGGGGATCATCTGGATCATTATTATTTTCTTTTCTACACAGTTCTCCCTAGATGAAGTTAGGAGCACAGGAAGTTAGGAGCACAGGAATCGCCGCACTGGTTCAGACCAGAGCAGGCCCATATTTGCCGATATGCTCACATCTGTCACGCTTTCCATTTTGTTCGCTCAGGTTCCTTGTCTTTGAAGCTGCCTCATCTGCCTGATGCACCTTTGGAAAAGGAAAATCCCCCGAAAAGGCTCCTCCCTGATGTTTCCTCAGCCCAGTCTTCCACTCTCCCCCGCTAGGAGATCTGGGGACTGCAGCGAAAGACAAAGAAGATTCAAATGGTCTTTGGGGACTCTGACTTCACAGCTAAAAATGTGTGGTTCCTCTTTGAAAGGAGAAACCACACCTGCTCTCAGTAACACCCATGTCCCAATGTACGTGAAAGTTCTCAGGTCAGGGTGAAGAACAGCTCAGCTCCCACAGGTAACCCGGACGCTCTCCCCTGCAACAGTGGATTATTCTGTGGGATTATCCCATACAGGAGAGAGTCCCCAGAGTATGAACAATAGACTGAGCCTTAACACTCTTGAAAGTCCATAAAGCATTGAACCCTGCCCAAAGAGACTGCAGAAAGAGAGTACAATGCTTAAGGCAACGTTACTGCAGCCTTGTCTCCAACCTCAGCCCCGCTGTGCTGGGTCCAGTGAAAGAAGCCAGCATTCTTATGGCTTTGAGACTCTAAAGGTGGACCCAGAAGTGGGCTATGGTTTGGTTCTGCAGAAGGAGAAAGAGAAGGAAGACAACCAAAGGTGCCAGCCAACTGGAGCCATTTGCCCTTTTAACCCAGAGGAGCTGGAGGAAAAGAATGAATTGTCAGGAGGAAAATTGAGAGACCATCTCCAGCGGGAGAGCAGGAATACCAGTGGAGACATGCTGGGGCCCAAATTCAACAGCTATGGCTTGGCATCCGCTGGTGGGTACCCAGCTACAAAAGACTTGCCACGGTCTGCCCCAGAGCTGATTCATTCTGTGGTTAGCACCAGAGATGACCCCAGCGAAGAATGGAAAGTGGTGAAGGTGAAACGAGTTCTCATTTACCCTGCTGGCCAGCCGCGGAAAGCAAGTAAGTAAAGCGCCTTCTTGCCCCTTCCCCACACGGCTCTGTCACACCCTCTCTGCAAGGCTATGTGTCACTCAGGTTATGTGTAATAATTGGGGGCCTAACATGTTACCCACCATAAGTACATAAAAACGGCCCTACTGGGTCAGACCAAAGGTCCATCTAGCCCAGTAGCCTGTCTTCCGACAGTGGCCAGTGCCAGGTGCCCCAGAGGGAATGAACAGAACAGGGAATCATCAAGTGATCACCATCCCCTGTCGCCCATTCCCAGCTTCTGGCAGAGGCTAGGGACACCTTCCCTGCCCATCCTGGCTAATAGCCATTGATGGACCTATCCTCCATGAACTTATCTAGTTTTTTTTTAATCCTGTTATGGACTCGGCCTTCACAACATCCTCTGGTCAGGAGTTCCACAGGTTGACTGTGTGTTGTGTGAAGAAATACTTCCTTTTATTTGTTTTAAACCTGCTGCCTATTAATTTCATTTGGTGACCCCTAGTTCTTGTGTTATGAGAAGTAGTAAACAATACTTCCTTGTCTACTTTCTCTACACCAGTCATGATTTTATAGACCTCAATCATATCTCCCCTTAGCCAAGTAGAGTGATTTCCACAGCTCTTCCTAGGACAATCCCCTGGCCAGCCTGCCCAGTCAGACACAGGAAAACCCCCAACCTCCCTAATTGTCTCCCCAGGGGAAAGTCCAGTGACATCCCAAGGGGTGTGGATGCCTGGAGCTTGGTCATCATCACACAGTTTGAACAGATGGAAATCCCAAATCTTTCCAAGTGCAGTGGGCGGGGGGTGGGGGAGGGATGTGATTTACAGGAAGCAGCCATCTCGTGTTCCCTGATGAAAGACCTGCTTGATTGATAGAGCTGCCGGAGCTTCTCGGTTCCTTTTCTGTCCAAATGTGTGTGAATTCAGTGATAGGTGCTAGGTTACCCTTGCTGGACACTGCAACCCTCCCCTTAGCACAGAAGAGACATGACCCCCGCCCCCCCCGCAGCCCTTTGTGGGAGGAAGGCTGACTCATTCTCCATGGCCTAGTGAGTCTGTGGGTCCTTCGCTGAGGCTGCCAGGAAGGATGCTGGCTCTGGCCAATTCTGGTGGCTTTTTCTGTGATGTGGAACACCTGTCTGCTTGAAGTGGGAATGGTACATCCAATTCATTTAATCTCAGCTCCTGATCAGCCATCAGAGGATAACTTGTGGTCACTACCCGACCTGGGCTCTGTTAGAACTGGTGACCTAAAAGCAAATGGCTCGGTCCCCCATTACTTGCTCTTTGGCTAGCCACTCCTGTATATTTAGAGTCATAGAGTCATAGACTTTAAGGTCAGAAGGGACCATTATGATCGTCTAGTCTGACCTCCTGCACAACGCAGGCCACAGAATCTCACCCACCCACTCCTGTAACAAACCCCTAACCTATGTCTGAGCTATTGAAGTCCTCAAATCATGGTTTAAAGACTTCAAGGTGCAGAGAATCCTCTGGCAAGTGACCCGTGCCCCACTCTGCAGGGGAAGGCGAAAAACCCCCAGGCCCTCTGCCAATCTGCCCTGGAGGAAAATTCCTTCCCGACCCCAAATATGGCGAGCAGCTAAACCCTGAGCATGTGGGCAAGATTCACCAGCCAGACACCCAGGAAAGGATTCTCTGTAGTAACTCAGATCCTACCCCATCTAACATCCCATCACAGGCCACTGGGCCTATTTACTGCTATTTCAAGCTCTATTTAAAAATTAGGTGCTTTATTTTAATCTCCTCGATTCCCACACTTCACTTCCATCTACACCCGTTCAGTTAGGACCACCTTTGCGCGGCTGTAACTGTCTCTCTTTTCTGGCTCTAACTACCCTTTGAACCAACCTTTCAAAACACAGCCTCTTGCAAAGCCACCCATCTGTCAGTAACGCCCCCACCCTTGTATTCTAGCTGTAACCTCAGTCAGAAGCCTATGGTAACCCCTTTTACACTATTAGAACCACCCTGATGGGATTACAGACCCAGGAACCATTATTTTAACTCATTTGCCACCATTCTTGATGTTTTGTTCCTGATCAGTTATTATCTCAATTGCCAAATATTGAAAAAGCAGAGCGATTGCACCCTGATTTGCAAGTACCCCTCCTCCCAGCTTATTTTATCTATCCATATAGGCTAAGATTTTCAAGAGACTCGTGATTAGGGGGAGCTCTGGGTTTGAGTGCCTCACTTGAGATGCCTGATCTTCAGAAAGTGCCGAGCACCTGCCTTCTTCAAATCAAGCTCCTTTGAGGGACTTCAGGATGAGCAGCCTCAAAAATGGAGGCATCTCAAATCACTAGCTGCTTCTGAAAACCTTGGCCATACTATTTGTAAGCGTGCATCATTAGCTACTCTTTTGGCAGCGGCAAGTGAAGTGCAGGACACTGCGAGCCAGACCAACCAGATCCAAATCATCTCCCGGGCTGCCGTTGTTCTCCATTCAGGATGACAGGTTTCAGAGTAGCAGCCGTGTTAGTCTGTATTTGCAAAAAGAAAAGGAGGACTTGTGGCACCTTAGAGATTAACCAATTTATTTGAGTAAAGCTTTTGTGAGCTACAGCTCACTTCATCGGACACATTCAGGATGGTGGCTCTCCTTTGAGAAAGGTCAGCGTTCATTGTATCCAACCTCGACGCTTTCACAACAAATGCCCCAATTCCAAAAGCACGGCTGGAATTTTAAAGCAACTCAACAGGGGTTTTTTTGGAACCACTTTGTCCATCCCGGCTCTTTCTCCAAGCGAGGTCATGGTAAGCCACTGCCTGTGAGCCATCAGAATTGCTACAGCAACTCACTGGGAGGTCAGGTCTTGTATCCATGTTTGGCTGCAGGATCAGGCCCTTTTGCTTCAGGTGGGGAATAAATGCCTGGAGAAACTGAAGCCTTGTAAAGCAAAGGCCTGGTTTGAGCCAGATCCCCCCAGCAATGAAAAAAAAAGTTGGTAAAAAGAGAGAGAAAATATAGAGGATGTCAGCACAACTGTCTCAACACAAGGGTAGCTTTCAAGGTTTCCCAGCGGGCATTTTTCCTCTTCCTGGTCCATGTCACTGCAGAAAAAAAGGGCTCCCAGTAATGTCAGTGGAATCAAAACCCAATCACAGCGCTCAACAGACAGAGCTGCATCGGACGCTGGAACAGCTCGGCTGCCATGTGTTGGCTCTTAGGAGGCCTTTGTGAGATGCCGATACTGGTGTGAGTGCAATCCCCAGCAGAGAGACGTTCATGACTGGTGCTGCCCTCTGGTGGCAGTGTCAGGACCAGTGCGACCACTTGAGCATAGTCTGAGCCAGTGACGATGAACCTGCCCTTCCTATTGGATCTGGCTGGAGCAGCGTGGGGCTGAAAGGATTGTACCTCTCCTGCCGCCTGCTGAGCCCGTTGGGTGGATTTCACTCACCGGGAGTGTGGCATTGGCACTTTCCAGCAGCCCCAGCTTCCCTTTAAAAATGGAAATACACAAAACCAAACCCTTAGTTACTGAGAACAGAAAACTACAAATGGAATAAAGTGGAGAAGTCATCCCCTCCCATCCCCCAGCTCAGACGGAAACAGGCAGGAATGCCGGCATGGTGATTCTAGCCCTCAGCCTTGGATATATATTTAAAGAATGCTTTTAAAAAAAACAGATGAAAGAGGCGAGATGCTATTTAGCCAGGGGGCTGACTTTCCTGTGATGCTGTGGCCTGCCATTCCCCTGTGCTCAGTGTAAGTGGCAGGGGAAGGGGTGGCTATGCACCTGGTAGAAATGGCAATGGAATCAGGGCCAGGTTGGTTGAGACAGTGTCCATACTGTAGTCCTTAACCTGTCCAGTCACAGCATCCTCAACGGGAACATCCTCTTTGCTATCTATCTTACATAGCTGACCTCCCATCACCATCAGATTGAAGCCCCTCACAATCTGTAATCTATTTATCCCCACCACTTCCCTGGGAGGCAGGGCAGTGCAATTATCCCCATTATATAGTCGGGGAACTGAGGCACAGAAAGGCAAAGGCTGACTTTAGGCACCTAAATCCTTATGAGGATCCGGGCCTAAGTGGCTGGCAGAGCAGTGTATTGAATCCAGGTCTCCAGCACCCTCACCAGTGGTGAGGAAGGATGTTCCAATGGTTAGAGCAGTACTAGCCTAGGGCGTGGGAGGCCTGGGTTCAAATTTCTGCTCCTCCATGGGTGACCTTGGGTAAGTCATCTAGTCTCTCTGTGCCTCAGTTCCTCATCTGTGAAAGGAAGGTAGCACTGCCCTGCCTCCCAGCCATGCTGCGAGGCTAAATACGTTAAGGATTGTGATACTCTGGTAACAGGGGCCTTATGCAAAACTGAGCTCAATAGACCATCTGGCCTCCCTTAGCGGTGGGCCAAGAATGGGAGCCCCTTGTGCCTTTTACTACAGGACAGGGAATTTGTGAGATACTCCTCCCGCCCCCCATGCTGCATTGGAAAACGAAAGTATAGCTGACAGTATAAGGAAGGGCCCAGTGAGCCCCCCCACCCCCTGGATCGTGGTGGAGAAGTGCAGTGCTGCACACTGTCGTCCCCTGTGGTCAGTTCTGAGATATCATTTCCCACCGCCCCATTCCTGGGTGAATTTCCAAGAGCGTCTCACTAGCCCCCACACCACATTCCCATTCTCAAGGCCCCCAGTCCTGGCCCCGTCCTCCTAGCTGAGGAGACATGATGAGACTCACTCCTTCTCCCTTCTCCTTAGTTAGGGCCTGAGCCTGAACGGCTGAATTCTGGCACTGATGTCATTGGGAGCAGGATTGGATCCTTAAAGGGGGATTTTGCTGCTCTTTCCAATAGGTTCCCAGACTTTCCAGTGGGTCAGACTAGGGCTGGGCTTTTCCAGGGAGCCTAAAGGAAATGGGTGTGCCAATCCTGGTGAAATGCAAAGTGCCTAACTCCCTTAGGCACCTGGGAAAATACATAGACCTGTTTACTTGTATCTGCGTTTGAAGCAGGGGTTGCTTCTTCCCATCCCAGCCAGTGGACATCATAATGCTGAATTTGTGACATCACTATCATTTCCATGGCAACAGCCTGTGATGTCATGGGGACAGGATTATGATGTCACAGCAGGATCTTGCTGAAGAAGAAGCTGGGCTAGGCGGGGAGGAACAGAGGCTGCTCTCCCCCCACCCCAGCAAGCCTGGCCTTGCAGGGAGGATCCTTCTGGGGGGCTAGAGGGGCATGTAATCAGTCCCCAGCATGGAGACAGGGGGTGGGAGACCCACACAGCTTGCGGTACAGATTCTGCTCAGGCCAGGGATTACCAAGAACAGCTGAGGCAGGCTTCAGGCAAGTGGATGGCTGTCGTCCTCCCCCCCACATCTGCCCCATCTCCCCCTAGAGGGACAGCAGCCAGCAGCTGCAGCGTGCAGGAGTGGCAGCCTGGCCCGTTCACCCCCCTCACCCAGTGGGAGCTCCAGGGGGACGGCCGGGGGACAGGATTCAGCCCCCTCTCTAGTGGGGGAGTTCCCCTTTGGGGAGCTTGCCAACAGCGCATTGCCAGCCAAAGGAGAGTGCCGGGCTAAAGCCCTGGAGGGTGACCAGACAGCAAGTGTGAAAAATCGGGACACAGCACAGGCACTATATAAGACAAAGCCCCAAATATCGGGACCTCTGGTCACCCAGGGCGACTTGGCTCTCGGGGCCTGAGCCAGTGATGAGCCGCCCAAGGCCAGGGAGAAAGTGAAAGACACCAGGCTCCCTGGGCGGGGAGGGCCGCGCTAGGACCTGGCGGCAGCCAGGCTGGCTCTGCACAATGGGCTTTGCTCGCGGAGCGGCTCCCAGCCCGGCAGAGCCAGGGAGAGCGGGCGTGAGGCAAAGTCCCCGGCTCCTGCTCGCCGGGGCGGGCGGGGAGAGAGGAGCCGCTTTGACAGACGCGGCCAGTTGCTGACACCCGATCCAGCGGGCCAGGGAGCGCGGAGCAGCCCGGCTGCTTAAAGCGCAGCGGCTGGGGGGGCAGCGGCTCAGAGCAAGGCGCGCCCTGCGGGGAACCCGCCCAGAACCCAAGGTAACGGGGGGCAAAGTTGCCCCGGGGCAGGGGCGGCTGGCGGGGCTGCAGCTGGGCGGAGGGGGGGGGTGGGAAGTCCTGTTTCGGGGGGCAGCCAGCGCCCCCCCCAGATCATCCTGCACCTCGCAGGCCAGCAGCACCCTAAGGCCAGCGACCGCTGGGAGCAGCCGGAGGCGAGGGGACCTGCAGCCTCTGCCAGGAGCGCCCGGGTCTCTCTCGCTCGCTGCGCTCCAGGCGCGCCGGGCAGCTCCGCGCTGATGTAACTTCTCTGGCTGCTGATGCCTTTTGGATGGGCTGCGGCTAGCGCTGGGGGGGGGGTTTCCCAACTTCCCCCCCCCCCCCCCAGCCGCGCCATGCAAAGGGCAGGTTTCTCGCCCGCCTGCTCCAGCGGGGTCTGCGGGGGGAAACTTTCCGGGGGTTCCTCGCTGCTGGGGACCAACTCGGCTTCGCCTCTGGCTGCGCCGTAAACAAGCCCTGGGGGTTGTTTTCTGTCGCCGTAAATTGACACCCGTGTTCGTGTGTGTGTGAGAGAGAGAGAGAGAGACACGATGGGCAGCCTGGATATTAATGGGTAATGCAAAACGGCTGCTTGCCCCAAGCGCAGACTTGGGAAGCCGGGTCCTATAATCTCAGCCAGGTGCAGGAGCAGAGATCTGGACCCCCTCTGTCTCCCGGCATTCACCTGCAGCGCTTCGCGCTGGGAGAAGTGCAGGGAGGGGAGGGTCGGTTGCTCGCCGGGCCCCCCTGCCTGCTCCAGCTCTCTGCTGCAAACCTACTTGGGCTGCTTTTTTCCGGACCTGGACATTGATGTGCGCAGAGTTGGGTATCGTAGAGCGTCCACGCCGGAGCTGCCAAGGGGTGCAGTACGTAGGAGTGGATCTGGAGGCATAGACCTTGTCCTGTGTTAAAGCCAAGTGGCAGGATGTGTGAATGGACCGGGTTGATTGGATGGGGTTTTGCATCCCCAGCTTCACAGGGCACCCTCCCTTACTGCCATCCCACCCCCTCCTTCCTAGCCCCGGAGACTTCATCTGCCCTCCCTTCTTCCTCTGGCAGGGGGCTGCACATGGGGGATTCCTGCCGCAACCACACCCCCTTGTGTTGGAGACAGGAGGCCTACCTGTTTGCACCCTGTCTGCGGCCAAGGAGATTGCTTATGTGTTGTCCGAAGGGTGTTACAAAATACCCACCTACAGTCCCCCTTGAGTGCCTGATTCCACCTCAATCTGAACAAGGAGATCTCTCCAGCAGGTCCCTGGTTCCTGCAAAGGAAGGACTAGTCAGAGGTGGCTCCACTGGCTTTGCTGCCCTAGAGCAGGGCTACTCAGACCTCAGTGGTTCAGGAGCCAAATTAGCGATCAGCATTACCCAAAAGTGCCAGGGTCGGGTGTGCATATATATATTGTCTTGGTTATTCTGACCACGTATGATTCTTTTATCAAGTACAGTTGGGTAATAATACAGTAAGAGCACCCTGACTGGCTAATAACTTAGACTGGTTAATAATTAAATCACAGGGTGTTTGAATATCACAAGTGTTGCAAACTAGAGCTGCAGGAGACCCATAAAAGAGCCACTTGCAGCTGTTGAGCCTCAGTCTGAGCATTGCGGCGGCGCTAGATCCTGGCAATACTCAGCCAACCCAGATTTCCCCCGGGGATATGTCTGCACCCCAGTGCAGGGATGGAGGCACTGGCAGGTTGGATCGAGGGGAGAAGTTCTCCTTGAGACACCTGTTGGTCTTACTGGATGCCAGCTGTACCTGTTGCTGGTCATTTGGGATCATCCTCCAGGTCTGCCCATTGTTCAGATTTTGCTCCATTGCCTGATGCGTTACACAGAAATCTGAGTCCAGGCCCTTCTGATATTGAGGCACGAGCCCCCAGGCTGTGGCATTGGAACAAGTTGTACAGTGGGGGGTGCTGAGACCCATTGAACCAAACTGTCAACCCTGCATCTGATGGAAACCACTTCAAGCCAGGCACTGTGGCAGCCCCCACCCCAGCACCCCTAGTTCCAGCATCTGTGCCCCGGGGGCAGTTTGTTTTATTCAAACTT
The DNA here is from genome assembly GCF_965152235.1 of Eretmochelys imbricata. Classification (NCBI taxonomy): domain Eukaryota; kingdom Metazoa; phylum Chordata; order Testudines; family Cheloniidae; genus Eretmochelys; species Eretmochelys imbricata. The sequence continues at coordinate 6,778,384 of NC_135579.1, read as the reverse complement.
CCTGTTGTTTGCTTTTCTAAGATGTAGTTCTGGAAGTGAATTAGGTGCTGGATGTACTGGCCCAGAGCCAGATGCCCTCTGTTATTACGCGGAGCAACTGCCTCACAGGCAGGGGCGATGGGATGGCCCTGCAGTGTGCCTCACCCTCACTTCGGAAGGCCTCCTCTCGGGAGGTGACAGCTGGGTCTCCCTGCCTTGTTCAGCGCTGGCTTCTCTGTTGAATGGCCGTGGTGCTGGTTTTCGGATGCAGACCCTGCTGCGTCCTGGACTCGACTGAGAATCCGCTCTTGTGGAGCTGTTACCTTTTCCTCTCCCTTCACCTTTGCCACAGCTGCCTTTTTGCCCCTTTTGTCTTGGCGGAAGTTTAATTTTCCTTTCTTTAAGGTACGGCATCTGACCTCAGCAGGCGAGAGCCAATCAGGCTCCCTCCTCTTCCAGGGACTTTGGCTGGGGCTCCCAGGGCTGCTCCCTGGCACCGCACAGCTGCTTTGCATGTGGTTGCCCGTTTACATACCTACACAGACGAGAGAGCCTGCTCTCTGGCCGCACTCAGGGCTGAGAGGGGCATGCTGGTGATTTGCACGTGAAGGAGCACGGCTGGCACCCGTTGCAATACAGACGCTCGATCTGCTGCACTGACCAACCTGCCAGAGCCCCAAAGTTTGCTGCTTTCAAAGCCGTTGCGTTCTGTGTTGCAGTTTAGCGCAGGTTCAGACGGAGTGTGTGCCGCCCCCCTTGGCACTGGGGAAGGCCTCCTGGAACACCTGTGGGTCCGGACAGAGGCAATAGGAACTGCGGGGGAGGGACTGTTGGGCACTGGAGTTCTGTGGGATTACTATGGGGTATGTTGTGAGGACTGTTGATTTATTGGGTTAATCTGAAGTTTTAACTCACGTCTGCAGCAGGATGCAATCCCCAGCTTTCACCCACTTATTTATTTTCCACCAACACCTCCATATTTTGCAAAGGCAGTGAGGTTTTCCTCCTGCTTCTCATCTCCTCTTGCCCACGTGCAAAAGGAAGCTAGACGCTCCCCCAAGTGTTGCAGCTGAGTTCGCAGACGGCCCCGGGGAGATTTTGCTAGACCACTGTATTCCATTGCCTTTCCAAACAGAGCATCAGCGACATCTGTGGCATGTCCTGCCAGAAAGCTGGGAACCTACCCAAAGTAGGGAAGTGTGGGGTGAGGCTCCCCCAGACCAAGTTAGGATTGACATTTCCTTTGGGTCTATAGTGCCCTAGGTCACATGGAGTTTTCACATCTGGGGGCAAGAGGATTTGAGGCCAGAAAGGAGGCCGAAATTTCATACCCGAAGCAGAACCAGAAAATATATATATTGATTTGGTTTGTGGGCAGAAAGTTTCACATAGCTGTAGTTAAGGTGAAAGGTCAGTTGTTTCCTGCCAGAAAACATGCCTTCATTTCTTCGTCGTCAAATGCTCAAAACATTGAAACGAAAGTTCCCCCGCGCGCCCCCCCCCCCCCCCGTGGTTTTAGATGTGGCGTTGATGAACACGGTTTCTTTCCCTGAGTTTGGTGCCCGGTGGAAAGGTTTTTCACTCAGTTCTCTGATACTTGTGTCACCACTGAACTTCCCAGCCTGCTGGCTTGGGGGAAGCAAAGTGGTCCCACCTACAAATCTGTTGGAGACCTGAGCCTATCCACCACCGGATCGTCTTCCCCGCTGCGGGTTACAAGCTGAGTCATAAGATCATTCAGCCACATTAGGTAACATTCCTGGCATAATAAAGCCAGGCTGCACAAAGGCCAACTCATACCTGATACAGTCGTGTTGTTACCGGAATGGAATCTAGGTGCTCCGCTTGCTTGGCATTGTCTGGGAAGTACCTTTACCACAGGGTTGGTATAAGCATTGTCAGAACCTCAGGCAAATAACCCAGCCAGCCCCTGCTCTTTCTCCACCTTGCAGCGTCCAAGATAATCCGCTGGGAGGAAAACAAGGATCATATGAAGAATACGAAGCTTCTTTGAGAGTGTGAGCATCTGGGTATGTTTGGACAGGACTACATTTCATTTCATGACTCTGTCAGGAGGGTCTCTGGTCTGCTGCAGACACTGGTCTCGATAAGCAGCTCGGAGGCATAAAGCCGAGTTTCAGAAATTGCTTTTGGTGCCATTACTGAGAGACTGAATTTATCTTGTTTCTTTCTGGTGTCACGTGGAAGAACTCTGCCCTGATTTGTTGTGTTGGTCAGAGATGGAGCTTCCTACTTGTCTCCGTATTCGCCACACTCCACTGGCTGGTAGAGGCACCTGCATTTGTGCCTGGATTGCCAGCGACACTGCGGTGTGAGGCATGGGGTTCTCGGGTGTGGAAGAAAGCTCTTCATTGGCCAGGGCTGGCTGCTGCTCCGGAGTAATCTGTGTTTCCTGTACCATATTACCAGTGCTGTCTCTGGAGTTGGATTCATGCCCTCTCTCCTTGGTTGTTTGGAATCAGATAGTTAGTTTGTTCAGTGCAGTGTCATTTCCTGAGCTCTCTTGCATACCACGGGGCCTTCTTGGAGGAGAACCATGGAGCTTTGGAATGTCAAAGGCACCCGACGGGGAGCAGGGTATTGGTGGAAAACCGAAATTGAACCTTTTTGAAAATCACCTGCCAAATCTTGAGTCTGGGAGTTGATGTTTCCTCTTCCAGCCCATTAACACCATTGGCCTCAGCTATTAAACTATTGGTATAGGTCATCTCAGTGCACGGGCTGTGGAGGTAGAGTGCCCTTCATCCAGCCAAGTCGCTTCCTTTCTTCCCCAAATGTGCTCCCTGCCGTTCTGGCTTAGGGGCTCTCCCATGTGTCCCCAGCACAGTTGAACTCCGTATATGATACTTTGTGTCTGGGTTTGTTGTGGGACCTTTAAACACAATGGGTTTGGAGACTTTCCCTTGCTATTTCCAAGGTTCCCTTTGGCTCTGCAATTGTAGCAGTAACAGGCAGCAAAGCAGCAGAAATGGCTTGGTGTGAAATCCTGGCCCACCCACGTCAATGACCCACCGAACTCCCATTGACATCAGTGGGGCCAGGGTCTCGCCCTTGTTTGACACCGATATCTGAGTCACCGGGCATTACGTCAGGGTTTGATGCAGGGGTAGCCTGGATCTCATGTAAGTCTCAGGAAGGGCTAGGTTCTTATGTCATCAGTCACCTGGGGGTTTGCAAGTTCCAGTTCCCTCTGCAAAATAGCCCTTTGCAACCGGACCCTGCCATTGCTAGGTAAGCTGAGCAGGGAGGAATTCTGTTTTCTCTTTGGCTGGGAAGGGGAGGGTGACCAAAAAAGCCCTTCCTCAGCCTTGCAGGAACAGGCCATGTCCTTGCTGCAAAAAGGTCGACTCTGACGGGTCAGTAAAAAGCTGTTAAGCCCTGAGCTTTGGGGGCATTGCTGGAAGTCATGCCCGTGACATTTGGAAACCGAAGGAGTTGGTTAAGTGACAAGTGCCTGTATAACCCAGCAGCCCCCAGCAGCTCTGCTGCATTTCAGGGTCTGTCAGCATTCCCATCACAAACTCCCCTTTCTCGTGATTTCCAGTCCAGCAGCCAGGTACAAAGCAACCAGACAGAACTTCTGATGGCAGGCGGGGATTGCTGCTCAGACCTCTGAGGAGACGAGACGTCCTACCCATCCCCAGGAACCCTATTCCTGGGCCAGGAATGGATGTGGCCCTTTTGTCCCGCAGGTTAAATAACCACAGTCCACGGCTGAATCAGAGCTATGGAGGGGGAGGGGAGGCAGGTAAGCGGAAGGCCCCTGTTGCAGCTAGACTGGTGATGGAAGGCAGGATGCCGGGGGGTGGGTGACAGAATGAATGCATCCCGGAGTGCGGCCTTGGGCGTGGAGGGAGGGGTGTGTGCAGGGCAGTGCTAAGTTTACGTTTATGTCACTGCACGTGGGAGGCGTGGATGCCAAAGGGCTAAGTCCCGCAGTGCCACTTGCGATGCCAGGGGGAAGTGCGGCTGCAGCATGTGGGAGCTGGTGGTGTGAGAGGAGTAATCATAACAGTTAATAATCATTGTATGAGCTATAATTCCCCTGCGTTGCCGGAGGGCTCACGGTGCTGGTCAGCCCTGCAATAAAAGCCACACAACACCGATTATTATTAGTAATAATAATTGAATAAGAACATTTGAAATGAACTTTTGATTAAAAAGACCTAGAATATCTGACAGAAAACACAGCTGGAATCACTGGCAACGTGGAGTGATAAATATAGGGACCAGAATGGCCATTGAAGAAAATATCCCCTATCGGAGGGAAAAAACGTAAAGTACCTTTTAAAAGTTGGGAAAGGACAAAGTGAGACTGAGCTGGTTGTGGGGAGGGGAGTTCCACAAAGCAGGGTCACCTGCAAACTCCCCATGCCCTGTGAAACCCTTTCCTAATAAAGGTTGTGTGAGCACGGATGCCCGCTGGTCCCGGGCTTCAGGAGAAGCGCTCAGATGTAGCCAGAGGCAATGCCTTCATCAGCAATAATATGTACGGCTTAAGCAGGGCTTTTCTTCTTCAGATCAGGTGACGTGCACCAACCCGTTCATCCTCATACACCTGGGAGGCGGGGAATTGGGGCTATTCTCTGTGTTTCACAGCGAGGGAAACTGAGACAGAGGAGATAGGTCAACGTTCTCCAGCGTGGGTGCGGAGTCTGGGCATGCCCATTTGGAGATGCCCTGGGCCTGCTTTTCATAAGAGCTGGACCCTCCTATCTCCAGTGGGAGTCGATGGGAGATGTGGGTGCTCTGCACCTTTGAAAACCAGGCCCTTGGGGGTGTACAGTTGGACGCTCCAAACTCAAGCCACCCAGAATCAGTGGCTGGTTTTCAAAATTCCTCTGTAAGTGGCTTGTCCAAGGCCTCAGAGCCGGTGTAAATCAGTGTGGTTGGCTTAGAGGTTCAGAGTTAGACCTCAGGAGTTCCTGGCTCCCAGGCCTGTGCTGAGGCCATTAGAAAACATCTGTCTCTGTCACACTGACCAGAGTGCGTTTATGTACACTTGTTGTGCCCACACATCTTGGGGATGCTGTGTGTGTTGGCCTGTGAGCGAGACTGGCCTTCGCAGTGCAGCTGGTCCGAGCAGGAATTCACTGCCCAATAGCAAATTCATCCTCAGAGCTAGAGAGCAAGCCTGAAAGGCCCCCCCCAGGTTGCTACTAAAAGGCAGTAGCAAGATCGAGAGACTCCGAAATGGCTCCGTTGAGAGCTTTGCTTCTCAGGCAGCCTTGGACACAAAGTAACTTGGACAGCTTTGGAGTGGTTCAGCATGAAATTCACAAACATCTGGAGCCTGTGGCTTGTTTCTCAGCAGCTCCAGCATTCCAGAGCCATATTCCTCCATTCTCCCTCAGAAATAAACACCGAGAGGGCGACCCCGCTGAAAATGGAGCCCAGACCGAGCCTGGCCCCTCTCCAGCCAGCGTCAGCCACGCTGGCTGGCTGAGGAAACGCTGCTTCCCTCCTCTGTGCTGTTGCCAAAGCAAAGCCAGGGCAAATATTTGTTGCATTTAAAAAAAAGGAGAGAAGATTTTGACCTCTAATGTCCCTGCTTTAGACAGACTCATCATTTCCAGGAGAAGAGAACCATATGCTTTCTTTCTTTCTTTCTTTCTTTCTTCCTTTCTTTGCAGCAGTCTCCAGTCCATCTCTCTGACATCCCACGAGAGCTTCTCTCACTCCCCAAACCCGCTGTACAGAAGCACATTTAAGAAGCCAGAAGCCAGCCCCAGGCAGGAGATACCATGGCTGAATCAATTCCACCTGACTTACACCCCATCCCAGCCTCCCCCTCCCCGCCAACCCCGTAGGAACAAACAGGCTGATCCTAGTCTGGTGCTGTCCATTTGAGTCAGGGATGCATCCCTGATCGCAGTGCTGATGGACAGGGAGCGCCGGGTTGGGGCAGTGGAGCTATCAAAAAAGAGCTGGCTAAATCCTTTGTGGGACTGGGGGAAGGAATTTGCATCCTGTCAAACAGAAGTAGTTAAACTGGAGAGATGGGTGGGGGGCAGCCGTGGCACAGCTGCAAAGTGCATGATGGAGCTTGTCAGCATGGAAGTTTTGCTAAAGCCCCACTGAGCTCCCTACCCTTGGAGTTCACAGCTCCCCATAAATCTGCCTCTCGCTGTGAGAGGGAGAGAGAGAGGCCGTAGAGGCCGTGCTTTCAGGTGCTAAAATAACATGGGGAGGGCTTTCGTTCCTCCTCCTTTGTAGCTGCCACAGAGGGGCCAAATGATTCAACCCTTCCCTTAGCAGGGAGAGCGTTTCCGAAGGAACAGAATCAGACGCATCCACTAATTAAGTAATAGCAGAAGGTGGGTGGTTGTGAGTTGTCTGACAGCCAGTTTGCTTTGGGTTTTGCCCGGTGCAGATTCTGAAAAAAACACAAGGGTTTAAAGAAATATACAGAATAAAGAGGATATGAGGAATGTTGCCTGCGTGCTTGTACAATGCACAGTCTCCTCCTTAGGAGATGTACAATGTACAATGCTTGTACATGCAGTCCACAGAAGGACCCCTTGCTAAAGGTCTGGGAAGTGTTGGTTGTGCACTTTATGGAGAGGAGTGTTGTAAAAAAGCGAAATTCCCCCTGGATTATTAGTGTAGGGAATCAGAGGTGCCTGATATGAAAGTGGGAGTGCATTTCTCCCCCTATCTGTATAGTAAGATGTGTACGGCAAAGGAGTGCTGTGTGGGGAGAATGCATGTGTTGTGTGCTTTGGACATAGGGTCTGTGTGGCGTGTAGGGGGGGTGCAGGAGGATGTACATTGCGGGTGTTTGCAGGATGTGAGCGTGTGTGGCTTGGGGAGGATGCACGTTGGAGAGGGGTGTCTGTAGGAGGTGTGAATTTGTGTGCACGTGTTTATTCTGAAAAAAGAAAAGGAGGACTTGTGGCACATTAGAGACTAACCAATTTATTTGAGCATAAGCTTTCGTAAGTTACAGCTCACTTCATGGGATGCATTCTTTCTGAGTTTCCATTAGCTTCAGGAAGCGGATTGTCATCTCTGTACAATGGAGAGTCTAAAGGGAAGAGAGGCTGTGTGTTCTCACTCGTAGCGGAGCTAGCTGGAAAATTTCAACCGAAGCAAAATGTTACCGTCAACCACAATTTTCCAAAAATGTTCCTTAATTTCTTCCTGCTTCTCAGCTGGCTCTGGTGTGCACAGACAGGTGTGCCCCACGCCTCGTTCTCAGCCAGGGACCTCATGCTGTAACCTCCGTATCCCTCACTCAGAGGCCGTACTTGCACAAAGGCAGACAAGTGTCATTCCAGGGGCCCAAGTGCTGATCTGAAGGTCCACATGCAGGATGTGAACCTACGTCCTCCACTTCAAAAACCGGCCCCCGGGACGTCCCCATGTACCGTATGTAGATGTGGATTGAGGCTGGGTCTCCTTATTTGCTTTGCGAAGTGCTGGGCACATTTAGGGCCATGTTGAGGGTGGATCCCGTTCATCCCAGGTGTAACTCCACTGGAATCTGTGGGATTGCGCCAGGGATGAAGTTGGCCCATTGTGGCCGGGCTAAGGAGAAGACGACCTCACCTCTGTGGAAGAAGTGAGGGGGTCGTAGTAGCCACTCACCCAGGGGCAGTGTTAGCCAGCGGAGGTAATGAATCCTGGCTCATGCTGCCAACACCAGGCCATATTCTGTTTACTCAAAGGCAAGGCCGGAGGAGAGCAGCCACTCAGCAATGAGTGTGCGATGGACAGAGGGAGATTTTGGATTTCTCTGACACTTCCCCTCAGTCTCTCCCATTGCTAAAGACTGAACGGGTTTCTGCTGTGTACACTGGGCCCTGCCTAGAGGGCAGACACAGCTCCCCGAGTTTCCCCGTCATTGTTCTGTTGAGAGAAAGAGAAGAGGCTGGGATTTCATCCCCCCGTGCATATAGATCTCAGGGCATCCACCAGAGGCAAGGCCGTCCGCCGGGAGAGAGCCTTGCTGGCCGCTTGGTACTGGCTCTGTGCCGCTCCGTGACTACGTGGCCCTCGCACTCAGAAACCCTGCCCAGCTCCCCGTAGTTTGCATCCGGGGCAACTGGCACCGCTTTGCAGGTGCGACCAGGGAGGGCCCATGCTGCCAAGATTGGCTGGGGCCCCTCACCCTGAATTGCCTCCCACTCTGAGGAGCTGGATCCCCTTGATAGCATACTGCAGGGAGGACATGTCCCATTCATTGCCTTCCCCGGCCCTGCTCCAGCTCCCCCGGCCATGGCTTCCTGCTATGAAGAATAATCGGGAAGGAATAGCAGAGGGACTGTGGCAAAGTCGGTGGGACAGTAGGGGAGAGAGAGGAGACGCTCTGTGTGTGTGTGTGTGTGTGTGGGTGGGTGTATATGTGTGTGAGAGAGAGAGAGAGTGCACACACGTGCACCCCTGGTTGCTTTTAGACGCATGCTGTCCGTTGGCAGCTATAGAGGGTCCTATAAGTCTCGAGGCCCGTGCAGTGAATCCTCCCCTAGGGGTGTCCTGTCTGCCATGACGTGACGAGGGCTCTGGGGACGATCCCTCTGCCAGAGCCAGACAGGTTGTGCTAAGGTGTGGCCGACGCCGGAGAGGAACACGCAGAAGTGCCGTGCTGCCTAGGCTGCGAGAGCAAAGAGACACACGCTCCAGCCGCGGTGGGTGTCGCCTCTTCCCTTGGTTGGGTTTGCGTGGCTATGGGGGCGGAGGGGTGAGAGTCCACCCTTCCCCCTGCTGCATTACACCTCCCCATCTGTGGAGGGCCCCCAGCACTGCTGGACCAAAGCCACTGCTGGAGTAAACCTGAGGCGTCCCCATGGGGGGTGCTGAATAAACTCCCAACAATGATACCCATGGCTGGGTGGAGACCTGTCAGCCTCACTGGAGCCGAGCGGGCCAGGGTGGATGGGCCTGCCCCAGCCCCGGTCTCTCTACAGCGCGAGTGGGCGGAGGCTGGGTCTCTGCCAGCATCGTCCTTGTGCTGGTCTGGCCTTCTCCGCTGGGTCCGGCCTTGGGTCGACCGCTCAGCTGCCGATTCAGGCAGTCCTGCCCCCTGCCAACCGCAGCAACCTACGGCCCCGTGCCGTCCGCCCACGCGGGACATGAAGAGGACCGTGGTTCTGCCCCACACCACCCGCTCAGTCACCAATCAGGGGTCTCCTTCCCTTTGGGCTCTGACTGATTCTCAGGTACCGTGCGGTGCAGGCTCCCTGGGGCCATGCTCCGGCTGCTCCCTGGATCTGTTCCCCTGCCCAGAGCTCTCAGCCCACTGTGTCCCTGCAGCAGCAGCCACTGCTCCTGCACCGCTCGTGTCCCTTCGCCTTCTGCAGGATTCCCTGCCAGCTCTCTGCCCAGCTCCGGTTTGTTTGCTCATCCCCCTCCCGTTCGAGGCTTCTGGGGCAGGGCTGGCTTTCACAGCACTGTTGCTGGTTTGTGGAGTGGGAATTCCCAGGTCCTCCATGGGGCTTCACTCCTCCCTGCGTTAAATGCTTCCTCGCGGCCAGAGGCTGCGCATGCTTGGGCATGGGAGACCCAGGCTTGGGCTCATGCCCAGCAACCACCTTGGAGGACCGCATGGCGTTTTGCAAAGAGCACACTCATTCACCCCGACTCGTCCCAGCTATGGATTGCCACCTCCGGCCCCACCCAGCTGCACAGACTGTGAGATGAGACCTGGGAGAATTCTACGTTCCTGGAATCACTGACCTCACAGGAACGGTTTACAATGGCTTTGGAACGCAGCCACGCAGGGAGTCAGACAGACATCCTGAGGCAGGGAGTTCCCCAGACAGCGCCCTGGCCGGTCCTGAATGTGGTGTTGGAGAACAAGGACAAGTTGGCAGAACTAATTTGCCTTAATGGGATATAAGCCAAAAATGGATGACTACAGGCTTTACGCTGTGTGTTGGTGATAAGGCCTAGAAGTGCACTCATTGGCAGGCTGGTAACCAATAACAGACCCCGGGATCAGGGCCCCACAGCGCTGGGTGAAGTACATGCAGAGAGGAGGCATATCTGATTCCTTACTCATGGAATAGTACCGTACGCCTTGAGGAGTCCCACTGATTTCCATCTCCTGGGCTGCTCATGGAACCCCAAATTAAGACGAGACGCAGCAGGGGTTACAACAGAAAATAGGACAGAGCAAGGCAGGAGGGCTGAGCTCTGAGTGTGTGTTAACCGAGGCAGAGCCCAGCGCACGACCATAGTTTTGAGGCTTTGTTGACTTCAGAGAGACGGTATAGAAATAATACAGGAATAAGCTCAATCTCTCTCGCGTGCAGCTCCCAGCGGGGAGGTGTCAGCCGTTCCGGTGCCCCTCGCTCGGCTTCGCTGTGCCGTAGCTGCTCAACTCCTCAGGGGGTCAAACAACTCCTGCTAGGATACGAGGCCTGTCTGAGTCAGGGGAGCCTCCACCAGCCGGTTCACGCTGCGTCGAGGGGCAGGTTTGTGTGGGATGAAAAGGAAATTCCCAGCTCAGACCAGCGTTCCCTCGCTGGAGCTCTCTGTCTTCTTACTTTGAGCTCTCTGAAAGGGTTGGATTAGTAATGCAGCCCTTCCTTCGCTGGTAGGCTTACAGTCTGAACCACTGCTTAAAATAGCCTGGAAGGGTCCCAACCAGCACAGAAGGCAAGAAAATGAAAAACACATTAAACGAACGGGAGTTAACTTCAGACATGATCAGAGAAGCTGGACTTAGTGTCAGCAACAGCCCAGAGCATCCCTGCCGGCACCATGCATGGAGTTCCCTTTTACACACACACACACACTCCCTCCCTTACACTCCTCCTACTGCATGCACACACAGATACACACATGGGACTCCCTTACATGCTTACACACACACACTCCTTCGCTTACACTCCTGCTGCACACACACATACACGCATGGAATTCCCTTACACTCCTACACACATGCTCTCCCTCTGTCTTTCCCTCCCTTACACTCCTCCTATATGCACACACATGGAACTCCCTTACACTTGTGCAGACACCTGCGCACACTCACACTCACACTCACACACACTCTCCATAGGTCAATATCTGCTCAGCTATCATAGTAAATTGCTGCGGATTTATGGCTAGGTTATCCCCAGGCCCTGATCAGCTGTGCCGTAAATTAAAGGGGAGCAAGGGTTCCCCTTACTCCCTGCTGACCCAAGGAACAGCTGCTTCACTTGTGGCTCCGGCTGCAGAGGGGAGAGCAGGGCTGCTCACCTAATACTCTCCAATTTGGGCACGTGGGCAGAGAGGGCAGGGGGTGGGAGAAGCCTTGACTCTCTGCCCCCCCTTCCCCTCATTTGCTGGTCTCCATAGCTAGCTGGGTGCCTAGTGCGGGGGTAGGGTGTCGGCGAAAGAGGTGAAGTAACACACGGGAGGGTTGTGTCTCTAAGTAACAGCTGCTTCCTAGAGTCCCTCCTGGGGGGCGCAGCCAAATACCACCCCTTCCTCAGGGCTGAGCCGGAAGGCTCAGTCTAGCCCCATATGACACAGGCTCCCACTTATCCAGGGGGCACAGATTGGAAGGGGAGAGCCAATGGAAAGCCCCGTCATCCCCCCCACCCCGAATCACCGGCTTTTATACTCTTTTTCAACCCCCACCCCCACTTTAGTTATAATGGGGCAATGCTGCCACCTGCCTGGGGGCTATGGCGGCCTGAGGTCGCGGCTTAGGGCCAATAACCAAGCCCAGGCAATAGGCTACCAAGCACATGCCCAGAGTAGCCCAGCTGAGTGGCTTAAGTAGCAGAGCACGGTTTTTGGCACTGACAATTGCCCGTTATGGGTTATGTGCACCCCTAAAGCATGGCCAGACCCCTGTCCCTTGGGGCTGCTGGTCTCTTGCAAAGGATGAGAGAGAGGGAGAATTTTAACCCTTTGCATGTGAGATTTCTGTGCAGTCTGAGCTGCCCCAAAGTACCAGCCCTGCTCTCTGACCCTGAAGCACTCAAGTGTGCCCTGAGCTTTAAACATGTAGCATCGACTTAAGCACGTGCGTAAGTGCTTGCCTGAACTGGGGGCGCTGGGTTGGTAGCAGCATACAATGCATGCGCCCATTCCCTCCTTTCGCCAGCACCGCTGGGCGGTTACCATGGATTCCTCAGAATAAGCTCTGAGGAGAGATCAGAGCACGTTCCGTGGCTTTTGGGAGTTGTGGAGCTTTGGTTCAAGGCCGTGATTGTTGGCCTTCATCTGCCTCCAGATCAAACAGAGGTGCCCATGGGGTTCCCAGCAGGGACTGGCTCGTGGCTCTGTTCTGACGCGCTTACAGCAAACCCCTCTGCTTCGTGGGACACCCTGCGTCTCCGTGAAATCACTCCGGTGTGATCGGAAACGCTCCTTTCCCTGCTGGAGGCAGACGCTGAGGGCTGGGCATGGGCAGAGCTCAGCCAAGGGGGTACGGTGCTTTCTGGTGAGTGGTAGTTGGATGCCTCCCCACAGAGGGATCTTGCAAAGCTGAATGCGTGCTGGCTGCTGTTATAACATCTACAGAGATTGGAGACTTGGGAGCCGGTGGGTGGGGATACACCTGCCTTTCACCTTTGGAGATCTCAGCTGCAATCTTGAGCTAGGCCACAAATCAGAATTGGCTAGCCCCTCATTCACTGCCCTACAGGCACAGCAAAGAATCCCAATCCAGCCCTGCTATTATATTGTTTAACGTTTGTATTGCGGTAGCTCGAGACCCCACTGTGCCAGGTGCTGTACAAACATATAGGAGAGGATGGCCTTAGCCCCGAAGAGCTTGCCGCCCATTCGGCATGGTGGCCCAGGACTGGAATAGCAGGTAGTGTGGTACTGTTGGTAGGACTGCCATGTGTTGGCAGAGCTGGGGTGGGATGGGCTCAGGGCTAGCAGGAGAGGCAGGTGGTCAGGACTGAGGTGCACTGGCAGAGGGACCGACCAAGGAGAGGTGAACAGGTGCAAAAGGCACTGACAAAGCCAACAGCCATTGAACGTGCAACGTCACTCCAGCCGCTCTTGTCCTTGTGCTGCCCTGGGCTGGGTCCCCAGCTCCACCATTTGCTCCCTGGGTGCGTCCAGGAGATCCATGAAGTCAAGGGAGAGAGAAAGAGAGTCTCCTTGTGTTCTCAGTAGTGTTGCCCCATGCCAGGTCCCAGAGCCTGTCGGGAATTCCCTTCCCGTCCCCTCAGCTGGAGCTTGGTGGCCACCCCATGGTTGCAAGGGAGCTAATAAAAGGGTGACAATTGGCAGGGACCAAGCCTCAGTCTGCAGGACTTCCCTCCCTCTGGGGTGTTACAGCAATGATCTGTAATTTCCAGAGAATACAGGAATGGCCAGACCCGCGGTGTGACGACCTCCAGCAGTGGGCGGTGATGGGAGGAAGGCAATTGTTAGGGTCGGGAAGATTCCTGCACCCTGCAGGCAATCGGCTTCTTACCCACGGAAACAGGAGACGTGCTTGCCCTGCTCACCCTGGTGTGCAGTCTGATCGAGTCTCCTCTGCTTCAGCCTGCCCCACCCAAATAGACCCATTCCTGCCACTTCTCCTTCAGCATCCCTTGCTGGGCAAAGAGGGAGTGGTGTCTTTTCTGGGACCAGCACCCCCCTGCTGCTGAATTTCTCAGATTGATGTGGGTAGGGAGGCAGGGTGGAACCTGTGACCGTTCCCTGTGCTGGAAGCCTCGGATACCAAGCAAAAAAACCCAACCCCAGCAGTTGGGATGGCCCATCCCTTAGTCATCTGGATTGGAGTTTGTGGCTGCTGGTGCCCCTTCAGCTGGCTACCCTGTCTGATGGGGAGAGAGAGCGGGAGCAGAACCAGCACAGGGGAGTGGAGCCCAGCTGTCAGCCGGCATTAGCTACATGTTTCATCTAGACAGACACTGCCTCTCAGACTCCCACTGACCCTGGTTTCCAGGCAGGGGGTGGTTATCAGGCAAGCTGATATCAGAGATGGGTTCTCAGCTCCTCCTCCTCCTGCTGCTGCCTGGGAGATGCCTCCTTCAGGGAGATAGGAGATTCAAGGTTCACCAGGCCAGGCCCACACAGGGTAACAGGGTGCCATGGCATGCCCTAGCAAGACAGGAACTTGTGCCCACATGCGTGTAAGCGATGGTCACATTGGGGCAGGCACCGTTCCCTCACATGACTGAGATGGACCCAAACCAGCCCCAAGATCAAACGCCCTCAAGCTTCGGAGAAGGGCAGCTCTTGCTCTGAACTTCATGGGCCCATCTGTCTTTTTCAAACACCAGGGTGGTGGTAGATGCCTTTGGAAGCAGCCACATCCCTTCCTGGCCCTCCTCCCTATTCCTCCTTCCACCCCACCTTCCCTCCATCAGTCTCTTTTTTCCTCCCTCTTTCATTCTCCCTCTGTTTACATTCCGCTGTGTCTCCTCTTGCCATCCTCCGGCCCACTCTGGGATCCCGCTGCTGCCCCGTCACCTCGGATTCCCCCCATGTAAGGAAGGGAAGAGGTGGGAGCTCCGAAAGCAGCCTGAAATGAGAGGAGCCAGTGACTATGCTACACAAAGGTTGACTCAGCTTCTTTTCTGAGGCTCAGGGATCCATGCTGGGATGGGAACAGTACAAGTTGCCGCCATGGTCGTGTGATTGTGGACAGTTGCAGCGGCTTCTAGCACGGTTTCCCTCACAAGGATGGTAGTCGGTAGCATATTTTGTCTGAAGAAATTCCCTCTCCATGGGAACTGTGCTGGGACTTTGCTAGCAATAGCTGGGTATAGCCCTAATTGCGGCTAGCATGATTTTGATCCCCGCGTGGGATGGGGACTCTGAGTTGGGAATAGTCTTTGCCCAGACAGAGGCTCTGCAGCATCGACCCTGCTATCCAGATTAGGAATGTCGTCCATTTGGCTGTAAACTTTTTATGACTGCACTTTGTTTCTGATATTTCCTCTAATCAGCTGGGTTAAATCATGGGAGATTCAGAACACTGCTTCCTAGGAAATTGCTCACCCAGAGAAAATGCATTCCATGTCATTCCACATCCTTTTGGACTTGGCTAACAGCTTTTGTTCTGACCCATATCCAGCCTTTTGTCCAACAGTTGAAGAGCCCAGAGGCCCATGAATGGATTTTCGGTGGGTTAAGAGTCACGCGATTGGCATGTTTTCAGGACTTCCATGGAGCTAAGTGGGTGCTATTCTAGGAAGCCTGTGGCTTAATTAGATTGAGCCACTGCTTCAGGCTGCATCTGACAGGCCAAAACATATACAGCTTTCCCGGCAGACGCTGCCCTCTTGTGTTGCTTCAAAACCCAACAAAACATTGCAGTGACAGAGCTCATCAGCCACCCAAGGGGTTACCCACGGGTGCTGCTGTGACATTTCCAGCTAAAGCAGGGTTTATTTTCCTAACTTGATGTTGGCTGCGTGCATTGTGGTCAGCCAACGCTTGGACAGTCTAAAGAGCGAGGGGAGTCTGTGAGATAGTTCAGAGCCAGCCAAGTTCCTGCTCTGAGCATGTTTGTGCAGGGTGGTTGAAACCAAATGAACTGCAACCTGAAACCTTTTGAAGTCTTTCAATAAATTCCTTTCCAATACAGTCACTGCAACCATAAAGCAAAGCTCGACACACACACTAGAAAGAAGACAGGGACGCAATCACCCAGTGGTTGTCTTTGTTGTTTGTTTTTCAAAGTCACTGTTATGTTGCAAGGAGTGAAGGAATCAGGGGCTTTTCTGTCTTCCCAAAAGCAATGCATGGTCTTAGAAGGCAGCGAGGTGTAGAAGGCAGCGAGGTGCTCTCCCAAGCAGGTTCACATGAACAACAGATCACTTCTTTCTGCAGACAGGCGTGGAAAGTGATGGAAGCTGCCAGACTGCTGCAGCCAGGGGTAGACTTCCCATAACGCGATCAGAAGGCTTCTGTTCCAATTCCTGTCTGCTTGTTTTGATTACATTAAAGCCACCCACTATGGACGTCTGGTATAGATCTAGTTCCCTGACTGCCCGCTCCACGGCAATGTATAACCAATGCAGTTACCCCCCACTGCCCCCTATCACTCGGATGCTAGCCCCCAGCGATGCATTGCCCGGGGTCAAGAGCAGGGATGGGTGAAACGGTGCCCTGTGCCTGAACTGAAGTTTCCCAGGGTTGGCAGAACTTCGGAGAATCTTTTATAAACTGATTCCCCACCCAACTCAGGCGCTTCCTGCTTTTAGCTGGGGCCAGAAGTGGAATTGTTGTAACAACACAAGACAATTCTTGCAGGATCCCGTGGAGCCAGGGAGTGCTGGAAAGCATCCAAGAAATACTGCCCGGGTTAAACTGCCAGTCCCGTCTCTAAGCCAATAGGGTGCCGAGAAGCATCCAGGCTTTTTGTGCTGCCCTGGACCAAACCTCTGGAGCTTCTCCTGCATGTTAATCTCTGGGGATGGAGGCTTGCGTTGATTTCTCATCTCTAGTGTATGGGTAGTGCCAACCACCAGGTACAGGCTGCCTCCAGTTGCAGTGTTGAGGCAAAGGCCTAGTTTAAGCGAGCGGAGGCTGTGATGCTGGGGAACACGCTCACGCAGAGCAAGAAACGACTCCCGGTTTGAAAGGGCTGCACAGCGATGAAGTATGGCTGTTGCCGGGTGAACCTCTCAGGGCTGCAGACAGCAGGGTGCCATCTTGGGAATCTCTCCACTCAGTGGGAGTTGAGGGTGCTCAGCACCTCCGGCTGTTGCTCTTCTCCTTGCCAGACAAGGCCCCTAGGGTGTGTCTACACTGCAATAGACCCCCGCGGCTGGCCTGTGCCAGCTGACTCGGGCTTGCGGGGCTCGGGCTAAGGAGCTGCTTAATTGTGGTGTAGAGGGTTAGGCTGCAGCCCGAGCTCTGGGACCCTCCCACCTTGCAGGGTGCTAGAACCTGCACCCCAGCGAATGGAGGTCTATGACTGAGTTGTAGCAGTAGACTGGATTTGATGACCCAGGAGCTACCTGTGTTCTTAAGACATTCCAGGGCTTGTTCCTTTCTCTGAGTGTATCCCTCTGTGTGAAAGGAACAGCCCTATAGACCCTCCTGATGCTGGAGCAGCCACCTGCCTCTTGGTTCAGATCCTGGAAGATGCTGCGTAGCCCAGACCAGTGGTGATGTGGGGGCTGCCATTGGGAAATCTCCTGTCCCTGCCACTTCCCATGCGGTGGAGAAGACAAACTGTACAGGCCCCGTCCCCACGTTCTGTCTCCCCTCTGAGCCTGCTGCACTGGGCTGTTGGCTATTGGTATTCATCTGTATCCCTGAACGTTACTGCAAATCAGCATAATTGCACAGCACAGCCTTGCCTTGCAACGGTGGCTCCAACCTGCATTCTGTTCAAAATCCCGTTTCTCACCAGTGTTCTGAAACCTTGTCTTTGAGGGGGTTGCAGGGCAGGGGATGGAACGGGAGGCATCACGCCAGTAGGTTCCATTATACTCAGCGGCTCACAGGCTGGCAGGGGCTGGATGCACCTCACCCCACTGGGGTGCACCCCCTGTTCTGCAGCTACCGTGCTAGCAAATGTAGGAGCATCATGGACAGGATCTAGATGGAGCCCTATCCCATGCTCCCCAGCTGGAAATACCGTCATTGCAACATAGGGCTAGGGAGATGGGGAGAGAAGGAGGATCTCTGACGCTCCACAATAGAGGCTCAATATCCCCTTCCCCCACCACACACAAGAGATACTTCTTGAGTTGCAGTGCGAGGGATTTAATTTTCCGTGCTATAATGGAAAGTCTTGCAACACCCCCCATTCAGTCCTCACGGCTATCCAAGGATGCAGTCTGCAGCTGTCAGTCACCCGAGGGGCCACCTAGATCTCCCTTTTTTTGAAGACTAATTCTCCTAAATTCTATCATCTTCCAGGATCTGCACCACAGCCCTTTGTTTATTGTCCCTGCAGTGCAATCCCCATTATACACCACACGTACCTACAGGGGAGCATGTTTGGTCAACATCCCCCTGCCGCCCTCTTGTTCCTAAACTACAAGGCAGGGGGGATTTTGTCACTGATTTGCTCAAAGCATCTTGCTTTGATGTGTGTTGAGTTCTTGCCGGCTTTAGTGTTTTGTTGGCTTCTGTACTGGGCTTTAGCTCACTCAGTTTTAGAGACTCACAGCAGTAAGGAAAGCGATTCAAATGCAAGATTCGTCCTGTCCAACATGAGCAGAGAGGAGGTGTGTGTGTATAAGTAAATAAGCAGAGATAAATGGAGTTTTACATTCTTCAGGCTCCTTGGTCCCTCCTTGTTCATACTATCCTCTCTTTGTTTTCTCCTTCCAGATCTCTCCAGGAGTGCCAGTCTCTCAGAGAAGGAGCTGAAAGAGGCTAAAGCCAGGAGCCAGAAAATCGCAGCCCAACTAACGAACCCACCCAGCTCAAACTCCAAAGGTGTGCTGCTCTTCAACAGGCGCAAGCAGAGAGTGAATGCGTTCACTTTGGCAAGCACCAGAAAAAGTGGGGAGGAAGCAGCCACAAAAGGCAGCCCAAGAGCTCTTCAGTGCAGCCTCCCAAACCAGGGGAAATTGCTGCATTTGAGACAGACTTTAGAAAGCAGCAAAGAACTGAAAGAATTACTCTGCGCGGAAGCCCCTGGACTGCAGATCCTTAAAGGCAACATGGAAGAATATGAGGAAAACACCTGCCTAGAGAAAACACAGTCCCCGCCAAAGAATGAAGTCAAAAGTGAGGAGATCCTTCCCCAAACAATCCCAGTGCCGTCCCTCAAGGAGTCTCCTAGTGGAGACATACAGCAGGTCCCTCTAACTATCTACTTAAAGGAGAACATAAAGGTGGCATCAACCAATGGAGTGCAAGAACCTAGCGCCAATGAGCATGAACATGACAGCGAGAACAACGCACCAGTTCTCATCCAGGAGCAGACGGCCCCAGTTATCGACAAGGAGCAGAATGGAGAAGTTATCAACAAAGAGCAGAATGTGCCCATGACTGAGAAAGAGACGGCTGTTCCAGTTACCAGCAAAGAGACGGCTGTTCCGCTTGCCAGCAAAGAGACGGCTGTTCCGGTTACTGGCAAAGAGTGGAATGGGGGGCCCAATAAACAATATTATGAAGTTCACCTCACTTTGGCTAAACCAATGCCAGTGAAGAACAGAACAGCAAGACCGTTTGGGACTCAATCATCAGCTACAACAAGCCAACCAACGGAGAAAAGCCCTGGGGTAGAACTTCCTCCGCCCCCCACCTATGCAGAGACCTTGTTCAGTCCACCTCCAGTAACTAGGGTTAGGTCACCTCCTGCGTATTCAGCCTTGTATCCTAGTGCAGAACAGAAGCCTCTCATTCTGCAAGGGCCTCACCATGGAGAAAGCAGATCTACACCCTTGCATAAAACAGGAATATTAGAGGAGTCCGTAACCCGGAGAACAACTAAAAAATCCATGTTCACCTTTGTTGAAAAGCCAAAGGTGGCTCCTAACCCAGATCTTTTGAACTTAGTGCAGAATGCAGATGTAAGGAAGAAGCAGAAGGAGCAAGGAGAACCAGTCCCAGAGGAAGAACCATTTGCTCTTGGGGCAGAAGCTTCCAACTTTCTGCATCAGAATGCACTGAAAGGTGGGCTTCACCGGGATTCTTCAGACAATGCCCCAGAGTGGTCTTCATGCCTGAAGTCCCCAAGCATACAGCCTAAGCCTCAAATGAAACCCAATCAAAACCTAACCGAAGCGAAAGGAAAAGGAGCTGAACTGTTTGCCAGAAGGCAGTCAAGGATGGAGAAGTATGTCATTGAGTCCCCAGCACACCCTGGCTTGGCCAGGTCACCTTCGCCCACCATGTCTCTGCCTCCATCCTGGAAGTATGCTTCCAATATTCATGTAACACCCATGGTCTTCAAACACCCACCCAAGAGTCCAGCCAGGTCATCAAAAACTCCCCCAGCATCTTTGTACAACAGCAACGTCGCGGAGAGTGAGATTTCCCAACAGGAGCTGGAAATCTCAAAGCAGCAGCCATACCAGCTCCAATCATCTTTGTTCATCCTATCCCCAGCTAAAGAACCGGTGAGGTCTTTGCCAAGAGGGGCACCACCGCCACAAGCCGTGTTTCCCAACTCTAATTCTTACACGAGACATACCTCGTGCCCAACGTCTCCCTTGACACCTTCCCCTGTTTTTCATTCTCCTGCTCTGTCAAGTTCAAGCAGGCCAACATATGGTCCTCTTTGTCCAGCCTCTGGGACTGTGCTTATTGCCCAAGACATCAGAACAAGTGCCCCACCAGAAGCTCCCTTTGCATCCCCTTCCAGAGTTTTGTCACCAAGAGCCAAAGGAGTCTTCCAAGCTCCGAGACCTTCTTATTCCACCAGGAATGCAGGGATTGAACCCCAGGTGTGGAAACCTTCTTTTTACTTCAAGTAATGGGGTTAGAATGCGTGTTTTTGGGGTTCCTCAACTGGCCACAATCATGTCTAACTGGTGATTGATGTGCAGAAAACCAAACAAACCCAAACTAACCAACCAATAGCTTGGAGGTTTTGAATGCAAAGAACGTGCCCTTCTGTAGCCAGCCCTCCTCTGCCAGCTGTTGGCTCATTATGGTCCTGAGGATGTTGAACTGAGCAAGAGGAGCAGAGTCTGGGCTGTATCTGATGCAGGGCCAGGCCAGGGGAGGAGGAGTGCCGTGTAGCCTAAAGCCTACAGAGAGAGCTAGATGCTTGTTGAGTCAGCCCAGCCCAGTCCATGTAATGAGAGCTGGACAGTTTTGCAGACTGGATTCTGGAGGGAGAGAGAAGCAGCAGATGCATCCTCTGAGTTTAATAAGACCCCCAGTGTGCAGACCCTAGAAGATCATTACTAGAAGCTTCACTGAAACAGCAGGAACTCTGGTGCCTTTTCTTTTCCCTTGTCTGGCAACGTTATGGAGCATCAACCCTCTGGCTCAGCCTTCTTCTCGCCTTCTGAATTTCCACCTCCGCTTTGCAAAGCCTTCTGCGTGTCCTCTCTGCAACTTCGCAGGCCATTCAGCTGCAGCCTCTCCTCTCCACTGACTCTGTCATGTGCACCTTACCAAAGGGCTTCCCAGAGGGGGGCAGTGGCATTTCCATTTCTGTCTCCTTTCTTCTCCTGCTCCTGATGTTTCTCCTGTTTTCTTCTGTTCTTTGCCTTAGTTTAACAGCATCACTCGAGGTCCCCCCCAGAGCACAGGGAGCACCACTGCAGCACTGAGATGACAGGAGAACCTTGCTAGTCTCCGCCTGTCCTTTAGTCCCCTTCCCAGCAAAGAATTAGCATCAGATCTATTCGGTGTACGAGAAAGGGGGCACTTCGTACTCCCTTGGGACTCTGTAGGGTCAATGGTATTAGCCTCTGCAACAGGGGCAGAGGAAGGGGGGGGCATTGGTCCTGGAGCCACTCTGCACTAGCCCGCTGGGGTGCGTAGGGGAGGGCACAGTGCTTTCTTGTTAAAGATGGCACAGCAGCTGTGAGAGGCCCGCCACAGGGACAGCTTAGGGCCACAGGATGGGTTTTTCCGTGCTATTAAAGGTTTAGGCCAGATGGTCATCTCGGGTGTCAGGGGAAGTCAGCGGAGTTCCTCTGGATGTACTGGGAGCAGAACCTAGCCGCTGCAGGACCCACACTTGTGCACTAGCAAGTATTATCACACTCCTCAAATCAACAAACCAAGTGCATTTGGGGCTGTGTTATTCTTCTGTTCCGGAATACGTTGTGCGTTCACACACCAAGTCTCGTATTCATCCACAGCGGGTCTCCCAGGCATCAGTGCAGCTTAACGAGATTCCAGGAACAAGGTTCAAATGGGTGTCACTGGGTTTCCTCAGCTGGCCAAGAGCATGATTAACTAGGGCTCGAAACCTGACATAGCAATGTATTTGTTTAAGCCAAAATGTTCCAACCAAAGGTGGATTTAGGTGCCTAGAGGTGGGCACCTAAATCCATATTGAGGCATCTAAATCAAGGCATCTAAATCTAAATCTGATTTGCAGAGGTGCTTAGCCCTCACAGGCCCCACTACAGTCAATGGGAGATGTAAGGGCTGAGTAGAAGTGGTCAGAAAATGGAAGGGGGATTTGGGTAAATTTTCAGGGAAAGCTGGAAAAAAGTTTTCCTCTACATTTTCCATGGAAAGAAAACACTGATGGGGAAGAATTTCACTGAGTCAAAACCCCAGTTTTCCACTGAAAACCAGTTTGACCAGCTAATTTTTGACCAGCCCTAGCTCTGCAAATCAGGTCTCTTTTATTCCTTATATTTAGTTGACTAAATATCAGGTTTAATGTAGGGATTCAGGTTTGCAAATGTCCGAAGCACTCTCCATTCACATTGGAATGTAATGCTCTGCAGTTTGCAGGATATTGCTTCATATACTAGAATGCAAGAGAAAAAGCCCTTTCACGGACACCTAGTCGTGCAAGGGGTTTATTCACACACACAGGAGAGGCTGCTACAGGGGAAAGCAGGCAACCTGCAAAATAACCGTCAGGGATAAGAAAACTGACAGCTATGTAGAACGGTGGCAAGAATTGTTCTGTTAAAAAGCAGTTGGAGGAAAGGTCTCCAGTTAAACCGACAGCTTTAGCACTTTATAGTGTGTCTCTGGGCATGCACCGTAATTTACAGCCAGGTTCCGTTAGGTGATTTGCTAGTAAAATAAACATGCAAAATTCCCACAGCTGGGACACTATTTATGCTACAATCTAACCTGCCTTGTCTCTCTGTGATCCCACTAGCCTGGCTGACACCTTGTTTTGCCAGGCCAGGGTGGAAAGAGTGAAAAGCTCGAGTCAGCATTCCCAAGCAGGGACGCTGGTGAACCAATTCCTGACAGGGAATCAACATCAGGAGCAGACAGGGTAATGAAACGTTACCATACAGGGCAAAATGATGATGTGTTATTTACAGTCCTTGGGAATTGCCAGTACCGCTTACTGTACCTGCTACCTGCCATTTCACTGGTGAGGGCCATGTAGAGGCAAAGGCCAGAAGCGACAAGGCTAGACAATAGAAACAGATTTACATATAAGGCAAGTGCCCATGGAGTAGCAGGGTGTTGGCAGGTCAGGTACTTACGGGATGGAACAATAGGATGGTTACCATATGGCAGGAGGGCATTTACAGGGTCCAATAGCTGGGTATTTACCAGGTGTTGTGGAAGAGCGGGACAATGACAGGGTTAATCTCATGGGCTAGCCGGGTGTTTACGGGCTGTTGTGGAAGAGCTGGGTTTTTCCAGGGGAAGAGGCTCATCCTGCAGTCTTTACTCAGGTCAAACCCCCATTGGCTGCACAGGGCGTTTGATCCAGGTAGAGATGGTCAAACGATACTCGTCAAATAATGTAGTCAATGAGTTTCATGAAATCTTTGACTGTGGGGTGGAGAATGTTATTCACTCTTCTCCCCACTCTAGGTCTGAGCGATGGCTGCAGGGCCTGGGCCCTTGGCCCATCCTTTAGGGAGGGGTTTACTGCCGTGCAGTGACAGGATAGCTACGGTACAGTGCATGGCAGCTCCCTGGCTAGATTGTTCCAGGGAGACACAAGCTGGGGGAGGCACAGGGGGCCACAGGATGTGGGTAACCTCCACTGTCATCACTGGAGCTGCTCTGAGCCAGCAGTTGGAGAGGTTGCTCCCAGGCTGATTTCCAGGCTCACTAGCCAGAACCGTGATCCAAGGAAGCCCAGACACGCTTGCCAGCTAGACGAGGCCTTTAGCTGCTGCAGCACCTGGACAAACCTCATTTCCTCGTTAGATCATGGGTTTGGGCAGTGTCAGATTGGTGGGCTCTTCCCGGGGAAGGGATGGGCCAGTGACTCACAGCACATCCTGGAACAAATGCAGCTGAAGGAGCGTGCCAGAGAAAGGAACTGGGCAGAGAGGAAGCTGTCACCAGTTCGGTGCCTTCCCTGCACTTTTGAGCATGTGTTTTGGAAACTTAGCCTGCGATCCCAGCTGCTGAATTAACCCAGGGCAGGATGCTAGTAAAGATTTTGTAGCTCACTTGGTCTCTCCACTTTTTCCATGTTAACAAGGGTTACTTTCGACTGTGCTTCTAATTCCTCTGCGTCCATTTTCTTTACTGGCTCTGACTACATACACAGACCTCTCGTCTGTTTCTGCTCTTTCCTCTTGGATCTCAACACACTGAGTAGCAAAACTAACAGGCCTGTCTTGTAGCTTCAGGGTTATTATTTATGATTTGTTTGGTGGGAGTGTCTAGAAACTCCAGCCCTGAGCCAGGACCCTATTGTGCCTGGTGCTGTACAGATAATGAGTCAAAAGATTGTCCCTGCCCCAAGGAGCTTCTCTGTTCCAACGCCCTCCTCCTCCATCACCACCCCCCTGGAGGCAGCAGGTGTGGTGGGGAGGGGCCTCTTGTGCTCTGCCATCCTTGGGTATTGGCTTTGGTGGTACTCTATGTATGGAGAAGCACATTAGGTCATTTAAGGGAGTAATTTAGGGCAACCCTGTTGTCATGGGCCCAGAGAGATGTGACAGGCAATCAACCATCCCGTCATGCATTTTGGGCAAAAGTTGGCCTGGTGATGCCCTCGCCCAACCGCATGCCTAGTGACTAAGTACATTCGGCTTCCCCGTGCCGTTTCGCTCTGTACACATAGAGCCAGATCCTCCGCTGGTGTCAATCAGCAAAGCTCCCCGAAGTCAACCGAGTTGTGTCAATTTACTCCAGCCGCAGAGTTGTCCCGTTGGGTGTAAAACATTGGGAGCGCCTTTGGAATCAGAAGTGCTGTGTAAACGCAGGTTAGGATGTGAAGTCAGTGGGGTGGCACAGGGCAGGGTCTCTGTCTCCGAAAAGCCACCCCAGCACTCCTACGCTATACACCACTCTGGTACTTGGTTGATTTGCTGTTGTGATGTTTCCCTGACTTAGTTTGAAATTTGATCTTCCTGACTATTTGAGTGCTCCTGAAGAGGAAAGCGAAGTCAGGGAGGAGTGAGAGGACCCAAGGTGACTCTGTGCCACCCTGCTTCTGGCTGGAACGCTACCTAAAAGTCGCCAGTTCCTGCCGCAATTCTGTAGGCATGCGTGAGCTAGCTTGGAGTGAGCTAGCTTGCTCACAATAGCTGTGAAGCTGCAGCAGCATGGGCTAGCTGCCTGAGTGCCATCCGACCTGGGATCCTGAGTATGTACTCGGGTGGCCAGCCCATGCTGATCCATGGTAATGCATCTTCCCGGCTATTTTAGCAAGCGAGCTTGACGAAAGCTGACTTGGGTCTGTCTACATTTGCTGAACTCTCACCTCCTTGTGCCCACACACAGACAGGCCCATGTGTGCACACACAGGGGCATACACATCCACGCCCACGACTATATCCACATTAGTCACTGGTAGGGCTAGACTTGCCCCTTGGAGTGGCCCAAGGACACTGCCCACCGTCAGCTGCAGGGGAGATTGCTCACCACAATTCCAAGTCTCAACTGAACGTGCCCACTGCAAATCCAGGCCTGGATGCCCCTGCAGAGGCAGGGCACGCCCCAGCATGCTCCTCTGGAGTTCCCCTTGGCTGGCAAGGCCAGACCAGGGCGGGGGAATTGGGTTTTGGAGGAGGGAGGATTTTTATTGTGTGTCTCGATGAAACTTTTCAGTCTGTCCTCGTTCTCTTTCACGCCAGCCCAGCGTGGCAGCCCCGGCTGCACCTGCAGGGGGTACCCATGTGCCATGAGCTGCTTCTCCCTGCTAGATAGCTGGAGAGTCTAGTCAGAAAGCAGCTGACAAATGCTGTCTGGGTTGTGGCTGAGCTGGGTCCCATCGGGCCTGGTAGGCATTTCAGCCCCATGCCCTGGTGCCCTCTGCAGCTCCTGGGCTGGGAGACAGGACCTCCAGAAAGCTGGAGTATTGCCTTTAAAGGGAATTGAACCACTCTCCGCAGGAGTGTCCAACCCGGAGCCGTTTCAGGGTCGGAGGCAGAGCTTGGGCTGGAGGCTGCGTATCCTTGGCACAGCCGAGGTTACGTGTTGCCAAGGCTCAGGAACAAGTGGTAGCAGCAGAAGGTGGCAGGAAGGGCCTCAGGTGGTTGGCGGGACCAGCAGTGAGATAGACCCAAGCGTTCCCGCATGGCCCAGGCCAACATTAAACCATCCCTAGGTGTTTGAGCCCAGCGCCCTGGGGCTGAGTCTCTGCTGTAATGATGCAGCAGGCCTACAGATGGCGTGCTGGGGGTGCTGGACCTCCCGTGTGCAGCGCGCAGGCTAGGAACAGAATTGGAGCACGTCCCGTGCCAAGGGCACAGGGATTAGGAGGCATGAGCATGAGCTGGGCTGAGAGCGAGCCGGGGCGCGTGGATCCAGCACTGCAGAAGGAACGGGAAGGGGGGCACAGAGGGGACCTAAACCAAGGACCATTGACGTCAATGGAAGGGCTCCACTGGGCTTTTGATGAGGCCAAGGGCCCCAGAGCTGAGCTCTGTCCCGCTGCCCACGAGCTCACTGGGAGCAGGAGCAGGATCAACCCATGGGAAAGCCCTGGCCCTGGCTTCTTGTCTCCTCCTGCTTGACTGGACCAAAGAAGCATTGTCCCAGCTGCACCCGGTGCTCCAGGCCCCAGCCCTGCCTCACTGTCGCTTTCCTTGGGCACCTATGCCCTGCTCAGACCTGTCCTGCTAGGCTCCTGTCTCTGGCTTTCCCTCCCTTTGGCCAGCCTGTGGGACAGGGCTCTCACCCGCTTGTCAAAGAGGCCTCTGTGCTTCTGAGCAGCATGGAGGGAGGAGCGAGCAGAATAAGAACAACCTAATGATAGGCCGTCCTGTTTGCCCCCCCCCCCCTCTGCATTCCCCCTCCGTTAGCTTGGCTGGATGCCATCTCTCCAGCCATTGAAGCAGGGCAGCATTTGCTCCATTCCCTGCTGCCAAGAGGGGGCTACCCCGGGTGGCCAGCCCTCCCCACGCACTGAAGACGCTGAGAGCATGATTGGGCGTCATGCCTCTGGGGACAGCCTGGCACGTGCCAAGCCAGCGCTCCTCCTGAGAACGGGACCAGGAGGGAGAGCTACGCAGGGCCCCAGGAGACAGCAGCAATGCAGCACGACGGTGGTTAATGGGCACCCGGCTATAAAGGGGCAAGGGAGGCGATACGTACTGAACACGACCCAAGGGAGGCCCTGGTGCTGCAGCCCTCGCTCAGGCTGGGAGCGCCGACTCGGGGGCGTAGTCCCAAGGCGGTCAGAGCAAGCGCTACCCAGCGTGAGTAAGGGGCACAGCGTCAGAGCCCAAGTCCCTGCCGGGCAGATGAGGGCATCAGAAAAAAGCAGGATGTTCTTGGCTAAAAATGCCTGGATGTGTGGTTTGCTTCTCCCGATCTCCGGGATGGAATAAATGGGCCCACGGTGCTAACAAAATCCAGTCACCGCCCAGCTGCCACCTCCCCGCGGCACAGCCCTCCTCCGACGCTGAGCACATGGCGTGCTCCAAGGAGGCGGCGTTGAAGCCGGGGCTGGGGAAGAGCCACGGCAGAGCTGGTCTCGTCTCTGCTAGCAGGGGTCAGGTGGGTGAGGTTAGCATTGTCGGCACACAGCCTGCCTGGCTGGGAGGTGCTGATTGGCCAGGTGTGTGGCCTCACTCTGGGAAGTCCCGCCTTTTGAAGGCAGGGCTTCCTGGCATGCCATCACATTTAGCAAGCTGCCCCTGCCATTGGCTGAGAGGGATGGGCGGGGTGGGGCAGGGTTAAGGGGGAAGGAGACGGAGGAAGGGTTTGCCCTTCTGTGCTATCTGAGGAGCTCAAAGCCCTTGCCAGCTATTAACAGGTCGCTCCCAGAGCTGCCAGTGCGATGGGTGTTATTATCCACTCTACCAGCGGCGAAGCTGAGGCCCCGGGAGGTCACAAGCCTTGGCTGTGGTCACGCAGCAAGTCAGTGGTGGGGCCAGAAGCCCCAACTCCCAGTCCAATGCTCTGGTCTCCAGGATCCCTCACTGGCTCTTTGCCCTGGCCTCCCTTGTCAGCCTGACACTCAGCCGTGCTCTGTGTTCCCCCTACAGGAAAGAAGAGTGTCCCTGCCTGCCTCCCTGACCTGGACCCCACGGCTGGTGCCCCACCCGAGCCCCTTCAAGGGGTGGGCGAGCCCGACGCCGGAGCCTGAGGAAAGGCCTGCGGAGGCCCTGCGAGCAGCCAGTGTGAGGAGCCCCCCTCCTCCCATGTCACCATCGTGGAGCGAGAGGTCCCTCTCCCCACTGCGGCAGGAGGCAGAGCCCAAGGCCAGCCGGCAGATGCAGGCCCGGCTCGCCAGGAACATCATCAATGCTGCCAGGAGGAAGAGCTCCTCTCCCAAAGCCCTGGGGACTGACGGCATCAGGCCATTCACGCCGCCCGCCGGCACTGGGGCACCACCTGCCAGCGCATCCCCATGCAGCAGCCCAAGAGCCCTGGACAACCACTCCCCGAGTCCACGGTCTCCGAGAGCCACCAGGGTGGATGGGCACAGACATACCAACACTGGGACCCCACAATTCAACACCTCGTCCTGCATCAGCCCAAGGACCCTGGGCAGCCACTCCCCGACCTACATCAGCCCACTGCAGTCGCCACGCACAGCCAGGGCGGATTGGCACAGGTCCTTCACATTACCTGCAAACACCGGGGCACCAGCGCTCAATGCAGCAGCTGGCAGCAGCCCTGGCACCACAGGCAGCCACTCTCCAACCTACAGGAACCCAGTGCCATCTCCGAAAGCCACCTGGACAGATGGCCACAGGATTCTCGTGCCACCCGCCGGCGCTGGGGTGCTACCAGCCAACGCATCTTCTTGTACCAGTCCCAGGAGCCTGGGTTCCTACTCGCCGACTTTCATTCGCCCAGTGCAGTCGCCCCCTGCGGGAGCGAGGTCCCCCGTGAAGCTTTACACCTCCAGGTCCCCCACGGACTCGGATGTGTCCATCGACTCAGAAGACTCTGGGGTCAAGTCTCCTGGGATCCGCAGCTTTAATATCTGCCCCCGGGGCTGGAACGGGAGCGTGCGGCTGAAACAGGGCCGCCTGCCCTCGGAAGCGCCCTGCACCTCCTAGGCCAGGAGGAGACAAGTGAAGTGAGCAAGAATGCGTCTGGAGCCCGTTGAATTGATGCATGGACTCACCAGCACCCAGTCCTGCGGGCCAAGCCACGCAGCAGGGGGGAGGATGCTGGGGGCTGTGGGGACAGATGATAACAAGTCCCTCTCTCTCCCCACCTCCGCGGCACCTCTCCCCAAACCTGCTGCGGGATTAGAACGGGGCAGGAGCTTAGTCAACAGGCAGCGCACCAGAGAGCAGGGACCTTGCAGATGGCAGTCTGGCCTGCGACAGCCAGCCGCGGGATGGTGCCCGCTAACTTTGCCGGATCCAGACTCCCCCAGCTCCTGCCCCAAGCCAACACCACTGCTGATCCCGAAACTCCATCCCTGCATGTGTTCTGCTTTCCCAGACTGTGCTCTCCCGGCTGGACTGGAGCCAGCAATGACATCTAGGGAGCCTGGCGCTGCTTTTGTTCTTCCCGGGACGAGGGGGACACAGACGGCGGACAGGCAGCCCCGAGACTGTCCATCCGGCCGCGTAATCCCCAGCAGAGAGACAGCGAGTGGCCAGAGGGGACTTGGGAGGCCGCCAGCCGTGGGCTTTCCAGCTTGCTGCCTCTGAATCCCATTGTTTCCTTTGTGTGCTCTGCAGAGGCCATGGATCAGGCCTGCTTCCAGCTGCCTGAGGGGAAGAGCAGGGCTGCCAGAGCCCAGGAGAGATTGGAGCTGCCTCGGGGGGAGTGAACAGCAAAATCCTGGCTCCCACCCCGTGGCCACAGGGCTCCGCCGGCAGGGCAGCTCCCTGCGCTCGAGGGAGGCGTGGCGAGTCTAGGAGCTCAAGTCCCGGAGGGGAGCCGGAGTTCCCCTGGCAGGGGGGCAGGTTGTGCCTTAAGTTGATCCACAGCGCCCAGGCAGGGCGTGATGGAGTCGGTGTTCCCTGCCCCGCCGCGGGACTGTGACCAAAGCCTACACCCCACACCAACATCCCACGACCGTGCTCCACGCACCCCTGCCAAGCTGGCTGCAGCTAAAGCCGGCTCCTGGAGAACAGATGCCGGGGAGGCCTGTCCAAGGGGCCTTGGTGGAGCCACCAGAGATTTAGAGCCATGCAGCATGTGCAGCCGCCCTCTCTGGCTGTTGTGGCCTCCTGGACCCCGCCTGGGGGTCTGAGCCCTGAACAACCCCGAGACCCAAGCAGCGGAAGCAGGGGGTGAGGTTGGAGGTGGGCTCCCTCTTAGCAAGTGGCCTGCGGCAGAATGGATGGAGCCAATGGGTCCCGGGCCCTGTCTCGGCCCTGGAAGGACTCCCCCTGCCCTGCAGCGCTCCGGCTGGGTGTGAGGAGGCGCTGAAAGGAGCCCACTGGAGCGGGGCTGAGGGACTTGGGGAGGAGGCCCCTGGGAAGGTACAAGGCCCTGTCCGGGTCGGCTCTAGGTGAAGGCACAGACAGGCACGCGTGCCGTCCTGTCACTGGGCCAGGCCTGGCACTGCCATCCACCTGGCCATGGGGCTCTGGAGTCGTCGTCGGCACGTCTGGTCCAGGGGCTGTTTGCGGGGAGTCACCGGGTGAATCATCAGCCTCGTTAGCTGATAGACAGTCTCCGAGAGAGGCTGCTGCAAACTAGAGGGGAGACTGGGGGCATCTGAATTTGGCCTAGGCTATAGACTGCTCTGCTGACCCTGCTGCACAACGGTATTTCACTGCGGCAGGTTCCCAGAGCAGCCAGAGCTTCTCCACTGAGCCCCGGCAGCATCATGGTCCCCGGCCACGTACAGAGTGTTGGGGAAAGAAAACCAACGTCCTAGCCCGTTTGCTTTTTCCCTGGCCAGCCCAGCCCCTCCTGCCCGTCCCAGGCTGGTCCCCCCACTCTCTCTTTTGTATGCTTGGCAGCGTGGCATGCAGCCTATGATCTGGCAGGGGGCACAGAGCAGTGTCAGGTGTTACCCTCTGTGCCCCTGATAAGCTGGCCATCCTGTCTTTTTATTACCCTAACCTTTCAAGGCAGGAGTGTGCCCGGCTTTAACGCCAGGTGAGCCCAGGGAGGGCGGCCCGTCCCCGTCTGCACTCAGTGGGACACAGCGCTCTCGCGTTCTCCCCATTCCCAGCCCCTGGGCTTTCTAGCCCCTGGTGCTGATCACAGGTCCTGCGGGGTGGGTTTGTGGGGAGCCGCTGGGGCTGCACAGTTGCCTGGCTCATGCTCCTGGCGCACTGATGTTGCTGAACTCCTGCACGCCAAGGACAGTTGGGGCACCCGGAGATGGGGTGCAGGCAGGAGTGGGCCACGCTCAGGCATGTCCCAGACAGGTGGATTTGCATCCTTTCATCCCAGCCAGAGCAAAAACTCCGCAACTCTCACCGGGCCCCTGTTCTGCAGGGAGCAAGTGGAGGAAAGGTTTGCCTCTGCGAACCCAGGTGTCCGAGCTGCGCCCAGCTCGCCCGGGGAGTTACCGTATCCGTGCACAGATCTCCGCCCTCCCGTCCTGCCCCGCAGCCGCTTGGCCTCCCAAAGCCCCCCGGGTGCATTTCTGCTGCTCTGGTTTCACGAAAGGAATGGCATGGGAGCGGGGGGATCACATGCTCAGGGCCAGCTTCTGCTGGGCGCATGGAAACAAATGAAGCCAAGAGAGAGCGACAGCCAGGGAGTGCCTGGCACCCGCCAGGGAGCGCCTGGCACCCCCCAGGGAACAGCCCCGGGCTTGGCCCGCGTTTTCCCAGGAGGAGGCGACAGTCCACAAAGTGGAGCCCTCTAGGGGTTAGCTGGGGCAACTGCGGAAGCCCTTTGAACCAGTCGGAATTTTTAACGTGAAATTTTTTTCAAGAAAAAATGTCCCCCCCTCACTCCCCCAGGGCAACCTCTGGGGCACGGGTTTGTTTCTTTGGAAACGTCCCATTTAATGTTTCAGAAAAGACCCTGAAAATGAGGCTTTTTTTTACTTTTTCATCCCTAAACAAGCCAAAACAAGGTTTCACAAAAGTTGATGTTCAAGGCAACTCCTGTCCATTTCTCCCCAGCTCCCCTCCGCCCTCTAGCACCCCCATAGGGCTTCAGGAATGTGGGTGCACACATCAAAGGGGCGGCTCGCAGGAAGTGGGACGAGGGGGCAGCCAGAGCTCTGCTCTAGCCCAGACGCCCTGCTTCAAGGTGTGCAAGGAAGTGGGGCAGGTTGCGGAGAGGGGCTGGGAGGGAGAGAGCACCGTTTCAGATACACACGGCTTTGGTCATCAGCTAAAGTGCCCAGGACATTACCAGCCAACTCATCCCTGTGGGGCTGGGTGTCTCCAAGGATTGGTAACGACATGAAGAGGTTTTTTGCTTCCAGGTTACTGCTGTGAGGGGACACCCAGGCCAGGAGAGACCAAAAGTCTTTCTCACTGGGGAGCGGTTTACTGGCTCATATAAAAAGAATGTGGGGTCCCAGTGCAATGTCTCATGGACAGCGGTTCACGCCACAGGGCTGCTATTGGTGCCATTTGGTGACTGTCCCCTGAAGGTCCTGGTTAGAGACACAATGTGTGGGGGAAGCTAATGTCGCTGCTGACCCATGCTGAAACCTGGGGCTACAGAGAGCATTTCAGTCTGCAGAGGTGAGAGGCAAGAATCTGACACCAGCAGCAAAGCAAGGAGAGCAAAACCAAACCCCAGCCTGGCTATAAATCACATGTACTATTACCAGGTTTGCTAGGACGAGGTAGAGAGAGCCTCTGGGTGGGACCCTGTGATGTCTGCACACCCTGTGGCTGATGGCTCCTTAGCGCCAATGAAGTGGCCGGGCCCCGCTCTGATCACACAGAGACGATCACAGGGCCAAGGCAAGCACAGCTCACACATGACACGCCCCACGGCCCATTTGGCTTGTGCTGTCCCAAGCCAAGGCAAGCACAGCTCGCCGTGGCTGGGAGAGAGAGGGCCTGGGCTGGGTCGTTGCTGCAGGGAGGATGCATGTGGCGAGAGGGAGGACAGGTCGGTGTTCAGAGCATGTGTCGGCAAGTGCTGAGAAGGGGTGATGCTCCGTCGGGCTGAGCGGCGCACTGGGGCATGGAGCGGTGTGGCTTGGAAAGCTCTTCAGAAAGAGCCCCGGGACAATGAGGAGAGGGTTAGTGGGAGAAGTGGCACTGCAGAGGTTATTGTAAGTGAAGGGAGGTGTGAAATGGGGGTTGGTTTAGCCTGGCCGCTTGGGACAGCACGAGCCAAATGGGCCATGGGGCGTGTCATGGCAAGAGCTGGTTAAATGCTAGTTGCTGTAGGTTAGATAAATACTAACTGATTATTGATGAGCGCTGGGCAGTGCGGAATGACGTTGCTGGGCACCCCCCTCTCCGACACGCCAGGCCCCCCAGTACACGTGCAGCCCGGCATTAGTGCAGGGACACAACTAGCTCACTAACCAGAGATGAAATGTCCTCCAGGGTTGGAGCACTGTAGGCTCTTGCATGTTCTCCGCTGTGGAGCAGATCCCAGCCCTGCTCTAAGGGCTTATCCAAAGATATCCAGTGACTTGAACGGGCTTTAGAGCAGGGCCCCTAGTAACTAGCTTTTTCCATCTCTGACTGCCGTGCTCCTCCCTGGGATGCTCATCCAGACCCACTCTGCACATTGGGCTTCCCTTTCACACTGGCCAGCCCCAGTGCCCCGTGGGCGAGAGCCCTTTAAACTGGGTTATTCAGAGGGGGCTGGGCAGGGAGCAGTCCCACCGGAGGGGGGGGGCAGGGTAGGGGGCTGGAATGGCTCCATTCAGAGCATGCCACTTCTCCAGCAGGGGAAGGGGCCCATGGATTGTGGATCCCTTGGGAGGAACCAGTGGACTGTCTCATCACCACGGTGCTGCGTGACCCCACTGAGCAGGCGTCCGAGTGCCGCAGGGGCTGGCCTGCCTGGGTCCATTACTCACCACACAGCAAAGAGAACCCGCTCAAGCAGGGCACACCAGCCCCGTGTGACCAGCGGCTCTGGCCTGCGGGGCCGTCGCGTGCCCAGGTGCACGTGTTCCGCACAGAGCCCGCAGCGAGCGCTCCTGACCTTTGCTTCGCCAGCTGCTCTTTGACACGCATTTTGCCACATCACTGTATACCACGCTCGAAAATAAAGCCGGCATTATCCCACCCAGTCTGGCCTGCCTGTGTCCTTTCGAACACAAACCACCCAGCCAGGGGTGACCCCCTCCCCCCCCAGCCCCCTCAGTGCCCTAGGCATGCTGGGCGTCCAAGCTGGCCCAATTGCAGCATCTACCTACTTGGGGTAAAATTAAAGGTAGCTGAGAACGTCCTTGGGCTTCGTGCAGTTCGCTTACGGCAGGGGCAGTCTGGGGTTCTCTAGCGCTCCCAAATGGCTCACACCAGGGGGGTTCGTAGGCTTCTGGCCTTTCCAACACTAGACCTGCAGTGATAAGGAACGGCCACCAGGTGGCAGCAAAGCTGAATGAGCACCCCCCATTGTGTGGGTCCCCCTGGCTTCCCCCTCCCAATTCAGCTGGGTTTTGTCTGCCGCTCCCTGCTTGAATGGTCAGTGTCAGAGCCCCACATAGGCGGGATGGGCAGCTACAGGAATCTCGTCTACACTAGGGAAATAACGCCCCCCCGTCACTAGCTGCTGGGGTGAGTGCCGCCGGGGAGCCCTAGAGTACATAGGCCACCAGGTCAATTGAGCCAGTGGTGGATTTGAACCCATATCAACAGCTGGAGAAAAGCTTTGCCCAATGTCCCTAGCAGCGGAAGGCTGTAGCCAAGCTGGCTGGAATGCACAGATCCTCCGGCCGGGCTGGGTAGGGCCCATCAGGGCTCAGCCATGACGCGGCTCAGAGCTGGCTGGCGTAAGACTCTCAACCCGTAATGGCAGCATGTATGTTTGCAGTGTGGGGGGGTCTTTCCTGTGCTCTCCTCCTACAAATTGGACTGCGAAAGCTCCTCAAGAGGGGCTCGTGAGCTGAAGAAACAACCCTCCCCTCCTTGGCATTATTACACAGATGTGAGTCTAAATAAGAGCCCAAAGCGGCCAATGGGAGGCTTCAGGTAGCTCCATCCCTGCACCTTGCTGTGCGGTGCTATCCCACAGCCCGGATGTGCGTGGGAGCCACTCTTCCTGACCCCAGCTGGTGAACAGCTTAGGCCTGACCTGTGAAGTTTGCATCCTCTTGTAATTTGATTCTCGTTGCTGACCCTGCAGATACTATTCTTACTCCTCTAAATCGCTACCACGCTTGTGAACGGTACTGTTTAATCACCATAATATCCTGTAGCAATGAGTTCTGCAGATTTTATTTTGCCCTTCATTTGAATTTTAGAGTAGAATCATAGAATCATAGACTGTCAGGATTGGACGGGACCTCAGGAGGTCATCTAGTCCAACCCCCTGCTCAAAGCAGGACCAACACCAACTAAATCATCCCAGCCAGGGCTTCGTCAAGCCTGACCTTAAAAACCTCTACGGAAGAAGATTCCACCACCTCCCTAGTTAACGCATTCCAGTGCTTCACCACCCTCCTAGTGAAAAAGTTTTTCCTAATATCCAACCTAAACGTCCTCCACTGCAACTTGAGACCATTACTCCTTGTTCTGTCATCTGCTACCACTGAGAACAGTCTAGATCCATCCTCTTTGGAATCCCCTTTCAGGTAGTTGAAGGCTGCTATCAAATCCCCCCTCACTCTTCTCTTCTGCAGACTAAACAATCCCAGTTCCCTCAGCCTCTCCTCATAAATCATGTGCTCCAGCCCGCTAATCATTTTTGTTGCCCTCCGCTGGACTCTTTCCAATTTTTCCACATCCTTCTTGTAGTGTGGGGCCCAAAACTGGACACAGTAAATGCCTTGGGGCAGGGGGCCTTTTCTGGCTCTGTGTTTTGCGAAGTACTCTGTACACGTATGTACTCCAAAAATAATGATAATAAATAAGAAGTGCATAACAGTATTTCCCTGTATGTATCATGAATGGGTTGCCTTTGATTTTAATCAAATACCCCTTTGCCCTGGCATTATTAGAGAAAGCTTCTACCTTCCCTTCTCGAGTGCCTGCATTAGTTTGTGTCCCCTGCTAGGGCACTCAGCACTTCCCTGGCACGGTCTGTCTTTGAAGTGCTGCACAATAGCTAACCCCCCCGGCCCCCGTGTGCCTCTGCCCCCCAATGTGCAGGTACAAATGCCTGCATATATAAGGGCACGTTTATGCATTTGTGTATAAACGCCCTACCTGGGTGCACACAGACGGCTTTGTGTGCGTGAGCATGAGAGAGAGTGTGTGTGTGTGTGTGTGTGTGTGTGTGTGTGTGTGTGTGTACATACATGTACACACCCCCCCCCCCCGTGTTTGTGTGTGCTCTTAGCGGTCGAGAGCTTGGCTCACCAGGGGTCTGCACTGCCTCCGCCCCCCCCCCTTTTCTCAGCCAGAAATAAATGTCTGATGTAACATGGATTAGGACGGAGGAATCTCAGCGATGGTCCAGGCTGAGTGCGAGCAGGGCACAGAGGGGGGTAAGACAGACACAGGGGCTACTGGCAAACACTGGGCCCCGGGGTAGGTTTGTGGAAGCTGTTAAGGAATCCTAAGCCCAGGCCTAATCCCTGGGTGGAGCGGGCACAGCAGGAAAGCTCCTTTCATCCGACAGCAGTGCAGCAGGACAGAGTCCAAGGAGTCACACAGTCAGGTACGAAGAGCTTGGCTCTGAACTTTGGGGGGGGGGGAGGGCTGGGGGGAATAGCAGGGGAGGGGGAAAATTGCTACATCCAAAAGCAGCAGGAGGGAACTCAGCAGCAGGCTGGAGTTTGACCCCCACTGAGAAGCAGGCTGTCTCCCCACTCCCCACCCCGGCTGCTTGTTATTTAGGGTTCGTCTCCATGTGGCTGGCTCAGCTCAGGCTCACTGAGAGCTGGAACCGAGAGAGTTAATAGCTAGGGCCCTACCAAAGTCAGGGTCCATTTTGGTCAATTTCACTGTCGTAGGATTTTAAAAATCGTACATTTCATGATTTCAGCTATTTAAATCTGAAATTTCACAGGGTAATTCTAGGGATCCTGACCCAAAAAGGAGTTGTGTGTGTGTGTGTGTGGGGGGGGGTCACAAGGTTATTGTAGGGGGGTTGTGGTACTGCTACCCTTGCTGCTGCTGCTAGTGGCAGCCCTGCCCTCAGAGACGGGTGGCCAGAGCGTGGCCGGGTATCTGGTGCTGGTGAGGAGAATCTTGACAGCTGGGCAGGAGAGGGCTTTGACCTGCATTCGTGCGCTCAGGTGTTGAGGAAATACCACCGCCCCAGCAGGCTAGGATGGGGGTGTTATTGCCCGTGTCTATTTCAGGAGGGGCTGGGCCCTGGCCCCGTTGTGCTTGGCACGGTACAAACCCAGACCCAGAGTTAGCCCCTCCGGCCCTGGGAGGTTTACAATCGAAAAGACACAAGTGCAGGTGACACGAGCAAATGGACTTGGAGAGGAGCCATAGCAAGAAGCCGCCACGCCAGCGGCTGGCTCCCTGGGTGCCACTCAGCAGATCTGGGCATGGGGGCTCTCCATCCCTGCGCCCCAGGAAGAGGGGACGGCTGGGGAGGTGGTTGGGTGCAGTCAGCTTGGCTCTGAGGAACCCCCGTATGGGGGCTAGCAAAGCAGGCATTGCAGCTGTCAGGTAGCCGCTGCTGCGGGCAAGATGGGCAGCAGCTCAGGACATGGGAGCTGGGGGGCGGGGCAGCGCTATGGAGTTGTTGGCTACATTACAGAGAAATGGCTACTCACATGGGACTCCCCATGCACGGAGAGGCCAATGGGTCACCTCACCCCATACCCTGCCTCCCGCAGTGGCTCATACTGGATGCTGCAGAGAGTAACACCCCCAAAATGGCCCCAGTTGCAATGGAGGGGAAGTTTGTTCCTGTACCCAGCTGGTGATCAGCTTATACCCTGGAGCATGAGGTGTCTTGTAATGTTTCCTTACTAGTGCTGCTGCAGAGGCTAATCTTATCCATGGCTGTACGTTACGCCTGTTGGAAATGGAAATTTGCCTCCTTAATACCCTGCAGCAGTGAGTTCCACAGGTTGTAGCGAGTGAAGCATTTCCTTTCAGTTGTTTGACTTTTGCTACCTTTTAATTTCATGGAGTGACTCTAGTTCTTGGATTCTGGGGCGGGGTGAATAGGAGCTCTCTCAGGCCCCCTCCAGTGAGCCCGCTGGATGGGCTCTGGAGGGGCAATGGCAAACCCATATGCCAGTGCCTGGCTACACTAGAAATGGGGAGTGGAACATGAACCCACTCTGAGTCCAGAGGTCTTTGCCAGGCGAGGACCCTGCATTACTGCGGGTGTGGAGGCCAGTTCACCCTTCCAAGGTGTGCCAGGAGTAGGTTCTTCCTTCAGGAAGCTGTGTGTCCTCTGATCGCTTTGGGGTGGGGATCCAGGCTGTATTGAAAGCAAGGACAAAACTCCCATTGACTTCAATGGGGTGAGGATTCCCCCCTGGGTCACCGAGTCCTAGAGGAGTAGCCGTATAACGGGAGGATCAATTCCCCCCTTCCCTGTACAAGCAGCCCCTGTGGTTCTATGTTATGGCTGTAGCAGAGTCACTTGCTAGGAATGCTGCTGCACCTGCAGGGCCTTAAACTCCCAGCAAACCCTCCTAAGCAAACTCCCCACCCAGCATCTCCAGACCTAGACCCCCAGCTTGCTGAGACCATCCTCCCAAGAACCTCCAGATGCCGTCCTCTCTGCCCAAAGGATCCTGGTTACAACTCCCCGCTCTACCGAGGTCAGGAGCTCAAAATAGACCATGGCTAAAGGGGAGCTCAGGGAGCAGCGAGGAGCAGACATGGTCTCCATAGAGAGGGGACCCCATCCGTCCGTGCACCACACGGGGAGAGACGTATACTTAATCCTGCCTCAGTGCAGCAGGATGAACTAGAGAACCTCTTGGGGTCCCTTCTAGCCCGACACTTCGATGAGTCTGTGATTCTACGGGGGTGGGGTGGGGTGGGGGGAGGAACGAGATGGGGACTATTTTTTCCTCTTTAACGAAGCGCCCAGTGAGGGCCTTCCTGGGGGGTGACTTGCAAACAGAACAAAAGTGACTGATTTGAGCTGCTTCTTGGCTTCAGGAGGGTACAAGTTAAAAGACTTAGATGGCACAGGCAACCTTAGAAATACGATTGATCGATCAAATGACAGATCCCTATTCTGCCCATGTTCCAAGCACTGGTTTTGTACCATGACTTAGGGTAGAATACAGCCCCAAAATACATATAAGGAAACATGCAACATTTTCATTAGCTTGTGAAACTCACCCCTGCAAGGGATTAAGTCAGACACCAGCAACGTTACACATGAAGGAGCAGACGTTTATGAATAAACGTGGCTCCAGCCAGCTAATCTAACAGTCCCAAGGGCTCTGGCTTCAGGGCCGAAGTAGAGGGGTAGCTGAGCTCAGAAAGCTCAGCATACAATGCAATGCACCTTTAATTTGTATATTTTGAATAGCATCTTCGGACAAGACAGCGGCCCACAATGCTTGGCAGAGTTTAATGCAGGACGGGGCATTGTATCAGGGACAGAGAGCCTTGGGGCAAAAACTTGGCCTAGGAAATACATTAAGTGGCTCAATCATAAAGCCAGCAATGGAGGGCAGAATTAAGAGGCATGAACAGGGAGCACCGAGATTTCAGATGGCGAGTTGCTGCAGGAGACGGCACCAGAGGGCAGGAGCTCCGGAGGAGGAGGCTCTCGCACCAGCAATGGTGAAGCGTGTGAAGGGCTGGAGAGAAGCTAGTCCAAGAATAGTGGGGAGAACGGGGAGGAGAGCACAGAGGACAAGGATGTGGTCACTTGGAACAGTTCTATAGTGTTAGAGACATGGAGGGTTGGTCCTGAAATGAATGGGAGAGGTCTGCGGTGAAGTTGGGGTGATGTGGTGGCATGATACAGTTCCTAGGACCATAAAGCGGAAGAGAAACCCCCTTTTTCCAGCTATATTCTCTCTGGTTTTGTGCATATTTTCCAAATGGGAGCGGAGCTAGACCCCACGGTAACCATTTGCAAAAAGCCATCACACGAATCTCAGAACTCCACCTGGGATCAGTTCTTCCCAGGGACGGGGCAATTGGCACCCTGGGGGTAATGTGTGAGTAGCAGCCAGGGTCTGCCCTGACGTGTGAGCCCTGCTGCGTGTCTGCTTCTTTTCCAGGTGGGAAGATGTTCCCAATCATGCATTCGGACCACATCCAAGAGAGAAAAAGGCAGGCAATTGCCATCGTGAGGGAGATGGCGGAAGATGGTAAGAGATGCCTTGCACTAACCTGAATTACAGAGTAGCCCCAGGTTGCCGCATGCAATCCACAGGGGCTGATCCAGTACCCATTGAAGACACTGGCAAAACTCCCCTGGACTTCAGGGGTATTAATGTTACTGGTCTCCTCCTTGGACTTTCCAAACGAATGAACACTACATTGTCAATTAACACTAATGGGGCCCATACACCAGATCGCTAGAGGTTATTCGGAGCCCTTCCCAGCATCAGGATCCCCTTACTGTCCTCCCTTTTCATCCCCACCCCCCACAAGGCCCCATGGTTCCTACCTCTTTTGATGGATGTGGCTCCCGTCCGTGCAGTTTCTGAACCAGCCTGATGGGCACTGCAGAGCTATGCAAGATGTTTGTCACTCCTAGGGGCTGACCCTCTCCCCAAAGCGAGGTTCTGCTGGCAGCCCCATGCACAGCCACTGGCCCCTTGCTCAGAGACCCTAACCCCCTATTGTAACACCTGTGCTTTCACTGGCCTGCTCTGTGTGTGTCCTCAGTCCCCCAGCTGGACCTGGGGAAGAAGGTCAGCATCCCCCAGGATCTGATGGTGGAAGAGCTGTCTTTGCAGACAAACAGGGGGTCCCAGCTGTTCCAACAGAGGCAGAAGCGGGTGCAGAAGTTCATCTTGGAGCATCCTACTGGCTACAGAGCCGTGAGTTGCCTCATCATGATGGGAACCCAAATCTGAGCTGACCCTGTTGGGTCAGCATGAGGGTTGTGCTCTTGGCTGACAGTCCGGGGCCTGAACCAGGACCCCCAGGGCTAACGGCAGGAGCTGCTGCAGCTTGAGCTGAAGCTCCAGAAATGGGCGAAGGGGCTGTAATAAAGCCAGTCCTCTAGACTGGCACAGAGGGGGAGCTGTAACACTCACGCGCACCAGGCATTACGCCAGCACCCCTTTGCCGGGGCACATGTAGAACATAACTTGAGCAGGCCCCCTGAAAGGCAGAGCACTTCTTAGCCCAGGGTATGGGGATCCCTATGTTAACAGGAAGCCCTGCACAGTTATTGTAACGGCATGTTTTAATGGGAAGGAGTCTGAGGGGAAGGCATGCGCCATGAGCTGTGAGGAGAGCTGGGCTGTCACCATTGGGCACTGCCAGCTGCCATGGCCAGTGTCTGTAGAAACGATCCCTGTGTCAGAGCCAGGAAACCGGGCTCTGAAACCACGTGCGCCGCCGGCCCTTAAGCTGACTGCACGCTCCCAGCACTGGGGCCGTGTGTGGGGCATGCTCCCCTGAGTGATGTCGCTCCCCCTGCCCTCCGCAGAGCTCGAGCAAGATGGCAGCAGGTGGCTCACACGGCATGGCTGAGGGGGACCTGGCAGGAAGACCCGACGCATGGCTGGTGAGTGTCCCTGAGGCACCATTATTGAAAGAGAAGCAGTGGATGGCGCTAGCCAGTTGGGCTGGAGCTAAGTTACTGAAGTAGCCTCACTGGCAGCTCTAGATCAGTGCTTTGCCAGGTGTCCTGACTCTTTCCCTGCATTCATTGAGTAAGGACATGCTGGAAAGGGCCATGAGCGGGCTGGCACGCTCTTTGCGTCAAGGCACTTTGGACAGTGGCCCTCTGGGCCACGCTGTGCATGCTGGTCTATTCAGTTGGGATGAAGGTAAGCGTATTCCACACTGATTTCATTTTCTCGTTCTTTCTGAGCGAGGCAGGAGCCCTGCGGGTCCAACCTCCATAAGTATCCTTCCATGGCTGGGGACCTAGGTTGACAATCTCCCACTGGGGTAGGCAAAAGTGAAGCAAGGTGGTAGTTTTCCTCCAAGATGCTAGCAGTTCATCACAAATTCACCATGCAAGTGTCTTGGAAAGGACCAAAGATTAGAAAACAGGGGGCAGGTAGGTCCTCACAGAGGCCCATGGGTGGAATTGTGTGAGGTTCTGGGGCTAGCAGGGCAGGGGATGCTGCAGCAATGCATTACAGCATGCTAGCAGAAGTGCATGGGGGGAGTTCCTGCCCAGGACCTGGCCCTGCCATGCCTGGCTCTAGCTTGGGCAATATGCTCTTCTCATCCATGAGCAAAAAAGTTATCACCCTTCAGGAGACGCGACTAAGTCGTCTCCTCCTCTACCCTTTGCTACTCCATCTTCTCCATAAGGCCTTACCTCGGTTGTCAGGGGCGAAGCCAAGCCTCTCCTTGTGCCCATCCATAGCCTTCTCCTATCGCTCTTTCTTCTCTAGTCTGCCGAGGGCCAGAAGAACTATCGCACTGAGCTTCACGTGGCAGCAGCAGGCCAGGGTACCCCTCCCAAAGTGCCCAAGAAGACAAACAAAGTCATACAAATGAGTAAAGCCCTCAATCCCGAGGCCCTGGCCCCAGGTAAGGAGTTGCCAACAGAAAAAGACCACCACAACGGAGCTACGTCAATGAAGTGATGAGGAGCCAGACCTGCAGAACTTGTTGTCAATAGAAGGCGTGTGGCCCCCATGATTCCCAGTGGCAGAACATGAGGAGCCCTCCCCGGTGTGAATGCAGGGGTAGCATGGGACCACCTTAGAATTCACCACCCCAGCCACAGACAATCAGGGAACAGCCATGCCATGGGACAAGGAAAGCCCCCTCCCGAGATGTCACCTGCAGAGATGTAGCCTAGTCAGTACAGCTGGCTGGGCATGGGCTGCCAAAGCATTTTTTCAGTGGAAAAAGAGTTGGGTTTTTGGATAAAAAATAGAATGTTTTTGTGGAAACAAATACATTTTTGCAGGTATTTGTCAAACCCCGCCCCGACAATCTGAAATGTCGGTGAGTGGACAAAAGAAACATTTGGATAAAAAGAAAAAAATCGTTTTTCTCTATATTTTTCATGGGAAAAAACCACGTCCTGGCCAGCTCCACTGCTCTCCCAGTCCTTCCCATGGGAGGGGAGAGTTCCTGTCCACATGAGGACAGTCCCGGGCAGGCCTGGATCCAGTGAAGCTGGCTGGCTGCTGCCTTCAGGCCTGCTGTAGTAACAAAAGCCTTGTCTCCCAAATGCAGGCTACTCTGGACCGCTGAAAGAAGTCCCACCAGAGAAGTTCAACTTCACTGCCATCCCCAAGAGCTACTGTTCCCCTTGGCAGGAATTCCTCTTCAGTGAGGACTATCGGGTGGAGAGCAAGAGCCAGCTGCCTGAACTGTCCAGGAAACCCAGCCACTTCGAGTTGAGGAGCTTCAACAGGTAACGGTCATTAGACACATCCACCATGTTTGCTGGGATATGATGGCGATTCTGAGCTGATGGAGGACTCAGCCTGGGGCACGGGTCAGGCTTGAAGATGAAAAGGTGGCTGGAGACCTTGCTAAGAGCTTCTATTTGCAATTTTTCTTGCAACCCCATTTTAGCTGCTGGTTATAGCAACCACCGC
Source organism: Eretmochelys imbricata (assembly GCF_965152235.1). Lineage (NCBI taxonomy): Eukaryota > Metazoa > Chordata > Testudines > Cheloniidae > Eretmochelys > Eretmochelys imbricata. The sequence goes on along the minus strand of NC_135579.1, from coordinate 6,734,871 downwards.
TGGGAAAGGCTGGGCAGGACAGGGGTCTTGTGCAGCACAAAAACAAGATGGAGCACCCTTGACATCTCTGCAACGGGACACACAGGAAACCTGGATCTCTTGAAATTACAGCTGCTACAACCTGTCCCTTGGCTATCCCATTGCATTCCTGCGTGGGTGCTCCTCAGAGGAAGCAGACACCAGTGAGGCTACAAGAGGGAATACAATACTTAGGACATGGATAGCATCTCTTAAAGGTGACCTGCAAAGGGAAACTAAATACGGGCTTGTGCCTTCTTTATACACCATAGAGAATCAACATAAATAAATGGGCCCAGGCCTAATTCTTTTCTGTCAAAGGGCAGCTTCAACAGAACAAGGGAAGCTTCCCAAACGCCTTGCAAAGCCTCTCTCCCAAAGAACCCCTGAGCCCAGCCCTACCACTGACTTGTCAGGTGGCCTCAGGCAAGTCACTTGACTTCACCGTGCCTTATTTCCCCACCTGTTACACAAGGTTGAGAACATAGCGCCAGTGTTTGTTACACGGGCGTTGGGAGGACCCACCGCTGGTTGCACAGTGCTCGGGAGATATAAAGCACTGTAGAAGTGCACAGTCGTTCCTCCCAGAGCCACAGGCGCTGACTTATTTTTCCCAGTGGCTGCTCCCCACCCACTTTGGCCCAAGGCCCTGCCCCCATTCCACCTCCTCCCCCTAAGGCCCCACCCTTCCTTCGCCTCTTCCCACCCCCTCCCCCGAGCGCCTCCCATACACCAAACAGCTGACCAGCAGTGAGCCCCGACTGGAACCAGCGAGGCTGGTGGGTGCTTGAGCCATGGAGCAACCACAGAGCTGGTGCCTGTGCTCGGAGCAGGCCACGTTCCACCCGTCTGGCCGTGGTCACGCAAAGTGACAGCTCGTGAGCTAGTCTCGTTTTCACAAGGTGACAGATAGCTGCAGAAGCAGCTAGGACGCTAGGTCAATCCTTACGCAAGGTGCTAAAAAGTCACCTGATTCCTTCCAGCCACACACTGGAGACTGAACTGTCACAATTCTTCGACCAGTGCAGCCCCAGGCACGCTGTGCAAGGTTTAACCTTACTCTTTGTTCTGCCTCCTCAGATCCTAGAAGTTACAGTAGGGTTGGGTTCGTAAAGTATGCGGATGGGAGACTGCTAAGGGAGTACCGTGTTCTGCAGACAGCAGGAGTGGGGGTTCCAGCAGAGGAACTCTCACTTCTCAGTCCGTAGAGAACAAGTAACCTAGCGTAGAGTTGGGGGCACTGAACTTACATAGCAATGTCTTTTAGCTGAATCATAACACCAAGGCCCTGACCCCTTCTGGTCATTGAGGATCCCAAAATCCCTTTTCATGAGTGTAGGCGTGGGGTTCACCCTGGTCCCCCAGCCAAACTGCTGTTTGGATAATTACATCCTGCCTAGCTGAATTCTTGCTACGGTTTCAGATGGATGCGGCGTTCCTCCTCACTTCTTGCCCAAGCTGCTGCATAATGTCGGTGGGCCCCGTTAACCAGCTGCCTCATTCGAAACCTAAGGTGGCTGTATTAGAGTTATGCAGGAAGTAGCTGCCCCGCGTTGTTATGGAGATGAAAGGTGTTGTATAAATGTAAGATATTAGCGAGGAACTCGCCAACCCCTTCCCACACCAGACCCAGGGTAACTAACAGGGAGCACGAGCCAGCTAGCAGAAAGCATGGCCCTGGTGGAAGTGATGCTGCTAGCTGGAAGCAAAGGGTGGAAAGGCCAAGGGGTTGCTATTGTGACTTCCTTACCCCTCAACGTATTCAAATATTTAGAATTTTTCCCGTCCCCAGCTTCATTGGGCATACGCTGTAGAGGGACGGGGAAGGTGCTGCAGTCACTTGCTCTTTAGTTTCTCGGACTGGTCATGTTTCTCTGCCCTTGGCTCAGTATTTATTTCTGGACAGAAACTCAAACAGGGGCATGTTTCTATATGACGTGTAAGGCTGCCTAGCTTCACCCTGAGTTATTTCCCCCTCTGAACTGCTGCTCTTCTATTTAAAGCCCCAAACTGATATTTAATACAGCTAGATGCTAGCCAAGTCTCTCACCTCCATTTTAACTCTTCAGTGAGGCACAAAGTGCCAGGAAGCTGAATTTACAGCCGTCAGATTTAAACAGAGTTAAAAAAAACCATGATCCTTGTGGATCTAAGGTCCTGATTTTGAAAATCACCTCTTTTCATTTGATCTCATCCTCCCCACCCCAAACAAATCCAACCCAAAGCTCTTAGGAAAATGGATGTTGCCTTTTGTATTAAGCAAGAAGCCAGAAATCCTGCCTGTGAAGCAAGATGAACCCTGGAGTATTTCACATTTGTAAGAGACCAGAGGAAAGCTCACAACCTCTCCAATGACTGAATTTAAGCAGGTTTATTTACAAAAGACAGAGGGGTGATGAAAGACCTTGAAGAGGCTCACGGAGATGGTACCTGCCCTACATGAGCTGTAACACAAGGCTTTGAGAACTACCTTGCCACATACTCCTTGGGGGAACCGAGCATTTCTGGAACAACCCTTCATCATCCACACTTCCCCCAGAAGTGGGGCTCACAACTGCAATCAGCACCTGTTCCTTCCTGGGACGCTGCTGTGAGAAAACAATGCCACGTTACTCGAGTAACAGGTTAGACAATGTAACAGAGCACGTTTTCCAAAGCAGACATTTGCAGATATGCCCCCCAGTCAGCCTTTACTGCTGCCCCCAACACAGTGCTCTGCCTTAAATGAAGGCCTAACATTCAGCCCAACCCTAACTGCTCCACAGGAATACACCTCTGGCCTTATATTGTTTCTCCAGGAACAGATGACAGTTCAAGCCCCTGCACGAATGCTCTCTTTTGTCACATTCCAAGAGAAGCAGATTGTTTGTTAAGATATGTACAACAGCACTGATCAGGAGGTGGTGTTAACACAACTGCAGTCCCTTCCAGAAGGCTTTGGCTGCACATAAGAGGCTTCACTCTGCTTTACAAGGGGGAGCAGAGGGTAGGACTTGCTGCCCTAAGACCTTTCACGTGTGGGGTCTCTCTCAAGCCTCTTCTTGTTCAACACACACATGGATGCTGGCAGGGTTGCTAAGGGAAAGTGGGGTGTAGTAGCTGTGGGGGCTGACACCCAGCTCTACCTTTCCATCTCAACCAAGGCTACTGAGGTAGTGAGACAAGCGACCCTGTCTCTCTGCAGGAGTTTGGATGAGGGCCAGCTGATTGAGGCTCAGTCTATAGGAGATGAATGTTGTGAGGACCTGAGGGAAACAGAGTAAGTGGGAATTACGGTGGCTGGAAGGAGTACAGCTGTCATTCATGACACAGGTTGGTAACTGATGGCTTTTGCTAGATGACCAGGCTGCTATTGGATGCTCAAGGAGCAACTAGTCCTGAGTGTTTTTTCCATCCAGGGCTACCAGGAGAAGTACGCTCCCTCCCCATGAAAATGCTAAATCTTCTTCCTTTGTGCATGCAGGACTCCTACCCCATTTGGTGGAGTGCTACTCAATGACATGTTCACTGTGCCTGGGTTGGAGATGACGGCTCAGACAGACACCCCGAACAGCTTGGAGCTCGTCTGGAATAGACCCAGCTTTAACAGAGCACCCCAGGGCTGGGTACGGATTTTACCAGAGACAGAAGAGCTGTAATGTAACCTTACTCCCTTCTCCTATCCACAAATGCTTTATCTGCTAGGCTCAAACCTGCTTTGTTTTACAGTGCTGGTAGAGGTACTCCTTAGCACAGCAGAAAAGGGGAGTAGATATTCTTACCCATGCACCCTGTGAAGGCCCAGCGGCTGCAGCATGTCATCCACTTCCACACACAGGCCCCAACAAGCTCACATCTAGAGCCATTCCTGGACGACCCCGTTACAAGGTTTTCCTAGGTGTCCATTATTGTGGTAGTGGGACAAATTGACCAGTCAAGTTCTCATTGACGAAACAGTGGGATTCCAGTAAACTTCCACATCCATGATAAAACTATGGAACAATGCGGTTGGAGAAGACACATTGTCCTCGCTCTGGTGGTGTGGCAAATGGCGTAAGAGCCAGTTGTCATCACATCAAGGCGCCTTGCAACTGTTCTGCGACACCAGCATTGACAGGCGGTGGCTGCTTAGAGAAATCCTAGCTTAAGGGCAGTGCTGTAGAAATGTAATTTTGGTTGAGATGGGGAGGGGGAGTGATAAGGCAGTGTGGTAATTGGGGAAGTGGGTGAAATAAGTTACTAATGGCTTTCTGACACATAAGGAGATGGATGTAATTTCCTTTAACATGCTAACTCCGTTAAGAAACAACCACTGGGCTGGGTGTGCGGGGCTGGCTGTCAGACAGAAACACGTACTGCATATAAGTGAGGGGAGTGCTTGAGATCACCACTACCCGAACTGGGAGAATCAGGAACCTATGCCATTTTCCCTGCTAGCTACTGGTTGGTGTGTTACACTTCCTTTCCTACCCCTAACAGCTTGCTGTATGAGTTTACACACCACCGTTTTAATATTTACACCACTTGATTGCAATTATATATGGAGGGCCTGATCCTGCTCAGATTTTTTTTTTTACTTCAATAATAGTCAGGATCAGCTCCTGCTGATTTAAGATGCAGTACACAATTGGCGCAGCCCCAAAAAACAGAGTCTATATTTAAGTAATTGCCAATGTGATCATACAAATCAATGCTTGATAAAAACATTAATGTGGTACCACTAGGGGAGAGGACATCCTACGTAACAAACACCTCTATGGCAAGCAAGACCTTCATGCAACACATGCAGAAAGTAGTCAACAAGGGTGTTTTGACCACAGCCTTTCGGATGCACACAAGCACAGTATATAGAACAGAGCTATCCATCAAAGGAAGAATGCTACCAAAAACAGGGTAGATCAGAACCCATGTATGTTCCAAACACTCCCACTCACCCTGGCGAATAGAAAAGCTCCAGCTCAACTTTGCATTTTCTACATTTGTTTAGTAGTTTTTGTCAAATTCGTACGATAACCCTACTGTAACCTTGCAAAACTGGTCTTGTTTTCTTTTTTTTAAATGGGTGAGCAATAATATATATTTTTTGGATCACTGTGGTTAGGCTAGGCAAGTCATTTTATATCCAGGCTGGTAAATGTGCAATTTTAAAAGGCTGCCTTATTTGTAAATAACCTAACATACAACCACTGTGTTTCTAACGCCAATGAGACCATACAGAGGAAAAGCATGCACCACAGTTACATTACAATCTGGGGAAACTCACCACTGCAATGCACCACTCAAGTGGGGAATGTTCATTCCTCCGCCCGCCCCCAGAAGCACACCTGGGCAAACTGAACAAGTAAAAGTGTTTAAAGGTTTGTGCCTATGAACTACTGTCCAGCTCTGAGCCCATCTCCCTCCCCTTTGCCTGTGAGCTGGAGGCCATGTTTACATTCAGAAATATAGTTGGAGAAAATAAAGCAGCTATATCGTAAAACCTCTGTGAGTTCAATACTTGTCAAATTAGTGCTTACAGAATAAGGCACTGACTGGCTCGAGTCAAGCCCAGTACAAGCAGGTGCTGTGCCAGCTTCCCCCACACAGATCTGTCAATGGATCGTCAAAAGCCTGTCCTGTAACACGCTATTCTGGGAGCTCCTGAACAGTACCAAGTTGTGCTGTATTTTGATATTGTGGATTATTACTGAGACCAGCAACACTCATTTGCCTGTAACCTATGCCAAGTTTAAACCCAAGTCTCCAGAGATGAAAGGCCAGTGCACTAACCAAGTGCACCCCCTAGAGTACTGTATTCTCCTATGCAAGATCCTACATGGTGCCTGCAACGTCAGAACTTCACATTCCACTTAAGCAGGGGCCTAGCCCTACGTTCCAAAGAGCCGCACGGTGAGGCAGAACTGGGGCTGTACGCTAGCTATCTCATGCCACTCTTCATCTTTACGAGGACAGAGGGCTCAGCCAAACAAGGTCAGACAATACTCAGACAAATTTTGCCTCTGGAAGCAGGATCCAAATATTTGGAAAATCTGCCCATTTTAATTTAAAAAACAAAAACAAGTAAATAAGGCTTTATCTCATCACATGTTTCTCTTTACCAAAACATATCTACAGATCAGTTACATCAAAGCAACAGACTTTTGTACTTTAAAATCCCCCACCCGGACTCCTAAGCAACTGTATTAAATTACAGACTTTATGCAGAGAACAGATGCTCCAGGGTGAATGCTGAACTCAGAGCTCTTAAAAAAAAAAAAGAGCAGAAAATGGTTTGGTCCATTTCACAGCTTGAGAGCCATTTTACGTGAAGGCCACAAAAGCCATAGTTCAGACTGGATGAGCTTACAGTATTACTGCTGTCTCATTCCTGGCAGTTTCAGTAACAATGTTCATTCTCCAAGGAGAGGGGCGGGAAGGTCCCAGCTGGCCTATCTGAAATAGATGGCTGCTTGAGCGCCTGTTTGGGTCATGCTGGAATTGACAGTAGGGGAACTGTTTGTATTACCTAGCACTTAACTGACTAACTACAGGGGCTTAGGATTCTCCACTTTTTCCTCACGATCAGAAGAAAAGCAACCCAAAAAAGGAGAAAAAAAGGTCACAGTAAGTAGAAGGAGAAATCCCTGGAAGTTGTGCGCCTGATGCTAGTTTCCTTTCCCCTCAGTGTTATCTTGGAGAGTTCTGGCTTAGTGCTAGAGGACCTGGTATCTTTTTTCAATGATGAATCACTAGTTATTTGACTCCGGAATGAATATTACTAGCAAAATTTCCAGTTAAGTCTGTACAAGAGTCCCCAATCCATTCCAGGGTGTAAACTGCTGAGGCTATCAAACCGGCTAAAGGTGTGTTTTTTTCCCCCAGGAGAAAAATTTATTTCAAAATGTGCAAAATTGAACACAATGATGGGATTGTAATTCTCGTACAATTCATTCATGGACCCTCTAGATCACGTCTCTCCACATTCCTCCCTCCCACATCCCCCACCCATGATAGTAAGTGAATGATTCAGGTTATATGAATGACCAGATTCGCTAGTGGCAACACAACAGAGCTCAGCTTGCCCTGTGCGTGCAAGCAGGAAGCAAGGCTTAGTCTCCAGCTCGCCCACAGCTGAACATATTATGCTACCATGGTAACCAAAAAAATGACATCTACTCAAACGGTGAACAGGTCAATGGGGTGCTAGGGAGTGTTGTTCTTCCCAGCGTGGGCACCCATCCTCTGTGGATCTTGAGAAGGGTAGTGGATGGGGCCTGGGGCTCTCATGAAGGGAGGTGGAGGCCCCATGGTGTGGAACATGTGCGGTCCAAAACCTGCAGACACAGAACACAAGTGTCAGATTACCAGGCATCCTGATGAAGTATTTTATTGTTGCCTGTGTGTCGTTCAAGCCAGATAAGCAAAACATAACTGAGCCCACAGAAAGGGTGCCCCCTCTCCTCCTTCCCCAGTTTCTGAGGAATCCCAATTTATACCCTTTTAACCTTTCTGCCAGCATAATGAACAGCTGAGGACATGTTGCTATTCAATGACAGACTGTAGATTCCAATTCTGCGAGTGCCTGTTCCCCTGCTCCCTATTATATTACGAACTGCCAAATGTTTTGTTTTCACTACTGAACATACCAGAAGTATTTGGGTAACGAGACCATCCAGCGCAGCTGGACAAACCCAACACTTCCTGAAGTTCCACCGGGATAAGGCTTCACGTTTTGAATATACAAACAGTCAAATATTGACACTAACATTCTCTCTGTTTAGAGTCTCTCCTAGAAGTTGGGGACAACATGAGGTTTACTCGGCTATCAGCTAAGCAGGGTGGGCCTCAGCACAGGTTATGAGACTCTCCTGGGTACTGCAGAATTTTGCAGAGAACATATTACACCACAGGCAGTTCAGTCTAATGAAGAGCCAGTTCTACAGTACAAGCTGGTTCATAAACCCAGATCACACTTAGTAGGTACCACACAAAACTACAATAGAGAGCATCTGCTAGTAGGTAATCTGGCAAGTAAGACCTGATTCCAGCCCTCTTTGGTAAAGGACATAGTTCTAACTCTCCCCACAGAGTGGGGGAAGGGGAAGGGAATTACCTGGAGGTGGGGGCGGAGCAATGCCAGGGGGTGGTGGCAGGGCAATGTTAACCACGGCTGGAGGGCCACTGGGAGGTAGGTTGAAGTAATTTGCAGATGCCTCTTCTTCTGCAGCTGGAGGAGGGGGAAGAGCTTCAAGACACAAACATCCCTTGGTTACTGGTGAAAGCTAGCAGGCAAAATATAAGCAAGTATCCACCCCATCCCTAAGGGGAGTGCTTCAATCAGCTCTTCCGACAGGAACTTTGTTAGTAATGTGTATCTAACAGACGCAGGATGCCAGTGAACCTCTAGAACAACAGCTGTGACCCCTTCCACAGGCTCTGACCCTTCCACAATGAAAATCCAATCCTAATCCTAAACAACTGGGATTGCCTGCCCCAACAGATGACACTGAATGGATCAAGAACACACAACCAGATCTTATGCCACAGAAGGTCTCAATGATTTAAGTGCCTTTATTCTAACCATTGTAACTTTTCAATCACCCTGTAAAAAAGGCCTAGAGTCACCTTGAATTTCCTTCTAGCCAAAGATCCCTTCATTGCCCATAAATACAAGACTCACCAGCCAGCTCTTATTCGAACACAGGTTCATTAACTACTCTGAGAGTGAGATGTGCTGCTGCCCTACTGGCCCCAGGTCCCAATGGTATAGAGAGCAACTCTGTTCTGCCTCATGGTAGCAAGTGACCTGCTGTTCTGTGTTTGAGAGGGCAATCACTGGTATAGAACCATTTCTCTTACCTCCAGGTAGCCCTGGGACTGGCTCCAGCTTTATACCAGATTCTGTAGTACCTTCTTTTTCCTTCTCTTTCCCTCTTGCTGCTTGGGACCTGAAATCAAAGCCAAAAGCATTAGAACTGAAGAAGGTGGTGGCAGAGTGGGTAGACCCTCACAAGAGACAGTTTTACGTCACCAATCCCAGACCCACTGCTTCAGGCCAAGGATCACGAATTTACAGAATGCTAGCAGCAGGGACTTGGTGAGTTGGCGCAAAAGGAGTTAGTGTTGTTTTTTCAGACAGCAGTGTACCCACCCCAAAATAGAATTTCTCAAAGAGACCCAATGCCAATTACCCTCCAACACCACATTCCCCACCAAAAGACAGGCAACCCACTAAATATTTGGGTCTTTTACACACTTGGCTTCCATTCTAAGTCACCAAGACTTTTGAGTTGAATAAGGAACAGTACATGACTCTGAAGTGCGCAGTTAAGAGCGGATTCTCCAAAAACAATATCCTGAGGAAAACCTCCAAAAAGGAAATAAATGCTTCCCCACTTCCTCTCCCACTTGCTCACCTCCCCCACTTGACGTTGAGTCTGCGTCCATTGACAATAAGCTTGTTAAAGGATTTCTCAGCAGCCACTTCTGCAGCTTGCCGTGTCGCGAACTGGATGAATGCACACTGCTGCCTCTGTACCACGGTTATCGTCCGGATCTCTCCAAACTGGTAGAAGTGATTTCTGCAAGGAAAGGACAGCAAAATTGGATTCTGCTGCTCTTCTCCATAAAACACACAATACATTAAAGGTCTCACATGCTCACACCCTTGGGAGATAAGCACCCTTTCCCCTCTATATCATGGATTCAAATCCAGTGTTAGAAAAGAGGGGAAATGCCTGTCACAGAACTTTAATCCCTACATACAGTTATGCAGCAACAGTGACAGGGGTTTCTTCAGAATTCAGGAATTCGGAAGATGGAGGTTACATGAGGGAATTTCAACTGTACAAGTATAAAATGGGATCCTCAGGGCACCAACAGCAATGATGCATTTTGGGGGGGATTTTTGGTGGAGGTGGGAGGGGAAGAAAAGAATTTAAACACAGCACAGATGATGTTGCTTAGATTTAACTGTATTCCCACCTCCAGAAATTCTGCGCTCCTCTAAATAGACCTATTCGCCAGCTTCCGGTTAGGGTAAAGTGAAGAGAGTGGTCATTCACTTCTGACTGGTATGGACAAATGAAGGGGCTGCATAACCAAGGGATGAACAGCCCCCTTCACTCTCATTCAGGCATAGCAACCTCAACAAAATGCTCGCTAAAGATGAACACTGTGACAAGCATCTTAGGAAAATGTTAGCAAGCTAATTCTCCATTATCAAGGCATCAAGCTGAAAAGCAAATGCAAACTCAGATGTACCAACGTACCTCAGATCAGTCTCGGTGATGGTGTCTCCCAGGCCTCCTACATATAGTGTGGTAATGGTCTTGTCATCAGGTGGGTCCAGACGAGGCATGGTTGAAGCCCGTTTCAGAAGCTTATCAGCTACAGGATCATTAATACCATAATAACGATCTTTGATGTTCTGATCGGCCAGAGGATCGTCTGGGTCTGTAGGTTTCTCGTGTCTAAAGTAGAGTAAACAAAGCATTTCATAACATTACACTGTTACAACTGCACCACAATAACATGACTGCAACAGCCACCTCTCTCCTTAAAAGGCTATCTGAGGACTAACAGTATTCAAATAATCACACCAAAGTGACACACAATTAAAGAGCCCTAAGAACTCAAATTACTTATTAATTTATTATAACATTCGCCACCTAGAGTTTTAACAAATAGCAGCTCGGACAGCTCAACCAAGGTTCCATGAAACTGCATGACCTGGGTTTCAAACAAAGTTACTTGCTGAGATATGTTCAGATCACTGACTGTGGGACAGTATTTTCTGCTGCAAGAACTGATGTTGCCAAGAGAGGCAATGAACAATGTAAGAGAAAAGCTGCACTTGATCTGTGGATTGATGTTTCAGCTCACTGCTGAATACACACAGTATGATCAAGAAAGAACTTGCTGGAAAAGGATTCATTCACTGGTAATATATGTCAAGTTAACATTCAGTTTCAGAAAGCCTTTGACAAGGTCCCTTATCTAAGGCTCTGAAGCAAAGTAAGCAGTCATGAGATAAGAGAGAAGGTCCTCTCCTGGATGAAAAGACAGGAAACAAAGGGTAGGAATAAATGGTCAGAGAGGTAAATAGTGGTGTCCCCCAGGGATCTGTACTGGGACCAGTGCTGTTCGACATATTCATAAATGATCTGGAAAAAGAGGTAAACAGTGAGGTGGCAAAATTTGAAGAGGATACAAAATTACTCAAGAGAGTTAAATCCAAAGCAGACTATGAAGAGTTACAAAGGGATCTCGCAAAACTGGGCAACAAAACAGCAGATGAAATTCAGTGTTGATAAAAGCAAAGTAATGCACCATGGAAAACATAATCCCAACTACCTGTACAAAATGATGGGGTCTATATTAGCTGTTACTACTCAAGAAAGATCTTGGAGTCGTGGATAGTTCTCTGAAAACATCTACTCAACGTCCAGCAGCAGTCAAAAAAGCTAACAGAATGTTGGGAATCATTAGGAAAGGGATAAATATTAAGACAGAAGATATCATAATGCTACTATATAAATCACTGGTTTGCCCACACCTTGAATACTGTGTGTTTTGGTTGCCCCATCTCAAAAAACATACATTAGACTTGGAAAAGGTCCAGAGAAGGGCAACAAAAATGATTAAGGGTATGGGACAGCTTCCATACAAGGAGCAATTAGAAAGAGTGGGGACTTTTCAGCTTGGAAAAGAGATGACTAAAGGGGGATACGACAGAGGTCTACAAAATCATAAAATGGTCTGGAGAAAGTGAATAAGGAAGTGTTATATACCCCTTCACATAACACTAGAACCAGGAGTCACTCAATGACATTAATAGGCATCAGGTTTAAAACAAACAAAAGGAAGTACTACTTCACACAACAGAGTCAGCCTGTGGAACTCATTGCCAGGGGATGTTGTGAAGGCAAAAGTATAACTGCGTTCAAAAAAAGAATTAGATAAGTTCATGGAGGATAGGCCCAACAATGGCTATTAGTCAAGATGGTCGGGGATACAACCCCATGTTCTGGGTGTCCAAAGACTAAATGCCAGAAGCTGGGAGTGGACGACAAGGGATAGATCACTCAATGTTTACCCTATTCTGTTCATTCTCTGTGAAGCATCTGCCATTGGCCACTATCGGAAGACAGACTACTGGGCAACATGGACCATTGGTCTGACCCAGTGTGGCTGTTCTTATGTAATTTTTCCTGCAACATCTGCAAAAATGCTTATGAAGACACTGCATTACTTCCATTTTACTCAGAATTCCCTATATTGCAAACCATTGTTAATATGTTAGCTTTTCAAACAAAACTGTACCTGTAGGGACACTCTTCCCCTCTCTTGCATTCTCCTTTCACCCAAAAAGAACAGATGTGGGGTCGGTTGCGTTTATAGTAAGGGGTGGTCCGAGCCAGTTTAAGCAACATGTCACTGGTAGAAGTAGCTTTTCCTAGAGCACCAACTGGTCTTGTCCCATCAGAGTTTGAAATCTAAGCAGTAGGTAAAGAATGCATATTTCATTACTTGGGACAGGAAACTGATGCACATAATCAGAGAAACCAGGAAGTTTTCAAGATTAGCTAATTCATTTAATCTACAGCACAAGTGAGATAAGCCACCAACAGATTCGGTTAAAAATGCATTCCTTACTTCTCTCTCCATGTTCTGGGTGTAATACTCTTTATTGACATCAGATTTAGGCATGTCATCCTTAAAAGATAGCCCTGCATCTCGAACCTGAATAGGTAGACCTAAAATTAAACGGAAGAACAAAATTAATATTAACCGAAAGCAGAAAGCCCAAAAGCGGTTATTATAACATATTAACGTAGCTGTATTCAGAGATAGGGGTCCTGAAGAGCAGTCAAATCTGTACTGATTCGTTGTTTTACACTGCATTAATTAATATCCTATGGATAGTATTACTTCACCTGCTGTGAAAGGTGAACTGAATGAGACTGAAAGTTTGTCTAGTTTCATGGTAGTTTTTTAAAAGCCTCATATTCAACTGAAACATATGTGAATAGTGGGAATTCAGTTAATCAAATATAATTCATCCTACATCTAGCATCCCCAACGGAACAATTTTTACTCTTGCCAGCAACAAAGGCATGCAATGTCAAGATTCTAATCCTCTCTACAGTTAGAGTAAGATTCATTGGGTATCAAAGTCCAAACACACTTGGAAATTCATAGCAACTCAGTCGTATGAACACAGTCAATCAGATCACAGCACTCGTGTGTATGGGAAGATCCTATTTTAGAATGGATTCAATTATTAGACACGATTTAGTCTTTAATGAGCTGGAAAGTTTATGCACAGACAGGAGCACCATTTGGCATATATATGTGCCTTCTGGTATAGCCTAGAAGAGATCGCAGTCAGATTTGTTCAACTTCTCTCTCATACAAACATCTCTAAATAAATATGCATCTCCATGCCCTAGGCACACAGAGTCATGGAGATACACATTTATTTAGAGATGTATTAAAACTATGAGGAGACAGGAGACAAGCTACACACCATATTCCAGGTCAAGCAGGCAGGTCTGACACACATTCTTCAGCTTGCTACATGTTTGGCACACTTCTGTCTTCTTAAAGCGCATTCGAACACCTGGGCACCAGCGAAACACTGTGAAGGGCCTGGCACAAATCTGAGACAAAGAGAGCAGTGACTTGTACCGCTCTAATTGCGGCCAGCAATGACACTAGCATTCAGATTCTTATGGAAACTAAACTACTACTAGAGGCTTCCTCCCTTTTAATCACCTGCCTAATGTTACTACCTTAATATGTAAAAATTCAAGCAAACAACTCAGAAAACCCAATCTTTTCTTGAAAAAAGAAAAGGAGTACTTGTGGCACCTTAGAGACTAACAAATTTATTTGAGCATAAGCTTTCGTGAGTTACAGCTCACTTCATCAGTTGCAAATTAGCTGTAATGATCCTATATACTAAAGAATCATTACAGCTAATTTGTAGGATATGTCTGCAAATTATATACTTGCTGAGATAGCAAGAGACCCAGTCCATCTGGCCACAGGCATTTAGGCCCAGAAAAGGGTGGCCTTACTCTGAAGTAATGCATACAGTCTCTGTGGGGAGGACGTTTCTACTTCCATTGTACACTGGACTCGGGGCAGGGGAGCTGGCTCTCAATACATCACTCTGGTTTCCTAACGAAAAGGAGATGATGGTAGGAAGGAGGAAAAGAGGGAAACAATACATTTTAACTCCTCCACTGCTTTATATTTCCAAGGGATATCACTAAAGATTCCTGCTTTCTCCTTTTTGAAACACAAAGGCTGGCTTGTCTCAGAGATACCCAGCATACTTGCTGGCAGGGGAGTTACTGAGATCCAGAGGGAAGCCAAGTTCCATCTACCACCCATTTGCTAAGGCAAAAGTGAACAGGAAAATGCTAGATTGATTAAATAAATTCAATAGTAATCCAGTCCAGCATTAACCACCACTATGTTATGAGATTTTTTTTTTTTTGGGAGGAACAGCAACCGATAAATCCAAACTAAGAAGAGAATCAGATTTAAGTTCAAATCTCTTTAAGATTACTCCCCCCCTCCCCACCCCAATCTACTCTTTCTGAAAAAGTAATGTCAGTAACCTTCCCACCAGGAGTGCTGAACACTGCATCTTTTGGTGCCAACCTCTGGATTCAGTGAATCCACTAGGAGGGTGGGGTTAAAGAGCAACACCACACACTCCTGGGGCAAGAGGGAAGGAATTTGTATAACTAGGTGATTAGGTTATTTTTTGTTCAGGTGTAATTATTCTCTTACAGAGTTTGAAACCTAAACCCTAGAACACTGTGCTCTTGCAAGAGACTGAGTGAAAATGACTAGAAGCAGAAGTGAATCTGAACAATTCCAAACTTTTTTTTTTAAGTGAATAACCAGACTAAATAGTGAAATAAAGGAAATAAACATTTTTCAGATTTAATAATTAAGGGTCCAATCCTGAAAAAATGTACAATCATCTGTAACTTCACTCACATGAGAAGCCCCACTGACTTTCATGGATAAATCACATGACTAGAGTTATTAATTATTTATATTACTACAGCACCTATGAGCCCTAGTCACAGACCAGGACCCGACCGTGCTAGGTGCTGCAGAGAAACAGAAAAAAAATAAGATGGCCTCTTCCCCCAAAGAGCTTGCAATCTAAGTGTAAGACAAGAGACTACAGATGGATACAGAGAGATGGGGGAGTATACAAGGAAACAATGTGACAACATTGGTCAGCATGATAAGCAGTGAGCACACCAGTAGCTAACTGTTGTCAAGTATTTGTAGGCAACAGGGCATTCACATGCTCAAGAGTTTGCAAAATCCACCCCTTAAAGTGTTAACAAAAATAAGCAATTGTTTGAAGCTGATATTTTCAGCATTATATCTTAATTCTAAATGGAAATTAATGAGCTAGTCCAGAAGTCAACTCTTACAATGAAGACAAACATACCTTGCATTCTTTTCCATATTTCTCTTTGGTCTGGAATAAAATCAAATGAAAGTTACTAAAAAAGCCCACAAGCTACTCGTCAATGTTATGATCATACATTACATGACTTAGAAAATACTCCCCTGCTTTCATCTCTTCCACCCAACCATCCACATGTGGTACCACCATAGCATCTGCATATTTTCTCTCTGTGACGGTTGCATTTGGAGATGTCTGATCCTATGGCTTTCACTTAATCTGGACACCCTTTGAAAGGTAAGTGGGAGGAAATCACTTCCAAACCCTTCCACTTTTTCTGATGGCAGAATATTCAATAGAATATTTTTAAATCTTTCAAGAAACCCCTCAGCTTCGGCTTTTTAATATCTGTTTTCTAAACAATGACAAAACATCCAGAGATTCGTAACACACAAAAATAAATCCTCTATCAATCTTTGAAACACAGACGATATTTGCATAAAATATTATAGCTCATTAGAATTGCATAGACTAAAATGTGCTTAGGGAGAGAAGAGCGGAGAAAGGTGGATGTTTAAAATGAGAATACACTACATGATTGTACTTGGTGTTGGGAAAGGTAAAACAAAATGGAATGGTGACACGTACACAGCCTTCCACTGAAGAGGTCAATGCACTGGGTAAAACAACAAGGATTTAAAGGCCATTCAAGCAATCTTCATCAAATGATATCAAAGCACTTTTCAAAGCACATTTTAAAGATTGGGCAAGTCATTTAGCCTTTCAGTACATCACATTTCTCTAAGTCAAGAAGAGAGTCATCATCAAAAGTTGTGACAGAATCCATGTTTACCCCATCTCTTATGATTTAACCATTAGACAAGCGGTCTTGATTTCAGCTCAAGTTTTTGATTGTTTGATTTGTTTTATCATGTTCCCCATACCCTTGGCCAATACCGAAATCGAGCCCTCTTCCCCTATGCACGCATGTTCTGCTGCCAAGAAGCAGCACACAGGAGCCTGTAGGTATGCATTTTGGCATCTCCTACTTGTCCCATTTGTCTGAGCTAATTTTTAGTCCCCTAAACCAGCGGTTCAATAGCTAGTCTCACCATACACCTTAAAGGACAATGACTCGAAGCAGTCACATACCATTCTGATATAGGGGTTTTCTCCAAGGCATGTCTGACACAGAATGGGGAAGTCCTGCATCAAGGAGGGGGGGAAAAAAACAGTCAGGACTAAATCTCAGAACTCACTTCAGATTAGGCCTCTATTCAGCAGCAACATTTCCGCAGTCTGCGTCTCTCAGATCAGAGATGCTGGACTGGTGCTGGACTAATTTAAAGCTCTGACTACCCAAAGCGTGTGTGTGGGGGGGAGAGGGGGACACGACAAAGGCCCCCAACACGTCCCAACCAGCTCCTAGCTGAAACCTTGAGAAGAGCCACACACCCGCTGCCCGTTATTTGTATTTAAAAAGCAGAACACTCCCAAATACGTGGTAAGATCCCACCTGGTCAGGAGCCCAGATTAGACACCAGCAACCCCGGGGGAGGCCGTGGACTGTGCCCGTGCCCGTCATTTACACGGGGTCAGCGCCCAGCGGCCCCAGACAGGGAGCAAGGCCCGGCACCCGCCTCGGGAGAGAGCCCCTGGCCGAGAGCCTCCCAACCCACAGCCCCCGCCTCAGCCGCCCACACGCCTTTCAACCCCGGCCCCGGGCGGACCCCCGCCACCGCCAGGCTCCCTGGGCCCGGCCGGGCCGCCGAGGGAGGCTAAACCCACAGCGGGAGGGTGGCGGCCCCTCATCCCCACCGGGGAGCCTCGCCCCGCAGGCCCCGGCCGGGCCTTACCGCGTCCTCCCAGTTCTGCCGGTTGTAGGTGTTGGAGCCCAGGGACGTCGCCATCTTGGAACCAGCCCCGGTGGCCGCAGCCGCAAGGCCCGGACGGAAGCGCGCGCGCGCCGCTCCGCCAGCGGCCCGGCATGCACCGCGAAAGGAAGAAGGGCCGTGACCCCGGCATGACCCTCGGGGAACTGGCGCGCTGCCGCCTGCCGGCGTCCCCTCTAGCCGCCGCTGAACCATAGAGAGCGGGAGGGTGGGGGCGTCTGGCCCTTGAATTCATCTCGGGGGAGGGGACCAGAGCTGCCAGTGGCGCCCCTGTCCGGGGGAGGGGGGTGAGAATCTCGCCCGGTGGGGAAAACGGCCCCCCCGGGAGGGGGTGAGAGAATCCCTCCCTTTAGTGGGGGAAACTCCCCCCCCGGGGAGGGGGTGAGAGAATCCCGCCCTGGGGCTGGGTGGGGGAAACGCCCCCCCCCCGGGGAGGGGGTGAGAGAATCCCGCCCTGGGGCTGGGTGGGGGAAACGCCCCCCCAGGGAGGGAGAGGGGAGACTTCCCACTTTATTATGGAAAAAGACTCCTGGCGAAATCTAGGATGACGAGGACACTGCGACACGCCCTGGAGCACAGCATGAGCTCTGCCCTTCTCTGCTCTGAGACCTGTGGTGTCCACGAATGGACCTGGTCTGTTAGCAGAGCCATTAGCACCAGCCCTTCCTGCGCTGCATGATGGGGATGCAGTGTGGTTTGTGTGTGTGATAGCATCAGATGAAGAGTTGTCAAATACCACTCTGGAACTGCCAGACACCATGCTAGCATTAGCACTGTGGGTGTAGGGCCTCTTGTTTTCAAGGGTCCATTAATTTCATTGTGGGGGGATGGGTTTTTTTATCCAGTAACAGTTGTGATCCATAAACAGACTGTAGAGGTTCTAGCCATTGTGAAAAACCTTTGCTCTTGGGCTGGACACACTGGTGCCAAGAACCACAATCTCTCATGTGCTCAAATGCAGGTTTAACAGTTGCCATATTGTTTACAGCACTTTTAGTGCTGCCGGGAGTCCAGTTGATATTATAAGCCACAGATAGTTTTTTGTGAATCTTAGAAAACACCACAAGGACTTTTTTCTGCTTTACAGCACTCCTGTCTATGGCATTCAAACCACAGTCAGATGCATCAAAACCTTTTGCAGAAGCAGATGAGTTAAAGGACTTTAAAGGAGTCATTGTGCTACCACATACTTACTGAAGGCTGTGATCAAGGTAGGATTGTAAATGGACTGTTTAAGCAAATTAAGAAATCTGAACATGTAAGTTTGAATAAAGTTTATCAGATGTACTGCTATCCATTAAGGTGTAATATACATTTATAAGGGAACCCAAGAAAAGCTTTTGACAAGGTACCTCATCAAAGGGTCTTAAGCATAATAAGCAGTCATAGGATAAGAGGGAAGATCCTCTCATAGATCTGTAACTGGTTAAAAGACAGGAAATAAAGGGTAGGAATAAATGGTCAGTTTTCAGAATGGAGAGAGGTAAATAGCAGAGCCCCTCCCTCAGGGAGTTGTATGGGGACCAGTGCTGTTCAACACATTAATAAATAATCTGGAAAAGGGGGTAAACAGTGATGTGACAAAGGTTGCAGAAGATACAAAATTACGCAAGAGTTAAGTGCAAAGCAGACTGCAAAGTATTACAAAGGGATCTCTTAAAACTGAGCAACTGTACAACAAAATAACAGACGACATTCAGTGTTGATAAATGCAAAATAATGCACATTGGAAAACAATGCCAGCTACACATACAAAATAATGGGGTCTAAATTCACTGTTATCACTCAAGAAAGATCTTGGAATCACTGTAGTTCTTTGAAACCCCCCACTGGGACTATTCAGCTTGGAAAAGAGAGGAGTGTGTGTGTGTGTATGTAGGGGGGAATATGATACAGGTCTACAAAACCATGAATGATGTGGAGAAAGAGAGTAAGGAAGTGTTATTTATCCCTTCACATAGCACAAGAACCAGGGGCAATCCAATGAAATTAATAGGCAGCAGGTTTAAAACAAACATAAGTACTTATTCAAACAGCATACAATCAATCTGTGGAACTTATTGCCAGGGGATGTTGTAAATGCCAAAAGTATAACTGAGTTCAAAAAAGAATTAGAGAAGTTCATGGAAGATAGCTAACAGCCACTGATTGACTTAAGATGGTCAAGGATGCAACCATGTGCTCTGATGTCCCTAAGCTTTGGACTGCAAGATACTGGGACTGGACAACATGGGATGGATCACTTGATAATTGCCCTGTCCTGTTAATTCCTTCTGAAGCATCTGGCACCAGCCTCTGTCAGAAGACAGGCTAGTGGGCTAGGTGACCAGTGGCCTGACGCAGTATGGACATTCTTATGTTGTTACGTTCAAGAATGAAGTGGGATAACCTCAATTTTCCCCTCATAATTACAACCAAAATCAAAAAGTATTTCCAGCCAAAATCTTCAATAAACTGGAGCTAAAGTAGAAGCTGCATATCAGTTTAAAGAACATACCTTGGTATTGTTAGTTTTAATAAAATTTTATTGAGAGCTTGGAAATTTTAAATAAAGGCAAAACTTTGAAAGATTCAAACAGTTGAAATTATGGAAATGGAGAGTTAAGGAACCCTAAAACATCTTAAGTCTGTGCTCCTGTCCATCACAAACTTGTTTCTAAATGATCTTTTATATTCTTGTTTTGATAGAATGAAAGAACTAGAGGTACCTTGTGCTGGTATCCTCCTGCAGTCAGTTATACAGAGTGTACATGGCCAGCTCTCTCTTAAAGCTGAGAAAATTTTAAACCCAATACAGCTGGTCATCTGTAAAGTCCTATTTTGAGTCCATAGCTAAACTTAAGGGCTAAATTGCTAAAATACAGGATTTCAGATATTACCCACCTGTGTGAGAGATTTATACTTCTTGGATAGTGTAGAGATGAAGATAGAGAGTGGCAGAAGTGCAATTACATGTTTACAATGTCACTATTTTAAACTGGTTTGGGAATAGTTCATGTGAAAAAAATACTGAAGTCCATTACAAACAGTTGAGTGACAGCATAATCCGGTAGCAAGGATGGGATTTCCAATCAGGAGCTCTTGATTCCAGCTCTTCTGGTGACACTTTTACAGTCTTAGAGAAGTCACTCAACTCTGGCTGAAATTTAGCCCTAATGTAACTGATTAATGGAATGATCCCTACCTCATATGCACATTGAGCATTAATATTTTACTGCACTTTAAGTACTATTATTGCACAAGATAAAAAAAGCCAGCTTTGTCTGCTTTATTTATTTTAAGTTCACCACATAAATTAAGCTATAAAGCAACAATAATCTGTCATTAATGGAGTTAACATTGGTAAAGGCAGAGTGCTGCCATTGTTCTCGACTGGAACAAGTGAGATGTTTTGCACAAATATGCACAGAAAACAGCTAAAGTTACTCCTATCTCCTATAAGCTTTGAAGGGAAAAGAAATTCTCTGGACTAGTTAAGCCATTCAAAGCCAATGTGCCCTTTACTTTTCAAGGTAGCAATTCAGAGCACCAGAGTACATCTGATTTTTGTAAAACAATAACTAGGTGCTAAAGAACCTTTCTTGTGTAGTTCAGTAGAGCAACAGTCCAGCTCTAAACTCAGCTACAAGTGGTGAATTAACCAGTTTGAAAATAGCCAGCCAGGCAGACAGCCAAAAGCTAGTATGGAAAAGATGGTTTTTGATAGATAGTGTTGATAGTTTGCCAGTTACTTTGGCTACTGAAGAAAACTCAAAGCTTAAGTGTTACTTGGTTACATAAGACAGTAGCAGACACTTATTAACACTATACATTTATGAATAAATACTGGCTACACTTAAACTCATGCTGTACATCTGTGTATCATCTACGCAAATTTGTAAACATTAAGCCCCTCTCTGCTGTGATATCCATTACACAAATGAGCAGATAAGGTGCAGCTCCTTCCCAAAGGCTGTCAAACAGGATACAGATCAATTTGACTCCCTCTAGACATAAAAAGGGTAGAACTTCCTGTATGCCATGATAACCCAATCCATTCATTATATTAATATTTGACTAAGATAAAACTATGCATTTTTCTCCTTTCCCAGATGCCACACATCTTACATTACAGAACAGCAGAGTCATATACAGTACACAAGTTCCTTATTTAACTAAACAGAGCATATCTGGAAGGGCTTGAAGGCCACTTGGTTACCTTCAGGTTGCATGTCAAAGCCCCAAGATAAAGATTTTTGTAGTCTGCATTTACTGCTCATTCAGGGAGATGTTTCACAAAAGTCACCGCTTTTAACCAAGAGCAACTGAAAAAAATCTTTGTAGGAAGAGAAATCCTGCACTGGTTGCACTATAATACGGTAGTTAGTGGTAGTGGTGGCATGTTACAATCAGAGTCATGGACATGCTGTTTGTAACTGGTTTTAGATCTGACTTGTGGCCAAAATAAGCCTTATGGTAGCACGTAGGTTATGCTTATGTTATGGCATGGCATGGTATATACTCCTGAAGTGCGGAGGGTTAAGATAAGCCTTTAAGTTTTTTCTGCTCAAGGAGCCCACAACTTCCCCCCCGCAAGTCACTAGTAAACACACTGAGCACACTCCTGAACCCTTAAAGGCTGTGTGTGTATTGAAATAATCTGAGCTGTCATATTCTTTGGTTGATTTCGCCATTCACTAAAAATAATTTATGGAATGCAAAAATTGCACTCAGTAGTGTCCTAGCCTCAATAAAAACTGAAGCAGCAGCATGTTCACCTCAGTGACCTATTATTGGTCCTCCCAAGTCCTACAGTACCATGCATAATAACCTACACTTTCCCACAAAAAAGGCTTAAAATGATATAAATTATAAGCCAAGCCCACAAGAGCTACAGGAGACCATATTTCAACACTAGAAGCAAATAAATTCTTAAGATCCATTGCCTCCCAAACAAGCTGTACAGAGCAAAAGCGTTCTTTTTCATAAAGGGGGAGTAAAAACCAGTTACACCTTTGAGTACATGGGCTAAAGAAAATTTTAAACTAATCAGATTCTAATAGGGGATGGAAAGCAAGTAAGAGGGTATCATGCTGCTGCAACAGATGGTTATTGTAACTGAAGAGACAGGGCCACAGCCCTGGCATGTTTGCTCATGAACACCAGGCTCTACCAGAGAAAGGATTTGTTTTGTTGAGTATTTAAATATTGGCTTCATGGGACTGATGTGGAGAAGAGGAAAGCCAGCGTAAGGGTTTGGGGTTTTTTGTTGGTAATGCTAATGTGACTTCAGCAAGTGATAAGGTCTAGAGAGGGCCTTCTTTGTGCTGTAAGTTAAACAAGCATGTGGTGTTGTGAGAAAGCCACAGATTCACATAGTGGGCATTACAGAACAAATCATCCAACAACAGAGTTACCTTCCCCTCCACCTCCCCTGACTCGTGCAACCTCCTCCTCATTTCTTAGCTGGAATTTGTGGTGTGTGTACACATCACAAAGGAGGTTTCACAAACGATTTCAACAGGATGCATTCTGTCATGGCAAAAGAGTCTATCCCGTGGCCACCTTTATGGATCCAGCTGTTGGAAGCCATTATGGGAGCAGTGGGCCAAGGCTGAGCTCCACATGATGGGTGAGCCAGATGACCTCAGAACTCTGATCACCTTCCTCACTGGGGCGGATTGGAGCGGCCAGATTTTTAAACTCATGCTTCATCTTAAAGCTCACGGTCACTTCGCCCTCTTCTTTCTGTGGAGTGACCTTGATGAAAACTCCCACCTTGTTGGCCTTTCTGAAGGCTACAATGCTGCAAAATAAGAAGCAGAGTATTAGATCAGCCAAGTCTCAAGCAGCTTCTCTCTTTATGGGACTGATACAATATCTCTGGACAGATCTTTGAGTTATTCTAATGCCAACTAGTAACT
Source organism: Eretmochelys imbricata (assembly GCF_965152235.1). Lineage (NCBI taxonomy): Eukaryota > Metazoa > Chordata > Testudines > Cheloniidae > Eretmochelys > Eretmochelys imbricata. The sequence continues at coordinate 6,711,652 of NC_135579.1, read as the reverse complement.
ATACAATTTTTCAGGTATTACTAGTGGTTGTAAACTCTGCTTGAAAAGCTAGCATGATTCTCCAGAGAACAGACAGCTGGAACAGCTGCTTTCAATCTGCCATGTCAGCTTGCAATGCACAACCTATATAGAAGTGAATGTTTTCTGAACAATCCGTACCATACACTGAAAAAAAAAAAAAAAAGAACTTCTACATTGCTCAAGCTTGACAAAAGCCTATGGTGCTGAGGAAGAGTAACAGAAGAGGAAGTTGCTGAATATAACCAAGTACCACATGCCAAGTTATCCCCCACACACGAAAGATGGAAAACTCACTCAGGGTCATCTTGAAAATCCTGAGGTTCTGCCAACTCATCATATTCTGCTGCAGCATCTTTGCCAGCTAGGATGAGCTCCTTGGGAGGAACAACCACCTGCAAAACCATATGGAGAAGGGCAGTGCTGAAACACATCCCAACATCTGCATATCTAGCATCAGAGTAGGCACTCCCTGGTGACGGCTAGTCAAGCCAGCGGGCACCATAGAGGGAGAAGAAGAGAGTCTTATGGTGGAGGAAAACCAGTTCTGTTTCCTCCTTATCAAATGGTCTCTATCACACTTTCCCCTTAGATTAGAAAGTTACATGTTCTGAGTTATGGATGCTGATAATAAACCTGTTGAAGGTGATTTACAACTGTTCTCAAATTGTACAATGGTGATATTAATGCACCAGGTTTAAGGTTTAAACCTCCCACATAAGGAGCGTGACACATGGCTGAGACTGATGTACATGAATCCTCCTGTAGCTTATGAGAAGTTGGGTGCTGCTCAGCCCAGCCCACATGAAAGCACAGTGCACTGGAATAGGTCTCTGCATTTGGAGATTGTATAGCAAGAAGGTGCAATACCTTAGCAGTACTGTTGATGTCATCAGGGTCTCCCTCCTCACACTCAATCAGTGTGACATGGGTGAGGTTTTCCACTGGATTGGTCAGAGTCAGAAGAACTTGGCTCTCCTGGTGAGATACATAGGCAGGGTGCACAGTTTAGGAAACAATTACACCGAAAAAGCAGCTTTCACCCTTAGAGTTGACCTCAGGATGGCTAATGTTGCCTTCAAACCTATGTCACATTAACTCCCTGAAGATCTACAGAATACTCTGCTGATGTATACCATCCATCCGCCTTATGGGATGTAGGTATTCAGAAGAAGGATGCTATGCCATGTTACACTTATGAAGGGCACTTCCATCTCACGATTACACTTTTATAGAGTGAAAAAGTATGCTAGGAATTTACTCTGCCTCCCAACTCAATTAGCTCTCATTCCCGACATACTGGTACATCTGAGACATTCACCAGTATCATACTATACTTAAGTCCACTCATTCAAAGTGAAAATATTTCTTACCCACCTCATCCCAGACCAAGATAAGGCACACCACTGGTAGATCTTGCCATCCCTTAGTTATGGTACCTTCTCGGAACTGCAGTAGTTGCTGTTTAACTCCATTCCATTTAGATATATGTTACATGAAGCTAATGCCATCACAAACCTAGTCCCTCATCATGCCAGAGTACCTTTTTAAAATATTGTGGATCCACCATTCACACTCTACTTTCCACCCTAAGAAGACAAGAAAAGAGAAGCACTGACCTTCATGTAGCGCAGGTTGGGAATGGACATGATCCTCACCTCTGGGATGTAGTTGCTACATATGAAAGATATAACATGAGTCTGCTTTTGCCAGTACTCTGCCTGTCAAGAGTCCACCAACACAGTCAAAGATACACATCTGACTTGTTTAGAGTGTATGCTTTAGTTTGTTTAAAAAGAGACATTTCAATCAAAAGGATCATACAGAACAGACAAATCCAGTGCTCTGTAAATAACTCTTATCAACTACAACCTTATTTTTTTTAAACAAGAGATAGTGCCTTTTTCAGATTGTTCGAACTTAGTAAAAAGAAAAGGAGGACTTGTGGCACCTTAGAGACTAACCAATTTATTTGAGCATAAGCTTTCGTGAGCTACAGCTCAATGCATCCGATGAAGTGAGCTGTAGCTCACGAAAGCTTATGCTCAAATAAATTGGTTAGTCTCTAAGATGCCACAAGTACTCCTTTTCTTTTTGCGAATACAGACTAACACGGCTGTTAGTCTGAAACCTTCAAACTTAGTGAATTTCATTTTACTTTTTGACTTAAGTGGAATTTCAAAGAACTAATGTAACATTGTTCTAGAAAGTTTTAAAGGGAATTATTAACAGACATTAAAATCACCTGCTTTAAAGAGATACTGTACAGCAGAGTGCCAAAAGAGCTCCTAGTAATACTGCATTGAGAATAACCTCATAATATGTATCCTCTGGGTAATTTTAAAAAACACAAGTATGCTGTAATTGTCCCTGAAAGCAATGGATTCTACTTGAAACCTGTTTATGCTAGGATAGCTTCTGTGCTCATTTGCATGATGCCACCTAGAACGACATCTCAATGCTGAAGGATCAAAGATCATCATTTTTGCTTAAGTTTTAAATGAAAAGCCTACAGTTTTTCATAGCTGGTGCTTGTAGATCTACTTAATCCTTGGCAACACTCTCTCCACTACTGCATACCACATTCTGCTAGATATATTAAAAACAATTTCTTGGGTTACTTAAGGAAACATTGCATGAGCTCCTATGTGTCCGCAACTAGTTTCTGTTACCATGTTATTTTTTACACCCCCGTTATTCCTGAATTTTTGACATCAAGACCACTAATAGGAGGAAAAAAAAAAAAGTAAAGTAGGGTTTTAACTAGATATTAATACACAGCAAGATACTGCTCCCCCCTCCATTCCCAGCATACTCACACAGCAACCAGTTGGATTTTGAATTTAATGGATGTTGGATTGAATTCTGGTTTACTCAGATTATGTTCACATTTCTAAAAGAGATGAAAAGATATTTTAAACATCACCAAAGCACACATTGTGTACAGCCACACAATAAACAATAGGAACTGCAAGTATCATAGTTTGGATGTTCTATTTACTAATTTTGTCAGCCTAGTACACACAAATCGTCCTGAATTTGGTCTCGGCATTTGGTCGAAATTCTGATAAATTGAAAATTTCCAGTTCCAGTACTATCTTGAAAACCTAAGAATTTTGAGTCTCTCCCCATTTTCAAAAAACAAATGGACAAGCAACTACATAATGCAGGACTACAATCATCACAAATCTGCACTAAACCGGAGTTACTACAACCCTTTCCCTCAGATGAAATTAAATTGTATTCTTATTTGTTGCTCATAATATGTAGCACTTAAATCTCATTTAACATCTTCAAAATACTTTAAAATATTAACTAATTAATCCTCAGCTCTTCTGGAAGTTAGATAAAGATTATCCCCCTTTGCTAGATGGAAAACAGACGTGTTGCCCCATAGCTCAGTGGTTTGAGCTTTGGCTTGCTAAACCCAGGGTTGTGAGTTCAATCCTTGGGGGGGCCATTTAGGGATATGGGGCAAAAATTGGGGATTGGTCCTGCTTTGAGCAGGGGGTTGGACTAGATGACCTCCTGAGGTCCCTTCCAACCCTGATATTCTATGATTCTATGATCATACAGTGAATCATCAGAACCAGGATATGAATTCAAGACTTCCTGGCTTCTATGCCTGTGTTCAGTCCTCTGATTTTCTGTTGGGACACTGAAATGTCAAAGGGAATCCGTATTCTGCATTGGCTCATATCACTGGTAACCGACTTTCCATGTTTACTGACTAGGTTTGGTTTCTGTTTTTTTAAACAAAAGGCCATTTTATAATACCAACTATATAAGGTACTCCCATCTCAGAGCTAGTTAAGGCATTTAAGTCCAGATTTTCAAAGGTATTTAAGTCCATAAAGATGCAAACAGGTGCCTAGTGGAATTTTCAGACATGCCTAAGCAAGTCGTCACTGGGAGTTAGGTGCCTATCTGCTTCTTTAGGCACCTAAACACTTTCAAAATCTGGCCCTTAGTCTCCAGCCATGGGCCTCACCCTGCCCTACAGGTTTAGTGGGCTTATTATGCTTCACCAGGCCCATATCGAGCTGGTTGTTAGAAGTTTACTTATTTCATGACCCTGTAGCATTACTGTAGGCTGGAACTTTCAGAGACAAAATGCAGTTGCAAGTTAGTTTTCTAGGTGGGTCCCCACAGTTTAGGATTCCAAAGCCGAGGGAAAAGCTGCTCTATGTATCCGGTTACCTACCCGACAGCGCAGTGAGCGTTTGATCAGAAGGTGCTTATGGCGCGGGTAGAGCTGGGAAGCACATATTGGCTGGAAGTCAGGCTGCAGGAGACGTTGGTGCAGGGTAGTCACTGGGCACATATTTGAAAACAAAAATCCAAATTTAATTCTCAACTAGAGTAGCATAAAATCATGCGGTGTGTTTGAGATTACGGTATATTCTTGCTACATTTAAGGAACTATATACATCACTGCTCCAGTAATTCAGTAATTGCCCTGATCAAAAAAATTAAGATTTCTAGTAGTGCATGGACACAAAGACAAGCCAGCTATACAAAGAAGGAACAAGGCTAAAGGCAATGTAGACATAGGTATGGTAACAATGACAGCCAGCCATAAAACTGGGGACCAGACTTTTAAAGAGACTTCATGACCATTCAAAATTTATTAGGCATGAATAGGAAATAGCACTTGATCCCAGCCTTGAAAAATTTTACTCCCCCATGGAAAAATACAATTTTCTTTGCTGTTTTCATTATCAAATCAGTTGAGCAGTGCACTGTACAAGACAGAAATAGTCTCTGATCCAGGGAGTTTGCCCAGTTCAGACTCATGCACCAGATTACCCAAAAGGTGTATTCCTAAAGCAGTGCAGATTTCTTACACGTTTGCTTTTGTGGATTTGAAAGGAGAGGATGGACATTTGGCACAGAGCGTAAGTAGCACAATGGCATACTCAAAATAGAAAATCTAGATGATTGTTTGAACTTCATATTTTATACTATTCGCTCCCACAGTTCCTCAGCCAATTTACAAAGACTTGCCAATGGAGGAAAAATCCAGCTAAATAATCAAAGAGAGTGTAAAACTATTTTAAACTTATGCCAAAGTAATGCACAATTGTTATTATAAAGCTTAGCGTACAAGTCCACTCCCTATCAGCACAGCTATTTCCCTCATTTCCTGTCATTACTAACAAGGACGGCTGCTCTTTTCCTCCTCCAAATGCTGCCAGTTTTCCAAAGCAAATAAAGTCATTAACAAAATGCAATCCCAAGAATGCAACAGGACAGTCCAGACTTTTCAGACTCTCACTTCAACTTTTCTTATTAGACAATGAAGTCTGACCTCAAGCAATTAATGCTGTAATTTAAAAAGCCAAAGATTTCATAATCCTTTACTAAGTTGCATCACTGCACCATCTCAAGCAATACAATGAATAAAATCATGCAAACATTAAAAACCCCGGAGGATAATTTAATGAGGACAAAGAGTAGGTTCTTCTCGATGGTTAGCTGGTAAGCAGTAGCACAAGAAACAAAATGGAATGTTAAGCCATTACCCTCTGTTAGATTTATTGGTCTTGTGTAATAATCCTCAGGCAGAGGTTCCACTTCTTCTACAGCATCAGCGGGCTCAATCTTTATCTCCCTCAGGTCCTCTCCTTCTTTCAGGCTGAAGCAAAAAAAGTAAAGACAAATTAGGGAGTCATTAAACACGGTACACCTTTAATGACTGAAAATGTTATACCATAATAAAGTGTCAGATTACACTCAAAACAAAAAAAAAAAAAAACAGCGTTAAGGCTGAGATTCCCTCTTAACTCATACCACTGTAAGAAGTAACTGACTTTCATTAACTTCTATTAAGAGATCTCTGCAATATTTAGGAACAGCAGGGTAAATTACAGGATTAGTGACAGCATGCAGATTGAGAGTGAACTCACTCCCTCTGCCCTGGCATTTTACATGATCCCATCTCTCCACCTACTCTAGAGGTGATGCCCTTTTCCAATAATATCAAATAACTTACCCATCTCTCTCAATTTAGATCTTTATTTTCCTGCTTATCCCTTTCATCCCTCCCGACAATGTACCAAACCCTGAAAACTCACGAGAGTCCGGAAAGAGCACTGATGGACACCCCAGGCCTCTGACGCTGGAGTCTGGTTCCAAGGCCGTATTTGTCCTACAAGGAAGAAAACAGTACCACCAAATCCAGATCTGCCGTCTGTCAGGACACAGGCCTACAGCAAACTTGAGCCTGCAACAGCATGACAAGCATAGGGTGCCAAGCAAATGAAAGCAAACTGGAAGAGTTTCTTCTCTGCTCAATAATTTGCAACTTTTCTTTGCAAATCTTGTTGGTAAAAATATATAAAATCTTGTGGGCTGGGAGGGGCAGAAGTATACTGTCAAAGATTTGTCAAGCTTTAATTCTTTACTTTAACCACCAGGCTGAACAACTACAATGTGCTGAACTCAGTTGTACTCTTGAAGGCAACTCAGTTATAGTTAGCGCAGAATGCAGTAGCTCACCTGCCTTAAAGAAGTGGGTACGTGTGAGCATATTACAGACTGAACCACTCTGCACTGCCATCAGAAGTGGATGGAGAAAGTGGAATACAGATTAAAGTTCTAAATGGCATGGGACCTGGCTACCTAAGTCTGCCCACCTCTAGGCATGACAATAATGGGCAAGGACAGCTGACGTACTCACTGACTTACTAGATCTCATCTGGAGATAGGATACTAAAGGTAGAGGACCTGCTGCTGTGAGACCTAAAGAACCTGACTTCTCAGACCTTCAAGGGACTGCTGCAAGGCTCATCCTATTAGGCAAAAATTTGCTTCACCTGGAGCTAAATGAGAGGTTTTCATCTGATGGGTTGGGCTGATTGGTAGGAAGATTATTATTGACACCCATACCGGGCATTCATGTTAGTCTATGCAGGGACCGTGTCTTAGTCAATGCGTCGGAAAGTGCTCTTTTTCAAACATGTTATGTGTCTGAGGGCCAAAAAAAAGAAACCTTATGTTATTAAGTTACAAGATTTATAATGAAGCTCAGAACGATGTTAAAAATCAAACGGGGCTGGACTTCAGACACACTATTGGTACGTGAGTGGTTTCAAGTTGCACTACAAGAGCTTTAACACTAACAGAAACTGAAGAGACTTACCACTACGTGTATTGTGTGTTGCTGTGAAGAGCCCCCAAAAAAGCAGCAGGTAGCAACGGAGACAAAAAATGCAGCCATAAGACAAGAGCAAATGCACAGAGCAGGCTGGTTATACAGTTAACCAAAAGGCTGCAAGCATACAGAGACTTATTCTGCTAAATGAAGTAAGCTTCTCTCTAGTAGTTACAATAAACGTACTATTCGAATCTGATAAATTGTTAAACCCAACTTCAGTTAAGACTTTTAGCAGATAACCAGTATGTGTCAATCCTGCATTAGGAGGACAGTTGGCAAGTATCTGATGAACGTCTGACCAGCTGTACAGAATCGTATAGAGAAGTATTAACTCTGGTATCCTGGCTAAATTCCAACCCTGGCACTTGTGATCTGTCTAACCTCCCCCTATATAGTTTCAATATATAAAGATTCTTCCTATCCTTTAAAAAACAGTGGAGTGTTACACCAGGGCAGAACTGCTGCAATGTCCTCACACAAGAAGTGGCTGCATTTCAGTGCTAGCTGAGCTGATCCCTTCACACACCATCTGTGCCGCAGATTTTGAGATCCTTCAGGGATTATTAGCTGCAGGGGGCTGGGAATTAGTGAAATTCTTGGAGGGAAGATTATTGATCCTACCACCTCCCCGAATAGGTCTGAATAACTAAGTATAAGTTCTTTACTTCAAATCCTTCTTGAGAGATCTCCTTCCTTTTTTCTGGCAGGCACTATTATCCATCTAATCTTCAAAACTGAGGCAGTAAAGAAGCCCTGGTCCTGTGCTCCACTGTTTCTACTCTAGGAGCATCACTGTCCCAGCTCACCGAAAAGGCCAGTGGCATGTAGTTTCGGCGTCGCACCAACTTCTTACGGTCCCGCTCAATCTTCTCTTTCTGAGCCAGCTGCTGGTAATACTCAACCAGTTTGTTAATCTGAAGGGAAAAAAAGGATCAATTATATACCGCCTGAAATACTATGCCAGACAGGCCAATGGCATTCATCCATCTGTCGAGTTTCCCTTCCCATAAAGTATTTCCTACCATTGCCAATACTGGTTTTATTTTGAAGGAAATACATTGAGGAAGCGTAGATGTCTCTCAGTCCTACCATACAATGGGCAACAGGAGCAGACGTTTCATTGCTCCTCAACACCCTCTACCATGGCTCATCTCAAGACCAATTCTATCATAAAAATAACACATTACCCAACTTTCACTTCCCAGCTACCACAGTAATTGAGATGTTTTTCAGGCTATTGGGTGGAACATATGACACTCTCCAAAGTCATGGAGAATACTGCATGGCCAGTTGAGAACAATTTGGTGTTGAAGTACAATTGGCAATCTCCTTGTCAGAGACCAATTGTGTTTAATAGAGGATGAGGATAGTAAGGATATATTATGTTGGGGACCAGGAGAGCTCCGGGCCTAGAAGAGGGGATGACCAGGAAACAGCTTCTGTTCACATAGACAAGAAGTGGTGGTTTTTTTGTTTTTTTGTTTTGTTTTGTTTTTTTTTTACAGTTTGCATGCTAATTAAAATAAAAGTGTTCCTGCCAAGGTAGAGCCATCCTTCCAATGTAAAAAGAAAAGGAGTACTTGTGGCACCTTAGAGACTAACCAATTTATTTGAGCATGAGTTTCAATTCTTTGGAACTTAGTTTCTATGTGTGGAACTTTCAGATGAAGTCCAAGAAAGCAAAGTCATGTCTGATCTATGCCATTAAATATTCATGTTTGCAGTGTCGTTGTAGCTGTTGGTCCCAGAACATTAGAGAAATAAGGTGGGTGAGGTAAAGTCTTTTATTGGGCCAACTTCTCTTGGTAAAAGACAAGCATTTGAGCTTACACAGAGCACTTCTTCAGGTCTGGGAAAGGTACAGCTAAATAAAAGATGGAACAGAGGGTTACTATGAGTAGTTAACACACATTGTAATAGACCATTCAAGGTGAAGTGGCTCGTTAACATCTCTGCAGTTGTAGGACTGAAAAGGGAAGTTAGAGGGTTACAGATTGTTGTAATAAGCCAAACATCCAGTGTCTTTATTAAGACCAGGATATTTAGTGTCTAGCAACGTTGTGAATTTAAGCTCCCAGGCTTATCTTCTGAAACCTGGTATGCAGGTTTCCTTTGAAGATGAGGACTAAGAAGTCAGCTATGGATCACTTTGTGAAAAGTGTTCATCCACAGTTGATATGGTGTTTTGTTCTATTTTTCTGAGAGAGTTCACTCAAGAGCATAGTGATTGTCTCATTTCACCCACATAGTTGTTGCTGGGGCATTTAGTGCGTTAGAGGAGGTATACCATGTGCTGTGATAGGCATGCTTAGGACCCCTGCATCTTGAAAGGTGTGTTGTGGGGAGGTATTGATCATCATAGCAGTGGAGATATGTCTACAGGTTTTGCATCTATGTTATGTTAAATATTCATGGCACTTTTCTTAAGGGTATTGGTTTGGCCCTACCATTTCCCTCACCACACATGCTTTGTGCCAGTTGGTGGCATTTCAACAATGTTTGTATAAATGTAGTTTGTCCTGAAAGATCCCAAAGTTCTGTGCAAGAGGCACTATATAAAATATTACGCCTGTGGTAGGATCTGGCATTCTCCCAGGGGCTTTCCTTCTGCTGAATTCAGCCAAGACGCTGACCTCATGACTACAGGTAACCACAGTTTCTTTCTCAAGAATAACTGAGATGCAAAAATTCACTGATCCAAAAGTAAGACCAGAGCCTTTCTGTCCTAGGCTACCCTCCTAAGGTTTAAGCTTTACCTCTCCCCTTCACTCACCCTCTGTGTATGTGGATTCTCCGGCTCCTGCCAACCACCACTGGCTGAAACAAAATAAAAAAACAACAGTCCTCAGAAGGAGAAGATTCTCATGCTCAATACTCTGGGCAGCTAGAACAACCGTTCCTAAGACTCAACATTAGTGTTTTCCATGACAAGGCTGTAGATGAGAAGTTGTAGGCAAAGTTTCCAATTTCTTCATGATAAATCTTGCCTGTTTGTTGTAATAAGATGCTTGTTTAACACTAAAACCACACACTAGGGGCTGCCACCAACAGTAGCAGAGATCATGTGAAACGCCACGCTGAAGTCTTGGAAAGATCCATGAGGTTCCTCTATTTGGAAGGCTATTCACATGAAGCTTCATGGAGAATTAGCTTACTTGATCAGTTTTTATATAGCATTTTAAACAAATAATATGCTTGTAAAGAATCAAATTATCTACAGCAAAGGGCCCAACTAGTGCTACTTATGTAGTTGACAGGAGATGCAATCATTTCAAAAGTCAAATTCTTTGGGAATCACAATGTCCTTCCAGATGAATTAATGTAAACTAATTTCCACCTCTACTCAAAGTATCCCCGAAGATGTCTCAGTGTGAACAAGAACTGTTGATTAAGTTTTTAAAACCATTCCATAAATGAGTCCCAGGTTTGGATGCCACCTGCCAGTTTACATAAAGTCACTGAAGAATCATAAGCTGATCTTACTCCCTTCACAGCATAATTAAAACTGCTATTAATCTAATCACACAGTATTAAAACAATTATTTACAGTATGTTAATTATGAAGTGAAACACAAGGAAATTAAATGATACAAAGTAAGTAAAACCCATGCACTAGGAAGAGTGTGGTAATGATTTAGTTACATGACAGCCAAACCCTACGGAATATAATATAAAATAGAGAGCTTAAATTCTTATTAGATGGCAAGACTACGAAATACCAAAAAAAAAAAAGCAAGCTTCCATTGCAGGACAAACTCAACATAGCCTGTCCATCACTTTGGTATCCAATATTTTTAAATGCAACACTCAAGTGTATAGGCAATTAACAAATAAACACAGTGTCCCTGCCCTTCAGAGTTTGCAACGGAAGGTCCCAATCCTGCACTCATTCTGAACTATAGTCACGGGGTTCTGGGCAGCCACAGAAATCTGCTTGTGTCAAGTCAGCTCCACGATTGTGGCTTAACAGTCTAATCTAACCAGTAAGACTGTGCAGCTTCTATAATTACTATATTCCCTGCTAGGCAAAGGATTTAATATATAAAATTGAAAAATGCCTTGAAGAGAAAACCTAAATTCAAATACTGAACCTAAAAAGGCTTCAAAATACTCATATTTTGTCATCTTAATAGAAGTGCCAATTTACAGAAGTGATGGAGTTATCATAAAGTACATCATGCATCTGTGTTATCAAACTGATCTACTTAAGAATCTGAAATAATGGTAGTTTGTTATATAGAGAACTGTTCTGATTAAGGGGGGAAAAAAAGAGTTCCTAATTCAGTTGGATCTTTTACTGGGCAAGTGGCACTATTGTAGAACAGGTTGAGAAGTACAACTAACTAACGAATCTTAATACTTCTCAATTCAGAGACTCCCTAAGTGGCAAGATCACTTTTTACCAAGAGGATGGAGTATCCAGCTCAGACTCTGTGGTTAAGTTTTACTGGGGTTACATACACAACAGACTTGGGAGCAATTTTTGTTATTTAATATCTCTAAACAAATGTTATCTTCCAACATTAGTCACTGTCCTGTCTTTAATACTGAGTTACTTACCAACAGACTTATCTGCCATGCCCACATCTCTGGAAGTCCAGCGGCAAAATCCACAGGCCAGGTAATATGCTTTCTTCATTGCAGTCTTGGCTGGGTCATCAGGAAGTGGAGCAGGAATGCTTGTCGCCCTAGTGGAAAGTGTGTGCATGCAGCATGGGCAGTCAAAACAGTTAGCACACCTGTCGAAGACAAGGGAAAGTCACGAGCTTGAAACATCCTTGGCAGAACCTTAGTTTTACATAAGAGTCTTAAAGAACAGAAACTCAGAACTAAAATGTGCATTTTTGGTCTCACACAACAGCTTTAGAAAACATTGTGCTCATATAGATTCAATAGGGGAAGGAAAAGGATTTCATAAAGTCAGCCAAAGGGTGGACAGAATGAGCTGGTAACACTGAAAAACAGTACTAGGGATTTAACGTCATTTCAAAGCTTATCTACAACATATAAACGTGATGGCAGGTGACCAAAACATTTATTATAGTGCCAAAAATTATACATAGCACTTCACAGTGAGACACATTCCCTGTCCACAAGGGATCACAATGTAAGTGTGACAAAACTTAGGATAACAGTTCAGGAGAGGGAGACTGAGAAACTCAGACATTATGGTGATTGAGCCAAACAGTACATAAATGGGCCGGGGATTATTAATGCTGGAGAAAAGATTGCTCAAAGTAAGGAGCTTTAAAAAGCAGAGATTTAAAGGAGGAGACATTGCAGTACAGAAGCAGCCAATTTTACCTATTCTTCTTCAGTTTAGCTTCAGCTGATGGCATATTTTCCAGGCAACTGGGACAATAGTGAGAGTCCACCTAGCGAACAACAGACAAAGAAGTCACTTCATCCCTCATGATGCGTGTATTTCCAGACAGGATAGCAGCAGCAGCTGAAACACCTTGCTGCACGATTTCAAAATGTTTTATGGAACGTAACAGCAATGTGAAGTCAGTGAAGATATAAGATAGATGTCTGATGTTTGAAATTTTTCAGTCTGGCTTGGCAAGGAGTTTCTCTTTAATCCTTCTTGACAAGATCCTCTTCTATGGTAAGATACTAAATGCTACTACCTAGGAAACAGGCCAAGTTTAACTGGGCCCTAATATGTTAAAGATTACAAGAGCCTCAAGATAACAGCCATCGGTTTCTGAACTTGAATAATTAAGTCAATAAAGTACTCTGGCCTTTCATCATTTTCCATCTATATGACCACTCTATTTCCATATATGCTCACCATGTGTCTAACTTTATTTTGGCATTATAACTGCATTGGTCAGCAATTAATAGTCTGGAAAGTTTTATAGTTATCTTGTATCTTAAAGAACAAATCAATGGGAATATTATGTCTCCTTATACAGCCTTTTATTGACAGAGCTGAAATTAACAACTAGTAACTGATCTGTGAAACTGCTTCAGGTTTTGGGGCTGCAGATACAGATTTCTCCTGTCTTAATATGTGGTGACTAGCTCAGTCACTGCAGATAAACAGTATGAGAGATGCAGTCAGCTTACTAACCCTTTTACATTGTTAACAAATGCTGAAACATTTGAACAAACAGATGTTTTATTTACATTAGATTATTTCATCTTTACAAGTCTTTAGATACTTCAGAAGGCAACCAAACCAGTAGCCTGACTCCAGGAATTTTGGCAGAATATCATTTTAAGATTATTTTTCCAACTTTTGGTTAGGACATGTCAAAACATAACAATTTTTTCAAAAAAGTTGTAATTTGCACATAGAAAACAACATTTCCCTCACTTCTTAAGCCGTTTGTGTTTTAGGTTTCATAAAACACGATCAGAGCAGTTTTCTTATGACCTTGTTACTAAATCCACCTCTGAATATAATTGTCAAGAAGTTGCAGTGCTCAAATTATCAACCTTGGGATTGATACCTCACTAATTGAAATAACTTGTGCAAGCTTTTAAACACCTCTCTTGTGTTTTGTTTGATATAAACATGGTGATCAAGATAGATTTTCATGTGTCAGCAGTGGGTAACCTATTTATCCATAATCTCAGTTGATCACTATCTAGATTTTAAGTGTGAAAAGGCCTTGATCTTGAATGAACCTTTTCATTGCTGAAAAACAAATTCCTGCCTGCAAAAATCTACTTTGATTTCAAATACAAGGGAAAATGGCTAGTCTAGATGAAAACAATTTTTTTTTTAAAATCCACAAAACACTACCTCTGAACCCTGAATCTGGACTCAGACCAAGTCCCAGCGGCCATGCAAGCTTATTTGTGACAGACAATACACGCCACTGTCTGCCGAGAAAGGACACTACTCTATCGCGCTTTGCATTCAGTGCTTTGTCTGGGGAGAGTTTTATACCTGCCAACCCCCCGCCACCCCTCTGAGAGCTTGGGGAATATCACACCTCCTCGCAGCTTTACAGCGAGGGAAAGCAGCCAAGCGCAGGCCTCGCCCATGGCCATGCAGTGAGTCAGTGGCAGTCAGGACTCCCAGGCCAGCTCTCCCCCGGCTACACCGCAGTGGGTCCCTGTGCTGTGCCAACCTGCCAGCAGCCACCCTGGGCTGATCCCTGGGCTGCAGGGGCAATATCAGGCAACCAAGGGGAAGGCCAGACCCTGCTAGGGGAGGGGAGCAGGAGAACTTCTGGACAGCTCAGGCCATGGGGTGGGGGTGGGCACCCTGGCTAATAATGGGAGGTGGGGGAGACTCTGCCCAGGCCACTGGAGGGAGGGGGCTTGTTTGGGGCTGATCCCCTCAAAGATAGAGACGGGGGGGAGGGGAACCAACGCACACGAGGCCAGGTGGGCTTCTCCCCTCCCCCAGTGTAGCAGCTGCCTCGGACATGGGGGAGCCCCTGCCAAGATGGGCCACCTCCCTATAGTCCAGACAGGCCTGAGGAGCTGCCACCCCCCGCCCGTGCCTGCACTAACCAATCAGAAAACGAAACTAGCCGACAGACAGCGATACAAACCAATCAAGAAGCCAGCCTGGTGGGAACCAGCCCCCCTCATACAGTTGAGCCAATAGCAGAAGGCTCGAAGGCCACCTCAGTCTCGCCCCCTCGTAGCGAGCTAGCCAATGGGAAGAACTAGAAGGCTTGCGCGGCAGGCGACGTGACCAATAGGCGTTAAGGGGCCGCCCTCCTCGCTGGCCTCCGGTGCGGCAGGAGGCGGCCCGGCCGCCGGGCTTACCTCGTGGGAGACGCACTCCAGGGAGCGGAGTTCGCTGCAGTAGCGGCAGAAGTAGAGCTGGGAGAGCGGCGCGCGGATCTCCTTTTCGCCGCGCACCAGGTACGAGACCCGCTCCGACTGCAGCAGCGACGCCATCTTGGGAGCCGGGGCCCAGCCGCCGCCCCCTCGCCCCCGTCACGTGATCCCGGCGCGCGGCGCCCACGTGATCACCCAGCCACTTCCGGGTCGGGGAGAGGCACGTGGTGGGGATTCACAGCGGGTCGTGCCCATGTGGGCGGGGCAGGCGTGGTCCTTCTCCACGTGGTCCTATGGGGGCTCTCTGGCGCCCCACCAGGCGATGAGTCTACAGGGGCCCTGGGGTGGCCCCGGGCCCCCCCCAGCCAAGCCATAGTCCCCCCCACTCCGAGCAGGGGCAGGGGCAGGGCCCGCCCTGTGCCAGGCCGCCGGGAGAGATTGTGGCCAGGCGGCAAAGCCGGCCCTGTACCCCAGCAGGTGCTGTGCCCGTCTTGGGGCAGCTCCCTTGGGTGTCAGGGGACTGGCGGCTGAGATGTCTGAGCCCGTTCCTGCCCGCTCTTCGTCTCCGCCGGATTCTGTTCCTGACCTGGACCCTCGTATTTGTGTTATCGTAGCGCCCAGCAGACCCCATTGTGCTAGGCGCTGTACAAACACAGAACAGAAAGAAAAGGAGCTCACGAAAGCTTATGCTCAAATAAATTGGTTAGTCTCTAAGGTGCCACAAGTACTCCTTTTCTTTTTGCGAATACAGACTAACACGGCTGTTACTTTGAAACAGAACAGAAAGATGATCCTGGCCTTAAAGAGCTTACGTTCTTATGAGTAAGTTGGTGGCCACAACAGACAGACAGGAAACATAAGGAGACAATAAGACAAAAGTGTCCAACCATGGAGCACAATGATAACTGCTTAAATCCAGGACTAGATACACAGCCCTTGGTGTGCACACACAAAAAAGCCCTGTTATGTAAAAGACACTGAAATCTTTGCCAAAATGGCCCCTTTCCACTCTGTCAATCTGAACTCAAATTTACGCCTACAGCCCATATGTGTGAAAGTCCCCAGGTCTAAACGTCACTGGGAAAAATCCGTGCATTTTTAGATAATACAATTAAATCTGTACAAGACAGAGCACTATTACCATCCCAAACCATCCCCAAAGTGTCCCCAAATAGTTTGAGAACTATGCTGCCTTGCCTTTTGAAGCCATTATAACTGCTTTGTTTCTTTGCTGTGTTTGGGTTTTGTCCCACAGAAATGGGTGTTTTGCCTCCTTGGAGAATCAAAACAAGACCTTTTCATGCTGTCTCAAGCCTCAGAGACAACTTATTTCGTGTGTTGCTCTCATAGCACTACGTATAGCAGTGGTAAGAAAAGGTACAAAAATCAGTTTGGACAGCAGGGGCCACCATAGCTCTGTATGTCTCCTGCTAAACTCAGTTTATGGTGCAGCATCTCCTCACAGACATGCTGATCTCTCTGTGACTTTGTTTTTTCTTTTCCCAGAAAGGATATGCTGTTCCCGCCATCCCTAGGTCTGACTTTGCAGGGAGCTCTCCTTCCTTCAGTCTCTCCTTCCTTGCACCTGACAACTCCCCTTAATCTCACCTTGCTGTTCCCTTACAAAATCACCTCAATTTCTCCCTTCCCTCCCTCCCTCCTTACACAAACCCCACAGCCCCAGTTTATGAGTATGGAGCCCTACTTCCCTCCCAGCCCCCGCTAGTCAGTTGTGGGTCCCAGCTTTTCTTCCGTCCTTTAGATGAACAAGAGACCTGGGACACATTATTGAGGTGATCAGCTGCAGAGCTTCAGCACTATGCCAGGGCCGTCAACCACCCAGTCGGACAGATAACTCTTTCATACTTGGATGGGGAGCAGCACAGAATTGGTACAGCTTCTTCAGAAAAAATCATTACAAGGATTACCAAACATTCCCTGTGTGCAAGGCTTTGTGCTTGGTCACTGTGCTTTCCATCCATCCTCACCCTGCCATCTCTTCTGGTCAGCCTGGTTGCTGGTCGCAATCAAACTAAGCTTAAAAAAAGAAAAGCTGATCTGGAGCTAATGAGAGGGAATGGGATCAGAATTCACATGCACTATTGCCAGCATCAGTCATTCAAAAATCATGAGTCAGGCCTCAAAATTCGTGAGATTGGCTTTAAAAATAATCAGATGTTTTTAAAACAGAGTTCTTTTTATTTGCCTTCTACTTTCTGAGCCTGGCTACACGTTTTCAGGTTTTTCTGTGCAACCATAACTGATAGAAATTTACTTTTTTAAAAAATGAAAGCTGAGATCCTCGTGCAGTCTTGTCATTCCAGGAGCTGGGGCTTTAAGAAATACAGCAAAATGTGAGACTTGCAGTAAAATTGTGACAGTCGGCAACTCTGCACTCGATTCTCACAGTATCCAAAGAATAGAGTTTTTGGTTACATATACTGCTCTTCATGTCCAAGGTGCCACATACTACATTGCTCAGACAATATTTCCTTCGACTTCCAGGACTGTAGGATTTGGCTCAAAGTATCTGAAATTGCTTTATGAAGTGAGATATTGGTAGCAGAGTGACTTACATCAATGCATCAGCCCGTAAGCTCTCAGTAGTGCCGCTGACATGCATAGCTGGGAAGGAGATGTAGGCTGGGATCCTATTGGGATCCCCCATTACGTTTTGTAAAAAGCCTGCCACTGAGGTACAACAGACATCAATAACTGAAGTTTATGTGGAACCTAACCAAAGGCAATAAGACGCATAATTGCCCATCTCCTAGGCATCAGCCATATACCAAACGCTGTTCTCTGGGCTATGTTAACAGAGTTAATGGTGGTGGTGCACCACTGAGGAAATAAACTACAGGAAATAAATTACAGTAACTGACAAAATCATTGCCAATCTGCTGAGCCATTTAATAAATAAGTGCTCAAACAGAGATCCCCTTTAATAAATAAGTGCTCAAACAAACTTGGTGCCACCATCCACTCAACGCTAACCAGGAAGAACTGTGCCAGGCTGGAATCTTTTTAATTACAGAGAGCCATCATGTCTGCAGAATTTCCCTGCCTTTTATAGGAAGTGCCTTAAAAACCCCCAGACTTTCACCATTGCTCAAAACCATGATGAGTATAAACTGGACTGTGAAGTGCCAGAGTTATTATGGCCAAGCGATTGGCAGTAGCTCCCTGCTGTAACAGTGCCGAGAAGCAGAGCAGCTCTGCGCTACAAAAGTGCCTGCCGGGCAGGAGTTTTCTGTTAACTTGTTGTTGTAATCCAGAGTATTTGACTCAGCAGAGCAAGAACATCCTGTCTGTAAAACACATTACTGGTACAAGTGATTTAGGTCTTAAAAGAGAGACCTAGATTGCAGGGTCAGAAGAGCATATGCTGTGGATTTTGTGATGAACTCTGTCACTCAAACAGATTGGCTCTGAAGCTGCAACTCATGCCTTTAAAGTGACATGGTGGCAGTGAACGGTTAATAAACCATACTTACTTGGTACAACAGGCCCTGGTTTTCACTGCTTTTCTACCTCTAAAAAGAAAAGTAACCATGCAGTGGGTTACCTGTGAGAGTTAATCCATCATGAATATATTCCAGATGAATGCTAAGAGCAGGCCTAGCTAGTGATTAAGGTACGGGATTGGGAGTCAGGATATTTGGCGCTGCCACGACTTGGGTGAGTCTCTTAATCCTCCAAGCATCAGTTTCCCCATCTGTAAAATTAAGAAAATAAGTGACCTCCCTGGGGCATTTTAATTTGTTAATCTTTGCTAAGCGCTTAGAGCAGCGGTTCTCAAAGTTTTGTACTGGTGATCCCTTTCACAAAGCAAGCCTCTGAGTATGACCCCCCCCCCCCTTATAAATTAAAAACACTTTTTTATATATTTAACACCACTATAAATGCTGGAGGCAAAGCGGGGTTGGGATAGCTCACAGCTCCCCCCCCCACCATGTAATAACCTTGTGACCCTCTGAGCTGTCCCGACCCCCAGTTTGAGAATCCCTGTCTTAGAGAGCCTCAGATGGAAGGTCCTGCAGAAGCACAGTGCATTGTTAAAGTCGCTGATGTGTGCTGGGGATTTCCCTCCCACCTGGCTGTTCTCAGGAAAGGCGTTAGGAGTTTTTCTACATGTGCTGTTTTGTAATCCTCCCCTGGGAAGTGCTGCAGAACAGCGAGAGGCCCAGAAGCACATGTTTGCAGGTCATTGTTAGTGGGAAGTTTCAGCATGGTAGCCGTGTTAGTCTGTATCAGCAGAAACAAGGAGGAGTCCTTCTGGCACCTTACAGACTAACAAATTTATTTGGGCATAAGCTTTTGTGAGCTAGAACCCACTTCATCAGATGCATGGAGTGGAAAATAGAGGAGCAGATATAAATACATGAAAAGATGTGAGCTGCCGTACCAAGTGCGAGGTCAGTCTAACAAGACAATTTAATTAACAGCAGGATAGCAAGGTAGGAAAAATAACTTTTGAAGTGGTAATGAGAGTGGCCCATTTCAGACAGTTGACAAGAAGCTGTGAGTAACAGTTGGGGGAAATTAGTGTTGGGGAAATTAGTGTTAGGTTTTGTAATGACCCAACCACTCCCAGTCTTTATTCAGGCCTAATCTGATGGTGTCCAGTTTGCAAATTAATTCCAGTTCTGCAGTGTCACGTTGGAGTTTCCCACTAGAATCTCCTGGGTTTGAGCCAGCTCCACGTAAGGCACAGAAAGTCTCCTGGTCTCCCCACAATCTCACCAAGATACATCTATGCTTCTCTAGGCATTCAGGCAGGTGGGGGATAGGTGCAACTTGTGTAGTGATTTCAGGTGGCTTCTCGTTACTCAGACACATTCAGAGGTTACAGTCCCTTCCCACCGTATTCTTGTCTACTGTGTTCCCATTATTTCCCTCCTCGAATTCTTTCCTGGCTTGGTGCGAAAGGCTATTTTCCGTCCCAATCCCTTTGAATTGACCCACTCGGTATTCTTTCTACACCCACTCGTAGCAATGAAATTCTCCAACTCCGCTAACTCTCTTTGCTCTTGGTTTGCTGCATGCTGGTGATACGAGACCTAATTGATGCCTGAGTGTAAGCTGGCGCAAATGACTGCAGTGGAGTTGTACCCACTTCTGTTCGAGCTGGATGTGGTCCATAATGTTTCACTGGGAAGCAAAGACAGAACGGGACTTTCTTGTGAAAAAGCAGCCTCCATTTGCCTCTGCCCTCCAGTTGTTTGTGGGTCATTTTAAGAACCGATGGAACATTAGGATTGGCAGCGTGATCACCAATTCATGCTCTGTGTACAGACAGCATAGTTTCACACCATCTAAAAGGGAATGGTAGCAAACCGTCCAGAGGCAGGGTGATCCAGTGGTTAGAGCACTCGCCTAGCACTTAGAAGACCCAGCCTCATCTCCCTGCTCCTTCTCAGACTTCCTGTTTGACCTTGGACAAGCCATTTGATTTCAGTGGAGATTAGGAGCTTAAATAGCTTTGAGGATCTGGGTCTTTGCCCCTCTGTGCTTCAGTTCCCCTGTAAAACAGGCATACTAGCTCTGCCCTACCTCACAGGGGTGTTGTGAGGATACAGACTGTGAATTGCTCAGATACTAGGGTAATGGGCATCTAAGTACCCTACATAGATAGTCCCTTGTAGGTGTACCTCTTCCATGGAGCAGCGTTCTCATTGAGACATCAGAGCAGGAAAAGTCCTATTAACTGATCTAGTCCCCTCCCACTGCAGGCTTGTTCCCTACAGTGCATTATCCAGCATCCCAATTGCAAATGTTACAAGGAGTTCCAGCCTTTCCCGCTGGAGACTAGCTCACAACATCTCACTACAGATGCTTATCAGCCTCACTTTTCCCTTTTACCCTATTAGCTCCTAGTTATTCCTGCAGGCACCACCCCAGACAACCCCTCTCGCTCCTCGGGGTTTACACCTTCCCCATGTTCGCAGGCTGCTCTCAAACCCCGCTTCGCTGAGCTATACATAAGAGTGGCTGCAAAAAGTGGAGGTGCTCTTCTGGTTTGTTTTTGACTCTCTCTTTTAGTGGTTGGAGGCAACCAGGAATAGATGGATTTTTTTTCCCCCCCTTGGCCTTTCGTATCGCCCAGGGTAGTGGAAAATTCCATCAGGATTCAGGAACAAAGCTGGCCTTCTTGTCACAATCAGTCAGGATCTTGAGCTGTGTGCCAAATCTTAGCAAAACAAACGTGTCCCAGAACATGGGGGAGCCCTGCGTGCTGACTCAGAACTGCCCATTCCCGTGACTTGAGGGTCAGGCTTGCGTTTCGTATAGCCCCTGTTCCCGGAGATAAGTGATTCCATGCAGGCATCAGCTCTTATGTAAAAAGAAGGGAAGTTTCTAGCCCTTTTGGCTGTGGAGGAAGGCCTGGAAATATGACTCCTGAGCACCAGAGAAGAAGAACCCAGCTTGATTACATGTTTTTAAAAAGGATGGTTTGGGGGGATGGGGCATGCTTGGGGGTTGGCAGAGCGGTTGGCTGCGGAGAGCCACAAGGATGAATGAGTCTTCGACCCAAGAACTTGTCTCTGTTTCCTCAGGGAACTCAGTGTCGTGTCACCCCCTTCCTCTCCTGCAGAATTTCAGTCTGTTTTCCCTCCTCAGGACTTCCCAGCTCCCCCAGGAACTCCTGCTTAGCTGCAGCCCGCTTCACAAGGGACTTGGTTCGGTGCTGCCGCAGGTCCAGACTCTTCAGTCAGGGTCCCCACATTTCCAGCAGCACCTGAGAATGATCACAGAAGGGACCTGCCCTGGTGGTGCTCAGTGTGGATGCAATAGGTAGTTCCTCCTAGCGCCTCCACGCCTGGCATTGGAGGAGCAGCCCAGGGGAGATGAGCCGACGACCCTTGGCCCTCTCTGCTTCGGTCTTGGGCCTGGCAGCAAGCTCCCTGGTACAATTATTTTCTTTCATTTTAAATTTCCAAAGGAATAGCAAGGAAATGGTTTGGAGACCGCAGGGCTCTTCCAGGTGCAAGTGGCTGGGAAATTTAGACCCCTGGTCAGTGCAGGATGCCTGGGAATGGAGTACAGGGTGGAAGGGGAGCAGCAGGATTTGCAGGGATGGAGTAGGAATGATGGAGGAGGGTGCTGGGATTTGCAGGAAGGGCTTGGGGCCAGCAGGATCCGTGACTTTTAAACCTTTGATTGGTTGCTCCTCCTGCCCCAGTTCCTGACAACCGTTGCCTTCATGCCGACTCTGAACGCAGCAGCTGGAACCCTTAAATCACTCTCAGCCTTTCCAGACAACTGTCCCCCTTTCAGGAGTCTGATTTGTCTTGCGTACCCCCAAGTTTCACCTCCTTGCTTACAAACGCAGACATAAAAATACAAAAGTGTCCCAGCACATTGTTACTGAAAAATGGCTGCCTTTCTCATTGTTACCATATCATTATTGAATAAACCAGTTGGCACATAAATATTGTACTGACATTTCAGACTATAGAGCAGTATAAACAAGTCATTGTCTGTATGAAATTTTACCTTGTACTGACTTCACTAGTGCTTTTAGTGTAGCCTGTTGTAAAACCAGGCAAATATCTAGAGGAGTTGATGTACCCCCGGAAGACCTCTGGGTACCCCCAGGAGTACATGATTGAGAACCACTGCCTTAAACCATGTGCGCACTTCCCTGGTGTGTACATGGCCACTGGGCAGCACTGAGCCAGAGGGAGGCAAACAAAGGCTCCCTTTTTAGTGAGTGAGGCAAAGGCTGTTCAGTCAGACTGTACATTCCCTCTTCCTGGAGTGGGTGTGGGCAGAGAGCTGCCCATAACTGCACACAGCAGCTATCTAACCAGACAGAAACTCGTACACGCACTGTCTCCCCACCCACCACTCACAGGCTCTGGGCTTCCAGGCAGAAGGGCGGAGTCAAGACTCAGAAGGGCTGGACCGATCTTCCTCTCTTACACAGAGAATTACGAGCCAGCGTGTTGGTTCAGCGTGGTGGCTTGGAAAGTTGTCTGCTAGCTACCTTGGAAAATGGTTTGAGTCTCTCTCCTCTTCTTCCCAAGGAGTCCCCTAGTCACCGAGCTGCCAGGACGCCAGCAGGTAACTATTAGCTCTTTCTTTCATTAGCTTTTAAGCACAGCAGCGTCTCATTCTTAGAGAAAAGGAGGACTTGTGGCACCTTAGAGACTAACAAATTTATTTGAGCGTAAGCTTTCGTGAGCTACAGCTCACTTCATCGGATGCATTCAATGGAAAATACAGTGTTTTCCACTGAATGCATCCGATGAAGTGAGCTGTAGCTCACGGAAGCTTATGCTCAAATAAATTGGTTAGTCTCTAAGGTGCCACAAGTCCTCCTTTTCTTTTTGCGAATACAGACTAACACGGCTGCTACTCTGAAACCTGTCATTCTTAGAGATGATCTTCAGGTGCAAAATTTGGATTTGGCCCCTGAATTTCAAACATGCTCAAGTGCAGGAGGATCTGATTAATCTCCCAGGTAGAATAGCTTGACAGAGTCTTATTTCCTGGTCCCTTAGCCCAGTCCTGCCTTCTGAAAACACAACTCATGCTAGAAAGGAAAAGCACGGGTGCATGTGTGCTGTTGCTGAGATCTTTAGCCACCAACAGTGAGGGGCCACGTGTGATTTTCTCATCTCTTCTGTGTGTCCATGTCTTCCCTGTTTATCATCACATTTTGCTTTTGCCTCATTCTGCGGTCACTGAGTTTCCCCTTTTGACTATCCCTCCCTCCCGCCCTCCCTGTCTCTGATCCGAATCACTGAAGAGACAGAGCCACAGGGCGAACAGGAGCTTTTCGTAGCAACTCAATCCTTAGTTCCCCCATACGCCTCCACGTCAGATAGTCCCCCCTATGCTTCAGTAAAAGTGACTAATTTATTCCTGAACCATCTTTGAAAGATGATTATAGATGAATGTTCAAAAGTTAAGAAAGTCGCTGCTCCTGTTCCTGCAGCAGCCTTAACCTGCCTGGGCTGGATCCTCATTCACTTTCACACGTCCGTGGAGTAAGTGATTGATTGACACCAGCATAAATGAAATCAGAATCTAGTCTATTCCCTTTGCTGTAGGTTTATTTCAGACCAGGGTTGCTGGCCATGATATGACATTGGATGATGGCTGCTTTGGCACCGAGATCTCTCAGCCTTCTGCCATGAGAGCAGCTCTCCTCGCTGTCCCTGGCGTAAGTGCTTTGGTGTTAGCGCTGGAGGGGGGGAAGACATATGACCACTCGGAAATTAGCTCCCTGTGGATAGAATTCTTTCTGACATTCGAGCAGCTAGCAGTAAAACTGGTTACAGACCTGTTCCACAAAAAGGGCAGTGTCAGCAATTGCCACCTTTCCTTTGTGGAGTTAGAATAAGCCCAGCCTGCAATGTTCCTCAGATACTTCTCTAAATTGGGGTGTGGGGGGGGGGCGGAATTCATTAACAGAAGTTTAACGTTAAAGAATTGAAAAGAAAAGTCTCCTTGTCGTGTGTAGTTACGGAGCTCAGGGTTTGTTATACAGCCCAGCTGGGATGCCAGGCTACCTCCTGGGAGAATGAGAGCAAAATATTGGATAATGATAGGAGAGACTGGAACAGGTACAGAGAAGGGCTACTAGGATGATCCGAGGAATGGAAAACTTGTCTTATGAAAGGAGACTCAGGGAGCTTGGCTTGTTTAGCCTAACTAAAAGAAGGCTGAGGGGAGATATGATTGCTCTCTATAAATATATCAGAGGGATAAATACCAGAGAGGGAGAGGAATTATTTAAACTCAGTACCAATGTGGACACAAGAACAAATGGATATAAACTGGCCACTAGGAAATTTAGATTAGAAATTAGACGAAGGTTTCTAACCATCAGAGGAGTGAAGTTTTGGAATAGCCTTCCGAGGGAAGTAGTGGGGGCAAAAGATCTATCTTGCTTTAAGATTAAACTCGATAAGTTTATGGAGGAGATGGTATGATGGGATAACATGGTTTTGGTAATTAAATATTCATGGTAAATAGGCCCAATGGCCTGTGATGGGTTTTAGATGGGGTAAGGTCCAAGTTACCTGGGAAAGAATTTTCTGTAGTATCTGGCTGATGAATCTTGCCCATATGCTCAGGGTTTAGCTGATCGCCATATTTGGGGTCGGGAAGGAATTTTCCTCCAGGGCAGATTGGAAGAGGCCCTGGAGGTTTTTCGCCTTCCTCTGTAGCATGGGGCACGGGTCACTTGCTGGAGGATTCTCTGCTCCTTGAGGTCTTTAAACTACAATTTGAGGACTTCAATAGCACAGATATAGGTGTGAGGTTTTTTTTGTAAGAGTGGTGGGTGAAATTCTGTGGCCTGCGTTGTGCAGGAGGTCAGACTAGATGATCATAATGGTCCCTTCTGACCTAAATATCTATGAATCTATGAATCTATGAGACGCCCAGGAGGTGGGGAATAGACCCTCTGACATGTGGCTTCCTAGGGCTGAGATCGGGAGTGGGTGAGTATGATGGTGCAAAACCTTGCTAATCAGAACTGCTACAGAATGTAGGAAGCTGCCCTGAGCCCTCTCCCATTCGGGCCCTGCCCTCACCCCAGACAAAGGGGAAGGGAGAGGAACATCTGGTCCTAAGTGCAGGTTGCTTCCTCCCTGGTGACATTTAATATTTTATAAACTGGGATGAGATTCAGTGCCCAGGAGAGCGAGGGTCTGGCAGCGCTGGCTGGAATCAGGCATCCAATGCAAGTGTCCCATTCTGGCAATGGACGTTTATTCTAACCCGCCCCAAACCCTTCACCTCTCTCAGCCTCTGCCTATGCATCTCAGTTGTAAGGTGCAACACTCCTTGTTATTCCAGTGCAGAGCCAGGTGTTGTTTCGAGTGGTGATGTTGATACCCATCTAGTGGGCACTAAACTAAGGCCACCAACCTTCATTACCTTTTTTAACCTGCTGCAGGCTAAGTTTCAAACCCAGATCTCCAAAGATGACAGCACAGGGATTTACCCTGCTCGGTGCCACTTAATCTATAACATTTTCATAATTAAGCCTGGCCAAATTGGAGCCTAATTAGCATCCACCATCACCATACATGTGCATGGGATCACGGTAAATGCACCTACAGATGACCATCTAGATGTCTGTGTGTCCATTTGCACGCACATGACCACAGCTGCATGCCTGGTTGCAGGAACTGCACACGTTAGGTGCTCCACTGAGTATGCATTTTTGCCACAAGCGCCATTTTCAGAAATTGAGTGCTGCTCTCCTATGGGGTGTTTCCTTTGGCAAATCATAAAGCTACATTATGGGCAGATCAGTACTGAGGCAGTTCGGACACAAATACAGTGCCACTGAATCTTGGTCTTGAGCCCCAAGCAGTGACAGTGGACAGGGACTGGATGACCTTCGAGGCCTCATCCATCTTTAACCTCTGTGATTCCAAGCAGAGTGCTGGTGGGGTCTTCAGAGTCTTCGTAGCACTAATGAGCATTCATGTCGCAGAGGGTGAATGTGCTGTCCTGCACCAATTACCAGGCACAGTGGTTGCATAAACAGCCCAGGTTTCAAGACATGCTTTCAAGGCTCTGCTGTGGGTGCAGCCTGACCTTTGAATCTGCATGAGCCTTGACCTAACATCCGCAGCCAGCATTAGCTGAGATTAGGGCTTTTATCTGCAGGGCCCTTGAGGCTTGACATCTTGGTTCCTCCTGCGCTACCTTTGCTGGTATGAGTGTGACACAAGCTCCTGCAAATAGTGGAAGTACTTGCTGATCAGCACTAGAGATAAAGCTCCAGGGTGACACAGCACGCAGGGCGCCATCCAGGGCTCCATGAGGGGGTTTGTCCCGGCAGGTGCACATGCCATATTTATAGTGCTGGGAATGGAAATAACCTAATTTTGGCAATTAATTGATCTTTGACTATTAGCGGTAAATAGGCCCAGTGGCCTGTGATGGGATGTTAGATGGGGTGGGATCTGAGTTACTACAGAGAATATTTTCATGGGCGTCTGGCTGGTGAGTCCTGCCCACATGCTCAGGGTTTAGCTGATCACCGTATTTGGGGTCAGGAAGGAATTTTCCTCTAGAGCAAATTGGCAGAGGCCCTGGGGGGGTTTCGCCTTCCTTTGCAGCGTGGGGCACGGGTCACTTGCTGGAGGATTCTCTGCACCTTGAAGTCTTTAAACCACAATTTGAGGACTTCAATAGCACAGACATAGGTTAGGGGTTTGTTACAGGAGTGGGTGGGTGAGATTCTGTGGCCTGCGTTGTGCAGAAGGTCACACTAGATGATCATAGTGGTCCCCTCTGACCTTAAAATCTATGATTCTATGATCCATTTAGAGCTTGGGCCAAAATAATTCCATCCTGCTCTCTCCCTGGGATTGCCTGAGGTGGCCAACATTTACTAGCACGTGCACCGGAGAGGGAGATCAGCTTGTGCATTTCATCCACGCACCTCAAACAGAACAAGTTTTCAGTGCTGACCTGGGATGGACTCTAAGTGTCCCCTCTAGGGGGAGGAGAATCAGAGCTGTGTCTCTGGGCCATCTGAGATGGACAAGGCACATCACTGAGGCTGCAAAAGAGGAAATACATTTTCTCCCAGGCTGATACCTACTTAGAATGTCCACCGCCATAGCCTCTACGCACCTCTTTGGGACTACGGACTTCCCAGGGACCACTCACATGAGTAAGGATTGCAGGATCAGCCCCTAAGTGTGGGCACCATTTGTCATCTTTGGGGTTACTAGATCTACACCTTGACCAAGGTAACTTTCTTCTGCTGCACAACTAGAAGCTTGTTCTTCCCAGAGATCTGTTTTTTGACTCAGTCCCCCCTGCATTTCTGGGTGGGCTGGGGCATAGAGTAGGTCGTCTTTGCTGACCGAAGCCCCCACTACGCTGGAAGAGTAGCTTTTAACGTCAGTTGAAACGGGCCAGCGAATTCTTGCCTTGAAACACGCCTGAACCTGCTGATGACATCAGGAGGCCTCTCCCCTGCCACATGGAAATGCATGGACCTGCATCACTCGCATGCCAATTTCAACCAGTCCTCCTTCCAGACACATCTTTCGTAAACAGGTGTGTGATGCATGAGTGGGTGAAGCCTGGTCTGGGCCCACGGCTTATCCAGGGAAATGTTTTTGCTCAGAGCTTGGGAAAGACATATCTCTCCCCTTCCTGGTCACTCATTATCCCCAGCTCTATGGGGAAGGATAAGGGTTCCTGGGGGGACCAGAAGCAGAGCCAGTGACTCAGTCCCCTGCCAGAAGACCAGTCTAGCTGGCGTAAAAGCCCTTACACCAACAAATGTCACCTACATCCCTCAGGATTTAATTACAATCAGCTCTGCTCACTCTGTCACACCTTGATTGTTCATAAGCAGATGGGTCCGAGAACCTCAGAGACAGGTCTTTGTCATGTTTGGTTCTGTTTAAACAAAGGTTTGCCAGGCCCTACTTTGAATGTCCTTCCCCCCTGACCCTCCCTTTTAGAAAGGAAGGGCTGTCCAATGTTTAGGACTCTAACCTAGGAACTGGGAGGCCCATGTTCAATTCCCTTCTCCGCCACAGACTCTCTGTGTGACCTTGGGTGAGTCATTTAGCTGCTCAGTATCTCAGTTTCCCATCAGTCAAATGGGAAATGTAGCACTGCCCTACCTCACAGGGGTGTGTGAGGATAAATGCATTAAAAGAGTGTGAGGTGCTCACATGCAATGATGATGGGGGCCAGATAAGGACCTAAGAGAGAGATTGCACTGCTCCACTAAGCTCTGGGAACAAGATAATACCCAGACTGTGGGCTCAGCTCTGAGAAAGCTCTGCAGAAGGAAGGGGGAGGCAGAGGGAGGTTTGCTCTGCAGACTAGCACACCCTGGAGTTGACTGGAAAGACATGAAAGAGGAGCAGATAGTGCGGGGGTGGATAAAAGACCAGAAAGATAAACCACAGCCCATCAGTCCTACCTGATGGTGTCCTCTGACAATTTTCTGGTAATTAAACTATTAACTCCATGACTCAGAAAGCCACAATTATGGGAAGAGAGATGCCTCAAGGGCAGCAGAATCCAGTGGATGATGCCACGGCATGAATCCTACAGCCCGGTGTTGTCAGAATCCAGCAGAGAAGCTAGAAAAGTAGATCTAGGATGGAATACATCAGTTGGACATTCCATCCCTAATCCCCAGTGCAAACAGACGTGACACTGGCTGCCAGGGCCTTGAGTTTAAATCTGCAATTTTCTAAAGTGCTTAGAGGAATTAGGTATCCAACTTCCATTGAATGTATGGTGGATTTAGGCACCTAACTCCCCTCATCTCATTTGAAACTCCCAGCCTAAAACAGTATATACACTGATACCGCGGTAATCAGATGCTGCATTTCTCCTGTGCAGGGTTGTTGTAGCCATTTTGGTCCCGGGATATTAGAGAGACAAGATGGGTGAGGTAAAATCTTTTACTGGCCCAACTTCTGTTGGTGAAAGAGACAAGCTTTCGAGCTACACCGAGCTCTTCTTCTCACTAATTTCAAAGATTTCCACTCCTCAGCAACCCACACATCACGGTATAACTGGCTAGAATGCCCGGGTCACTGCTTCGTTGTCTCAAGTCATATAATAATAAATAATTAACAATTAGTATTTTTACAGCGGCTTTTATCCAAGCCTTGCATACGCTGGGCCTCCTCACAGCGGCTTTGCTAGGGCCACTTATCAGCGGGTAAATGGGGTTACATACATTTATTATATATGTATATACACAGTATGTAAGGTACTTAGTCAGTGACACACAGCAAGTCAATGGAAGAGATGGAAATAAGGCTCCTGGCACCCAGCCCCCTTCTCTAAGCATCAAACCAAGCTTCTTTGTTTGAAATGTAAGTTCATGGGTTTACATTTCTGCCATTTCTACATTGCACAGCGTGCTGCAAAATACAGATGCCTGCAAAAGTAATACACTGTGCCAAGGAGGTACCTTGATGCACTGAAGTTTGTAAAAGTTTAAAACTGAAGCAGGATTTCCAAATACATTAGCCAGCAGCACCAGAGAAGCTCCAGACATGCAGGGTAGGGTTTGAAAATCTCACCCGAAAGGCCATTTAGCCTGTTTGTGGCCCTGCTCTACTGCTGTCAAGAATAAAAGAGCAAAGGGCGGGATGGAGGAGGCTGAGACCTTAATGTGACCTGAGAGGCCAGGGGAGGAAAGTTGTATTTTCAGCCTAGGTTGGGAAAGGCCAGGAGTGAGATGGAAAGAGACAGTTGGCCATTCTGTAGTGCCAGGGGTAAATGAGAAGAGGGAGGGGGTTAGAGATGGGATGGGGAAGATGAGGAGTGGGTAGGATAGGGGGAACCGTGAAGGAGAGGGGAGGGGGAAGGCCTGGGGTGAGTGGGAAGGAAGAGATGGAATATAGAACTATTTGGTCTTTTCTGGACTGTGCTGTTCTGTGCCCTGCTTTATCCGTAACTCTTTCTTTTTGTGGCAGAGAGGAGGAGTATGGAAGGCACGAGCAGCCCAAATCCCACCATGTCTGCCATCCCCAAGCACATCCTGGACATCTGGGTCATTGTGCTGATCATCCTGGCCACCATCCTTGTCATGACGTCCATGGTGCTGTGCCCGGCCATGGCTGTCATCATCTACAGGGTGCGGACTCACCCCATACGCAACGGGGTCGTGTGAGAACAGAGCCCAGGGCCGAGGTGGCCTCCCTCAGACCACGCTGGAGAAAAAGACAGTGGGCGAAGCAGGCAGCTCCCTGAGCCATGCCGGCGAGGACATGGCAGGAAGCACAGGCTGATACTCCTGGGACCCGAAATCCCTGTGTCACCCAAATGCACCCAAGGGAGCTAGGTTAGTCACCCACTCCGACTGGTGACAAAGCTTCTTCTGGAGTCTGGATGGGTGAGTCCCCCTCAGTGAGTGCAGCGGCCCAGAAAGCCCCTGTCTGGGCTTCATCTCATGCACTCCAATCAAAATGGCCCCCTCGTATTTACCTGGTGAGCTACTCGGAAATAACAGAGAAGCTGCAGGCCAGGGGCCGCAAAGGAAATGTTCAACTTCTGAGAGCAAAGCTGTCAAAATGGTTTCCAGATGCGGTGGCTTTGGACGTTGAGCGACTCGCGCCGTGCCGCTCTCCCTCGCTGCGAGGGCAGGGGCTGGTGACCTCTGGCTCCTCACAGCTGGGATCTCCCGTCTCCATGCCCCAAGCTCCCCCAGCCACAGGAGAAGAACAAGGAAGGGAAGTGGGGTTCAGTGAAAGTAATTTATTTGGCTTGGGGGGAGGGGATCCATGTAAGGTGGCAAAAACAGGGGTGCATTTGGCTTCTGGGTTTGCAAGGCCATGGGACTGTATCAACATCGTTAGCACAGTGAGGGGGCCAAACGCAGCCATGTCAGTCTTGCTTTGTTGCAGGCATTTGGTGTAATTGTCCCAGAAATGTACTAGGTGTTGGGTTTCAGAGGAAGGCCCTTTGGCTAACAGCTCTTGGGAGTGACATGGCATCACCCCCAGGCAGCCAGTCACCCCCTTTCTGGGCCTGTCACCTTGTTCTGGTTTCTTAATATCGTTGTAATGAAAGGGCTAGATTGGTGCCCTTTGACAGGGTCCAGCCAGGATCAGTCCCAGGTTGCAATATGCCTCCACCCTGCTCTAGGGAGGCCCCTATTCCAGGGCTGCAGGCCAGTTCAGTCTGGGTGGTCCATTCAGCCCTTGACCTCTCTCCAGAGATTGCCAACATGGAGTCCGTTACTGTGGTGCTCTGTGTGACAGGGACATCCGGGCACTGGGAGCTGGGCTCATGGTACACAGACCCTCACCAGCCGCCAGAGGGTAAATCCGTGCTGGATGCAAACCAGTGCTGAAGGACCCTCCCGCCCCATGTCCTTAACAAGCACAAGCCCCATAGTTCTGTTGCAGCTCCTCTGCACTTCCTCGCCCAAAGATGGGGAGGAAATGGTTAACAAAACAGGAGAATGCAAATTCCAAGCCAGCGCACAGAGAGAAAGTGCAGTGAGGAGAGAAGGAGAAGGGAGCCCCTCTCAGTACTCAGCAGCCAGTCTGGATTGGTTCCACCCTCTGGATATAGGTTATAGACTCAAAGCTAGAAGGCAGCATAGGGTTATTTTATCCTCACCTGTAACAGCTGAGACTGCTTAGACAGAACATTCCTAAACGGTGCCTAGGTATGTAAGTGCAAAGGGATGCAGTAGGGCTAACAGGGCAGTGCACTCCCCCTTCTCACTGGGAGAACTGGCTTACAATCCACTTAAAGCACCACTGCAGTGAGTTTGCGTGTTCTCAGGGGGTATTTCCGTGCAGCAGAAAAGCTCTGTGTACTATGGTACAGTTAGCAGCCAGTGCCCAGGAGAGGGAGGCCAAGGACTGGGAAAACTCAAGACAGGAGTGCTTTGACTGTACTATGTGTTGGACCCAGGCACGGAACAGCAGGGGAAACTCACAGGGGTTCGTGAGCTGCGTCCTGAGACCAGAATAGTGGGGGAAAGGTAAGGGGCGGGTGCTGCAGCTCGGGACTAGCAAAGCTATGTGTAGAAAGGCTGCCTAGCTGTACCTAGCTGCAGCCATTGCTCGCTGGCTGTTGCTTTTAGAGACACTAAAACTCAAAACTTAAGCTGCCAAGTTTGCACTTTTTGAGTTGCAAGAAAAAGTTATGGGGAAAAAAAGGAACAGGAGGGTGAATGCAATGTACATAGAAAAAGCGTGACATAAATGTATTTATAGGACATGTGTGAGCAAAATCACCATCATATAAATTGTGATATTGCACCAATCCATGGAATAAATGGACTTTACTCTACATGTGTGGATGTCATCCATCCGTGCTAAGGACATTATTAGGTCCATAAATCCTTCTTGCGCTGACCTCACTGGCAGCGTTGCCTGCACTCCCTGCCTGTCCTGAGCCATGGCCCTGGTTTTGTTCCTGCGTGAGATGGGGAGCTCCTCAAGGCATGGACCATCTCTTATTCTGTGCTCTGTAACATACTGTGTACGTCCTCAGCGCATCACATTACAGAGGTAGGTCCTCTACAAAAAGAGAGATGAATATGCTGAATAAAGTAAATAGCGTCAGATGGAAAACAAATGGACAAGATAAAATCCCACAGAACCCTTAACAAAAACCAGACAGACTCACGTGCTTGCTGGGGTGCTGCAGCATGAGGTTTTAGTTTCTCAGTTTCAGGCTGATCTGTATAACTCGCTCCTCTCCCTAGACATCTTGTGACCACCACAACCTCATTGCATGAAGCATAGCACGGCTCTTGGTGCAGGGCTTCTGTTTACATCTTGGGTTTGAAACCAGCTTTACGTGAGCAAACCAGAGACGGGGCTAAGTCATAAGATGAGTAAGGCTGTGGTGTGGGAAAGTGGTGGACGCTTGCAAGTTTCTGAGACCACAGAGAGGCAGTGGGAAGCTGTAACCTTTGCCTACATCCCTGTTTCTGCACTCAGAGGAGCTAATGGGAGATAGAAAAATGCTGACGATACAGTGATGCAGCTTGGAAAGGTACATTCCACTGCTGATGTTCTTTCGGCAGAATCGTCTCAGGCTGGGTAGCATCTTTCCAGTGCAGCTTGATAAGGTGCTGGGGCTGAAGGCACCTGGGGACTTTGCGGTAGTACAGGCAGGGCTGGGGGCTCAGACCATGGGAATGACAGCATGAGGTACAAGGCGATGGAGAATCAGGTCCTAAGTCAGTGACAGAGGAAGGAACGGAACCCTACAGGCCTGACTCCTAGTTGCTCTGCTCCATGCGCTGGAGTATTCTCCTTTCCATAGAGCGTTTCAAAGCATTTTAGTTTACAAAGTAATGAGTTAGGCCAGGCCTGCACAGGGGAAACACAACTGCCATTACATGAAGAGCAACAGCTCTCACGTTGTTAGCCCGGAGGCTGGAGTTATCCTTAACTTCCACCTGGACAGGGACCAGGAATGAGCAGAGAGGACCTTGATTTAATATCTTCTGTGTTTCCCACTGCTACTTAATCCCGTGGGCCCCTTGATTTGAAATGTCTGAGCTTTCCATTCCTGGGCATAACATGTCTGTTCTCCATGCGGCTAAGGGCAATGGGAACTAAACGTTGGGAAATGCCACCTAGGCTCTGACACGGTCTTGGGGCCACGGCCCCAGTGGCTCGTGATCTGGGCCACGGGAGCGAGGCAGCTGCTTAAATGAGACGAGATCAACATCCTGCTTACCGTGAAGGAAGCCTCCAAATGATGGTAACACTGGGTATTTACTGAGTTACCATAGCAACGGTATGGCATTCCCCACTAGAAACAATGGTAAATCCAAACTAATCCCTGGTCATTCTAGAGGCCTTTGCGGGGCCAGTTCTCCACTCTGTGTATGTGTGTGTGTGCACGGCTTGACGGGGGGGATGGGCTGGGGCAGAGAGAGCGTGAGAACTGTCCAGGCACAGATGTAAAAGCAACATAGCTGCAATGAAGAGACATGGAACCGCGCCCCTGATCCCCAGCGTGCCGCGGGTCAGCACCGCCCGCAGACCCGGCCGTGCTCCCAATTCAGCATGCCCCTGGCACATCACAGGATGCTCGCTCATGGCACGGCCAGGCACACCCGGCACCGCTCGCAGGCCCTGCTGTCTTTCATTGCTGAGCACACCGGACATGCCTGACACACCATCAGGCACCATTTCCTGGGCAGCCTGATGGCCCAACCAGTTCAGCCTAGCTTGTGTTTACATTGGCAACACAGGGTTGTTCACGGGAGGTGGGAAGCTCAGCAGTCAAAGGGTTAAAGAAATACAATTCTCGGTGAGGTTTTATTCGCCTTCTCCAGGTAACTGGGAGTTGTAAGGCTCTGCACAGAAACCAAAGGGGTCTGATGCCAAAGGGCTAACCATGATGAGATCAAAGCTGGACTCTCCACCATCCAGGTGCATGCGTGTGCCCGCTCATGCAACCTGCCTCTTCGCGCTTTCACATTTGATGGGTCCCACAAGAGTTTAACCAAGACCGTGCTGAACGTGCCTCTCTGCCCGGGGCCTTAGTCCAGGTTGTGTTCTGTACCGGTGACTTTGTCAGGCCAGGAAAATGGGAGCCAAATGTTGGCGCTGCTACACTTCAATGGCAAGACATTGAGGGTTGGATCCAAAGCCTGCTGCTGTGAATGGACGTCTTTCCAAAGAAGAGCTGTTGGCTGTGGGATCGTGACAAGTACATCTATAGTAGCTCACCATATTTTTTATATATTCTTGTAAATGAGGAAGCCATGCACTGGTCAGGCTCCAAATTATGAACGTACAAAGTTAAAACCTAGAGCTTCAGTTCTCGTCAAGGAATGTATTTGGACAACTGGGTATGATTAGTCCTAAATTCATAGGAAACAATTATTCCCGAGAAAACATCAGCAGATTCAATTATTGAAAGAGCTAATAGAGTTTCTTTGTGAATGACCAGTTGGTGATGTATCAGGGCGAAGGGGCTCAGCATGTGGAGAAGGAGAGGGATTGGATTAAATCTCCCCAGAGGAACAAGAAAGTGCTGCTCAGGAAATGTGCCTGTCCCCGGAGAGCATGTGCCTCTTTTTGGCAGAGTACACAGTGCCCAGGAAATACTTGTTTACTCCCAGCAAACACACAGCTCAGGAAATGCTTCCAGCCCCAGACCACATGCAGCCCAGGTTGTTAGAGGACAGGCTTCCCAAGAGACGCTGTGCTTCTCTCTAGGGAACATGATGTCCCTAGCCACGGAGGACACTGTTCAGGAGATACAGGCATGTTCCCAGAGAACACACAGCCCATCGTGCCACCTGGCCTCTGACAGGGGCTTCCAAACCAGCTCTGAAAGAGTGCCATGCTGGGGAAAAGCAGATCGGGGGGAGCCCTTCCCAGCACCCGCTGAAGACAACAATTCTGAGAGCAGGAGAAATCTGTTTTCCTTCCCCCTGCATTTAGTGCTGCATCTCATTCCAGCTGATCCTGCTGCAGCTGGGGCCTCCTCCACTCTCTCACTTGGAAGGGGCCCTGCTCCTTGCCTTCTTGACTTGCTCCACCATCTTTGATTCCTTTTGTGGCCTCTGGCCATGTGTTCCCAGCTGCCCTGGCCATAGGTAGTTATGGGGCACTCCCAGACTGTGCGGTGGGAGAACAAATGCAGCGTCCCCTCCCACTGCTACTCTGCTACGCTTCAGTACAGCATGCTACAGCTGTGTCCGCAGCTCTGCAGGGAGTGGCTGTTTACTCAGAACTGGGCTCTCAGTTATCAAAACAAGCCTTTGCTGCCCAGGCTTGTACTTTGTTTGTGGGTGGGTTGGATTTCCAAGCTTCCTCTTAACCGCTGAACCGCTTTTCTACAGAAGGCAGGCAGGATTATTTGCAAGGCATTAGCAGAGTGTGCGTGGGTGGATCAGAAGACTAGACTCCTGGGGGGCTGCTGGTCAGGCCTGAGGTGCACTGGGCAGAGCAGTGTGCACAGTTCCGGGGGGCTGTCGGTCAGGATTGGGCGTGTGGGAAGTAGGGGAGGAGCAGTAAGTGTTGCTGACGGTTGTGTTTTGGAGGCGAGCACCGTCTCTGTTTGGCCCTGGCTAGCTGGCTCTTCTCTGAGCCCATTTCTCATTGTGAACCACAGACACTTCCTGATGCTGAAGGCCTAGAAAGGGTACAGGAATGTATTCTTCTGGGGAAAAAAGAACAGGAAATTCCTCTCCTCTGCTGGGCCACTAAATCGTTTGCAGCCCTCCCCCGGCTCCCTTCAACTTACATTCCTTTTATTATCTCTCTGCCTCATTCCAGCAGGCCTGGCAGATCGTTCTGAAAGCCACATCTGGAGTCAGTTAAGACTATCCTGTGGCTGCTAGCTAGGTCCAAAGCTTTCCCCTGATTCCTCCTCACACATATTCCTGCAGTCCCACCCCAGCCCTCCTCAGCCTCTCTTGAACTCTTCTCACTCCACTAGCTAAACTTTAATGGCCCAATGAAGCCAATGGAAAGACTCCCACTGACCTCAGTAGGCTTTGGACCAGCTCCTAAATGGGGGAGGTCTAGGCTGGATATTAGGAAAAACTGTTTCACTAGGAGGGTGGTGAAGCACTGGAATGGGTTACCTAGGGAGGTGGTGGAATCTCCATCCTTAGAGGTTTTTAAGGGCCAGTTTGCTACAGTCTGTCAGCTCAGTGAGGCTGATGCACAGATATCTGACAAGCATGCTGCCCCGATAGCCAGGAAAGACTCTTGGAAAGCAAGCTCTGCAGGCCCCAATGAGGCTGCCACGGACTGAAACATCCCCGTGATATGTCGCTGTTGGAGGGAGACTGACTAAGCACCTCCTCTGGGATCTACCCTTCCACCACCACACTATTCCCCCGTGCTAGCCCATCAGAGGCCCCACATGCAGGTTCCCCTCCTTCTAACCATGGAGGGTGGGACATGGCTTCCTCTGGGGCCTGTGAACAATGGCCACTCAAGAGCGATCAGAGATTGCTCCCCTTCCCCAAAGGGTATGTTTTCACTGCGGAGTTAGCCCAGGTGTTACCCATAGTGCCCTTTCCTGGGCTTGAGGGATTTGAACCCTGAGCTAGTAGGCATGGCTGAGTGCATGTGTAAGCGGGGGAATAGTCCCGCTCTTGTGGGGAACTTTCCTGGCTTCTGCACTACCCCGGTGAAGTGGGCTAACGAAAGGATCTGAGTCCTCATTCCCACTTCCTTTACTCAGTGGCCTCCCTGCCCTTGAGGACTCCCCTTCCACTCTCCTGTCTGGCAGAGTCCTTGTAACCCCAACAAGGCTGGGCCCAGGATTCCTGGGGGTCTCGACCCCCAACCCTGCTATGGTCACCTAGGACAGGGGCTAGGGTGTCCACACTCCGGGGTACTCTCTCTGCACTGGGCACTTCTTTGACCCACTGACCATTACATATAAGTTAAAGCAAGTGCAAGTTATTTAATCAACAATTAATTTTAAAAAGAATAAGGAAAAATGGGAAAGGTTAAAGGAAACACATCAACCCGCTCTGTGGCAGAGAACATCACAAACAGTGTCTCTGGAACGTCAGGGCCGTTCACAGTCCGTTCCTGGTAAGTCCCAGGCCCCTTCTCGGGCCCTGTCTGTGCTGCAGGGAAGGTGTGGGTTGGACACTCGCTCTGGTGGTGGCCACACGCTCTCAGGCTCTAAGTGGCAGGACCCTTCCTCCCAGTGTCACCCCCGCCCTGTCGGGGTTACGATCCAAGCCTGGCCTGCAGAGCCTCTTGGCTGAGGAGTCTCCCTGTGCTGGGCCTGCTGCCCAGGGTCCCCCTCGTTCTCCCCAGCTGCTCACCGCACCCAGCTCCGGACTGCTCCAGCCCCAGCTCCACCACTCGGTCTCAGCACGGCTGCTGCTGCTGCTGCTCTGCCTCCAGCTCCGTGGGCTGCTTTTCTGGCCCCGCTAGCTCTGGTTGCGGCAGCTCTGCTCCCAGGACAGGTCTGCTCTCTCTGGGCTGTGCCTCTGGCTTTGGGGCTGCAGCTCTGCTCCCAGGACAGGGTCTGCTCTCTCTGGGCTGCTTTTCTGGTCCCTCTGGATCTGGCCCAGCTCTGCTCCCCAGCTCAGCCTGGGCCCCTGCTTTCTCCTTAGCTTGGCCCCACTCTGTCTGTCTGACCCAGGCAAATCCAGCTCACACGGAGGCCGGAGGGGACCTCCCAGGCCTCCTGACTCCCTGATTAGCCTGCCCGCCCTGTCATTCAGGCTGACCTGGAGCATTGGCCTCTCCCCATTGTTCCTAGGGGCTGGCAGTCTCAGGGTCCTGATTCCCCATCGACCCTTCCCCCTTTTCAGTACTGGGAGCTAGCAACTAAAACTCCACCCCCTGACTGTTAGTAAGGGGGCAACAGTCCCCGTACACATGGGCATGCACTTGGGATTTCCTTCGGCCTGGGCTGGCAGTGAGAATGCAGGCTAATCAAGCCCCAGTAGCAGTAGTCCTCCAGGCTTATCCACCCTGGCTGTACTTTCTTATCTAACCCTTCCCTTCCTCAGCACTGCATTTTAACCCCATGTTTGCCTGCTCCATTTTCCGCCATTTGCAGTGGTGCTGTGGCTGTGTCAGTCCCAGGCAGTAGAGAGACGAGGCGGGTGAGGTAATGTGTATTACTGGGTCAATGTCTGTGGCTGGAAGAGACAAGGCTTCTGAGCAGCACAGACCCGAGGAAGAGCTTGTCTCTTCCAGCCACAGACGTTGACCCAATAATACACATTACCTTACCCACCTCATCTCTCCATTTCCTGCTACGCTTCCACAGCACTGGAGCAGAGAGGCCATCCAAGAAAGCCCTCTCCGGTACTGCCAGTTGGCCAGAAGCTGACCCCAGCCTTCTGGTAAAACTGTGGTTTGATGTCAGTAAGAGCACTTCTGCCCAGGAAGGGCAGGCTGCTTCTCCCACAATACACTGCAAATGAATCTGTAGAGTGGCCCAGGTTAATGCACCGCTAAGAACCATGGGATACCCCGTTAGAAATCCAGCCCAGCCCGTGGGCTAGT
Organism: Eretmochelys imbricata; assembly: GCF_965152235.1. NCBI lineage: Eukaryota > Metazoa > Chordata > Testudines > Cheloniidae > Eretmochelys > Eretmochelys imbricata. Next base: position 6,672,274 of record NC_135579.1, on the reverse strand, counting down.
ACAACACCATTGTGGATGCAGTCACACGGGGCTGACACTGGTAGCGTATTGCAGTGCGGATGCTCCACCAAGGCTACGCTAGCTCAGGCTAACAGCAGGGGAGACGTAACCCGTAGAGACTGAGCATGTTGCCTCTTCAGTCCTTCCAGCCCTCATAAGCCTGGAGGGCGAGGGACGGAGTTTGGGACCTACGGAGCTTGGCTCACCTATCCAGTACTTTTGATCTCCCTTCCCCACATGTTGATAAAGACGCATGTCCTGGTGCTGTGTGATTCTGGGCCTAGCAAACAAGACGAGCTGACCCTGCGGTTTCCAAACTAGCCCCAGCATTTGCTCTGCTGATGGTCCATAAAACATCACGTTAGGAATAACAACATTGGGTTGGTCTTATAGAGGCGCAAAGAAAACACCTGTCTGGGCTGATTTCGCTGGGCTGCCCTTATCAGCGCCCCGCTTGCCATATTGTATTGTCCACGTTCCAAAGTGGAGAAGAAAGACTTGCTCCCGCAGCAGTGAAGTTTCAGCCCTGGAGCAAACATTTCCAGCCAAGTGCCTGCAAACCCCTGCTTGTTATGGGAAAAACACAGCCCAAAAGGCTAGCAGAGGGGAGGGCATGGACAGGGTGGTCCATTTTTTAAGCATGACAATTGGGGATTAAATTTAGGTTGATTTAGAGCAAAGAGTTGGAAATCCCTCCTCAGACCCCTCCAGGATTACATAAAATAATCAAACACTCGTTTGGCCTTTTCCTGGCCATTGGCGTAGTACCAGAGGTCAAAGCCAGGTCCTTTCTTCTCATGGTATTTCTCAGAGGAACGAAGTGGCATTTCCCATCCACGTAGGCCAAATCTGCCTCAGCAACGAACCTGAAATTCACACACACTTTGCCATGAGTTGCTGGGCTTGCTTGCCTCTGCTTCATGATCAAGGGAACGAAGCATCTAAATAGTTCGTACAACTGCAGTGGCCTTTGTGCTTTCAGGTAATGATCCCAGGTGCATGAATACCAGCAGAGCCACTCCCCAAAGAGCTCCAGTTCTAAAGACAGTCAAGATATATCTACGTGAGCTAGCTGGGAGGATTTAAACTAAACTTTATTAGGCGGAAAATGCCAGTTTGGCTATACCAAAACTTTTCACAAAAAAGGGGAGTTCTGATGAATTTCTGGTTTTGAAAAAAAGAAGTTTAGAAATGTTCCAACTGTCCCAGTTCTACATTTTCCGAAACAAATGCTCCCATCTCTCAGTTCAAAACTACTTTTTGTGTTTTGAAATTTAAGTTAACGTATATAATCAGAGAATATTAACAAAGGTCAAAATCAAAAAGACAATGTCTAAACGTTATTGACATTAAATGTTTCGATTTACCTGAACTGGTTTATTTTTTTCTCCAGATTTTTGGTTTGCGAAGATTGGATATTTTAACTTTTTGTTCGGATTCAGGACAGGAAACGTTTTCAAAATCATAACTACTATCACAGAATGGGAAAGCCTCATCTGTATGCCTAGGATGCCAAGTCTAGGGCTGGTTATTTCCTATAAGATTATAAGAAAACCAAAGTGGGATGCTATTCTTCATATCTCTTACCAGCAGCAGTTGCTAATAAGAAACCTGATGCTGCAGCCAGTTTCCAGGCAGAACTTTTACTCCTCTGGAGCTCACTGGGGGTTTTGCACCACAAATGACCAGAGGATGGGCTCTGGTCCATGAATTTAGGGCCAATCCAAATCCTGCCGTAATCAGTGCATGAGAGCAGGAAGGAGGATTTTATTGTTATTTATTATATCACTGTAGCACCTAGAGGTCCTAAGCAAGATCCAGGCACTATACAAGCACGGGGTAAGAGTGCCCCAAAGAGATCACCATCTAACCAAGACAAGGAGTGCAGGGGAACCAGAGAAGGGAGGTGACTTGCCCAGAGTCACATTGCAGGTCAGCGGTAGAGCAAAGAACAGAATCCAAGGCCCCACCCACTAGACCACTAGCTTCAGGACACCCGTGAATGGGTCTGAGATGTACTGGGTCTAAAGGCTCATCTAAATGAACACTTGAGCTGAGGTGTAAATCTACCCCACACACGCCTACTGCGCACTGAGTGTCCATGTGACCCGTGCTGCCGCACACTCCGTTCTCTAGTGCACTTTGCTCTACCCCACTTTGAAACGGGAGGAGATCAGAGCACACCAGGGAGGTTTTAGGGCACAGCAGCAGGGTCCACGTGAGCACCTTGCGCGTGGCAGGCTAGATGGGCCATGCGTGAAGTTTTCGTTTAGACACGCTTTAAGAAAGCGAAGGGCTGGGGACAGAGGAGGAGCACTCTAGATGCAGGAGCTTTCGCTTTTTTGCTGTCGTGACGCAGCTGGTGCCCACTGAGATGAGCTTTCACAGAGCAACAGGCCATTTCCTCTGTTTTAATCTGGCTCTTTCTTTTCTTTTCCCCTTTAATCTCAGCATCAGTGAGACCCATAGAATTGCAGGTTGTGTGGACTAGAGTCACTGCAGCACTTTCTCAAAGGGAAAGCAACCCCTTGAGGTTCATAGGCTGGGGAAATGGTACCTGTCCCAGAGCATTAGGCTGAGGAAATGTTCCCAGGACTGACGCCCGGACAGTAGCTGCAGCCAGTCGGAGCGTGGGGAAAGCTGGCTGAGCATGAGGACGACACCAAAGGATACACAGGTAAAATGGCTGCCTAGAGAGGCCTGACTCCGCAGGGGGAAATCCTGGTGACCTGAGCTTGCACCAGTCCTGGTGAATGTGCCCTGTCAATCCAATCCACACCTCTTCACTGAGGCGAGCTGAGGGTTTGATCCTCTGTATCCATTTCAGAGGCAGAGGCGATGGAGGAGGGGCTGCGCATATGACAGAATAGGGACCAGTCAGGGCAAGAAGGGATGGACTGTTCTGGGAATCTGGTCAAGATCCAAGGGGGCTGCCTCCGTCCCCCGTCCCCCCCCCGTTCTCCCGCCCAGGAAAGGAGTGAAGAGGTGTCTGTGCTGGAGAGCATGTGGATGTGGTGACAATGAGAAGGATGGTGGGATCTCTAAAGGAAATGGGGGGATGCTCTAAGACCCCAGTGAGACAGAGAGTGAAACGCTGAAGGGTGATTGGACATGGTTTACTCATCACTTTAGCACCTCTTGGTGGCTGGTCGGGACATTGCCGAGATCCTTTCATTCTAGCCCCCCATCTTGTCAGCTGACCTAGTTCTGCCATGGACTTCTTCTGGATGACTTGGCCTCTGGCCAGGTCCCACTTACGTTCAATCCCCATCCAGGGCTACAAAAGCCCAGCTAAACTATCCAAAGGTCCCAAAAGGTCCTTCTCTTGGGCTTCTCCGCAGCCCTTGCCCTGGACTCAGTCTTGAGCTCCATTCCGAGTTGAATAGTGTCACACTTTTATGCCCTTCCTTGGGGCTGGTAGGGGAGCCCAGTCTCACCCTCTACTCTGGGTTCCAGCCCAGGGACCCTGTGTTAAGCTGCTAAATTTGCCCCTTTGGACATACTGCTGCCTCCCTGGGCACCTCCCTACCTCTAGTCTTCTTGCAGTATCTCTGGACCCTTCCCCAAGTATCTGGCAGTTACTCTAGGAGACTCCTTAGGTCTTCTCAGTTCCTTGCCCTTCTCTTGGGACACCGACCGACAGGGCTGCCTCCATGGGTTTGGCTCCTTCACCAGGCCTAGCATGGGGCTAACTCCACCCCCACGGTTTCTCTATGGTTCCTTTTCCCATAGAGAGGAGACCTCCTATCTCCTGGCTCTCCTCCTTCCAACATAGGTATCTCCCCTAGCCCTCTCCCTTTATAAGAACCACCCAGTCTGAATCTCCCCATCTGCGTATAATCCTTAATTAGCTCTCTCCCCTCCAGATGCCACAGAATAGGCCAGTGGGGCCCTCAGGCTCTGTGATAACCCTTTATTTGCCAGTGTGCGACATATGCCCCATCACACTGATCCTTAATTACTGACTCACTCCCCCTTTCCCCAGACCCCTCAGCAGCACTTCAGCTCCCACCAAGGAGCACAGAAGAATTCGACCGAACACGGGGAAGAGTTTGACCCTGGGACAGGAGATCCTGAGGCAAGCAGGGGCCATGGGGGGACAGGTGAACGGATTGTTCTGTGAATGGCTTGGGAACGGTGTCTCTTTTAGCTGGCAGGCTCGCAGGGTGGGAGTTCAGGATCAGGCTCCCTGCCCATGGCTCTTGTCTCATCCCACTATGTCAAACCCCACTCTTGAAGCCGCCCCTTTCACTCATCACTACATCACTGCCTCTGGCAGAGCACATGGCACGGTTCTGGTTATTGTTCCTGCCATCGCCTCTCAAGGAGGCTGCTGTACATCTCCTATAGTGCTGTTTATCATGGCAGGGCCACACACAAACACTAGCCGTCTTTCCCTTGTTTTTTTAGATCCCACTTAATGCCTTGCTCCCCCCCAGGTGCCACGTTGTTATCCCTTGGCAGTGAGCATGGTGCAGGGGCATCACATATGTACACAGGCCAAGGGAAGACCTGGTTGCCCTCCATCTAATACCTAACAAGCCCTGCTGCATGGAGGGAACAGTGCAGGAGCAGCCCTTGGGGACTCTGTTTAGCTGGATTTTCCTGCAAGCATTTGCATCATGCCTGATACTTGGACTCCAAGCCATTCCTTCTTTATAGGCCCACACAAAAAGCTTGGTTAAGGTGAAGCTAAGGTAGCAGGCCCATAGCAATGGTTGGCCTGTATTGTAATGGCAGCACCTCCACCAATAGGTGGTGCTGTATCTGTAGCTTAATGTTAAGTTGTTGTCTGTTATGTTATTTATGTTGCTGTATCTGATTTGGGAGGTGGAGGTTAGTAGGAAGGTTGAGCTCTGCCCGTTGTGCTGGAGTTGTTACCTGCAGTGGTCCAATAACTCTTTTGAGTTCTATAAGCGAGTATTATAGTGTGTTATCTTTCAAGAATGTCAGAGCCAAGGAAAAATCCCAAATGTCAAAAGCCCTGGAAATATAGTTTGCATTGCTCAGACAAAGCACACAAATCACTTTAACTCTGGCCCCAGAGCAATGCCTGAAGCAAAGCACACGATATCCATCCAGAGCAAGCAGTTCAATTTTAGCACTGATCAGAAAAAATCTAGAATCTCCTAACCTTAATTGTATGGTGGTTTATGGTCATGCACAATACACCTATGCAAATTTTACATATTCCTGATTGGACAAATAGCATTTTCACTCTTAATTAAGGACCTGATCCTGTGAGATGCTGAAGGAATTTCTCTTTGTAGGGTGACATAATTCAGGAACCCCTTATGCCATTCACTTCAAATTTTATAGAAAAATTCTTTCTGGGCATCGATCCCTCTTACCATTTTCGACACTTGAAATGATTTATTTGGTGACATTTCGAGGTAGTGATGAATGAGTCTGCTGCCATACCTGGCACACTGATCATTACACAAAAGGTTAAAATACACAAAGGAAACTCAGTGGCATTCTTAACTCTGGAGTGACTGGCCCCATTCTAGTCAATTCAATACTAGTCAATTCAAACACGTGTAAGGAAGTAAGAGAAGCAATCAATTGTGTCAGACATCTGATATTCCCCTTTTGCTTCATCTACTACTGCCAACAAGGCCAGATAATGAGTGAGACTCTTTGACTCAGCGACAATGCCCACAATTGCATAAGCAGGCCTTGACACACAGGGCTCAAGTCGCTGGTCTGTGGTGCTTACTCACTGGGTGCTCTCCTGAGACATGACTGCAGTATGCATGATTGCGCATACGCATGTGGATATGCAAGGTGGGGGTGTGCAAGAGAAATGATGTGTGCTGGGGGTGGGGGCAGAGGTTGGGAATTGTTGCGGGAGACACACACAATTAATTCATTAGAAATCTGGGGAGAAACTGGAGGCTTGTATGGCTTGTATATTCGTATGTGCTCTCAGGCAGGAACAAAAGCTCATGCAGCAGGTTCCAGAATCCATTCATGCCATAAATTTGGGAGAGTTGTCAGCACTAATTGCCTCTCACTCTCTCTCTCTCGCTCTCTTATTGGGAAGTGTAATCTTTTGAGAGCTCTGCGGCTTTGCCTGTAACTGAGAAGCAGCTGCCGGCAAAGGGAGGTGAGGGCAAAAGGTTGTTGCCAGGGCAGTGAAGGAGGGCCATACAGCAGCTAGTTCTGGAAGCTCAGGCAGCAAGCTCCTGCCACGTGCCCGCATCCTGAGCTGCCAGACTCTGCCAGGGCGCTTCTGTCACACGGCCAGGCAAAGCAGCAGATAAAGAGGCTCAGCTGAGAATAGCTTTCAGGGAAACGAAGTGCCGGGGTTGGGAACGACACCCAGATGGCTGAGTTTTCTTCTTTCGGGGCTGGCAAGAAGATGAGTTCCTTCCACAAGAGCTGTGAGAGGCCCAGCAAAGGGGTGTGTTCTCTCTGCTTCTGGCTGGAGGTCATCCGGCCAGTTTTACAGCCACAAGCATTGCTACAAAGAGCCCAACCCCCAGGCACGCTTGTGGGCGCTGTAAATAATAATCAGCTGCAGAATAATGCTGCAGGATCACTCCTGGGCCCTCCCTTCCCCCAGCCCCCACTTACCCAAGCTCCCCAGCCAATCAGTTATGTCAGTTCACGAGTTTTCAGTGGCTTCACTGGGCAACGGATGTTGGATTGGACCCACTCTGAGCAATGGGTGGGCTCTTGAGGTCATTGAAGTCAATGGGAGGTTTGCAGTAGGCAGGATATCACCCCAGATATTGGTCTATCTAAGGTATTTAGCTGGTCCACAGTCCTGTTGTGTTAGAACACTTCCCCATCTTTAATGTTTGGTCTGTAATTCTCACAATGGCCCTGTGAGGCCAGGAAATAGGGTGGTATATCCCTTTAGATAGTGTGTAAGCCCTCTGCTGGTGCTCACCATGTTCTGTGTTTTAGGAACCACCAAAGGCCAGCCATGTGTCTGGAGTTAGGCTTGGCCCGTTTGTGTATATTTAGCAAACACTGTTATTTGGGATCCACGTGTGCTGGTGCAGTCTTTTCACAATGCTTTGTTGTGTAAAGAGCAAAAGACAGCTATAACCCCTGTTGTACAGTGGGGAATGGAGACACAGAGAAACTAAATGACTAGCACTGGGTCACACAGGAAGAGTAGGAAGATCTGAACTCAGATCGCTCAAGTCCCAGACAAGCTCCTTAAATACTGGACCATCCCCTTGTCTCCTACTTGACCTATGTGGCAAAAGCTTCCCCGCCTATTCAGTCTACCCTGAAAAGCACAAAGCTCTCCTGGCAGCCCTAAGTGAACAGGGCTGTGGCTGGTCCAGACCAGCTGACTGGTTGAGGCACCCAGCATGATGCTGGGATTTGCTCCTCCTTCTCCCAGTGAATTATTAAAGAGAAGACAGGACACAGAACTGACAACTGCTTTCCCACCCCCTTGTTTAGCACCCACTGGGCCAGTCTTTCTTATGGGAACTAAAATGAACCCAGTAACTCTCAGGAACCCCCACTTCTTCGATTCTCCATTCTCTGTTATATAATCTCGTGAACACCATCCCTTTCTCTCCATTCAAACACCAGCAATATTCTTTCCTACCTGTGAAACCTCTAAAGAATGTCCATGCATAGCATGGGAAGCTGCAACTGCCGTATTACCGGTCCTCAACATCCCAAGAGCGCCTGATTCTCCTCTGTTCCCCGATTCAGCAAGGACAGAAGATTTATGAAGCCTGAAGAGAACACTGCTGCTGTCAGACAGCTGGGTAAATAATGTCCTTACACCAAGACGAGATGCAAAGGTAGCTGGTGTCCCTCACCCATCGTAAGCTGTTATTCTTTTGCCTCCTATTGTGCAACTAGAACAGAAGTTCAGAGGCTAAGTGGACTTTAGATAAATCGTATGTTGCCGGTTGTACAGATTGTTCCTTGAAAGAAATTGCACGGCTTGTTACAATTGAGCACCGTTCCTCATACTCTTGATCTTGGTGAGAGCTTGAAGGTACAACCCTGTTCTCCAAGATATGAAGACATTCGGGAAAGACAGCTTCCTGGCTTGCATGCCTCCAACTGCAAAACTGGACACCTGCTCAGCCTCTGGCCTGGCTTCTGTGCTCAGGAAAAAGTGGTGAGGCTTTTTCATGGGCTGCACATCCAGGCTTTCCTCACTAGGCCGTGGCTATTCCTCTGCCAGGTTCCTGCTCCCATCATGGTACCCGATGACCAAGTCCTCAGACTGGGGAACGCACACAGGCTAGCGTCAGGTTACTAAAGGAGGGAGGAGAAGTAACACAGAGTCTGATCACTGACACCAGCTCCCTGGGTAACAAATTGCAGAAGGGACGTCAACATGGGCATTTTACCAGTGAAGAAAATGCCTTTGCTGGCCGCTGACGAGCTGCAAGAGGCAGATACAACATGGGTGCTGATCTGAGCTGAGCCATCCAAGGTATTGCTTTTTGCTCCTCATGCTCCAGTCATGGGTTTTAGCTCTCAGGGGGCTGTAATGCAGCCTGTGCTTTGTTGACAATCCCCAGCTCTCAGCGACTGCATTGAAGTAATTGGATTTGCTCCAGAGTGGCACCATTCTTCAGGGCAGAATTTGACTCCCTGGCTTTAGAAAATAAAGACTTTTTGTTTTATACTTTAAAATATATTATTTTCACGTAATGCACTCCCTCCTCCGCCTTGCTGGCTTGGTGCAGGGGAAGAATTCAGCCCATGGAACAATTCGTGCCATCATGGCGGGGTAGTTCTGGGCTGAGGCATCTGAAGGGCATCCCAGTGGGTCAGATATTGGCCTGGCAGCCTCTGGAGGGTCAGGCAGGAAAGCGCTTTCCAAACCAGGACGCATCATTTACAAGAATGGAAAAGGCCCAGATCAGTCCTAGAATTCAAAACACGTTTTACTCCCTCCAAGGGGGGGTACTGATCTATCTATCTATCCATCTTACTTATAGGGCCCTCAACATGGCAGTACCAGACACAGTGTTTAATCTAGTTATCCTCACAACACCCCATGCGAGGGAAAGCAGCGCTATTATCCCCGTTTCACAGATGGAGAACTGAGGCACAGAGAAACAAAGTGACTTGCCCAGGGTCACCAGGAAGCCTGTGCTAGAGCAGAAAGTTGAAGCACTGTCTCCTGAGTCCCAAGCTAGTGCCCTAACCCCTGGAGCATCCTTCCCCTTGCACAGCTTCTGAAGGCATCCCGTTGCTTATTGGGAGAGCGACTGATCAGTGGCTCTGTCATGTGACAGGCAAATGCTGGTCAATGCCTGCCCCATTCCTCAGTTTCCCCATCTATACAACAGTGACAGTAAAGCCGAACTCACAGGGCTTTTGTAGAGATTAATTAATGTTTGCAAAGTGCTCTGAGATCCTCAAACGAAAGGCACCACAGAAGTGTTAATGGTAAATAAAAGAAGAATGAAGAACCGGAGCGAAATGGTGCAGAAAAGAAAGACTCTTGCAGCAGAATAGTTTCCAAAGAGAACCTTTCCCCACGTTGTCAGGAGGCGCCAGTGGGTCTTTAATGGGTCTCTGAATTCCACTCTGAACAATTAACTTGCCAACCTGCTTTGGCTGAACGTCAAATGTGAAGAGCTTCCAGAAGAAGAGACAAAGGAGCACTGAAGGGGATTGCATAGCTGGAAGGATTCCAAATGGATCTGGCATGGAAAGAAGAGGAGATTGTTGGCATGAGGCTTTGCCTTTCTCTGGAAGTTTCATCTCACCAGCATGGGGAATTCTTTGCTTGCCCTTCAGACGTCATCTTCCTGGGAGACGTCAAAGGCTCGTGCTTTGCTGCGATCTTGACGCTGGTAACTGGTCTCATGGAGCACATGAAGGAATCTTGTGTTCCGGCAGATCCAGACAGCTCATAACGTTAATTGAGTGTCTCCTAGTGCAGATGCCCCAGTGTCTAGCACTGCAGTCAGATGAGCAGTTAGGAGGATGTATTGGGACCAGTTGTGCGGGGATGGCTTCATTGATTAGAGAACAAAGAGCCAACCCAGGAGGAGAAAGATCTGCCGTTTAGCTTGAGATAAGGAGCTCTCTCCTTTGCATGGGCAAAGAAGGATAGGAGGTTCTCTGAGTTGGAAGCAGGGCTGAACTCAAAATGCAAGCAATGCAGGGAGCTGTTTGGGGCTCCATTCCCCCTCAGAGTCACAAGCTCTGTGGCTCACAGGCCAGGCCTCTCCTTCCTCAGGAGAAAGCCACTTCACACTAGACCCACTTGGCAGCAGGAACAGAGGACAAGCAACTGCTGACCTGAAGCTCAGTTCCTCCAGCCTAGGCCCTGATGTCTGACCTGAATGGGAATGGGTGGAACCAGTTCAAGCGACACGCTGCAGAGGAGCCCGTGGCAAAGCAGACGATTCGAAAGGTGGCCAGCGGGTTAAAGGGAAGAAAATGAATTCAGCAATGAAAGGTGGAAGGTCCTGAGCAGTGGCAGAGAGACGTGCGTGGTGCATGTAGGAGTGTGTTGCAGTGTACATGTGTCAAAGTGAGTGGATGCCACCAGGTGTTTGCAGCTGCAGAAAGGGTGGAGTTGTGGGTACAAATACAAAAGCATGCAGCTGCCAACCTGTGTACATGTGCGTGTGTAAAGTATGTGTTTTCAGATGCATGCACTTGCAAAAGTGCAAGCTTCAGTTTGCACAAGTGCATGAGGGTGCGTTAACTTGTGTGCAGAAGTGGGCACACGTATATGTCTCACTAGGCTTGATACTAGGGATCCCTTCCCGGGTCTCCTTATCCCAAATCTATATTTCTTATACCTAGTTAAGATAAATACATCTCAGAGCCTAAAGATGGTGCTAGCGAGTTTTGGTACAGCCCATGTGAACTGCAGCCCAGCCTGGTCTCTCCAAGTGCATGCAGGTTTTCAGTCAACCCAAAAAAGGACTTTTCAAGCAATCTGATATGAAAATATCAGCTATGAAAAGCTTTCTTTGGGGGAGGGGTGTTCATGTGTGCAACCCCAAACATTCAAAAACCATGAACCAGCCCACCCCCCAGTCATGAAGTTGGCGAAAAAATCCTGAGGGTTTTTAAAAAGCATATTACATGGGGCGTAGTTTTGATTTGCCTTTTAGTTTCCGAGCCTGCAGGGTGCACTCGGGTTACGTTTTCCAGCTTTTCTCCATAAACAGGAGGGCTGGAAACATAGTTTTTTTAAAAACGAAAGCTGGGATTCTCTCTTCCCACACATGCAGGAGCTGGGGCTTTCAGAAAGCAACCCAATATCGCGACTCTTGTGATAAATATCGTGAGCGTTGGCAACACTAAAGCACTGTTATTCCAGACAGACTCTGAGCTGGTCGCGGGAGTTTCTCCAGGCCCTAGCGGAAGCCCGAAATGAAGGGAGACCACAGAGCAGCTCTGTCTGGAGGAGCAGGGAAATGGAATGACGGGAATCCCGTTTACTTCCCACAAGCCGTCTCCTGCCAAACATTTGTAGTAACAAACATGGGGCTAGGCGATGGAATGGAGCCTGTTGACTTCTGATTAAATGACAAATAAGGGCGAAGGTTAGTTACATTGGTCTAACCCAGGGGTCTCAAACTCAAATGACCACGAGGGCCACATGAGGACTAGTACATTGGCCCGAGGGCCGCACCACTGACCCCCCCTGCACCCGCTGCCCCGGCCCCACCCCCACTCCACCCCTTCCTTGAGGCCCCGCCTCTGCCCTGCCTCTTCCCACCCCTTCCCTGCCCCCATTCCAACCCCTTCCCTGAAATCTCCACCCCAACTCCGCCCCCTTCCTGCCCCCAGGGGGTGCAGGAGGGGTGCAGGGTGTGTCAGGAGGCTCAGGGCAGGAGGTTGGGGTGCAGGAGGGATGTGGGGTGCATCAGGGGGCTCAGGGCAGGGGGTCGGGGTGCAGGAGAGGTGTGGGGTGCGGCAGGGGGCTTAGGGCAGGGGTTCAGGGTGTGGGGTGCGGCGGGGGCTCAGGGCAGGGGGTTCGGCTGCAGGAGGAGTTTGGGGGGACGGGTCCGGCCCGGCGCACACCATGGGCAGGGCAGGATCCCTGCCTGCCTGCCTGCCCTGTCCCTGCGCTGCTCCGGGAAGCGGCCGGGACCTGTGGGGGGGGCACAGGGGTCTGTGTGTTGCCCTGTCTGCACCTCCAGGTACCACCCCGAAGCTCCCATTGGTCGCGGTTCCCCGTTCCCAGTCAATGGGAGCTTTGGGGGAGGTACCTGGAGGCGCGGCCAGGGCAGCACACGGACCCCTGTGCCCCCCCAGGTCTTGGCTGCTTCCCGGAACGGCGCGGGGGCAGGGCAGGCAGGAAAATACCGTGGGCCACGTGTTTGAGACCGCTGATCTAACCCACAGACCCCTCCTTTGGCATGTAAATACATTGTCCTGGCTGCCGCGTAGTGCTCCTCCTGGGCCGCAGCACTCGACCTACACGTTGCCTGCTTTGGAAATACGCAGGCATCTCCCTTTCCTTTCTGTTACTTTGTTGCTGGCGAAAAGGGCTTGAATGAAAAGCCTGGAGATTAAGGGCCCCAGTTTATCCAGCAAGTGGCTGGGGCAGACTTTCCCCACCCCAACCCCTCCCCTGGATTCTGCTATGGAGGGTTCACCGCTGCGAGGAAGCGGGGAGGTCAGGTCTCCTTGCCCATCCTTGTTCTCGTTGCTGAAGATGCCCATTGGTACCAACTGTGATGGCAGCTCTGCTTCTCCCGCGCCACAGAGCAGCTCCGAACTTCCAGCCTGCATGACGCTTGCTGGAGTTTCAGGGAAACATCAAATCAAGGTAGAACAAAATGAAAGACTCCAGGAGAGAGCACCCAGGGTGCGTCTCCTCCTTTCTAACATGCTGCCCCAGATCTGCCTCCACAGCAGGCGTCTCCAAATGGTAAATGCTGTGCAGAGGAAATGAAATCACAGTGCCTACCTAGCTACATACAACACAGAGGTCATTTTTCCTGCTGCAGACACGTCTCCAGTTAGGAAGTGGGCTGAAAATATCCACCCCACAGAATGCACTGAGCAGCAACCTAGGAACAGGAGACCCTCGGAGGGTTTGCAGGTTCTGCTCGGCTAAGCACAAGTACTGGGGATGTTTTTCTTTTCCAGGGCCATTCTTGTGAACCAAGTTTCACCCGCAGCGGTGTTTGCAAATTGTGAAAGGAGGGGTGAGGGAGGTTGAAAATATAAGAAGCAAAGTTTTAAATATGACCTGGGTATTAGGATGGGGGCAAGTTGGATCGATACCACAAACTCCTTGACAGTTCCATGGGGGTTTGGGAGGCCTCCAATTGGGCGCATCAGAGGGGCTGCAGTAATTGCCCCGCTCTATGCACGGAGCTAACACAGCTCTCTTGCACTTCTCCTTCCCTTCCAGGGCTGCTGCAATCCCCATCTCCATGTCGACACCAGCTGGGAACGTCAAATCATCTCCAGTGGGTTGGGTGTGTTCGGGGCGGGAGGCACAGCTGGATGGGAAGGTGGTGCGTCCCATGCCTACACCGGCCCTCCCCTTACAAACATTCCCAACAAACCCAGAGAGGAGATGCCGAGGGAGCCTGCCAGAGCAGCTATCACATCCTGGTGCTAAATACGGAACTCCTGGGGCCAGGCGAGATTGCCAAGGTGTCAGGAGACGGCCCTGACGTTGTTAGTCACACGAGGGTCCCTTTGCTCACACATCGAATCCAGAGTCTGGCCCATCTTTGCACTCTGGCTGGGTTTTCTGTGATCAGAACTGTAACACTGAGGTATCCGCAGGCTCAGAGGGATGGTGAGCAGGACCGGCTCTAGGCACCAGCAAAGCAAGCATGTGCTTGGGGGGGACGTTCCAGGGGCGGTGTTCTGGCCATCCCAAGCACGTGCTTGCTTTGCTGGTGCCTAGAGTCGGTCCTGTCTCCTTCCCCACGAGCACGCCCGGGGGTTGGCACTGCCCTCCGGAGCTGGGCTTCACAGCCCAGTGCCGGCAGGAGCAATCAGCAGGTGTTGCGGGGGAGGGCTCCCCAGTCCCTCCAGCTAGGGCACAATCACCTCCGCTCTCCCGGCCCCAATCCCAGTCTGAAATGGCAGTAGCAGCCCTGCCCACGGCCCCACAAATGCTATGCAGCGGGGGGACAGGGGAGCGTCCCCCAGCGCCAATCCCTGCTATTTCAGACTGGGATTGGTGCCGGGGGAGCGGAGGTGATTGTGTCCTGGCTGGAGGGACCGGGCAGCCCTCCCAACCCCCCCAACGCCAGCTGCTTGCTCCTGCCGACACAGGACTGCAACACCCAGCTCCGGAGGGCAGCGCCAAGCCCCCGGGAGTGCTCGCGGGGCAGGAGAGACAGGAGGCAGAGCTGTTCGGTGCCTCCCAACCAGCTCCAGGACCCTCTAGTTACTCGGCAGTGACAGCCAGGCTGGGCACCCCGCCAGCAGCATGACTTGGTGCGACCCATGCAGGCCACGTGAGCCCTGGGGTCAGTGCTCACGTCCTGCCTATGCCAAGGCCTCCGGCGCAGGGACAGCCATAGCTCTGCCCAGGCAGACTAGCCCAGCTCACTCCATGGCCGGCCCGGTGAGTAAATGAGTACACTAGTAGGAAATTGTTTTATTTCACAAGCTACAAATTCTCTGTTTTCATTTTTTTTTTAAATTTAAACAGTCAAAAAACAAAACAAAACAAAACATTGCAAAGTGCAAACGTGTAAAAGCCAAACAATCCGGGAGGGGGGTGAGGCGGCCAAAATATTTTTTGCTTGGGGCAGCAAAAAACCTAGAGCCAGCCCTGATGGTGAGGGACAAGGAACCTGTCCCCTCTAGCTCCATGGCTCTGATTTGGCCTGCAGCCCAGCTCTGCTCTGGAGATGGGGAGCCCTATGGGTGGATGAAGAATTCAAGGTCCCAGGGGCTGCCGCTGTGCTGGCGTTTACTCTGAAGGGGGCCCTCCGTACAGATCACTAGCGCCATGGGAAAGCTGTTGATTTAGTGAGCCCAGCTTGTGAGGTGTCAGCTGATCTCAGAGTTACAGTCATGCCAGTTGCCATCGCTGTGGGTGTATATTTGCAGTCCCCTTGCGTTGCTCCTGGGCTAAGATGAACTGTGTGAAAGATTGTGGCACAGTTTGCCCAGCATAACAATACGCTGCCCGAGTTAGCGGCACAATACATGAGCTGACGTTGGGCAGGCTCTTGTGCATTTTCTCAAGCTATTCAGTTCCTCCTCTATCCTCTCTCTTGCCAGTGTTGTTGGCTATACAGGTATTATGCCCCTGAGACCCGCTGGCCACTGATCTTACACGTTCGCCTACATGCCCTTGGGTTTCTGATTCCCTGGCTAGAAGCCATGCAAAGCAACAGGGTTCAGTTTGAGGGTTGGGGGTCCTCCCTGGAAGAGTCAGGAACTGTCCCTGATGGAGAAGGGCCAAAGGAGGAAGCGGATTGATGTGAATCAAGGATGGAGTGAGTGCTCCACCTTCTGCCTAAGCCGCCCTGCACTGACTGATGCAACCTGTCGCCTTTTGGTTTTTACCTCCCCATCAGGGCAGACATGGGGGAGGAGGAGAGTTTATACCTGGCACCACTCCACAGATTAACAGCTCCTTTGGAAGATCACACATTCTGGGATAACAGGTTTGCCTTTGTCCTTATGACCCTCCCCGCAGGGCTGAAGAGACAGATTCAGCAATACCTGCCTTATGGCTCAGTAGCCATATGATACGCTACTTATGCCAAAGCCTGGAGACAGCCTGTGACCCTCAGCACGCCTTTAGGTAAGGAGGGGGTTTTGTGGGATGCTAATAGCGGTGTAGTGCACTTCCTTCTCCTATAAGCCATACGCAGGGGTCACTGGATAATGCACGTCAGTCGTGTGCAGCATACGCACTGTTGAAAGGAACCGCCTGCCGTGCCATGGAAAGGAAATTTGCTGTCCAGGAGCCTCGCCGGGCGTGGTCAGTGCTGTTTGATGGCTCTTTGGCCTCTCTGGAATAGATCCCTGGGCTCCGTCCTGGTCCTAGTGGGCAGGTGGCCACATCACACCCACAAAACCACAACCCACTGACACCCTCCGAAGAGAGGCCAAGAACTGAATGGGGCAGCAGGGAGGCTGACCTGGCTTCTCCTCCCTCAGGGTGAAGCTCAGTGGTAGGGGTGGGGGGCAGCGTAGGGGAAAGCTCACAATGCTGTGGCCTGTGCTGAATCCCTTTTGTGGACAAAGGGGTGGTTGTTTTTCCAGTGCTTCCATCTCCCTCTTCGATGCCGGGACGGTCTTTGTGTTCTGCGTTGATGCAGCGCGAGCACCCTGGAATCCTGGTCTCTGACTGGGGTGCTGAGGTTCTAGCTGCAGTGCAGATTCCTCCTTTTGCACTTGGCCCCTGGCCTCCAGGCGTGCAGCACACGGCTCTAGAGGGAGTTTTAACGGAGGTCCGTTCCAGGGTTTTCCAGTCCTGCCCCGCCGCACCTTGCAAAATCTCTGCAGGCTCCACTCCAGGCGCCAGGGTCATGGTCAAACAGAACACAACTCCTGTCTCCCTTCCTCTCCCCTGTCCCAGGGCTGTTGTAAACAATCCCAGGCTGCACTTCAGGAGGGGCCGAGGCTGGTCTTTGATCCCCTGCTTTCCTGGGTCTGACAAACTAACCAAGCAGGCGACAATGGGCTGCTGTTTTTAAAGCCTCGCTGACGTAAGCAGGTGCCACCGAGCCCTGGGCACATTCTGCCCCTGAGGGGAGCCAGTGGGAGAGACAAGCCCCCAGGGGTTGTAACAGTCCTGACTGAGGTGCAGGGGGGCTCGTCCAATGCTCCACAGGGCGTCGGCAGCAGAGCTGGGAGTTGCAGGCATGTTTCCCAAGTCCTAGGCCAGGCCCTAAGCAGCGTTCGGCTCCACTCACTTTGCCATTTCTACACAGTCTGGGCAGATCCTGTCGCCCAAGGCACTTGCTGCTCTTCCATCTCACCTAGACCCTCTGCATGCGTTCCCAACCCTTGCGCCCCATGACCATCTGCCCCCACTGCCTTTCTAGTCCAGGCCACTGGGCGGGTTTCCTGCATGAATACCTGGTGGCTCCTGTGCTGGTCTCCCTCCCTTGCCAACTGCTTTTGCAATGGCTGCATCAGCAGCCCCCTGCTCTTTGGTAAGCCAGGTGACAATGATTAGCTACCACCCTCTGTGGCCTACCCAGAGCCCTGGTTGAGGGCTTTTCTGCTGGCCAGTAGAGGCATTTTGTGCTCCTTTGTCTCTCTTTCCAAGACACGTGCTCTGTGCTCTATGAGACAGCTGGGCCCAGAGCTATAAACTAAAGTCCTGATCATCCCCTGGGGAGTAAAAACCCATGCCCAGGAAAATGGAATGGAAGTGGGGTGCCCCACATACCTGCTGTGGGGCTGCACATAGCCAGCTCTGCTGGGGCAGGAGGGGGAGGGGAACTATGCTGGGGCAAAGACGGGTACACCTGTAACCAGACTTACGCTGATTTCTTCTATAGTGTATTTCTCACCGAAGCCTGCAGATGGCACAAAAAATAAGCAATCAGCAAACAAGCCAGCTCTGCTGTGTCCCAGCTGCCATAGGGGTCTGGCATGGGGTCGCCACCCACAGAAGAGGAGAGCGAAGGGGGGAAACCAGAAGTGAAAGACACCTCAGTGCGTGGAAAGCACAGCCAGCAATTAGCGGCTTGACAACTGCATGCGACATAACAGGCTCTTCCCGTCCCCCCTTCCTGAATGCTGGAGGAATCGGTCTAGGGATTGAATAGCTCAGGAGGATGCACAAGTGGTTGTGCAGGGCCAGCTTATATTGTGGCAGTAGCTCACGCAGCGTATTGTGAGACGGGGCGAACGAGCCGCACTCTTTCACACAGTTCATCCCAGCCCGGCGGGGGCAGCAAGCATACAAGCCCTGCAAGGGCAACTGGCCTGGACATAACTCTGCGATCCGCAGGCACGCAGAAAGCCGGGCCTCGTGCTTCATCAACCGCTTCCCGGGAGCTGTTAGTGGAATAGGGCCTTGGCAGCCTGACACTGATCACTGGGTTTGATTTCAGAGTGCTGGCTGCCCATCTTGACACCCTAAACACCCTCCTGGGCAGATCCGCAGGTGGAACCTGGAGCCGCTTTCTGTTGTAGCTGTGTGTGGTGGGGCTTGTGGTGGAGCAGTGTACAGCCCTGATCTCGTTTCTTCTCCCCACCCCCCAACTCCTTTAGTCATTGGCATGCCCGCATTTGGCTCGTGCGCATCCGTGGGGCTGCAGTAATTGCCCTGCTCTATGCACGGAGCTAACACAGCTCTCTTGCACTTCTCCTTCCCTTCCAGGACTGCTGCAATCCCCATCTCCATGCCGACACCAGCTGGGAACGTCAAATCATCTCCAGTGGGTTGGGTGTGTTCGGGGCGGGAGGCACAGCTGGACGGGGAGGTGGTGCGTCCGATGCCTACACCGGCCCTCCCTTTACCAATATTCCCAACAAACCCAGAGAGGAGATGCCGAGGGAGCCTGCCAGAGCAGCTATCACATCCTGGTGCTAAATACGGAACTCCTGGGGCCAGGCGAGATTGCCAAGGTGTCAGGAGACGGCCCTGACGTTGTTAGTCACACGAGGGTCCCTTTGCTCACACATCGAATCCAGAGTCTGGCCCATCTTTGCACTCTGGCTGGGTTTTCTGTGATCAGAACTGTAACACTGAGGTGTCCGCAGGCTCAGAGGGATGGTGAGCAGGACTGGCTCTAGGCACCAGCAAAGCAAGCACGTGCTTGGGGGGGATGTTCCAGGGGCAGCGTTCTGGCCATCCCAAGCACGTGCTTGCTTTGCTGGTGCCTAGAGTCGGTCTTGTCTCCTTCCCCACGAGCACGCCCGGGGGTTGGCACTGCCCTCCGGAGCTGGGCTTCACAGCCCAGTGCCGGCAGGAGCAAGCAGCAGGTGTTGCGGGGGGGGCTCCGCAGTCCCTCCAGCTAGGGCACAATCACCTCCGCTCTCCCGGCCCCAATCCCAGTCTGAAATGGCAGTAGCAGCCCTGCCCACGGCCCCACAAATGCTATGCAGCGGGGGGGGGGGGCAGGGGAACGTCCCCCAGCGCCAATCCCAGCCATTTCAGACTGGGATTGGTGCCGGGGGAGCGGAGGTGATTGTGTCCTGGCTGGAGGGACCGGGCAGCCCCCCCCAACCCCCCCAACGCCAGCTGCTTGCTCCTGCCGACAAGGGACTGCAACACCCAGCTCCGGAGGGCAGCGCCAAGCCCCCGGGCGTGCTCACAGGGAAGGAGAGACAGGAGGCAGAGCTGTTCGGTGCCTCCCAACCAGCTCCAGGACCCTCTAGTTACTCGGCAGTGACAGCCAGGCTGGGCACCCCGCCAGCAGCATGACTTGGTGCGACCCATGCAGGCCACGTGAGCCCTGGGGTCAGTGCTCACGTCCTGCCTATGCCAAGGCCTCCGGCGCAGGGACAGCCATAGCTCTGCCCAGGCAGACTAGCCCAGCTCACTCCATGGCCGGCCCGGTGAGTAAATGAGTACACTAGTAGGAAATTGTTTTATTTCACAAGCTACAAATTCTCTGTTTTCATTTTTTTTTTTAATTTAAACAGTCAAAAAACAAAACAAAACAAAACATTGCAAAGTGCAAACGTGTAAAAGCCAAACAATCCGGGAGGGGGGTGAGGCGGCCAAAATATTTTTTGCTTGGGGCAGCAAAAAACCTAGAGCCGGCCCTGATGGCGAGGGACAAGGAACCTGTCCCCTCTAGCTCCATGGCTCTGATTTGGCCTGCAGGCCAGCTCTGCTCTGGAGATGGGGAGCCCTATGGGTGGATGAAGAATTCAAGGTCCCAGGGGCTGCCGCTGTGCTGGCGTTTACTCTGAAGGGGCCCTCCGTACAGATCACTAGCGGCATGGGAAAGCTGTTGATTTAGTGAGCCCAGCTTGTGAGGTGTCAGCTGATCTCAGAGTTACAGTCATGCCAGTTGCCATCGCTGTGGGTGTATATTTGCAGTCCCCTTGCGCTGCTCCTGGGCTGAGATGAACTGTGTGAAAGATTGTGGCACAGTTTGCCCAGCATAACAATACGCTGCCCGAGTTAGCGGCACAATACATGAGCTGACGTTGGGCAGGCTCTTGTGCATTTTCTCAAGCTATTCAGTTCCTCCTCTATCCTCTCTCTTGCCAGTGTTGTTGGCTATACAGGTATTATGCCCCTGAGACCCGCTGGCCACTGATCTTACACGTTCGCCTACATGCCCTTGGGTTTCTGATTTCCTGGCTAGAAGCCATGCAAAGCAACAGGGTTCAGTTTGAGGGTTGGGGGTCCTCCCTGGAAGAGTCAGGAACTGTCCCTGATGGAGAAGGGACAAAGGAGGAAGCGGATTGATGTGAATCAAGGATGGAGTGAGTGCTCCACCTTCTGCATAAGCCGCCCTGCACTGACTGATGCAACCTGTCGCCTTTTGGTTTTTACCTCCCCATCAGGGCAGACATGGGGGAGGAGGAGAGTTTATACCTGGCACCACTCCACAGATTAACAGCTCCTTTGGAAGATCACGCATTCTGGGATAACACGTTTGCCTTTGTCCTTATGACCCTCCCCGCAGGGCTGAAGAGACAGATTCAGCAATACCTGCCTTATGGCTCAGTAGCCATGTGATACGCTACTTATGCCAAAGCCTGGAGACAGCCTGTGACCCTCAGCACGCCTTTAGGTAAGGAGGGGGTTTTGTGGGATGCTAATAGCGGTGTAGTGCACTTCCTTCTCCTATAAGCCATACGCAGGGGTCACTGGATAATGCACGTCAGTCGTGTGCAGCATACGCACTGTTGAAAGGAACCGCCTGCCGTGCCATGGAAAGGAAATTTGCTGTCCAGGAGCCTCGCCGGGCGTGGTCAGTGCTGTTTGATGGCTCTTTGGCCTCTCTGGAATAGATCCATGGGCTCCGTCCTGGTCCTAGTGGGCAGGTGGCCACATCACACCCACAAAACGACAACCCACTGACACCCTCCGAAGAGAGGCCAAGAACTGAATGGGGCAGCAGGGAGGCTGACCTGGCTTCTCCTCCCTCAGGGTGAAGCTCAGTGGTAGGGATGGGGGGCAGCGTAGGGGAAAGCTCACAATGCTGTGGCCTGTGCTGAATCCCTTTTGTGGACAAAGGGGTGGTTGTTTTTCCAGTGCTTCCTTCTTTCATCAGCACTGACCTCACTCGGAGAAGAGGAAGCCCATACTAGACTAGCCTTTCCTTCAGGCTTGGAAGGCTCCTTGGCAATTACGGGAAGATATAGTTGATTATCAAAGCTCTGTAGTCAGGAAGGTATATGCTGTTGTTGGCATGGATGGCTTTTCCTGTTGGCATGGATGAGGGATTAGTTGATTAAGCCCAGACAGCCTGTCTCTCTCACTAGCTGGTCCGCCCCCATCATCTCTGCAGGCTCCACTCCAGGTGCCAGGGTCATGGTCAAACAGAACACAACTCCTGTCTCCCTTTATCTCCCCTGTCCCAGGGCTGTTGTAAACAATCCCAGGCTGCACTTCAGGAGGGGGCGAGGCTGGTCTTTGATCCCCTGCTTTCCTGGGTCTGACAAACAAACCAAACAAACGACAATGGGCTGCTGTTTTTAAAGCCTTGCTGACGTAAGCAGGTGCCACCAAGCCCTGGGCACATTCTGCCCCTGAGGGGAGCCAGTGGGAGAGACAAGCCCCCAGGGGTTGTAACAGTCCTGACTGAGGTGCAGGGAGACTAAATTACTCGTCCAGTGTTCCACAGGGCATCTGCAACAGAGCTGGGAGTTGCAGGCAGGGTTCCCAAGTCCTAGCTAGATATGGAAGGTAGAGGCTGATGTTGGAGTGAATCACTTTTCCTGTTGGCACGGATGAGAGATTAATTGATCAAGCCCAGAGAGACCTTCTCTCTCACTAGCTGGTCCGCCCCATCAGGATGGGAGCCAGCTGAGTCTCGTGATGGGGCTTTACCCCTCTGCACCCACAGCCGGGAACATGGACCCTACATGGCCTGGCCCTGGGAGCTCCTGTTCTATGCAGGATGCGGCAGGAGCAGGGGTGGGTCTGGCTCAGAGCATTGCACAGCCCCGAACTGGTTCTGTATGGAGAACAGAGTGGATCGTGCGCAGCCTGTTGGCAGGACTCGTGGGGAACTCTAGTCCTAGCATGGCAGCCAGCTCCCCTGCTGTGTCTGGCTTCCCTGAAAAGCATTCACACTGCAAACCTTCTCTGCTGAGAGCCTGACACCCTTCCCTTATCACAGGGGCAGGAAGGGTCATGCTAGCCAATGTTATTAGCACTAGGCCTTCTGCTGTCCTTGGCAATTGCCCACTCCTAGCAGCCCCTTCTCAATCATTCTCGTGGCTCTTCTCTGAACACTCTCCAATGTATCAACATCATTCTTGAGCTGTGGACCCCGGAACTGGACATAGGATTCCATCAGCGCCCACCCCAGTGCCAAATACAGAGGGGATAGAACCTCCTTCTCCTACTCAACATTCCCCAGTATAAACACACAACGATCACATTTGCCTTTTAACCACGGTGTCACACTGGGAGCTCATATCAGCTGATTATCCACCCTGACCCCAAAGTCTTTTTCAGAATCACCGTTTCCCATGATAGAGTCCCCATCCTTTAAGTACAGCCTACGTACGTTCTTCCTAAATGTATGCCTTTACATTGGGCCATATTGAAATGGATAGTGTTTGCTTGTGCCCAGCTGATCAAGCAATCCAGATTGCTCTCAATCAGTAAATCCCCCAACCTTTGTGTCAGCGGCCAACTTTATCAGTGCTGATTTTATGTTTTTTCCAGCAGGTCATTCATAAAAGTGTTAAATGGCATTGAGCTAAGCCCTGGTCTACACTAGGACTTTAGGTCAAATTTAGCAGCATTAAATCGATGTAAACCTGCACCCGTCCACACGATGAAGCCCTTTATTTCAACTTAAAGGGCTCTTAAAATCGATTTCCTTACTCCACCCCTGACAAGTGGATTAGCGCTTAAATCGACCTTGCCGGCTCGAATTTGGGGTACTGTGGACATAATTTGACGGTATTGGCCTCCGGGAGCTATCCCAGAGTGCTCCATTGTGACCGCTCTGGACAGCACTCTCAACTCAGATGCACTGGCCGGGTAGACAGGAAAAGAACCGCGAACTTTTGAATCTCATTTCCTGTTTGGCCAGCGTGGCAAGCTGCAGGTGACCATGCAGAACTCATCAGCAGAGGTGACCATGCAGAACTCATCAGCAGATGACCATGATGGAGTCCCAGAATCGCAAAAGAGCTCCAGCATGGACCGAACGGGAGGTATGGGATCTGATCGCTGTTTGGGGAGAGGAATCCGTGCTATCAGAACTCCGTTCCAGTTTTCGAAATGCCAAAACCTTTGTCAAAATCTCCCAGGGCATGAAGGACAGAGGCCATAACAGGGACCCGAAGCAGTGCCGCATGAAACTGAAGGAGCTGAGGCAAGCCTACCAGAAAACCAGAGAGGCGAACGGCCGCTCCGGGTCAGAGCCCCAAATATGCCGCTTCTATGATGAGCTGCATGCCATTTTAGGGGGTTCAGCCACCACTACCCCAGCCGTGTTGTTTGACTCCTTCAATGGAGATGGAGGCAATACGGAAGCAGGTTTTGGGGATGAAGAAGATGATGATGATGATGATGAGGTTGTAGATAGCTCACAGCAAACAAGCGGAGAAACCGGTTTTCCCGACAGCCAGGAACTGTTTCTCACCCTGGACCTGGAGCCAGTACCCCCCAAACCCACCCAAGGCTGCCTCCTGGACCCAGCAGGCGGAGAAGGGACCTCCGGTGAGTGTACCTTTTAAAATACTATACATGGTTTAAAAGCAAGCATGTGAAAGGATTACTTTGCCCTGGCATTCGCGGTTCTCCTGGATGTACTCCCAAAGCCTTTACAAAATGTTTCTGGGGAGGGCAGCCTTATTGCGTCCTTCATGGTAGGACACTTTACCACTCCAGGCCAGTAACACGTACTCGGGAATCATTGTACAACAAAGCATTGCAGTGTATGTTTGCTGGCGTTCAAACAACATCCGTTCTTTATCTCTCTGTGTTATCTTCAGGGGAGTGAGATATCATTCATGGTCACCTGGTTGAAATAGAGTGCTTTTCTTCAGGGGACACTCAGAGGAGCCCATTCCTGCTGGGCTGTTTGCCTGTGGCTAAACAGAAATGTTCCCCGCTGTTAGCCACAGGGAGGGGGGAAGGTTGAGGGGGTAGCCACGCAGTGGGGAAGGCAAAATGCGACCTTGTAACGAAAGCACATGTGCTATGTATGTAATGTTAACAGCAAGGTTTACCCTGAAAGAGTGTAGCCACTGTTTTATAAAATGTGTCTTTTTAAATACCGCTGTCCCTTTTTTTTTCTCCACCAGCTGCATGTGTTTCAATGATCACAGGATCTTCTCCTTCCCAGAGGCTAGTGAAGCTTAGAAAGAAAGAAAAACACACTCAGGATGAAATGGTCTCCGAGCTCATGCTGTCCTCCCACACTGACAGAGCACAGACGAATGCGTGGAGGCAAATAATGTCAGAGTGCAGGAAAGCACAAAATGACCGGGAGGAGAGGTGGCGGGCTGAAGAGAGTAAGTGGCGGGCTGAAGACAGGGCTGAAGCTCAAATGTGGCGGCAGCGTGATGAGAGGAGGCAGGATTCAATGCTGAGGCTGCTGGAGGACCAAAGCAGTATGCTCCAGTGTATGGTTGAGCTGCAGCAAAGGCAGCTGGAGCACAGACTGCCACTACAGCCCCTGTGTAACCAACCGCCCTCCTCCCCAAGTTCCATAGCCTCCACACACAGATGCCCAAGAACGCGGTGGGGGGGCCTCTGGCCAACCAGCCGCTCCACCACAGAGGATTGCCCCAAAAAAAAAAGGCTGTCATTCAATAAATTTTAAAGTTGTAAACTTTTAAAGTGCTGTGTGGCATTTTCCTTCCCTCCTCCACCACCCCTCCTGGGCTACCTTGGTAGTCATCCCCCTATTTGTGTGATGAATGAATAAAGAATGCATGAATGTGAAGCAACAATGACTTTATTGCTGCTGCAAGCGGTGATTGAAGGGAGGAGGGGAGGGTGGTTAGCTTACAGGGAAGTAGAGTGAACCAAGGGGCGGGGGGTTTCATCAAGGAGAAACAAACAGAACTTTCACACCGTAGCCTGGCCAGTCATGAAACTGGTTTTCAAAGCTTCTCTGATGTGTACCGCGCCCTCCTGTGCTCTTCTAACCGCCCTGGTGTCTGGCTGTGCGTAACCAGCAGCCAGGCGATTTGCCTCAACCTCCCACCCCGCCATAAACCTCTCCCCCTTACTCTCACAGATATTGTGGAGCACACAGCAAGCAGTAATAACAGTGGGAATATTGGTTTCGCTGAGGTCTAAGCGAGTCAGTAAACTGCGCCAGCGCACCTTTAAACGTCCAAATGCACATTCTACCACCATTCTGCACTTGCTCAGCCTGTAGTTGAACAGCTCCTGACTACTGTCCAGGCTGCTTGTGTACGGCTTCATGAGCCATGGCATTAAGGGGTAGGCTGGGTCCCCAAGGATACATCTAGGCATTTCAACATCCCCAACAGTTATTTTCTGGTCTGGGAATAAAGTCCCTTCCTGCAGCTTTTGAAACAGACCAGAGTTCCTGAAGATGCAAGCGTCATGTACCTTTCCCGGCCATCCCACGTTGATGTTGGTGAAACGTCCCTTGTGATCCACCAGAGCTTGCAGCACTATTGAAAAGTACCTCTTGTGGTTTATGTACTCGGCGGCTTGGTGCTCCGGTGCCAAAATAGGAATATGGGTTCAGTCTATGGCCCCACCACAGTTAGGGAATCCCATTGCAGCAAAGCCATCCACTATGACCTGCACATTTCCCAGGGTCACTACCCTTGATATCAGCAGATCTTTGATTGCGTGGGCTACTTGCATCACAGCAGCCCCAACAGTAGATTTGCCCACTCCAAATTGATTCCCAACTGACCGGTAGCTGTCTGGCGTTGCAAGCTTCCACAGGGCTATCGCCACTCGCTTCTCAACTGTGAGGGCTGCTCTCATCTTGGTATTCATGCGCCTCAGGGCAGGGGAAAGCAAGTCACAAAGTTCCATGAAAGTGCCCTTACGCATGCAAAAGTTTCGCAGCCACTGGGAATCGTCCCAGACCTGCAACACTATGCGGTCCCACCAGTCTGTTCTTGTTTCCCGAGCCCAGAATCGGTGTTCCACAGCATGAACCTGCCCCATTAGCACCATGATGCATGCATTGGCAGGGCCCATGCTTTCAGAGAAAACTGTGTCCATGTCCTGATCACTCACGTGACCGCGCTGACGTCGCCTCCTCGCCTGGTATCGCTTTGCCAGGTTCTGGTGCTGCATATACTGCTGGATAATGCGTGTGGTGTTTAATGTGCTCCTAATTGCCAAAGTGAGCTGAGCGGCCTCCATGCTTGCCTTGGTATGGCGTCCGCACAGAAAAAAGGCGCGGAACGATTGTCTGCCATTGCTCTGACGGAGGGAGGAGCGACTGACGACACGGCTTACAGGGTTGGCTTCAGGGAGCTAAAATCAACAAAGGGGGTGTCTTTACATCAAGGAGTATTTCAGGCAGGACTTCACAGAGGGTTCCAATAAGAAATGGTGCACCTAAGTTATTGTTCTTATTGGAACAAGGAGGTTAGCCTGGCCTCTGATTGATACATGGCTAGATTTACCTCGCTGCACCTTCTCTGTAAGTGACTGCAGTGTGACCTAGAGGAATGAGTCCCCTAGACGGGGAATTGGGGGAAGCAAATGAGTACAAAACAAATCTGGTCTATTTCTTGTTTTGATCCACTCCATCTTTTACATCTTTGGCTGGCAGCAGACGGTGCAGAAGGACTGCATGCCATCCACATCTCATGGCTGCTCGGCAGAAGATGGTACAGTACGACTGCTAGCAATCCGTATCGCCTGCCTGCTCACCATAAGATGGTTCAATAGGACTGACTGCAGGACTAAAGAGAATGACCTGGTCAAGTCACTCCAAATTTAGTCCCTGCGCCCATGTCTGCCCAGGCGCTCCCAGCCGACGTGGCCAGGAGCACCTCGGACATGACGATGACGGCTACCAGTCGTATTGTACTGTCTGCTGCCACAAGGCAAGGGGTTGCTGCTACTGTGTAGCAATGCAGTACCGCGTCTGCCAGCACCCAGGAGACATAGGGTGATGGTTACCTGAGCGGGCTCCATGCTTGCCGTGGTATGGCATCTGCACAGGTAACTCAGGAAAAAAGGCGCAAAACGATTGTCTGCCCTTGCTTTCACGGAGGGAGGGAGGGAAGGGGGGCCTGACGATATGTACCCAGAACCACCCGCGACAATGTTTTAGCCCCGTCAGGCATTGGGATCTCAACCCAGAATTCCAATGGGCAGCGGAGACTGCGGGAACTGTGGGACAGCTACCCACAGTGCAATGCTCCGGAAGTCGACTCTAGCCTCGGTACTGTGGAAGCACTTCGCCGAGTTAATGCACTTAATGCACTTAGAGCATTTTCTGTGGGGACACACACACTCGAATATATAAAACTGATTTCTAAAAAAACGACTTCTATAAATTCGACCTTATTCCGTAGTGTAGACATACCCTAAGAATTGGTCCCTGCAAGACCCTACTAGAAACATACCTGCTCTATGATGATTCCCCATTTAAAGTTAAATATTGAGACCTGTTAGTTAGCCAGTTTTGAATCCATTGAATATGCGCTGTGTTTATTTTGTATTATTCAGGGTTCTTAATCAAAATGTTGAGCTGTACCAAGTCAACGCCTGAATGACGTCTAAGCATATTACATCAGCATTTCCACCTTTATCAGCCAAACTTGTCATTTCATCAAAAATGTTACCAAATTAGGTTGACAGGATCTATTTCCCATAAATCCATGTTGATTGGCATTAATTACTTTACCCTTCTTCAATTTTTTATTAATCAAGTCCCGTATCAGCTGTTCCAATCTTTTACCTGGGATCAGTGTCAGGCTGACCTGCCTATAATTATGTAGGTGGCCCTGTTTACCCTTTCTAAATGTTGGCAGGATTGGTCTGTGGCAGTCATTGCAGATTTCAGAGTAGCAGCCGTGTTAGTCTGTATTCGCAAAAAGAAAAGGAGGACTTGTGGCACCTTAGAGACTAACCAATTTATTTGAGCATGAGCTTTCGTGAGTTACAGCTCACTTCATCGGATGCATAAAGGGGAAAGTACAGTGAGGAGATTTTATATATACACACAGACCATTGCAGAGTGAGCATCTAGAGGCACCTAGGATGCTTCTTGTTATCTCCAGCTATGTAATCCTCCAAAGCTTGGGGCACTTTGGCTGAAAACAGAGAAGCTACACACTGCTTTCTCCAGCTAGAATCCCTCCAGTCCCAATAACCCTCCTCCACTGCAGCACACCTGGCCGAGATCTTCACCAGCAGCAGGAATTAAGTGAAGGAGGCTATTTTGTTTTCTGATAAAGACACTAAAGCTTAACGAGCTCAGCATTTCCCGAAGGGGAACAAACTCTCAGGCATGTTAACAAGTGCCTATCTCTTCCTGGTACTGCCCATGTCAGCTGAACATAGATGGGCTATGGTATGTTCAGCTGTGGGGCTATGGTAAGCCCCTGGGAGCGCTGTCAGATGGAGCCCAACATTCAGGGTGGCATTTTCAAAAATGCTCATCGTACAGCCGCTTAGCGCAGTGGGGTCCTGGCCCGTGACCAGGGCTCTTAAGTGCTATGGAAATACATAAGTGAGGCCAACGCTGAGTGCTTAGGAAAATCCCAAATCTTTATTGCCCCTTTCTGATAAATCCAGACCCCGTCTCTGGCAGCTTCAGCCCACCTCCCTGAACTACACAGATCCCACTAGGGAATATTCATCTGTTGCCCAGACAGCTACAGTCAGCATAGCAGAGGGAGCCACTCTGGAGCTATTCAGTTTTTCGTAAGTTCAGGGATTCACATTTATGTCCTCCAATTCTGAGCTTCTCTCCAGAGTTTGCTGTCCGCTGTCCCGCTGCCTCCCAGGGACCTTTGTCCCATATCACTGGTCACTTCTATGTGACCTGGCCAAGAACTCACTTGGATTGCTCCCCGAATGTCCCCTCACTCAGCTCACCGCTCTCCACCAATCACCTGCAGGGACACCGGTAGGAAATTCGTTTCAGCACCAGGCATATTGAACTTTGATCCAATGCAAGGTAAACATTTTGATTTCTCCAAACTGGGGGGCACTCGAGTCCTTGGCTGCTTGTGTCTGTCCAGGGAGCAGCAAAGGCTACAGGGGATTTTCTTTGCGCTGTGCTTGGCCAGAGGTCATGACCTCATCTCTTGGTCACAAGCCTTGCTGCTTTTCCCCGGGTGGCTATGGGATCTGCCTGGGGCCACGGTTTAGAGCATCTCTTAACCCCAGCCTGCCCTTTGTCCTCACACACCTCAAATCTCCTCCAGGCCCTGCTCATGTCCTCCTGCGGCCTCCCCAGCCCCACATTCACCCCACCCCCATCCAATACAAGACAGCTTAAGAGCAGTTTGGTTGCTCGTCGCTCTGGCCAGGACACCTCCCTCTGCTGACTCCCCATTTTCCACCACATCCAACTCCTTGTCATTGTCCTCCCCTTCAGATCCCCTCCTGGCTCTGTGCGTCCCTGCTTAGCCACTCTAATCCCCCCCCTCTGTTTTCCCAGCTGTACCCTGAGGCAGGGGTGAGGGAGGCAGAGGGGTGTATTCTTGGGGGGCTGGGAGGTTGTCTCCCGACACCGATCCAGTTCCAGGTTTACATGTGTTTGCCGAAGCGCCCTAGAGAGCAGCTCCTCATGCACTGAGGCTCCCAGGGCAAGCCTTCCTGCGGCCCAGCTTAAAGGAATTCCTGACCCCCACCCCAGCCTGCATTAGCCAGTCCCACTAGTAACTCCTCCCTATGCAAGAGAAAGGAGTCTAACCCCAGCTGCCCCCATCAGAGCACCTGCTCCTGAAGCCCCACCCGCAAGCCTTTGCCCTGCTGAGAGGCAGCCTTTATAGGGGCCCTAATGGGTTCCAGCTGCTAACCAGGCTTTCTGGTCTCCTAGTGGCCAGATGGACCCTTTTCTGACCCCTCGGTGGGGAGGGGGCTGTGAGCCACACAGCAGAAGGGCTGGGGGTGGAGAATAGAGGGGTTACTTGCCTGAGTCACTGCAGTGGCTGGAAGCGTAGTGGAGACGTCGGGACTGGGCTACATGTCAGCCTAGGGGGGTCTGACCCATGTGACCTCGTGGCCTGATGACAGAGACACAGATGAACAGTGGAACCACGTCCCTCCTATGAAACCCCCAGCCCCACCCAAACAAGTCTGTAAAATGAGTGATGGGGAGAGACTCATCCCCATCGCTAAGGAAAGGAGCCCCAACCTGGAGCCATTTGTACAATTTCCCCCGAACCCTGGGGTTTCAGACCCCGGTCTCCAGATGCCACCTGGCAAAACCCAAACCCAACCAGCCCTCCAGGGACAATCCCACCCACCCTGCTTCTGCTCAGAAGTGAACAAGGGTGGGGTTGTTCCCAGGCCCGTGTTCGCTGGATTGTCTTCTCTAGCCACACCGCAATCCAGCAGGGACCCAGCGTGTAAACAGAGCCGCCCAGCTTTGACAGGCGCTTCATGAATAATCCCAGCGTTCCCAGACGCTGCTGAAAACTGAGGGACGGCATCAGTGGGGAGTGGAAAGCAGGCCGTGAGGGAAAGGTTAGGAGCCAAGGAGTCTCTGCTTAGCAGAGGGCAGGAGCCAGCTGTCCCCTGGAGAGAACCCCCAGCTGCTATGGATGGGCAGCCCCAGAACTGCAGGCTGTGGACCAGATGAAAGCACACACAGTGAGTTAGTCAGTGTCGGCCTGGAACAGCCTCTGTTAGGGCTTCATGGGGCTCGCTAGTGTTACTACGGCTCCTTCCCATGATCCCCCTCCCCACCCAGAGCAGTAGCAGCCCGTGTGTGACTCTAAGGAGGGATCTGCGCCATCGCCGTGTCTGTGATGGTGCTGGCAGCTGTGGCTCTGGGCGCCCCGAGCAGAGGACAGCAGAGAGGTACTGTGTGCACTCCCTTGCTGCTGGGACCTTCCACTGCCTGCCCAGTTCCCTGGGTAAACTGGAGCAGCTTGGGGAGTGCTTTAATTTACACTGGCTGCCAAGCAGCTGGGGATCAGCACAGGTGCAGGGAGCCCTGGCCACACCTTCTTCCCCCCCACAGCTCCCCACGTCAACAGCTGAGAGGTGGGATGGTGTAGGATCCACTCTTTCTTTGTCACCAGAGGGACACTCTGTCCCAAGGACTCTGGCTGGCTTTAGAGCTCAAGCAGCATCAAGTGGCCCTAGCACAGGGAATTGAGACCAAAAGATTGCCAGCTCCAGCAGGGATTTCCCCTGGGCTCCCCCAGGCAACAGGAATTGGAATGCCTTGGTCCTCCCATTCAGGTATACATAAGACCGGCCAGACTGGGTCAGACCAAAGGTCCATCTAGCTCAGTATCCTGTCTTCTGACAGTGGCCAGTGCCAGGTGTTCTCTAATCCTTCCCAGGATTATTTGCCTTTATATTATACCCCAGCACCTACCCTTGGGAGCTCCCAACGACTGCTTTAACCACTGACACTACCATGTGAACATACCCATCTTCCTTGTCCCCCACCCCATTCCCGCTCTGCTGGTTTATCCGCCTGCTGCACCTGGTGGCGTGTTTAGCCCGTGAGTAGCAGGGATTGTAGTGGGAATGCTGGGTTGTCCCTGCTCATGCCCCATTTGGTGTGTGAGATACAACTGATCAGTGGCTGTACTTGGGCACGTCCAACGGGATCACCAGGGTGAGACTCGAGGGCTGGGCCATGATAACAGCTATGAATTTCTCCACTGTTTTGATCCTAATCTCCAGGAGCTCAGGCCCGTAGCGTGTTACATAACAGCCAGGTCCGTGGTTAATCTCCCTTCCCCTCCACCCCATGCTCTTTGGTTTCACGTTCCCCTCTGTTTTGGAAAGTGGCTGTAATCTGCACTCAGATCCCAGCCAGACTTTCGCACGGGGGCCCTAGCTTTATAAGCCGAACCAAAGCCCTGCACCCGGACCGCTCCAGCCCTGGGCGGGGGTGGTGGGGACGCCTGACCTGAGTCCCGATTCTCCAGTTGCCGAAGCAATCAGTCCCCTTTCTCCCGCCCCCAGACAGCTCTGGAGCTCGCCAGAGCCCACATGGTTAATCCTCTGGTAGCAGCCCTGCCATCCCCGCCTCCCTGCGATTGGCTAGGAGGACTCAGGCTCAGCCTTCTAGTTCTCCCTGCTGCTGCGGGTGGGGAAGAGGACAGGCCCAGCCAGACCCAGGCACCCAGCTGCTGTGCTCTGTGGGGCAAGAAGCGG
Organism: Eretmochelys imbricata; assembly: GCF_965152235.1. Taxonomy (NCBI): domain Eukaryota; kingdom Metazoa; phylum Chordata; order Testudines; family Cheloniidae; genus Eretmochelys; species Eretmochelys imbricata. The sequence continues at coordinate 6,639,951 of NC_135579.1, read as the reverse complement.
GTGCTTGCCCCCCATGGCGGGCAGACTCAGGGGCTCTTGGATTTTCCCCTTGTTCTTGGCTGGGTTAATTCAGCCTAACCAGGGAGAGGAGAAACAGAAGGTAAGAGGAAATCCCACCGGAGAACGGTGTGCGTGCAGGGTCGGTGCTCTGGCATGATGCTGTTGGGTCCCAGGGGGCACGCCGGGGTCGGGAGGGCATCTTTCATCTCTGTCTGGGAGGGGTCTCTCCCCATCACTCATCAGGAGAGATGGACGCAAACTGGATCTGGGTTTCAATGCCCCAAAGTTCTGGTGTGTTGGGATCTGGGCTGGGGGGCAGAGATCTTGGGGTGAACAGCTCCCCCCAGAAAGGGCCTGTTTGCAAATGTGGAGCAGAATTCCCATTTCTAATGGGTGTTTGCCTCATGGGGCTTGGTCTGGGCCAATTCCTGTTCTCAGCAGGCAAACATGGGGAATGCACTGATTTGCTGGAGGGAGAAAGGGGTAATTTCTCATTCCCCTCTCTCAGCTGATTCCCTCTTTCCCTTTCGCCTAACTGGGGTTCACTCATTTAAATACATGGCTTTAGTGCAGGGACACAGACTTTTCTTCTCCCTGCTCCCCACCTACCACTGTGGCAGCTCACCCCATTTCAGGATGAAGTTTCCTTTTGGTGTGTGCAGAGTCCTGGGGTCCCTGGGAATGATTATTCCATGGAGCCTGGCTGCTTGAGGATCGTAGAGGAAGACATCTAATCAGTGTCATTGTCTCAGTTGCTTAAGTGAGCAGGGATCCTTGCTTGGAAACATGGTTCAAGTTACACTGGGAACAAGTCTGGTGGCTCTCAGCTTGATCTCTAAGAGGCCACGTCATGAAGCCAGCACACAGGTCAACATGACTGGCAAGCTCTACGCAGGCCGGCCCCAGGACTGGACTAGTGGGGAGCGGAGGGTGGTATGGCCAGAGTGAGGGGCATCAGAAGAGCAGTGGGAGGTGCCCAGGGAGGCAGGAGGGTCCGGTGGTTAGGGCGCAAGCCTAGGACTTAAGTTGCATTGGCAGAGCTCAGTGGGGAAGGCTAGCTGGGTGTTTGTCTCTGGCAGGGCTATCAGCTCCCAAAACAGGGCTTACGTGAGAGTTGAGTGCTGCATAATTCCTGGCTGCTCCTCTGCATCACCCATCCATTGCCTGGGAAATGACTGTGATGCCACAAGCCCGGTTGGTGGCGTCTTGGACTGAATCAGAGGAGCTGGGTGGAAAGGGGGAAAGCTACCAACGTTTGGCTCCCACTGTTAACCCTGTTTTGTCTGTCCGCCTGTGTGTGGAGGCTGCCTTGCCCTCCTGCTGGCAGAGGATGGGAGGGAGATGGCAGGGGGAGATAATTCTAGATGCCCCAGGGTGTCGGGAGGAAGGGCTGCAGGGTGATGAAGTGTGAGCCAGGCGCACTGACACATCAGTGCTGGACATGGGGGAAATGCATGCCAGTCTGCATGAGATAATTAGATACAATTATTGCAGCAATCCTTAGTCTCCCCTACACCTTCTGTAGGTAGCACGTCAAACCCCGGTCAGGAATCAGGGCCCCCACCAAAAGACATATAATGAAATGGTGGTCCTCCCACCAAGAGAACTCACATTCTGAAACGATGGTGAGAGGCAACAGATAGATCTGACAGACAGGGGCTGCAACTGTGAGATGGTTGTGAGGAGCACAGCAAACAGCAGTTACATTACGGTTATATAAAACGCGTTCACCGACGTTAAGCTGGCACGTATCAGTGCTCTGAGTGCATCTTGCCTTCTGAGAACACAAAAGTGAACCAAAATGCCAACTGAGCAAACAACTTAAGAACTCGGGGAGTTCAGAGTTGAGGTTATATGTACAAAAGCCCCAAACATTGGAAGGTTTTAGAGCCATGACTATTTCTTCACTTCTTTGATGCAGAGGGGAAGTAAAGGCAGCTCTAAAAAATAATAAAATATATAACAAATGGAGAAAAGGGGAAGTAGATAGTAATGAATATAAATCAAAAGCTAGGAATTGTAGAAAATCGATAAGGGAAGCAAAGAGGCACAAGGAGAAATTTATGGCCAGCAGAGTTAGGGACAGTAAGGAGTTTTTAAAGTATGTTAGGAACAAAAAGAATCCTGATAATGGTATTGGTCCACTACTAGATGGAAATGGTACAATTATTAATAATTACTCAGAAAAGGCAAAAGTGTTCAATAAATATTTCTGTTCTGTGTTTGGGGAAAAAACAAATATTGTAGTCATATTTTATGATAACACTCTTTCTATTCCACTAGTATCTCAGGAGGATGTTAAATAGCAGCTACTAGCGTTAGACATTTTTAAGTCAGCACGTCCAGATATCTTTCACCCAAGAGTTTTAAAAGAGCTGGCTGAAAAGCTTGCTGGACTGTTAAAGCTGATTTTTAATAAGACTTGGAACACTGGGAAAGTTCCAGAATATTGGAAGAAAAGGGTAAACGGGATCATCTGGGTAATTATAGGCCTTTCAGTCTGACATGGATCCCAAACAAGATAATGGAGCAGCTGATAAGCCTTGGATTAATAAGCATTAAAGGAGGATAATTTAATTAATGCAACTCAGCATGGGTTTACGGAGAACAGACCCTATCAGACAAACTTGATTTTTTAAAATTTGATTGACAGTTTTGCTTGATAAAGATAATAGTGTTGACGCAATATACTTAGACTTCTGTAAGCCATTTGCCTCGGTACCACATAACATTTTGATTAAAAACACCAGAAAGATATAAAATTAACATGGCATACATTAAATGGATTAAAAGCTGGCTAACAGGTCTCAAAATGTAACAAAGAATCCTAATCAAACAGGTGTGTTTCTGGTGGTGTCCCACAGGGTCTAGTTCTTGGCCCTGAGCTATTTAACATTTTTATCAAGGTGTGGAAGAAAACATAAAATCATCACTGATAAAAGTTTGCAAAAAGAAAAGGAGGACTTGTGGCACCTTAGAGACTAACCCATTTATTTGAGCATAAGCTTTCGTGAGCTACAGCCGATGAAGTAAGCTGGAGCTCACGAAAGCTTATGCTCAAATAAATGGGTTAGTCTCTAAGGTGCCACAAGTACTCCTTTTCTTTTTGAGAATATAGACTAACACGGCTGTTACTCTGAAACCTGATAAAAGTTTGCAGATAACAGAAAAATTGGGGGGGTGGTAAATAATGAAGAGGACAAGTCACTGATTCAGAGTGATCTGGATCACTTGATGAACAGGGCACAAGCATTTTAATATGGCTAAATGTAAACGTATCCATCTAGGAACAAAGAACGTAAGCTACACTTACAGGATGGGGGACTCTATCCTGGGAAACAGGGACTCTGAAAAAGATTTGGGGGTCTTGGTGGATAATCCGCTGAATGTGAGCTTTGGGCAAAAGGGCTAATGCGATCCTCGGATGCATAAAAAGGGGAATCTTGAGTAGTAGAGAGGTGGGTTTACCTCTGTATGTGGCATTAGTGTGACTGCTGCTGGAATCCTGTGTCCAGTTCCGGTGTCGACAATTCAAGAAGGATGGTGACAAATTGGAGAGGGTTCAGAGAAGAGCCACGAGAATGACTAAAAGATCAGAAAACCTGCCTAATGGTGGTAAACTCAAAGAGCTCAATCTATTTTGCTTAACAAAGAGAAGGTGAAGGGGTGACTTGATTACAGTCTAGAAGCATCTACAAATATTGAATAATGGGCTCTTCAATCTAGCGGAGAAAGGTGTATCACTACCCAGCAGAGGGAAGTTGAAGCTAGACAAATTCAGACTGCAAATAAGATGCACATTTTAAACAGCGAGAGTAATTAACCATTGGAGAAGGTCAGATTAGATGATCACAATGGTCCCTTCTGGCCTTGGAATCTATGAATCTGTGCTCTTTGTCGGCTTGGCCGTTGGCATGGGTAGTTACCCTATGTTGCTGTGATTGTATAAACTAGACACACATTTGCAAGACCCAACTTACTGGAAAAACTTGTGGTCTTGGAGCATAATCATTAGGCTTAAGAATTAACACCTCATTGAGGTGAATGGGCGTTCGTGCCTCCCAGAGCTGCTGTTTCAGACACAGGGAATCCATTCTGCATTGGTTACACTCAGGTCACTGTGGGAAGGTTTCCTTCACAGCCTGAAGGGCTAGGCACTTCATGCTTACATAAGAAGAATTGGAACCCATCCTATAGGCCAGCTCCGGTCCATGGGCTGTGTGCTTGGCATTTCAATCCTGGAGTCTGCAGGAGCAGGTTTCCCTTCCTGAGACCCTCTGGGGAGCTGTAGGGACTGGGGCAGGCAATCTCTCTTGCCAGGGCCCTTCCCCTTCCAGGTGAGCCGCTAGACTTGCTTTTGTTTCTCATCTTGATGAGAAAGGTCTCTTCCCCAATCTGTGTCTCTCTAAATCTCTCCTGGTGAATAGGGATCCTGGGCCACCTTGGGGCACAGTTTGGCTCCCTGCTCTCTGAGCCAGCAGCTCCACCTGACACACATGGCTGAGTGGGATCCTAGTAACAGTCTGTTTCTAGGTGACAGATACTCAGCCAGGAGCCAGGCAGTGAGGAGTAGCAAGCCAGTGTAAATCCCTCGGACAGCAATCCTTCTACTGAGCAATCTCCCTTGGCCCTTCTTACACGTACAGGAGGGGGCAGCCAGCACCACCTCCTTTCTAAGGCCCTTCCTCTCCCATCCCTGCAGAAGAAGCAGAGGGGCCAGCATGAGCGGGTCAGCTCCTCTTCCTGCACAGGAGCGAGCAGCAATAGAAAGTGGCGCAGGGTTGACACTGTTGACATACTGTGGCTATTTTTGGTCCTTTCCCCTCCCCACCTGTGGTTCTGTGGCTGCTGCTTGGGTGGAATAAACATGCTAGCAGCTGCAGCCCTGGAAAGTCAGAGGCGCTGGGTGGGAGGCCGGTGCATGTCAAACCCGATTTCTGAGACTCCAGGGGGATGAGCACACCGTGCGAGAGCCCGGCATTGGCTGCTGGCTCTATTTGGTCTGGGAAGAGTCTCTGCGTGAGAAACCCTGACCAGGCGATCCACGGAGCCCAGCCACGGCTGTCAGAGACAAATCCTATCAGGGGGCTGGAACAATTTATATAGTGGGGGTGCTGAGAGCCATTGACTCAAACTGTAAACCCTGCATATGATGGAAACCACTTCAAGCCAGGGGGTTCAATAACACCCCTAGTTCCAGCACCTATGAATCCTACCCCTTAACGCGATCTGCAGCAGACCCAGAGTGGTAGAGGCACGCCCATGGATCGGTTAGGGTTCACCTCTTTAGAACACAAAGGAGAATATAAACTAGGGGTTAACTCCCAAGAGTGCCCCCTGCTTGACTGTTAATGCGTGCCTCGATAAACCAGGCCTGTTTGCAGGGAGCAGGGGTGTAACGAAAGCAGAGGGCAGCGTTCAAACAGAGAGAACCATGGAGAAGATTTTCCTCTCACCAGTAGAACATATCGGCTAACCAAGCTTCCCATGTGACAACCGCCATCTTGGCCAACACTCCAGGGAGTGCCATGGGGCTGCACCAACTCTGGGGAGGAGCGCACGGTGTGGCCCGGAACATACACTTCCCGGTGGGTCACCAGACCTTTGCTCTCTCTGGGAATGCACCAAATGGCATGGAATCGCAAAGCCCTTTTCTGGGGCAGGGGATGGTGTCCCACTGGGCCCCTTCTCCTCCCTAAACTGGATGTTGCCCCTCTGCAGATTCCTCGGAAGAGAGGGGTGGAGGCTGGCTGGAGGGGACAGGAGCTAAGGGAGCATGTGAATGAAGAGAAGAAGGGGAGAAAGGAGGCTGAGGACAGGAGCAGAGGAATGAAATAAGGATTGTGAGGCCAGCGAGGAGGTGGAGGAGATCAAGGGAAGGGCGGCAGTGAAGGCAGGATGCAGGGGTTGAGGAGGAGGTGAGAAGGACTGGGAGGAAAGAAAGAGGAAGGATTGAAGTAGATCATCCCTGGATCCAAACCTCCTGGTGATTGGTGGTGGGGGCTGGGTTCAGATTCCAAAAGCGGATCAGAACCTCACGGCTGTCTCCTCCCTCGCCTGAGCCGAACCAAACGTGGCCACACCGGAGGATCCCAGCAGCGTGCCTTGGCCCCCGCTGGTCAGAGTGGGTGAAGGGGAAGCCAGGAGAGGAACTGGGAGATGTGGAGCTCCTTGGGGAAACAGTAAAACCTAAAGAAGCTAGTTAATCGCTGGTCGTCAGACCTTGTTCCTTGCCTCTCTCCAGCCCTGCCCCTTCCCACATGCCCTGCCTGGCTGTTTTCCAGGTGGACTGTTACAACTCGGTGGAGGGAACAATCTACAAGTATGGGGCCCTCACCATAGACGGAGAGGAGTACATCCCCTTTGGGAAGTACAAAGGGAAGATGATCCTCTTTGTGAACGTGGCTACCTACTGAGGACTCACCATGCAGTACCTGGGTAAGATCCCCTGCCCAGAGGAAGGGGGAGGGGATTGTGCTGGAGTCTGGGATAGCCACCTCTGTGCACCACAGGACACTGGGTGGTGGTGGGGGGGGGAGTACCCTGGCGCAGGCCAAAGAGAAAAGGAAGGTTGTGAAATGAAAGAGGACGTGGCAATGAGGGGGTGGGGGGCAATCCTCACTGGTGCAGGGGTCAGGTCGGGGTGTTCGGGGGCAGATGGAGGGGAGGAGCCATGGCCAGGGCATGCCTGGGCTCCAGAGATTCCCCTTTGCCACAACGCTTTAACGGAGACAGGGAGAGAGAGAGATGACAGCATGAGCAGGGATTTAAGCACAGACAGGGCCCAAGTCCCAGGAGACCCATGCTGCTGTTAGGAGGACTGAGGGGAGGCTGACGCGCGGGCGTAGAGCTCGCCACTGCTGACGGAGAATGCCAGGACTTCTGCCCCTGAGGCCTGACCGACGCAGAGTGATCCTGGCCTCAGAGTCCTGGGAGAAGCACAGAACTGGAGCCCTCTTCTGCCTCCCCTGTGCTTCGGATTCCCAAAGGGGTGCCGTCTCCAAGGCCAGCCGGCTGCTTGGCGACACCGCCTGCGGCCAGACACCGGGGGAGCAGCTCCCGTCTATTGCTGCGATAACCTGTCTCTGGTTGGGTTTTCCTGTGCGCAGAATTGAATGCACTACAGAATGAGCTGGCGCCGCATGGACTCATCATCCTGGGCTTCCCCAGCAACCAATTTGGCAAACAAGAACCTGGCGAGAACTCCGAAATCCTCCCCGCGCTGAAGTGAGTAGACGGCTGAGTGACGCAGGGGCCTGAGATCCCTTGCGGGGGCGGGGGCAGGGTGGCTGCCCTTGCTCCCACCTGGGCTGGAAGAGGGGGGAAACAGGCAGTGCATAGTCAAGCGGATACACCGGAGATCAGTAACAACAATGGGACTGACTCCCTATTGCGTGTCTGAACCCCCGCAAAGCCCCAGGGTAATTACAGCCAGCCGTTCCGCACAGTATCTGACAGGGGTGCAGGTGTGTAGATCAGCACTGAACCAAGCCCAGTGCAGTTAGCGTGGGGCAGGAATGCAAAAGGACCATTCCTGCTTGACCCCAGCCACTAAGCAGGTGGTTTTGGGTCCCGTCCTTTAGATGCAGTTGCTGCAATCTGATAACTTGTGGCACCTTAGAGACTAACCAATTTATTTGAGCATAAGCTTTCGTGAGCTGTAGCTCACTTCATCCGATGAAGCTCACAAAAGCTTATGCTCAAATAAATTGGTTAGTCTCTAAGGTGCCACAAGTACTCCTTTCCTTTTTGCGAATACAGACTAACACGGCTGTTACTCTGAAATCTGATAACTGCGTGCTGACCCTGCAGGCTGCATCCCCCATGGCCCAGGCTCCTCCCTGCTGCTTGTGATGTCGGGGAAATGCGGTTGAGGCCCCATCACACTAGCAATTGAAGCAGCATCAGTGTGACAGTACACAGGAGTGATTTAAAAATGGTTCCAGCCCACACAGCCTGCGTGGGCGCGTAGACCAGTAACCATTTAGAAAACCGTTTACAAGCCTGGCTGTTGACCAGGTTGCTGCTGTGTCTAGAACGTGGGTTAGGCCTGGCTTCTGCCGGCCGGGCAGCATGTATGGGCAGGAGCAGCAGTTTCATCACTGTCTCCATGCTAGGTGAAGATGGGCTCCGGAGGCTCCTTTGAACCAGAACCTGACTCTTCTCTCCCTTTGATTTCAGATACGTCCGGCCTGGGGGCGGCTTTGTCCCGAATTTCCAGCTTTTTCAAAAAGGGGATGTGAACGGGGAAGAGGAGCAGAAGTTCTACACCTTCCTGAAGGTGCGTGCCTGCAAACACCCTGCCCTGAGCCCAACCTTCAAGGTTTGGGGAGCACTAGGTGGGGACAGATTAGCTTTTCCCAGCACATAGTGTCACTGATGCTTGTGCTTTGCTCTCCTTGCAGAACTCCTGTCCTCCCGTGGTGGAAAGCTTCGGTGACCCCAAAAGGCTCTTCTGGGAGCCCCTGAAGATCCACGACATCAAGTGGAACTTCGAGAAGTTCTTGGTTGGCCCGACTGGGCGGCCCGTGATGAGGTGGGGCCCCAGGACAAACTTGGCCATGGTGAAGAATGACATCATAGATTATATGAAGCGGCAGGTCTTTGGTCAGAGGAGGCAGCCCCTGATCAGAGAAGACTAATGTAGAGATGTCAGCGGTTTGGTGGGGTGGGACTCAAAGCTTTATCCACAGCCAAAAATCTCCATGCAATGCATCCAAAGAGCTGAATCCCTTGATACAAAATCCCTTCTGCTATGACACCAATATGGGTAGAATCTCCCAGGAAAGGTACCAGTCTCTACAGCCTAGTTTGCATGCACACTTGTGCTATTCTGTAGAGGCAGGCCCTGACCGTCACTCCCTATAGACAGACCGGTCCTGCAACACATTTGGGGGAAACACAGTTGCCTAAAATGACACTTGATTTATGACAGTCACCTCTCTCCAGGTGGCATCACCTCCCCACGCTGCACCTGCCTGCCATCCTTAACTTGCCCTTCTCCACTGCCACCCATTCCGTTCTGGAGAGATTCATTATTAGCCTAGCTTCCCACTTCCTAGAGAAATACGGAGAGGGGAAATCTCAGTGGAGGGGAAAGACCCTTCGCAAGTACAAAGACCAGCCCTCCCCGCTGCTCCCTCAGGAATAGACTCATGCTGGAAGCCACCCATCACTATTTATTTAGCAGTCCAGCCCTCCTCCCTTAGAACTGATCTTGCTGTATATTTGCTGTTGCTATCCCCGTAAATTGGGCTGCTCCTGCTCGTCCCGGACCTGGCAGGAGAGCCCTCGGTGATGGAGGGGCTTGGATGCTTGGATAATGTGCATTGTCCCACCCCTCCCCACAAAAGCCTCCCACACCTGGAATGTGCCCCTTGGAATCTCTCCTGCAGCCCTCAGCTCCCTACAGGGCGAGTTCTCTCTAGCTGCTGTGGCTTAGTGTGTAATCTTGGGCGTGTGTGAGAGCAGGGCATGGGCTCCGGGTGCTAGGAGAATGCATCACCATGAAGGTTAGGTCTGAAAGCCCCCAAAGGGTGGACCTGTCCCAAGCCTGCATGGGTGCAGAGTGGCCCTTCCAGTGCATTCAAGCTGCTCTGCAGTTTCCTGTGCAGGGATGTGCTCTCCTCTCTCCCCCAGGAACCCAGCTTCTCCTCCCACGCCCCCGCAGCCTGTGTAGAGCTGTAGAAATGCAAAATAAACACCTGTGCAAACGTTCAAGGGGGCGCTTGGTTTTTAAGGAGTTTTGGGGGGTTTCCTTTCAACCAGGAGGGAAGGGTATGAACCAGCGAGTCCATCTGGCACTTGATCCTGCTAGGCCCCAGCTCTTGGTTCCCAGTCATTGCCTTCTCCCCTGGGCTCCAACACCAGCTCCTGTCATCCCAGGCATGAGACACTACACAGATGAGCCCATGGACAAGGGCCCTTGAGACACTGCAAGTGCCAGGGGACCCAGGGCCCTGGGGTCCTTACACTACTTGTGACAGCAACAGGGGATCCGCTGGCTTGGGTTGAGAGCTCTGTGGTGCTAATGCCCCCAGCCTCCCAGGGAGCGAGGGTGTCTCTGTCTCTCAGTACCTGATGTCCAACCTGCCTCTTCCTGTTTATCACAAACCCTCCCACCACACAGCATCAATGGACTCCCCTTCCTCAGCCATGGGGCTAAACACACCCATGCCCCACACCAGCTGGCAGAGCAGATTGGGGCAGGCCCCACACTGGGTCCAGAGCCGCCCCAGTCAGATGGCTCTGACCTCACATTTGGGCAGAAGTGCACAGCCCTTTCCCTGCCATAGGTGCTTCTGTGGCCCCCCATCATGGAGTACCGCAGTCTTCAATAGACTTGCCCTCAGTACAGGTGCTCTAATCCCCATTTCACAGATGGGGCACTGAGGCACAGAGAGACTAAGTGACTTGCTCAAGGTCCCATAAGAAGTCTGCGGCAGAGTCCCGGACTCACCCCAACCACTGGCCCCTCCTTCTCGTGGGCTGGTGCAGGGAGAGCTCCCTCCCGCTCCTGTTTCAATCTAAGCCACTCGCTGGACAGGTGATCACCACAAGAAGCACTGAGGCTGCGGACGTGCTTGGGGGTCCCTACTGGCAGCCCTAGGCGGAGTGGGGCTGTGTCCACCCTGGGACAGATACTGGCTGAGGGGGCTGGGGTGACATTGTGCCTTGCTCTTCCATCTCCACCTGTACAGCTAGTAGCAGGCCTGGCCCAGGGCAACATGGAAAGCTCTTCTCCCAAAAAAGGAACCCCCCCCCCGCTCCTCTCCAGCCACTATCCCATTATCTGCTCATGCAAAAGCACCCCCCCACACACACACACTCCCCCTCTGAATTCCCTATGCAGTGGAGAGATGGGCACCCCAATCAGCTCCTTGCAGTAGCAGATGATATGCATGTAGGGCACGAGGGAGTTGTTTCTGGCCAGGGAAGCTTGGCAATTGCTAGTCAAGAAGCACAGTGATCAAGAATTTTCTGTAGTATCCGGCTGGTGAATCTTGCCCATATGCTCAGGGTTTAGCTAATCGCCATATTTGGAGTCAGGAAGGAATTTTCCTCCAGGGCAGGTTGGAAGAGGCCCTGGAGGTTTTTCGCCTTCCTCTGTAGCATGGGGCACGGGTCACTTGCTGGAGGATTCTCTGCTCCTTGAAGTCTTTAAACCACGATTTGAGGACTTCAATAGCACAGACATAGGTGAGAGGTTTGTTACAGGAGTGGGTGGGTGAGAGTCTGTGGCCTGCGTTGTGCAGGAGGTCAGACTAGATGATCATAATGGTCCCTTCTGACCTAAATATCTATGAATCTGAGAGCAAAACTCTGCTGGCAATTCAGTTTAGGATGCCAGCCTAACACACTGTTTTTGCTCCAAGACAGGAACCCTTTGCTAGGCATCACCACTGTCTGAGAACAAAAGGAGACAAAGCAAACCCACAGTGGACAATGGCTGGGGTGGAAAATCTCCAGATAGTTTATTACGGAGTATTGCAAAGGAATAGTTATTGTTACAATTCATCATACTTTTTCTGCACAGAAACAAACCAACCAACCTGTGTCATAGATCTGTACACGCGTCTCTGGGGTATATGTTTGCCCCTGGGGGAATATTGTTGTTTTCCAGGATATTGGCTATACAGGGTGCATTTCAAAACCTAGGCTGAGTGGCTGGATTTGTATCAGTTTAAAAGGTTAGCATGTCTGGGCAAAATGGATGGTGAAAAATCCCAAATCTATGGAAATGGTCTTCTCCATGTGGGAAACCCATGGGGCTTGGGGTGAGAAAAACTAGCCCCCTCACCCCTTTTCATCTGCAATAATAGCATGGTTCACCATGTGTCGTAAACACAGTGCTAGCAGCTAGAAAAGAAGCCCAGAGCTAGAGCTTTAATGTTGGATCCCAGTGCCCAAGCTAGTCATACAAACTGGGCAGACCCCTATGGGGACATCACTCTTCAGACTGGTTTTCATCGGGAGCAAGGTTGGCTTTTCGCATACAAGAAACCAGCCAAGATTTACATGGACCCAGGCCTAGATACAGAGCTGTACGGAACGGGATTTAACGCATGTGAACAGGGAACTGAAGGGACAGGGAGCAACCAGAACAAAGGAACAAGAGGCTGCGTTGTTTAGGAGCCACACTGAAAAAAACCAGACACGGGGTGGTAGGTGCAGAACTGGACAGTCACAGGAAGCCAGCAGGACCTGAGGGGACCCACAGAGCTAAGTGACTGAAGTCAGGGTAGATCAAATCATGGAGCGTTTCACACACACGCATGTTGGTTACAGTCTTCACTCACTGTAAACTATAGAGCCGTATTCACAGGAATAGTACAGCCAGCCTCTAGAGCTGGGGTTTTGTTATTCTCCCTCTGGTCTTGGGCAGGCAGGACAAATTTTGAGCCAGAAGAGTAGGTCTATTAGTTCAGAGGCAGAAGCAGACTCAAATCTCTACATATGGACTAGCCCCGAGAAGCGGACAAGGAACCGCTTCTATTAGCCTGGGTTACACTGGTAGCCTTGTCTTCAAAAACCCATGGCCAAATCCTGCTTGCTTTGTGCGTGTGAACAGTGCCTGCAAAGCCCATGGGGCCGCTGACATGAACCAGACAAACAGAGGCCAGCTCACTAAATACAGCGCTGTTAGATTGACAGTATGAAACCCTCAAGTCACATGCCAGTGATGGCCAGGTACAGGTTCTTGGGGACACAGGTGCCATGTTAGCACAGACAACAGTCCAGTTAATGGCTGGTGGGCGAATGCACCCCATGGATTGCAATATGTGCAGTGCAGAGTCAGCGAACAGACAGAGCTATCAGCTGGCCTCCCGTACTGCAAGCTCCCCTGGGGTTTAAGTTCACACCCTCTGGTCGACGTAGCAGATTTAAATAGAGATCATGGGGAGGGTGTGTACACACAGACAGGTGTTATATTAAAATATCTACCAGTATGGACAAGCACATTTCTGCACAAACAATACAAAACCCAAACTACTTAGAATAGGAGTCCGGCCTTCACCCCTGCTTTGGACTGATGAAGCGTGAGTGATTTAGGGAGCTGGGGGTGCTCCATCATACTGCTCATTTCCTGAATTTACCTGCCTGTGTCCTATGATTGTCCAGGGTTACGATGACTCACAGCACCTCCCTCTGATGGGGTTAGTGCCTTTCCAGGGATGGTCAGCATCTGGAGGGGACCAGAGTCCATTCACATCCTAGAAAGTAAACCCAAGCAGGTGGAGTAGGGGAGGAAAGGGTGAGGGGCAATGAGCTGGGTGTTTTCTCTGTAGGGCAGATGGGGGTGAAAAGTTCCTCTTCTCCCCTTCCCTTCCCTTCAGGTTATTGTTCAACAGTACAGAGAATGGCAGAGATCTGCCCCACTGTTCCCCAGAACTAGCCCATGCAGCTAACAGGGAATTGGAGGAACTGGGGGAAGTGACGTCCACAAGGAGAGGCAAGAGCCCCCCAAAGTACACATTACCATTTGCATGTCCACATTAACATACAGCACATTAATTACAGACCACAGTACACTGCACACACAATACGCACGCATAAGAACAGACACATTAGCCTCTTCAGGGAGACCAAGGGGAACTCCCCAGCACCCGGGGGATCAGAACCCTGGCCATTCCTTTCCTGTCCTCAGACCTTGTTTCATTGTTATTTTTTTCTTTGGAAGACCTATCACCCCCTCAAAGCCACTGCTGGTACTAAACTGCAAGTACTCAAAGCCTCTGGTTCAGCATACCTCAGCACTTCGCCTGCAATCAGGGCTTGCAACAGCTACCCCAGGGAGTCTGCGGAGCAGGGCAAGCCCAGGGGCATGTTGCAGTGGGATAAAACAGGACGGAGAAGAACAGGTCTGCCTGGGCCCACAAACAAACTCATGTCTATTGTTTGCTACTTCCATCAGGTTTTCTTCCTCTCCCTCGGGTCCCCAGTTCAGCAAGGTAGTTAAGCACACATTTGCCTTTGAGCAGGTGAGAGGTCCCACGGACTTCAAAGTGCATCTGATGTTAGACATGTGTTTAAAGTACCTTGCTGAATCAGGCCCTAAAATATTAGCTCATTACTGAAAGGCGGCTCATCAGCTCTGCTTTGGGGATGTGGAAGAAGAGGGGCAAAGTTCACAGCCTGCTCCCTGGGAGCAATAAAGGCAGGGTTATTGCACACCATAGGCCTGTGGCTCCCTGATAACTCAGAGACTGGACTGTGAGGTCAACCTAATAAGAGAATGAGGGTTGCCACATCTTATCTAGACAGCGAGTGTGTATGTATATGTATGTACAGAGGCCTGGGCAGTATCTACATGGTGCAAGCTCTACATCAATGGAGAGTCGAGACACATTTACATTTGGCCCCTGGACTCGGGACACTTTAAAAGCCATTCAAGCCAGAGTGCTCACAGGTAAATGATATGAACCAATGGATTCAGTTTAGCTTCAGCTTGGCTTCTTTTTAACTATGAAAAGAACACACACAATTAAACCCTTTCCCCCACCCATCTATCCAGGGTACCAGATGTCTGTTCAGCAGGCCTCCCTGTACAGAGCTCTGCTTGTCATGGGATCGTATAGGGGCGGTTCTCCCACCTACACTATTCGACGGGAAAAGTCTCTAGGGTCAGCCAGCAAACATGTTACAGTACAAAACCAGGCTGCAGGAAAATCCTCCACTGAAGACTGTTGAAACGTAGGGAATGGGAGGCTGCTGCAGAACGCAAGCTCCCCTCTTAGCTGAAGAAGAAGAAGGAAGGCTGGGAATCAAATTGAAATCAAAGCGACGTGACTAGGAACAAGATAACCACGCGTGGCCATTTGCACAACCCCTGTAGGCAGGGCTCCCAGTCGGGATTCCAGGGAAGCCCCCGTGCTACTTGCTCCTCAGCAGCTCCTAAGGGCACGGGGCGTTCGCTCTTCAGCAGCTCCCGAGGGAGGCGTTCCAGCCCGTCAAGGCTCTGCTGTTATATACAGAGTGTGTGAACAGGGATAACTAGCAGGAGGCAGGTTCTATATACACACAGGCGTGCACACTCCCCGCCCCACTCTTCTTCTGACATTAGCCCACAGCTAAACCGGCCTTTGGTTTTTTGGTAACCCAAGCCCTGCAGGTTCTGAAAGACAGAAAGCACACCCACATCGCGTAAGTATTGCTCCGGTCTCCTTGCATACTCGCTATTTAGAGCCATTTTTAAACAGATCACAACAGCATCCCGTGTTATTCCCACATGCTGGGCCAGAGGGCAGTTGGGGGCCATCTCAGGCTTTTAGCGAACTTTACTGTCAACTTTGAGACAGGTGTTTCCACGCTCCTGAGCTGAGCGCTGGCAGAGGTGAGGCCCAGTGAGGATAAGGGAGTAGCGTGCAAGCTTCCCCACACCCCACTCTCCCAAAGCACCTCGGTCTGTTCCACTACAGCCCCCGGATCCTCCTCGTGCAGCGGGTCTCTGACATGGACAAACCAATGCCAAACTGGTGACAGATGGGATTTGAAGGTGCAAGCCCACTGCCTCAATGCACTGCAGTATTCAGTGCCCTTCTGAGCCGCAACATGAACGGCAGCTGTCCGGGGTTCTCACGCAGCGCCAGTCTCAGCAGAAGGAAAGTAACCCCTGATGCGTGAGAGCAGCGTTTCCTTACCAGCTTCCTTGGACAGAGGTTTCACTCCCTCCACTGCTTGGGAGTTCTGGGTCCTTGACACAGCACAAGGTGGGCGCCAGGTGTATTCTGGCTGAAAGGAAGAGTGAGGAACGGGCAGCATGAGAGAGGGCATGAAACAGGAGGTCTCAGATTCTGTACAGAACAACTTGGCAGGAGGAAGAAGGGGACGTAGGAAGGATAGTCCAGCGGTTAGGGCCCTGGCCCAAGACTTGGGAGACCCAGGTTCAATTCCCTGCTCCACTAGGCTTCCTGGGTGACCTTGGGCAAGTCACGCAGTCTCTTGGTGCCTCAGTTTCCCTCTGTACAATGGGGTAACAGACTCTCCCTATCTCCCAGGGATAAATGCATTAAAGAATGTGAGGATCTCAGATATTCTAGTGCTGGGGGCCAGATAAGCACCTAGACAGATAGATGAGGGAGAGGTAAGACATATCAGCACTGACATTTTAGTTCATCAGTGGTCCGAGTCCACCAGATGGATCACGGAATCATGAGCCACAAACTCCTGAGGGCTACCCCCCGGCTCTGCCACTAAGTCACATACCAAGTGTGGACCACCAGCAGCGTGTGCAAAGTGCCCGGACCAGACTTTTGTGCCTGCAGTCCCTGACTTGTGCACGCAGTCATGCCGACTACACACACAGTGTGTGTGCACAGCTGCGCTCCCTCCGGGGTAAGGAATGAGGCCCATAGCGAGTGGGTGGGCAGCGGCCTACACTTAGCTGGCAGGGGGTTGGGTGGAAGGAGGTGGCCATGCTGCTACCTGGGGATTGTGTGACAGGAACCGCCTTGCCTGGAACACATCCAGACGCTGCAGGAGAGGCTGGGAGGCGCGTGCAAGGAGCAGAGATGGTTACAGGATGGCTCCCCACCCTGGCCCATCCTTATGCCTTCCCGAGAGGGTACTCACAGGAGGGAAGTGGTGGAAGTTTTGCACGGGTGGATGGTCGCCCGGCATTGCTGAAGGTGGGTACCGGATTTGATGCCAGTCTTCATAGCCATGGTAGACGTGGTGGGGCACTGGAGGGCTATACTGGAACTGGTACATGGGGCAGCCAGGGCCAAGAGGCCCCGGGACCGGCTCTGGGTGCAACCTCTCTCCAGAAACCTGCAAGAGGCAGACAGGCAGATTCAGGAGCAAAGCCAAGACATCCCAGCTTATACAGACCCCCTTCTGCCCATCCGTGCAAGTCAAACGTGCCCATCGTTATAGCATCTGTGCACCACGAGCCCTGATCCTTGGCTCTGGCCGAGATGCACTTGGCACAAGATCCTAGGCCGAGGCAAAGGTGCCTGTAAGATCCCTTCATGTCCTCTGATCCCAGCACCAGCCAAGGGCAGGTTCAGTCCCCAGCATCACCTAGAGCAACCTCAGTGGTGCTATGGCTAGATGCCCCCCCACACCAGCCATGCCCTGACGCACCCTCTGAGCTGGGGGCACCAGTAACTCCAGCACACGTTCTGATTTCTTAGCCTCCCTAGCAGCTGTTCGGGTTTTTACAGCCAGGGCCCCGAACCCCCAGGGTAGCTCTGGCCTACGCTGCTCCCCTTCCCACAGGGGCCCACGTTGCTCTGGCCAACAACCCGTCCCCAAGAGGGAAGAGCTGCTTCCGCCCACCACCCTCCATACCTGCTTGTGCTGCTTTAGCAGCTTCTTCAGTTTCTCCTTCTCCTCCTTCTCTCTCTGACAGTCGTCCTTGAAGAGCCGCAGCTGGAGGAGAGGTGGGGTCAGAACCGAGAGGGGACTTGCCGCAGTGTCGCACAGCGCCGGCCCCCACCCATGGACGCTGGCAGGCGCCGGAGAGAACTCCTGCCCACCGAGGGCAGGGCAGCCCAGCCCAGCAGACCGGGTGGCAGCAACTGACAGCCCCGCTGGGGCCCCGAGCCAGAGCACCGAACGCACCCACTGCCCCCACCCTCACTGGGCAGATGCCAGTCTGTCCTTAGCATGATCCCAGGGGGGCTTTAAAATAAATCCGCAGCCTGGGTCACGGGCGCTGGCAGCGGGTGGCTGCTCGTTTCCTGTGGGGGGTTATGGCCCAAAAGGCAGGGGAATTTTGGCAGCTCCCATTCAAATGCGGGGGGTGTCCCTCAGGCCGAGCACCTAAAGCCACCTCATCAGCACTGACCGAAGCCCTGCCTGGCACCCCCGATGCCAACAGGCTCCTGTGGGTCTCCCACCACCTGCTGCCCCGAGAGCTGCTGACCGGCTGGGCTGCGTGCCAGGGCAAGAGGGAAAGTGGGGGACAGCCCCAAATCTCCCCGAGGGGGCAGCTTCTGCAGCTCTTCAAACAGAGAGCAGCTCAAGAAGCTGCTGCCCGGGGCTGCGATGGAGGAGACGGCTCGGGAGGAGAAGAGATCTTTAAAATCTCACTGACAACAGGCCCAAACCACCCTGCATCGCCCATCCTGCTCAGCACGAGCTCCCCAAGGCTGGGGGGAGCTGGCTGTAGGCCACAGCAGAGGCAAGAAAACAACTTAATCTCAATAACCTTTTAGTGACCAACCCTCAGGGCTGGTGGGAAGCCATGGCTCACAGGAGGCCTTCGTCCCGTACCTCCTCCCCACACACTGCGAAGCAAGGGGGCTCAGCTGAGTCGGGGGGAATGGGGACCTGAACTGGGGCTCAGCTGAGTCAGGGGGGAGTGCAGACCTGAACGCTGCTAGCTGACACAAGCTTTCCTGCGCTGGGGACACAGGTCTATCGTCATCATAGGTGGGGCTGCACATGGGATCGCAGGGCCCTGCACACTATGAATGTACGTGTCTGCTGTGTTTGTCTCTGCTCCCCAGCCCCTGCTGACCCCAAAGCACTATGGAAACTGCCGGCTTCTCCCACACGAGTTCCCCTTCCCCAGCTGGCATGGCCTTCACCTCCATCCCATCTGCGTGGAGCGATAAACAAACTGCCCACACCACACACTGAAGGGCTAGATCCCCCGAGGGCCAGGAGGCAAAGACCCAGCTCGCTGGCCGATCGGCACAAACAGGGGTCAGGGAAGGATCATGCTGAGAGATCCGGCTCCATCTGCCAGTGGGTTTCACTTGTACCCAGTCAACTCTACCAGCATTGGCTGTCTCAATGCATCCATACACATAGCTGATGCCATCACGTGGCAGAGCTGAAGGCTCGGGGCGGACTTGTCTCCCCTGCCCCCAAAACACCTTTTGACGTGAGCTTCAGAGCACAGAGCATTCTGAGCATGACTCCCCCACTCCTCACCCAACTGCCCTACCTGGTTGTTGGAGACTGTTAACTGCTTCTTAAGTTTCTCCAGCTGCTGCTTCAACTCTTCCTTCTCCTCATTCATTCTCTCCCTGTCGCGCCGCTCCCGCTGAAAGTCCTCTTCGAAGATCTTCACCTGGCAGACAGAAGAGGCAGAGAGGTCACCGGGCCCTGTCAGACACCTCCCGCAGGGGCCAGGGCGTGGCAGGGGAGGTGCCCTCCCTGGGAGCGCACGTTGAAATTCTGCATGCCAAGCTAACCAAAGAATTCACACCGAGCCTTAGTGATACGAGACACCACCCCCAACAGTGCAAGCCCACGTCAGACCTGGCACCCCGCTGTGTGTCCTTCAGTGACACTCCCTGTCATAGGCACTTCCAGCCGAGGCCTGGATGGGGCCACGATCAGATACCACCAGTGCCGTTCCTTACAGCCTCTTTCCAGCTACACAAGAGTAAAGCTAGAGGAACGTCAACGGAGTTGCTCCCCAGCTGACCATGTTGGTGAGAATCCAAGCAGAATCTGTCCCTTTAAGCAGAGAGGAGGCTGGGGCTACCTGCTCAGAGACCCGAGACCCTTCCCAGGGTCTGCGTTAAGGGTCTCTCTGCAGCCTTAGCTAGCCCAGAGAGCTAGAGTGAGAGAAAAGAGCCACAGTTCCTCCTTACCTGCTGCTTCAGGAGCTCGTTCTGGGTCAGCAGCTCGTGTGGTCTCATGCTTCCGCCTGGCTCCGTGGCGTTACTGAGTGCAGAAGGGGTGGGAGCAGGGGCCTGAACATTCAGGGCCTCCTCCAGGGCCTGAGGGTGGAGGGGGACAGAGGGCACCATTAGAGTGCACAGAGCAGTGGGGCACATGCCCAGCTGGAAGAGGGCTGAGAAGGCACCCCGGGAACAACAGATATCCAGAGTTAGTGCAGACAAACCAAGTGAACATGGTGAAGAGCACAGCCACCACCCAGGCCCTTTCTCCTCTCCTGCTCCGACTGCTGATTAAAAGAAAACAAAATCCCCACTTTTTTACCTCCCGGAAAATCCCGTGTTGTCACTGGCCCTCCCTTCCCCCCGTCACCACTTAGACAAGCCAGGGGTGAAACTAAGGACCGAACAGAGCCCCGGTCACTATCCAACAGCGAGACGTGCCTGCCGCTGCCGTGGGATGTCTGGGCAAAGCCTCCGGCTCGTCCTGCTCAGGGCATGGCTGTGTCCCTCCAGGATTTAAACATGGGAGCGGCGAGGGGCAGGTCAGCTAGAACAGACAGAGAGGGCTCAATCCCAGAAACAGGCAGGATGGGTTTGAGGAGGGGCAGGCTGGTATCCAGACCACCACCAGAGGCAGGCTTGATGCACAAGGGGTACCTGCCAGCCAAGTACCACAAAGGGCTAATTCCCCTGTAATGCCCCATCCCCAAAAGAGAGACAGGCCCTCCCCGCAGCTGCGCTTGCAACGTGCAGCCTGTGCACTGTCAGCACAGGCTCGATCTAGGACCCCGGCGACCTGCAGCTACCAACCGATGAGCTGAAGTACCCCCAGCTGCCCGCACACTGTCTGATGGAGCCCTGAGCGGAGGCCCCCCATAATCCCCTGGCGGGGTGCGTGCATGCACCCCTGAGCGAGGCAGATTCCATCAGAGACTCTTCCCGGGGGGGGAGAAACGTTTCTTCTGTCAGCTCAGCCAATTCCTAGAACATTAGCACTCCCGCCTCTCGGGGACCGCAGGTCTCCCCGGGCCGCTGCTCTCTGGCACTGCAGTGGCCAGGAGGTATTTCTGCGAAAGATCTTGGCTAGGAAGGCAGGACAGGGAGCAGCTGCTCTGGGTTTACTGCCCAGCTGGGAGGAGGGGGACGAAACGGGGCAGCCGCTGCCTTGCTCTGAGGCACAGTGCATTGGACACGAGGTGCAGCCAGTGCCCGGGGAGCCAGGGGATCTGCACTTTGCCATAGGTACAGGCATACCTGTCTGAACAGGCCCTTGGAAACCAAAGGCTTATCTGGGGCGACCAGGGATGGGCGCTGCCAGGCTGCCCACCTTGTTTAGCCTCTGGATCTCCTTCTCCTGGTACTCCCTTTGCTTGGTGACCGGTGCCAGCTGCTCCTGCAGGAACCTGATTCTCTGCTTCAGATCCCTCACCTCCCCAGCCAGCCTCTCCTTTTCTGCCTGAAAGAGCAAGAGGCAGGGAGGTCAGAGGAAGGAGCAGCAGTACGTTACCCACTGCCCTTCCGCCCATGCCTGTCATTCCCTCCCTGGGCGTGACGGGCGGGAGAAGCCACGTGGCAGAGCGGGGCGTGAGACAGGAAGACTCATCCCTCGGTTCAAGTGCCGGGGAACACAGAGAACAGCACCTCTGCTCCCATCGGGAAGGTGCCTTCTTGTACGGCCGTGGCCCAGCGGAAGGGAGTCTAGTCAGACCTCTCTGCCCTCCCCACTAGTAGAGCTGGCCCCTCTGGAGGGCTCAGCAGATTTCGGAGCCTCTTTCCCCCCACCCCCAGCAGACGTTTCCCTGAGCCTGACCCTCTTTCCCACCACCGCACACCAGTCGGGCTTGTCAGCCTGAAAGCAGCGAGATGGGTCTGCTCCTGCTTATCAGGCCCCGTGGAGGCCCTCAGCTCTGGTGCTGCAGGGTGAGTGGCAGCCCGGTTCTTGGGGCCTGACAGGACGCAGCCTCCTTCCAACCGTTCGCTCCCATCCGGGGGAGTTTGACTACGCTGGGAGGCAGAGTGCCCCCAGAGACCCTGCATGGGGCCCGCCCGCGGCTCCAAGGCGTGGCATGCAGAAGGGTCGCTGCGTCCTCACAGAGCCTGGAGGCGAGCTACACGCCCCATCTCTCCCCACTGCCCCGGCCCAGAGTTTGGTCAGTCATTCTGCTACCACAGGGACTCCGACTCAGCCGAAGAAGCCTGGCTCAGGAGATACCTCAGGAGCCAGAGGGAGACGATGTGCTGGGAAGAGCCAGGGTTACTGTGGCAAGAGGAAGCCAACGCACAAGTGCCTGGTTTTTGCCCAGCTCCTGGGTGCGGGGAGGATACAGCACTCCCCCCGGCAGGACTCACCTCCTCCACCTCAATCTTGGATTTCGCCAGGAGAAGCTTGCGATCAAAATCCCTCTGCTTCGGCTCCCGCTCTGCCTCCAGCTCACTCAGCGCCCTCTGGGAGTCCGCCAGCTTCTGGCGGAGATCCGTGATCTGCCGGGGGACAGGGCGGCCGCGTGACCATCTGGAACGCAGCGCTGCCCGCAGCTGGTTGTGCACAGCAGAGGTGCAACCCCCACCCCTATTTGCCCACCCACCCCTGCCGCATTTTAACATAAAACTTCCCAGAGCCTCTTCTGCTGCCTCTCCCCACCCGTGTCATGCATGAAACAGGAGGTTCCAAGGGAAAGAGATGGGCTCCGATACCAGGGTGAAGATGAGAACGGCATAGATGCCTCGGCTGGCATGGATAGAGGGGGAACGAACGGCTGTATGGGTGGGGAGAGAGGCTGGGGAAAGACGGGTGCACTCAAGGGGCTGGGGATACCCGAGTAGCCCCCATGCTGCTCCCTGCAAACACAGGGCACACGTTCGCCTCTGAGACATGTGCAAACACAGCATCTGCCACAAGCAAACTGCGTGGCACGGGCTGGCACCCAGGAGGTACCTTCTGCTCGTACTGCTGCTTCATGGACCTGAAGTGTTGATCCCACTGCTTGTTTACCTCCAGCAGCTAGGGGGAGAAAGACACAGAGTTAACTGGGGCACAGACCCCCCTTGCCCCCCCGCGCCGAGTGGGGCGAACGGGCGTTTGCAGCCTACCAGTCTCCTACCCACAAAAATATTCTTTTCTCTCTCAGGAGCTCTGTGTGAGCAGCGTGCCCAAGCAGAACCCAGTTCTTCTCCCACTAGCCAGGCTCATGCTCTTCGAAGTTGAGCTGAACCATCGTTTGTAAAACCTTCATGCTTCGGTGACTTTTAGTGAGCGACTAACAGCTCCAGCAGGAGACACAGTAGGAATGTCACAGACAAGCACGGGGCAGGCCAGCTCTGCCAGGGCACCTCAGTCCGATCCACAGCCCCCTGCTCCCCCAGCGCTCCCCCCGCCAGCTCTGCCAGGGCGCCTCAGTCCAATCCACAGCCCCCCGCTCCCCCAGCGCTCCCCCTGCCCAGCTCTGCCAGGGCGCCTCAGTTCGATCCACAGCCCCCCGCTCCCCCCGCCAGCTCTGCCAGGGCACCTCAGTCCGATCCACAGCCCCCCGCTCCCCCCGCCAGCTCTGCCAGGGCGCCTCAGTCCGATCCACAGCCCACTGCTCCCCCTGCCAGCTCTGCCAGGGCGCCTCAGTCCGATCCACAGCCCCCCGCTCCCCCAGCGCTCCCCCCGCCAGCTCTGCCAGGGCACCTCAGTCCGATCCACAGCCCCCTGCTCCCCCAGCGCTCCCCCCGCCAGCTCTGCCAGGGCGCCTCAGTTCGATCCACAGCCCCCCGCTCCCCCCGCGAGCTCTGCCAGGGCACCTCAGTCCGATCCACAGCCCCCCGCTCCCCCAGCGCTCCCCCCGCCAGCTCTGCCAGGGCGCCTCAGTCCGATCCACAGCCCCCCGCTCCCCCAGCGCTCCCCCTGCCCAGCTCTGCCAGGGCGCCTCAGTCCGATCCACAGCCCCCCGCTCCCCCCGCCAGCTCTGCCAGGGCGCCTCAGTCCGATCCACAGCCCCCTGCTCCCCCTGCCAGCTCTGCCAGGGCGCCTCAGTCCGATCCACAGCCCCCTGCTCCTCCTGCCAGGGCGCCTCAGTCCGATCCACAGCCCCCCGCTCCCCCAGCGCTCCCCCCGCCAGCTCTGCCAGGGCGCCTCAGTCCAATCCACAGCCCCCCGCTCCCCCCGCCAGCTCTGCCAGGGCGCCTCAGTCCGATCCACAGCCCCCCGCTCCCCCCGCCAGCTCTGCCAGGGCGCCTCAGTCCGATCCACAGCCCCCTGCTCCCCCTGCCAGCTCTGCCAGGGCGCCTCAGTCCGATCCACAGCCCCCCGTTCCCCCTGCCAGCTCTGCCAGGGCGCCTCAGTCCGATCCACAGCCCCCTGCTCCCCCTGCCAGCTCTGCCAGGGCGCCTCAGTCCGATCCACAGCCCCCTGCTCCCCCTGCCAGCTCTGCCAGGGCGCCTCAGTCCGATCCACAGCCCCCCGCTCCCCCAGCGCTCCCCCCGCCAGCTCTGCCAGGGCGCCTCAGTCCGATCCACAGCCCCCCGCTCCCCCCGCCAGCTCTGCCAGGGCGCCTCAGTCCGATCCACAGCCCCCCGCTCCCCCTGCCAGCTCTGCAAGGGCGCCTCAGTCCGATCCACAGCCCCCTGCTCCCCCTGCCAGGGCGCCTCAGTCCGATCCACAGCCCCCTGCTCCCCCTGCCAGCTCTGCCAGGGCGCCTCAGTCCGATCCACAGCCCCCCGCTCCCCCAGCGCTTCCCCCGCCAGCTCTGCCAGGGCGCCTCAGTCCGATCCACAGCCCCCTGCTCCTCCTGCCAGGGCGCCTCAGTCCGATCCACAGCCCCCCGCTCCCCCAGCGCTCCCCCCGCCAGCTCTGCCAGGGCGCCTCAGTCCAATCCACAGCCCCCCGCTCCCCCAGCGCTCCCCCTGCCCAGCTCTGCCAGGGCGCCTCAGTCCGATCCACAGCCCCCCGCTCCCCCCGCCAGCTCTGCCAGGGCGCCTCAGTCCGATCCACAGCCCCCTGCTCCCCCTGCCAGCTCTGCCAGGGCGCCTCAGTCCGATCCACAGCCCCCCGTTCCCCCTGCCAGCTCTGCCAGGGCGCCTCAGTCCGATCCACAGCCCCCTGCTCCCCCTGCCAGCTCTGCAAGGGCGCCTCAGTCCGATCCACAGCCCCCTGCTCCCCCTGCCAGGGCGCCTCAGTCCGATCCACAGCCCCCTGCTCCCCCTGCCAGCTCTGCCAGGGCGCCTCAGTCCGATCCACAGCCCCCCGCTCCCCCAGCGCTTCCCCCGCCAGCTCTGCCAGGGCGCCTCAGTCCGATCCACAGCCCCCTGCTCCTCCTGCCAGGGCGCCTCAGTCCGATCCACAGCCCCCCGCTCCCCCAGCGCTCCCCCCGCCAGCTCTGCCAGGGCGCCTCAGTCCAATCCACAGCCCCCCGCTCCCCCAGCGCTCCCCCTGCCCAGCTCTGCCAGGGCGCCTCAGTCCGATCCACAGCCCCCCGCTCCCCCCGCCAGCTCTGCCAGGGCGCCTCAGTCCGATCCACAGCCCCCTGCTCCCCCTGCCAGCTCTGCCAGGGCGCCTCAGTCCGATCCACAGCCCCCCGTTCCCCCTGCCAGCTCTGCCAGGGCGCCTCAGTCCGATCCACAGCCCCCTGCTCCCCCTGCCAGCTCTGCCAGGGCGCCTCAGTCCGATCCACAGCCCCCTGCTCCCCCTGCCAGCTCTGCCAGGGCGCCTCAGTCCGATCCACAGCCCCCCGCTCCCCCAGCGCTCCCCCCGCCAGCTCTGCCAGGGCGCCTCAGTCCGATCCACAGCCCCCCGCTCCCCCCGCCAGCTCTGCCAGGGTGCCTCAGTCCGATCCACAGCCCCCCGCTCCCCCTGCCAGCTCTGCCAGGGCGCCTCAGTCCGATCCACAGCCCCCTGCTCCCCCTGCCAGGGCGCCTCAGTCCGATCCACAGCCCCCTGCTCCCCCTGCCAGCTCTGCCAGGGCGCCTCAGTCCGATCCACAGCCCCCCGCTCCCCCAGCGCTTCCCCCGCCAGCTCTGCCAGGGCGCCTCAGTCCGATCCACAGCCCCCCGCTCCCCCAGCCAGCTCTGCAGGGTGCCTCAGTCCGATCCACAGCCCCCCGCTCCCCCAGCGCTCCCCCCGCCAGCTCTGCCAGGGCGCCTCAGTCCGATCCACAGCCCCCCGCTCCCCTGCCAGTTCTGCCAGGGCGCCTCAGTCCACTCCACAGCCCCCCGCTCCCCCAGCCCAGCCCTGCCAGGGCGCCTCAGTCCGATCCACAGCCCCCCGCTCCCCCTGCCAGCTCTGCCAGGGCACCTCAGTCCACTCCACAGCCCCCCGCTCCCCCAGCCAGCTCTGCAGGGTGCCTCAGTCCGATCCACAGCCCCCCGCTCCCCCAGCGCTCCCCGGCCCAGCTCTTCCAGGGCGCCTCAGTCAGATCCACAGCCCCCCCGCTCCCCCAGCGCTCCCCCCCCCAGCTCTGCCAGGGCGCCTCAGTCCGATCCACAGCCCCCCGCTCCCCCAGCGCTCCCCCTGCCCAGCTCTGCCAGGGCGCCTCAGTCCAATCCACAACTCCCCGCTCCCCCAGCGCTCCCCCTGCCCAGCTCTGCCAGTGCGCCTCAGTCCAATCCACAGCCCCCTGCTCCCCCAGTGCTCCCCCCCGCCCAGCTCTGCCAGGGCGCCTCAGTCTGATCCACAGCCCCCGGCTCCCCCACTGCTCCCCCCGCACAGATCTGCCAGGGAGCCTCAGTCTGATCCACAGCCCCCTGCTACTCTCCCAGTCCTGGGCCTGTCCTGAGCAGACACGTCACTGTAAGACCCCCATCATGCCAAGAGTGGGACTGCTTTGTAATGAGCGTACATTAGCACTAGGCCACCCAACTCATTCTCCGTGTGAGCCAGGCCTGGCCCGCCTTTGGGGGAAACGGCTAACGTGCTAAGCCAACAGCTCCTGTGTGCGCCGTGGTGCTCCGCAGCGGGCCCAGCTCACCTCATTACGCTGATGCTCGAGGATTTTCACCTTCTTCTCGCTTGTCCCTGTCACGCCCTTGCCCGATGCTTTCTCTGCCAGCGCCCCACTCTGGAAGACAGCGCAAACAGAAAACCTCAGGACCTTCCTGGCAGCTGGGCCAGACACATCCCAGAACCAGGGAAGCGGGAGAAAAGTCCTGCGTCCAACGGCTGCCTGCCCCACCTCCCTCAGCTGTCCCCTGCCATCCCAGCGCACCTGAGCAACACAGCTCATGCTGTCTCGCACGGCGATGGCCGTCAGCCCCGCACGGCTGGGAGCAGAACCCACCCCCGTGGTTCACCGACACCAGCCTTGCGCTGGTTGTCTCTCTGCAGGTAACCAACTTGAACTTGCAGCCCAGGCAGAGTCCAGTGGCCTGTCCCCATAATCCCTTGATTCTGGCCACCACTTGCCACCCCCCAACAGCCACCCGAGCAAGCACAGGGTGGGGCAGGGGAGAGGAATTTAGATGTCTTTAGTGTCAGGAATTGCTTTTTGGACCCCAGGAGGCGTGGGTCCCGCACAGCGCCACCTGGTGTCTGCCTCAGTCCTGTCCCCACCCCCTTCTCGGGGGAAAGGGACATCTCCCCCTCTTTGAGGAAGCGGATGTGGTGGGAGCAGCCAGCCCTGCGCCTACAAAGGCAAGGGACGCCTTCTAGTTCAAGGGAGATCAGCCTTCGGCTTTGGCCCCTGCTGCTTTACTGCCTCCCTCGGCACAGGAATCCGCCGCGCGCTCCTGTTGCTGGTTTGACGGAGCAATCACCCGCCCTCCCAGTCACACAGGGTTTTCAAGTCAACGGTTAATGAGTGCACCCGCATTCACTTGGCTTCACGACCTCCTGCTGCGGAAGTAGCATCCTCCCCAGTGTGGAGAGCGGGTCTGCACCCCAGCTCCGTGGCCAAGCCCTGGTCGCCATTTCTGTGCTTTGGCCCAAGACCATTCCTCCCCTTACAATGACTTGCTCCTTTCCAGCCCAACTCTCGGCAATGGGGGAGGGGAGCAGCCGTGCTCTGCCGCTTTGCACTTCCCCGCCGCAGCAAGGTTTGCTGGTAGCCAACACTGACCCAGTGGCAGTCAGCAAGGCTGCAGGGAGCATGGCAGAATCACACCTAGCTCTGCCGTAGCTTTATGTCCCTCCCTCCAAAATAAGCCTCTTAAAGAAACAAATACTTGCACATGTTCCAAGCTTAGGGCCTGTTTTCCCACCCTGGAGCCCTCCTTCTACAGAGGGTGACTGCTGGAGTCAGGGGCACCACCCCAGCAACACGGGTCAATGGGGAGAATCGGGCCCTGGAAGTTTAAAAATATCAGCCTATGAAGGGTTAAAGGATGCTTTGAAGATAAATGGGGGGGTTTGCCAAGAGGGCTTCCTGGCACCCTCCAGGATCACACTGTGCTCTGGACTTGGGACTCCATTCCAAGGTGCGATCAGGGTATTGTTGCAAAGGGTGGGAGCTATCCCTGTGGCGTGGGAGCTGTCCCAGGATGGCACAGGGAAGAGGAAGTGTCTTGGCTGCTCCTACCTGCTGCTGGCCAGCGCTCTCCACACCGTCCCCTTTCACGCCCACCTTGTTGCTCATCATCACCATCTTCCTCAACTCCAGGTTCTCACACCTTTGCAGCGGAAAGAGCACAACAGAAATGCAGATTGAGAGACCCTCAAGGATTCATACAGTAACCAGCATTTGACGAAGTTAACCATCAGGGCAGGGAAGATGCTCAATTCCCTCTGATCCACCCCACCACCAACCGCCACTTGCCCAACCAACATCCTTCCTGCTCTCACCTAAGCTTCTCCGTAGCCTGGTTCCTCTGCTCCAAATCCTTCTCCAGCTTTGCCCGCAGGTCCTCGTTCTCATTACGCAGTTGCTCACACAGCGTCTGCCGGAGGAACAGCAAGTGGCTTTAGGCTCATGCTTCACACAGTCCCCTTGACATACAGTGAAAGTGCATTCCAGCGACAGAACCCCCCTTGGTTTAACAAGGCCAGGTCCCTGCCCAGCATGGCCAACTGGGCTCTATGACTTGGTCTCTCCTCCACTAATGCGACTGGAGGAGAGAAGCGCACAGACACCTATCCCTTGGGCACCACACATCTCGCTCACAGGCAGAACATGACCTCAGGCCTTCAAAGGGTGGTCCTACAGCGGCCAACCCTCCTAGAGACCATAGGAATCGAACCAATGGTCCAGCTAACCCAGCAGCATGTCTCTCGGCAGCATCTGCCATCAATGCTTCTGAGGAAGATGCAAGTCATTCTATGGCCAATAGTGAGCAATTACATAATCAAGCTGTCCATGAGAGAGATTTCCCCCTTGCCCCAGGCACTTAGTGCTTTGGTCATGGCTGGAAGTGGGAAGAGACAAGGGGATGCTGCACAAGAGCAGGCTGGACACAGATGAGCCTGCAGTTTCCCCACACACAGATAGCAGCGGGACACAGAGAAGAAAAGATCGAAGGAGGGACTGGTGTGGTGGAGGGGGAAGAAATGAGGAGAGGAAAAGGGGGAGTGCAGAGAAAGGCAGCTAGGCAGTGCTCCCCGGCGGAGGTCCCTGCAGGATTTACATGGAGGGAGGGGGCAAGAGCAAGTTTCCTAGGCATGCCTACGGCGGACAGATCCCACAGGCCTCTCTGCTGTGTGCAGAAGGAATGTCCCTACCTGCAGAACGGACGTCCTCTGCTCATTCTTGTGCACTTTGGAGGCCAGGCGGTTAAACTCCAGGGCCATGCGCCCCAGGTGAGCCAAGACCTGGTTCTTGTCCGGCTCCTCGGCGAAGACACTCAGGGTGCTCTCCAGCCGCTGCAGGTGCAGCATCAGGTTAGTGTCCTCGTTCTGCAGCTCTGCCTCCTGGGAGAGGAATTGCAGGCGGTCAGAGAGGTCAGCCCGGCAGCCTCGCACCGTGGAGCTGAGGAAGAGCAGGGCTGTGCAAGGGAGGAGGCAGCCAGCCACTCAGGCAGCCTCTCTTGGCATGTCAGCAGCACCTTCCAGCCAGGGCTCTCAAGTGCGGAGTTAGCCTCACCTCGGCCCTGCCAGGCGAGCACTCCCTGACAAAGCACTTGGTTAAAGGGGAGTGAAGGTAGCTTAGCAAGCACCTTCCAGCAGGTAGAAGATAGCAGCCAAACCCAGAAGCCTCCGAGAACTGGTGCTCATCCTCCCACTGAGATGCCCAGCGGCAAATGAATGTGGGGCCAATTCAGACCCCTAAACAGAACCCAACAGAGCATCCATACAGCACAGGGGATTTACAGGGGTTCACCCCGGGGTCCTCCTTTCTTGACCTAATTCGCACTTCTGCCTGCTGAAGGAACAGTGTCTCCCTCCACGCAGGACTCTGAGCCTCCAGTGCCCTCTAGTGGCTTCTGTGTGTCTAGACAACGGTGCCCTTCTACATCCATTCTACTTTGTGACTTTGTCCTTACCCATAACTATTTCACATTTGGGGACAATGTATACCTTCAGATCAGCGGCACTGCTATGGGTACCCGCATGGCCCCACAATATGCCAACATTTTTATGGCTGACTTAGAACAACGCTTCCTCAGCTCTCATCCCCTAACGCCCCTACTCTACTTGCGCTATATTGATGACATCTTCATCATCTGGACCCATGGAAAAGAAGCCCTTGAGGAATTCCACCATGATTTCAACAATTTCCATCCCACCACCAACCTCAGCCTGGTCCAGTCCACACAAGAGATCCACTTCCTGGACACTACAGTGCTAATAAACAATGGTCACATAAACACCACCCTATACCAGAAACCTACTGACCGCTATTCCTACCTGCATGCCTCCAGCTTTCACCCTGACCACACCACATGATCCATCGTCTACAGCCAAGCTCTGCGATACAACCGCCTTTGCTCCAACCCCTCAGACAGAGACAAACACCTACAAGATCTCTGTCAAGCTTTCTTACAACTACAATACCCACCTGCGGAAGTGAAGAAACAGATTGATAGAGCCAGAAGAGTTCCCAGAAGTTACCTACTACAGGACAGGCCTAACAAAGAAAATAACAGAACGCCACTAGCCGTCACCTTCAGCTCCCAACTAAAACCCCTCCAACGCATTATTAAGGATCTACAACCTATCCTAAAGGATGACCCAACACTCTCACAAATCTTGGGAGACAGGCCAGTCCTTGCCTACAGACAGCCCCGCAACCTGAAGCAAATACTCACCAACAACCACATACCACACAACAGAACCACTAACCCAGGAACTTATCCTTGCAACAAAGCCCGTTGCCAATTGTGCCCACATATCTATTCAGGGGACACCATCACAGGGCCTAATAACATCAGCCACACTATCAGAGGCTCGTTCACCTGCACATCCACCAATGTGATTTATGCCATCATGTGCCAGCAATGCCCCTCTGCCATGTACATTGGTCAAACTGGACAGTCTCTACGTAAAAGAATAAATGGACACAAATCAGATGTCAAGAATTATAACATTCATAAACCAGTCGGAGAACACTTCAATCTCTCTGGTCACGCAATCACAGACATGAAGGTCGCTATCTTAAAACAAAAAAACTTCAAATCCAGACTCCAGCGAGAAACTGCTGAATTGGAATTCATTTGCAAATTGGATACTATTAATTTAGGCTTAAATAGAGACTGGGAGTGGCTAAGTCATTATGCAAGGTAGCCTATTTCCTCTTGTTTTTTCCTACCCCCCCCCCCCCCAGATGTTCTGGTTTAACTTGGATTTAAACTTGGAGAGTGGTCAGTTTGGATGAGCTATTACCAGCAGGAGAGTGAGTCTGTGTGTGTATGGGGGTGGGTTTTTGGAGGGGGGTGAGGGAGTGAGAGAACCTGGATTTGTGCAGGAAATGGCCTAACTTCATTATCATGCACATTGTGTAAAGAGTTGTCACTTTGGATGGGCTATCACCAGCAGGAGAGTGAATTTGTGTGGGGGGGTGGAGGGTGAGAAAACCTGGATTTGTGCTGGAAATGGCCTAACCTGATGATTACTTTAGATAAGCTATTACCAGCAGGACAGTGGGGTGGGAGGAGGTATTGTTTCATATTCTCTGTGTATATATAAAGTCTGCTGCAGTTTCCACGGTATGCATCTGATGAAGTGAGCTGTGGCTCACGAAAGCTCATGCTCAAATAAATTGGTTAGTCTCTAAGGTGCCACAAGGACTCCTTTTCTTTTTGCGAATACAGACTAACACGGCTGTTACTCTGAAACCTTCTACATCCAAAAGACACTACAATGAAACCCAAGTGGCTACCAGAGTTCTAGGATCTCCCGGCTTCTCTCTCCATCACCCATCCCACACAGGCAATGCTGGCAAGCACCAGTCCCAGCCTGCCCTCAATGGCCAGCCAGAACGCGCCTGTGCCCTGCCAGTGAGATCTGAACCAGCCCGGTGCAGGTTTTTCCCCACCGGGGTCTCCATTCAAGGACAGTCCCCTGGGAGACATACTGTGGGTAGCCCTGGGATAACACAGGAATCTTGGAGCGTAGGAGAGCTCGCCCAGACGACTCGGTACACAACCCTGCTCTGGCTGTGGTGCCAATCAAATGCCAGAGTCCAGGGAGATTCTCCAATGCCCCGCCTCTTGGGGGACAAGTAAGCAAACGGGACCCAATGGGCGGCGACTCCCCTCGCCCCCACCTCGCTGAGAAGTGCCAGAAGGTGCCGCTTTTGAGCTACACACTGGAACAAGTTCAGCTTGTGTACCTGGTGCGGTATGGGAGCTGGATCCCCTGGACCTGCTCCGGCCTCGCTCAGAACTTGTCTCATCCGTTTCCTCTCTGTCTCACGGCTAGCGCCAGGCCCTCCTCCTCTGTAGCTCCTGGTATATGGGCCGGCCTTCCTGCAGCCCTCCACTACTTCTCCAAGCTCAGCTGGGCGCAGCTCCCTCTCTTGCCTCTACCACGTAATTCCTCTCTTCTGCTGGGCTTTGTCTCTGCCGTTGTCCTGCTCCCAGTAACCCCAGGGCACGGGGGGATCCAGGTCCCAAGGCAGACACTTGCCGAGATTGGCCCAGGCTGTATTTATCGTGGCCGGGCACACCTGCCGGCGTGCGTCACCCCGCACACCCACTTACTTAAGCACATGTTGACAGAACTCCCGGTTGCACCGTTCAGCTACTGAGCCCTGACTTGCCCTAAGCTATTGTGGGTGTTTAACTGTTTGGTAACCTAGGAGACCGAAGACATCTTCTGGAGCCATGACTCCCAAGAGGGAACAGTCTCACCCTGTGTGCCACCTGGCCAGTCCACCAAGAATGGGGCCTGCCCCGGGCAGAGTCTTGTGAGCCTTTCACCTTCTGGGAGAGCCTGGCACCGCTCCCCGGGCTGTCTGACTCACGCCCCGCCCCACCCCACCCCCCTGTCCTTTTGCCCCCATGGCCCTGGGAAATCCCAGAATTGCAGGAGTCCACATCCACCTCTCACGTGTCCCGTGGCTGACTCAAAGGGGAAAGCGAAAAAGCAACATCCCCCAGCTTCACAAACCACAGGCCGTCCTCAGCCCTGTGACTTTTTGGCCCCATCAGCTTTTATCACCGTTAGCAATGCTGCTGAGGAGGGCACCCTGTCCGGGCACACCACGCCTGGCTCGCACTCCGCACTGTCAGCCTTCATATCTGCCCAGCCAGGTAGCACACAGGTCAGCTGTAAAGCCCCCCTGCCACTGAGACAAGCCAAGAGAAAACTGGCTAAGACAACGGCAAGCAGTAAAGTTACTGGAGCAAACTCCATTCCCAGCATCTGCCGGGGGAGCTGCTTGTATGTGGGGGTAGCTCCCCGCTATTCCAGCCCCAGCACCAACTAGCAAAGGGCGTGACAACATAACACGCTTCTGACTTTCATCACTCCACCTCATGTGTCTGCCACACATGCACCCAGCCACCCTCTTGCCTGCTCCTGGTTTCTCTCTATGCACACTGGTTTCCTCTTAAAACGGGGTGAGTTTCCCTATGGGGTTTAAATCGGTTGAGCTGGCACCTCTCAATGGACGGTGGAAGCTGGATGGATATAAGCTGATTTCAGAGCATCCACACACAAAGTCGCACTGGATTAATTAAACCGCTATAAGTCACAGCCTTTAGTGAAACTGGTGCAAATGTGTTTGTGGGCTGGGCCTCGCACAAATCCCAGTGGAGCAGCACGGGTTTCTGGGATCTGGCACTGGGGCTGTTTTTATCCAACAAGAAGCTATTCTCTTTACTGTCCTATTTCCCTCCCCTGCCCCGGATGCTGCCTGGCTCGGACACAGTGGTCTGGACCCAGAGCAAAGGGTGCAGCGACTCGCTCCACCACAGTGCCGGCAGAGTGGGAAGGATTCCCCCCTTCGCAGACTCTGGGAACCAAAACACAGGTACAGTCAGTAATTGGACACTAGGGGGCGAGTGCCCCCTTCCTCAGAGCTCAGCTCCTCCTTGTTCGGACAGCTCAGTCTGAATCAGCCTGCTAGGTACCGCAGCCTGCGGACAGACTCCCAGGAAAACATCCCCAGCCTGCTCAAAGCAACAGGGCGGGCGAGAAGGGCAGGGAGGCAGTGACTGGCAATGCTCTCAAAGGATGTGCTCCCCTTACACCTGTAGATTTGTTCTGGGACTCCTGTCAGGGATACAGCCAAGCTTACCACAGGCCGGCTGAGGGCAGGCTACCCGATGGGCCTCAGTCGGGACCCTGCCCTCCCAGCTCTGCTGTGCCAGCAGCGGGCACCTGCTGAGCCGAGCCTGCTAGCCATGTGGAGTCCTATGGTGGTTTTCACAGGGATAGTTAACAGGGGGCTAAGAGGATCCTAAATAGGTCAGGGTGGGTGAAAAAATCCCATCAACTATGTGTGGGGCAGGGGGACAGTGCGGGGTGAGGGTGGGGGGCGAAATAACCCAGCGATTGTCAAGTTGCGCAGAGACCGAAAGGGTTACGAAACGTGCAGCACCAGATTACTCCAACGATTGCATCACTCAGGACTTTACGGCCCCTTTCTTCAGCCCCGAGGCGCCCAGTTTCCCAGCCTGATGGCCTGCCCTCCTGGCTGAATGCCCAGCTGCACAGAGCCCATGGCACCTGCCCAGAGGGAAGTCACCAGCGCCGGCCCATTTGCATAAGTGAGCAACGAGGCCCTTCTGCAGCAGCCTCACGCTTTCCCCTTGTGAGCTTTCTGACCACGTCCTGGGAAATCGGCCAAGGAAAGCAATCACACGGCGGTTCTTGTGTGTGCCCCACAGCTCTCGTGCATCACACCAGGGACTGAAACGGGGCGAGGCGATGGGGAAGTGGGTGTGGGGAAAATTGGCTGGCTGCTCCTCTGGCCTTGCTACTCCCTTAGACAAGCTGGGAATCAGCACTCTAGTCCTAGCTACTGCCCCTGATCGTCCACCACCTACCCGGCCTTCATTCCCATTCAGGAAGAGCAAATCCTGTCAGTTCAGGTGAAACCAAAACAAACAGCCTTGCCCATCTCACACAGTCCCCACCACCTGCCCGTGGACACGCTGTGCCCCCGCTGTGTACTAATAGCTCTGTCTCAAGTCCCAAATGAGCTTCCCCCCAAGGAACCGAGCTGGCAGGATGACTCACCGACTTCCTGCTCTCCTGGGAAAACCTCTTGTCCTCACCAGATACAATTTCGAACTCTGACGAAGATCCCTGAAACAGAAGAGAGGGGAGTCAGGCCCTCACCAGGGAAACCAAATCCTGCGATGCTCCGTCACAGCAAAGGGAGGACGGAGATTATGGGGGCAGCAGGGAAGAGAGACATTTCCCCGTTCCGCCAGCTAGCTTAATGCCATTTGCACCGGTATAAAACAGGAATGGTTTGGGCCAGCGGGTCAGCTCTTTAAGCCGCTCTATGCATTGTAAAGATGATCCTCCAGGTCTGGGGACTCGAATCCAGTGACAGACAGGTTTCCCCACAAACAGAGAGCAAGTCCTGTGTCTACAGGGGTCAGAGTTGGGATGGAAGCCCCTGAAGGGAAAGTGAATGGGCGTAGATAACGGTAGCTGGCTCTGCATTCTAATGCTGTAACGCAGAGCAGCGGTTGCAATTACATGCTAGTCTAAAGCCACAGACTCACAGTCCATTCTATCCCTGATGTGGGAAACAAAACAGGGAGAAATTCTACCCCTTCGACGTGTCCGTTTCCTTAAGTCTCCGAGTTTGTTTTTTTTAATTGCCTGATAATTTCAGGGTCTGGGCTGCTAAGGGTTAACAGGCAAATGCCCCCCTTTCATCAGACTTACAGTGGATGGAGGCTTCTGAGCTTCTGTATCCTGCTCCTTCTCAGCTTTGCCTGGACCCGCGGGGGACAGGCGGGGCTCTGGTTCACCTCCTGTAAAAGGCAGAGGACACCACAGCTGTGAATGTTGGTAAACAGGAGAGCAGTGAAGAGGCAGAGACCAGACAGGCTAAGAAGTCAGAGAGAACCATGATTTCCAGCTAGTGGGACAAGACAGAAACCTCCATCCCGTTCCCTGGAGGGGAAAGGGAAATCAGGCTTCCACTGCGTGAAATTCTGCACTGGCAACAAATGTTACTCAGCTGGCCCGATCCCTTCCCCCTGGCTACAAAACAACAGTGTTTTGTAACATCAACAGGTTGCAGAGAGAGGTCAGACTGCGGACTTTCCTCCCACCTAACCCGCAGCAACGGACTAACAGGCACTGAGGAACGGCTTCCAGGGCCAAGCACCACACTTGCCCAACCTTCTCCTGTCTCTTTACCCTGGCCAGTGACTGCTCGGTGGGTAAGTGGCCCAGGTAGCACCCTGCAAATGCAGACTGTGTGCATTAACTCCCAGGCGTTTGCCTTTGGTCAGTCAGCTTTGTCAGGTAAAGTGGCTGGAACTTCCCCTGTTCGGATGCTTCACACAGCTATCCTGAAAGGTCAAGTCCAGGGCTTAGATAGTCTCTTTGCAGCCAGTCCCTGTCTCATCAGCCAGTCCCTGTGAGCGGACAACTTTAAAATAATAGCCATCACACAGGCCTTGCCCATTCATGGATATGCTTTGCCAGGTGCAGGGCGCCATTACCTCCCCGCAAACTGAAAGCCTCAGGCAGGTGCGGAATTTGCTCCCTACCCCATGCAACTCCATTGACTTGACTGGAGCTTCTCCCCCGCGCCCCCCCAATACAGAAGGCTGTTACATGAAGAACATAAGAAGGGCCAATACTGGGTCAGACAAAAGGTCCATCTAGCCCAGTAACCTGTCTTCCAACAGTGACCAATACCAGGTGCCCCAGAGGGAATGAACAGAGCAGGTGATCCATCCTGTCGCCCATTCCCAGCTTCTGGCAAACACAGGCTAGGCACACCATCCCTAATATATGTGCACTAGGGAAGGTTAACGGGCAGGCCAGATGCGACTTGCCAAACTTTGCTCTGACCTTCTCCCTCCACAAACGCAGAGCAGCGGTTGCAATTACATGCTAGTCTAAAGACACAGACTCACAGGCCATTCTATCACTGATGTGGGAAACAAGGACACTTCACAGGCCATGCAACTCCCTGGGAAATCAGGGTCAGAGAGGCGTGTGTGTGTACGTACGTACATCCAGCCAAGTGTGAATCTGCTCAGACAAATACTTTATGTCCTCTTCCTGAATCTGGAGAGGACGGCTCTCCCTGGGTAAGCCTCCCACCTTCATACCTGTTATTTCGGACAGTTTGTCAAAAGAGGAAGACGACCTCAGCATCTCATTGTCCTTCACGAGGTCCTCCACCTTCTGCCGCAGCTTTGATGCTTCCATTTGGGACTCTTCCAGCAGTTCTCCTAGTGTATACAGTAAACAGAGGAGTTCGCATTTCCTGGTATTTACCCTTCCCTAGTATATAGCTGCCATGCCCCAGAGGCCAGTTCCCCAGGCCAGCCTGCATAAATCCCCTCCCCAACTTGTATTTCACAACCAGAAGAAATGGAAATGTCCCACAGGGCCTTCTTCACCCAGAAATAATTCTTCCCAAGCAAATAATCCCACCCTGGAACTACAGTTGTTGCTTCTCTGCCACAGAGGGACTCTGGCATGGAAACATCAAGGACAGCACATCTTACAGGGGAGATTTTGTATTTCCTAGGTCGTCTTCAGTTTTTAAAAGCTCTGCTCTTAAGCCAGAGAACCTCACTCTGGGCCAGGAGGGTCCCTTTTCCAAGCCCTTTAATCTCCAGTGGGTAATACAACAACAAGACCTCATCTTTTCCCACACTCAAGCGTCTTGTCAGGTGTCTCGGAATGGAGCATCGCAGTCTTCTGCTGCCTGTGAACTCTCAGATGTTACTACACCTCTACACTCCATCTACACTCCAGTGGCACAGTGACAGTCCCGCAGTTGTGACGCGGAGTCGCTGCCTACAGCGACGAAGGAATCCCGTCTTCTTAGCGGTGACTGCACCAGGCGCTACACCTAACCCCGGCACACAGCCGGCGAAATTTCTCACTGCTCTGAGCGATGTAGCTAGGTCGAGCTAATTTTTCAGTGTGGATCAGGCCTTAGTCTGCATTATTTGGGTCCACAGGGCCAAAAGATTCCCCTACTTGTGCAGCGCAGAAGCCAGCAGTGAGGTGGACTAAGTGTAATCAGGTCCCACTACAGCAAGAGGGGAAAAGCCGTCAAACGGATTGGGGGTGGGAAGCGTCAGGTGGCAGCTGAACGTGAGCATAACCTTATTTAAAAGTAAACGCTAGCTGGATCATGGCTCCTGAGGTACATCACAGAAAGATGCCGGAGGAGCTGAGCACCCTTAAGATACTGCTCAATTCTCATCCATGCATCAGCACAGTAACCATAGCAACCCATCCATTTAGCACAGACCACGGGCCTGTCCGTAGGCTACACCAACAGCAAGTGTCTCAGCCCCTTCGCACGTCCCTGTGTGTAACCCAAGAGATCCTGCCGGCACCACAGCAGATTTTACAGAGAGCCAAGAGCTTTGCGTTGCCTTCTCAGTGACGAGCTAGCCCCCGCTGCGGGTATGCCCAGCTGCGCCCCTCGCTGCAGAATGGCATAATTCATACCTGGGAGGGGTTTCCCAGGCAGGGAATTACCCCTTGGGTATCAGTTGTCCAGGGCATGTTCAGGAAAGGTTAAGAGGGGTACACATTGAATACATAGTCCCAGTTTCCAATGCCCCAGCTAGGGAGTGTTGCAGAGCCAGCAATTGCACCCTGGGGTGGGGAAAGAGAGGGGTGTCTCTCTGTAGCACCCCCTCTAGCTGATGAAGCAGTCAGAGCACCATGCACTTTTGGATGTGGCATCATGGCTGCAAGGCAAGGGTCTGTCACAGGGAGGCAGCGGACTCTCCAGAAAGGAGAAGGATAAAATAAAAGCCACGCCCCCTACCCACACAAGTCCAGCACCACACAAATTACCTAGAGACTTTATCCCCTGCATCTTCTCCTTCAGCCGGGTGTTCTCCTCCACCAGCCGCTCAAAGGCTGCGGCCGCCTCTTCCTGTGTCCCCCCACCAGGGTCGTAGATGCGGTAGGGTCCTTTCCCTTCCATGTCTGCAGTTTAATCATCTACCTCCCAACCAGCCATCCCTGAAAGGCAACAAATCAGAAAGTCACCCTTCCCGACCTGAGCCCCTTGAAGTGTGAGAACGGCCCTGGGGTACCTCACGCCCTAGCCCAGATCTCACAGGGCTCATCAGCATTTGGGTTCCAGCAGCTGCCAGACACAGCTATCTCCAGTTGGCCTGCTCACAATAGCTATATGTAAATGTCACCAGAGGTGGGTGGGTGGCTGGCTGGCTGCATGTGTTACAGTGGGTTAGTGCACTCCCTGGCCTCGCTGCAGACCTGCGTTTGAAGCCTGGTTCAGTTCAGCAACAATGAGCACACTGGTCTCTGTTGCTGGGTGTGGCTCAGCCACAGGACTGGGCACCAACTGGCAGCCCCCTGCTCATGGACAAAGCCTGTCCCGCCACTTCCTTTCGCCCTGTCCTCAGCATGCACAAGTGTTCAAAGCCACATGGAAGCATCACAGCAGATTCTTCTCCTGTACCCTCCATCATCTCTCACCCATTAACGCAAGCTACAGCCCCTCTCAATTGCATTTACTCACATTCAGAAACTCTGGTTATTTTGGACCCCCAGCATTGTGTTTGCACACCTTTCCCTTAGAGAAAACATCTGTGGGACAGGAGCAGAGCCAGTTAAGGGCTGCTCTCTGCATAGTTTTTGCACCAATTTAACTAGCTCAATTCAGAAACCGATATCATTAAATCGGTGAGACACCTGTGAGCAGACCAACCCCAAGATGGTTTATTGCAATTATCTTTTGAAGCTTCTGAGTGATACACGTTAGTCCTACACCCAATTTGCACTCAGGTCATTCTTTCCCCGCTGCTGACTGGCCCTTTGCTCCAATCTCCTTCTCCACCTCCCTCAAAGTCATTTCACCGCAGTCTCATTCCACTTGATCATGCCTGTTCCTCTCCCCTTCCTCCTTAGAGCTGCTGGGCTCTCCTGCTCTTTGGCCATGTGGTTAACACTAGAGCTGGTTAAAACGTTTTTTTTTAAAAAGATCACAAGAGCCGTGGAAGTTGTTTCATCACAGTTTGACAGATCAAGTTTGTTTGTTTTTTAAAGAAACGTTCCAAGGATATGGGATTTTTTGTAAAGTGACATTTTCTAAAATGATTTTTTTCAGTTTTGACAAGATTCCCGCCACATGACTAAACAGATCAAGTAAACCTGTCAGTGCAAACAGAACAGAGAGAAAATTGCCCCACAGAATCCCCAAATTGAAACCCTCACAAAGGGAAACCAAAAGATAAGAGGGAAAAAATCTCCATGAAAAATTTGTAAAAGACTGAGAAAGAGCAGAATGGTTACATGAATATTTCCGTTGCCAGAAAATGGCCACATTTTTTAATTACAAGTTTTTTAATTACGAGTAAACGCCTTCAACCAGCTCTCAAACACACAGCTTAGTCCTGTCTGTGTTGCAAGATCAAACTCTGTTGGGCTCCACCCTGTTAGATCCATCTTCTGTAATTCACTAGATGATGACCAAAAAGAAAAGGAGTACTTGTGGCACCTTAGAGACTAACAAATTTATCTTAGCATATGCTTTCGTGAGCTACAGCTCACTTCATTGGAAGCATGCTGTAGCTCACGAAAGCTAATGCTCAAATAAATTTGTTAGTCTCTAAGGTGCCACAAGTACTCCTTTTCTTTTTGCAGATACAGACTAACATGGCTGTTACTCTGAAACCTGTCATAGATGATGACCGTGTCAACACAGAACCACAGATCGGGCTCTGAGACATCTCAGATAAGCCCAATAGTTCGTTAAATAGGATTTTTGGCCCCAGGTGCCTCCTGGATACATTCCATGGCCCAACCCAGACATATTCCCAGGTGGAAAAAACAGTCTGTGTTAAGTTAACCAGTTATACAAGAAACAAAAGGCCTGGGGAACCACTAAGTTATTTGCTGGGCCTAAATACCTGGACGTGGCTCAGCCGTGTGCAGAGAATCAGGTAGCGGTGGGCGAGGGGAGAAGAGAGAAAATAGCTGACACCATGACATTTATTTATTAAGCCACCATTTTTATGGATCTCTCAAAAAAAATAAATAAAAAAATAAAAAAAAATCACACCACTGGCTGGCTTTCTGCATCAGTTAAGTGAAACACTCCTTCTTTAAGCTCCAGGAACACCTTTGCCAGCTGCTACATGGCAATCAAAGGCTGCTAAATTACATTTAATACTTCTCAAATAACTTTTCCAGGTAAGCAATGGCTGTAGTAGTCACCACAGGGATGTTATGAAATTGCGAACGGGGTGGAGCGGCTACCTGAGAATCACTGTATCATCACAAGTTCCATGCTAGAGCTGGTCAGGAATTCTTCCACAAATAGTTTTGGTTTTTTACCCCCAAAATGCCAATTCATCAAAACCAAATCTGTTCACAAAACAGGGGCTGGATTCGACAAATCTCCTAACTCAAAAACCTGGGAAAAGAAAAGATTTGAGATTGTCTAAATGGACATTTTACCATTTTCAAAACAGGAAGTTTCACGTGTTTTAAACAAAATGACTTTTTGTTTTGAAATTTTTAGTACATTTATATTTAAAAAAAAAAGGGAAGAAAGGAAGGAGAGCCATTCAAAGAACAAAGATCAAAACTGAATCAAGATCTTTTGATTGAGCCAAATTTTTTTCCAGGTTTTCCATTGGCAAAAATTTTCAAGTTTTTGATTTTTCATCCCGG
This sequence comes from Eretmochelys imbricata, assembly GCF_965152235.1. Lineage (NCBI taxonomy): Eukaryota > Metazoa > Chordata > Testudines > Cheloniidae > Eretmochelys > Eretmochelys imbricata. The sequence continues at coordinate 6,598,203 of NC_135579.1, read as the reverse complement.
TTCGGGGCTGGGAATTTTCTCGATATCTCACATTTTTGTGGGACAGGAAAGCTCTAGTCCACGCTCTGAAAATTTGAAGCCCCCTGGCCTGAGGCACTGAGATACTTCCAAGTTTACATAACCTGCCTGTCAGCGGGATCAGGGACTTTCCAGATGACAATTGCCACCTGACAGGATCTGCAACCAGAATAGCAATTAACTCACTGATTGTTTGAAGATAATTAACATGACCTAGGGAGGGACTTTTCCTCCAGAGTAAGGTTTAAAAAACTGGTAGTTAGAATGCACTGGGACCCTAAAGGCACAGCTCTGCGCACTTTCCCTTCTCTCAATGGATGTATTTCACTAACCAGGACTGGATTCCAACAACGCCCACTACGATACAATTTGTGTCCTGGGTTGGAGGCCCAGGAGAAGATTTGCAGGTCCAGTCCCTCTGCTTACTTCTTTGGAGTGCTGCGAGTGCATTATCTTATCACGAACATGTCACAAAGGCCTCCAGCGCACTGCAGTTAACACAGGGCAAATCCCACATTCCATTTCCGCCACCGGCAGCCCTCGTGAAAGAGGAAGTACTGAATCCCAGTCTACAAGTACCGACATGGGGAACAAATATTTAATAACGGGCTCTTCAATCTAGCAGGTCTAACACAATCCAACAGCTGGAAGCTGAAGCTAGACAAATTCAGACTGGAAACAGGCATCAATTTTTAACACAGTCAGAGTAATTGACCATCAGGACAAATTACCAAGGGTTGGGGTGGATTCCTCATCACTGACCATTTTTAAATCAAGATGGGACATTACTGATAAAACTCCACTCCAGGAATTATTCTGTGGAAGTTCTATGGCCTGTGTTATACAGAAGGCCAGACTAGTTGATCAGAAAGATTGCATGGCCAGAAGGGACCAATGAATCCATAAGGAGAGACAGCAATGACAGACAGGCACTGAGCGAGCCCCCTGACCCCTCCACAGCACATAGCTCTCCCAGTGGACCGCCGTCCTGGCCAGCAGCACCTTCTGCCATTCCAGCCCCGACCTCCCTGGGCAGAATCATGCCCAGGCACATGGGCAGCTTGCATGAGGTACATGGACGCCCACAGTAAGGCACCAAGCCTAGATGTTAAGACTGGTGCTTTCTGTACCCTGAGGGAGTTACGACACCACATCTCCAAAGGGAAGACAGGTGCACTCTGACCTTCCAAGGGGGTGAAAAGCAGCCAGAACAGTCACTAGCTTCTCAGCTGCTGCCAGACCAAAGGCTCTGTTTCTGTAGCATGCAGGAGCAGCTGACAGGAAGCTTCCAAAAGCCATGGCAGTTTCAGTACCTGCTGACCTCCCCTAAGGAGCGAGACATCATCCAGCACTGGGAAGTGCTCAGCACTGTCAGATTGAGCGTACCACAGAAGAGATGCACCGAGGGCTAAGTTCTCCCTCGTTATCCAAGAATCAAACATTTGGTTGCTAAGCCTCATTGAACTGGGTGATTTGGAGGGCAGGTGGGTTAATGCACAGGTCTCTCTTAAGAGAATGAGCCATAGAGAACCATTGTCCTAAACTAATGATTCCAATAGCCAGAGGTTGGCTGACTGGAGAGACTTGAGCCACCTGTAGCCTCATATGGATGGCAGCCTCTGCCTGCCTGAGTCTGCTGATGGCCTAGAACAGTAGTTCCAAGCCATCCATCTCTGTCACCTCTGAAGTCTAATGAGGGCAATTCAAAAGTCAAGGTTATTAAGTGTTTCCCCACCAATCAGAAGTGGTATTTAGGCCCAGCTCATTGTGACACACACAGCGTCTCTCTGTCTCACAGAGTCCAAGTCAAGGCTCTTTCTGTCACACCCAGCCCCCACGATCCTCCTGCTGTTCAAGACTCCACAGGTGCCTTTGTTAACCCCTGGGGCCCTCCCATCCCCTCTGACTCAAGGCCACTAGAAGTTTTGTTCATGTTCTGAGGTAGGGCCAGAAGGAGCTGTGAACTTCACCGTTCCTCAGCCCCGAACTGACGAGAAACGTGGGGTGTTTTTTGTTTGTTTTTTTTTCAAGCTGTCCTGGTCTTTTCATCAAGCGATGACGACTCCTCCCGAGTTGTGAGACTCTCTGAGGGGAGAGCACAACAACCTCAAGAGAACCGGAGGGAGAGGACACAGTCACGCAAGGCAGACTGCGGTCACCTGCCCACCAGCTCCGTTCTCAGCCTGCTAGAGTAGAGGGTCGGGGCACAGAGACCTTTCAAAGGAGGGCTTTTATAACAACTCAGCACAAGAAGAAATGAGAGGATGAGAGTGGGTGGGGGAGAATTCAGATTAAAGATCAAGAGTGTCACATGTCTAAATAGCCACATTACAGTGTCTGGGAGAAAAATACAACCCAATGAGCCATCAGTGCCAAGTCAGCAGCATTGGGGATTAGTAACGGGGGGGGGGGGACAGCTCTTGCTCTTTCGTTAACAAGAAGGAGCTTCTCTTCCTCTCCCTCATTCAGTTCTCTCCCCATGCCCGGTATGTTGACTGTAGAGCTAGTCAGGCATTTTCAGACAACTGTTTTTCATCAGAAAATGTCAATTAGTTGAAACCGAAACCACTCGGGGAAAGGGTCGTTTTTCTACAAAAAATAAATAAAAAAAATAAAATAAATTTTGAGTTGAACAAAATTGTCAAAAAGTTTCATTTTGACATTCCAGGTTGAAATCACTTTTTGTTTTAAAATTAAACTAATTATAGTAAAGAAGCAATAAAATTGGTCAAAATTGACCCAAATGGGATTATTTTTTTATTTTTCAGTTTGTGAAAATTTCCTTGGTTTTGACTTTTCAGCCCTATTTGAGACAGGTCATTTTTTCAACATCTTGAATATTTTCATGGGACAGTAAAACTAGTCCGGTGCTAGCCCTTGCTTAGAGTTCTCCCTCCTGTCTCACTCTACTTTAACTAGCAGGCAGCACCAAAGCAGATTGAAAAAGGAAAGGCAGAGAGATCAGGGCTGCGAGGCAGGACTCCTGGGTTCCCACCATATCCCTAGCACTGACTTGCAGTGATGCCCCTTCTGCAAAATGAGGATCACGCTGCTTTAGCGCCCATTCAGGTGTGACAGGGACTAGCTAATGGTTGCTGAGCACTCTGGAAAGGATAAAGGCAATGGGCATTAGATCAAGGGTCTTCAAGGCAAGGTCTCTCCAGTCCGAGGTCTGAGCAGTGTTCAGCTGAGTCCAGTCCTACACTGTACCACACATTCCAATAATAATGCCAGGAAAAATTCCAGCATGGGATTTTTCCAGAACTGCCATACTCAAGTGGGGAGTGTTCCCAAGCAAAGTCTCTCCTAGAATCAGGCAGGTATAGGAACTCTCTTCGACTGCAATTAAAAACATTCCAGGAGCCTGAAGTGCACCAGATGCAATCCAGGGAGCTCATTTGGATTTGCCTGTTTGAACTTCACTTCAAACCAAGAGAGGGCTTTGCTGTGGCCCTCTGATGGAAGGAATCAGGACTGCTCAGCTGTGAACACTGGGGCCTATTCCGCTAACAGCCGGTAGAGATCCTTCCTTAGCTCAGACAGCGGGGACCTGTGCATTTGGAGTATATGGTGACCAGACAGCAAGTGTGAAATTAATCGGGACAGGGGTGGGGGGGTAATAGGAGCCTATATAAGAAAAAGACCCAAAAATCAGGGCTGTCCCTATAAAATTGGGACATCTGGTCACCCTATTGGAGTAGGATGACCTCAGTTCTATTCCTGCTGCTACCATCATGCGGTGAGTGGCCATGGTGTACAGGGAGGAGCTTCACAAACCCATAGCCAGGTCCATGCCAGTAAGAACACAAACAACTTCCTTCCCTTCCGACTTGAGCTCTAGAATTCAATACAATGAGCATGTGCGAATTATGTAACACCACTTCCTTGGAATTTCCCTGTGGAGTTAGCCTCCTCTGAAAGGGTTCTTTGAGACAGTATACAATAGAAGCCAGTCGCGAGTGAGCTAGGACAGTACATCCAGGCACTAGCCTTTCACTTCTGGAGACCCATGTTCAAATCTGCCTACAGTCATAACGACTTTGGTGACCTCCTCTTAATCATTAGCGAAAGACTGTCGGTCCTTGGCAGAGAGAGCCCAGCATGGACCAGAGCAGGTGACACTGCTCAGGATGGAGGTGCATCCGCAGAGCTGGGTGGGGGAAATTTGCACGGTGTTTCCTGGAACCATAACTGGTTCAAACTAGCGCTATGTGCCCTTTGCTAGCCTGGGCATTAAATTCTCACTCATAGTTCCAGCTGCCCTGCAATGTGCTTATTTGTAGATCTCATTGGCCATGACCAGTCCCTCCCACCCCACCCCCAAGGTGATTTAAAAACCCAAGTGGCAAGAGGTTAATTATCAGCCATCCAGTGGGGATGGTGTGAACCTACTCACAAGCTAGTGAATAGCAGCCCTTTGGAACACAAGCACCTATTAAAACATCCAGCATTCACCACCACTGAGAAATGGACGCACACAAAAGCAGCCCACCAAAAGCTCCCCTTACAAGTTCAACATCAACCCACTGACTAGCAGCAAAATGCTCTTTCCAGATCATTCCTCTTCTTGGCAAGGCCCATGTACAGATGAGGAAACAATAAGAAGCCGCACTGGTGTGGGCTATGTTAGAAATATACCACTTTTTTTTGTTTTGGTTTTTGTTTTTCTAAAAGCAGAAGCAGATAGACAATTGGAAAAGAAAAAAGTATTTTCTTCTGGGCAAGAGGAGCAATTGGTATCATATGAACTGCTTAGAGCCCAGGATCACAGAACCCTTAGCTTTAAACCACAATTGTTGGCATCATCTTCCCCTCCTTCCACACGCCCTGCATTGAGAAACCATGGCACACCCAGGAGACTGAGTTAACTAGAGTAGAAGTCACAGTGTAGTCACTCCTCCCCTCCCCCCCCACTGCAAAACGTAGGCATGGGCACATCCATGGAGGACAACCTAAAAACCCCCCACCCTGGACCAGGCTTCCAGAAAACATGAGATTGGCTCAAAAATAGCATACAGTGGGTTCTTTTTATTTCCCTTCGGGGTCCACATTTTTTAACTTTTCGTCACAACCCTGAGGCTAGAAACTTACTTTTAGTAGCAAATACAGATATTGGCGGAAGTGTCAAATGGTTTCAGCAGATATTGGGGCTCCATCGTGCCTGGGGCTGTACAAGCACAGAAGAGACAATCCTTGCTGTAAAGGGTTTACACTCTAAAGACACAGACAGGTCATGGGTAGAGGAGACTGATACAACATACAAGCAAGTGGGAAAGGTGAAGAAGTGACCCAGCTTGGTTAATTACATGTAAGGCTGCGAGTCTGTCATGGAGGACACGGAAAGTCATGGAATCTGTGACTTTCAGCGACCTCCATGAAATTCTGCAGCTGCAGCAGCCAGTGTGGCTGACCACAGGGCCGCATGAGCAACGGGCCCCGGGGGCCACCCAAGCAGCAGCCAGAGCAGCAGCCCCAGGGGTGGCTGCACCTGGCCCCAGGGACCGTCCGAGTCGCGGCCGGTGCAGCTGGCCCCGGGGACCACCTGAGCAGTGGTCCTGGGGCAGCCAGAGCAGGGCCCTGGGGGCAACCGTAGCAGCAGCCCTGAGGCAGCTGCACTGGCTGCTGCTCAGCGACCTCAGGCAGCTGGCCCTGGGGACTATCCTACCAACGGCTAGTGCGGCTAGCCCCGGGGACCGCCTGAGCACTGGTCCCAGGGTGGCTGGGGCAGCAGCCCTGAGGCAGCCACACCAGTCACGGCTCGGTGGCCCTGGGCAGCTAAGATTCAGTCAGGGGTGTTTATAGCAAAAGTCATGGACAGGCCACGGGGCATGAATTATTGTTTACTGCCCGTGACCTGTCCATGACTTTTACTAAAAATACCCGTGACTAAATCTTAGCTTTAATTACATGGACTGTAGGGTTGGGTTGTTTTTTAAATAATTAGGGTTACCCGCAGAGCGGGGCGAGGGGGACAGGAAGAGAAGAGAAGGAACCACAGCTATTGCAAATGAAAACGGAGATTCTCATGGGCTCTTGTCATTCCAGGAGCTGGGGGTTTAAGGGAAAACACCAGATATTGTGAGACTCGCAATAACGTTGTGACCCTGAGCCATCAGAGAGCCAGCCTGCATGTGACCCTTACCCAGCCCCTGGGAAGCCCCAGATATACTGGGAGAGTGATCCCTACATTGCTGCTGACAGCCATGGTTGTCCCCTCTCTAGTGGCTCTGAAAACAATGGACAGTGCTGAGAAACACGCTGGTGCGTTTACACTAGCAGTCAAAGGCGTTCCAAGAGCAGTGGAGGTGTGGGGACAGATTCTGTGCTGAGCCGGAATGACTGTAACAGGGCATTTTCATAACGTACACAGGTGACCTCAAGAATCATAAGGTTTAAGGTCAGACGGGACCACACCAGATCTTCCCGTCTGACCTGCTGTACATCACAGGCCACCAACGCCACCCAGGACCCAAATCCCGCAACCAAAATTAGATTGAAGTAGGACAGCCCACAGGAGATGAAGCTCGTATGTGTCACACAAAGAGAACAGGCAGGACCAAAGTGCACAGATGCATGAGGCCCCTGCCATGGCAGGGAAATGACTGAGAGAGATAAACCCAGATAAACCTGGTAAGTGACCCTCATACACACCCTGCAGAGGAAGGTGAAAAGTCCCCAAGACCACTGCCAATCAGACTGGGGGGGAAATTCCTTCCTGACCCCCATATGACAATCAGTTAGACCCTGACCAAGAACCAGCCAGCACCGGAGAGAGAAAATGTCTAGTGCCACCTCAGAGCCCGGGATGAAGCCTTGAAGCCGGAGCTTTTAGGAACATAAGATATAAACCGGCAGTGAGTCCCAGAGTGGCTGAGCCGTTCCCCCACCATCACAAGCAGCCCCGTGTGTCACATAATCCCATTCACGACTTCACCCAGCTCTCTCAGAGTTAATTCAGTTGTTTGCCCCCACAAGCCTTATTGGGAGGCTGAGAATCACCTGGCCAGTGAGTGAGCCTCTCTCAGAGCTCCCCTTCACCCCTCAGACTGTGGCTCTGTCCCACACATCCCTTAGACACCACCAAATCATTCAGCAGGACCCTGGCACTCACGGGAAATCGAGACAGACGCCCCTCCACACGGGCAGGGCCAGGAAGCAGGTGTGCCAAGCATCAGGAGTCACTGGCACAGCACTATAGAAAAACGCTACTCAGCATCAGCTGATCCTTATGCAGAGCAGGGGGTTTCCTTCTTGCAACACAAGGCAGTCCAGGGCACCCAGGAATCCAGGGCATGAAAGCAATCCCCCAAACTCTGCAACACACTTGGATTCCAAAGGGCACCTGCTGAGGGCAGCAACTATCTCCTCCAAATGAAAGCAAAAACACTTCAGCCTTATTTACTGGAAAGCAGCTAACTATAATAGGGCTGTACCATCTGTGGCCAGGAGGGTAGATACCACGGGGGCTACAATTGGTTTAGGTCTCGGTGAGAACTCCAGTAGTTCCTCAGTCCAGATACAAGTATTCTACAAATAGCTCTCACACACGCCCACCTAACCCCGCTGGGGACATACTTGGCTGGCTACCCTGGGAGCACTGCTGTTTTGAGCATGCTAGCTCAACCAGCTCTAGCGCAGGTCTGGTTTCCCATGGTGGGAAACACACTCCCAGCTGCTGTGTAGACATACCCTTAGAGGCGAAGCCGGAGGGGGAAGCGCGTGCCAGAACACTTGCAGGGCGGGGAGCTGGTTGGGAGAAGGGACTTTCCTGAACGAGGAGCTGAACCTGGAGAACAAAATCCAGATTGTACTATAGTGAATTCAGCCTAGAGTTTGGGTATCTCCTAGCCGTCTGCCTGCAGAAACCATGCCAGAGTTTTATTTACCATAAGGGCTGGCTGGAAAACAACTATTTCAAGGATTCAAAAAGCAAGGTTTCAAAATTTGTTTTCATTCTGATCTGAAATGAAACCACGACCTTTGGCCGTTTTTTATTTGTCGGGAGGGGGGGTTAGAGGGAGAGAGACACACCCCAGAATAGCCAATAGCCTAGTAGTTCTAGTCCCTGCTCTACCTGCTTCACCTACCTCCCCAGCTGAGCGCCCTAACCACTGGGCTATCAGATATTCTAGTCTCGGTCTCTGGGTATGTCTACATGGGAGCTGAAGAAGGTGGAATTTCCAGCTTGGCAAACGTACCCAGGCTAGCTCTGATCAAGCAAGCACACAAAAAAAAACACAAAGCAAAACAAAAAAGTGTAGCCTGATGGAGTGACTTGCAGGATAGCCTAGTTGCCCTGAGTATGTACCTAGGATCTCTTACCGGACTGTACTCGGGCATCCCACTGTCTATGGCTATACTTCTGGTTTTTGTGTGCCAACTCAATACTAGATAGCAGAGGTATGTCTACACAAGCTGGAAACGACACCTCCAGTGTAGGTGTACCCTCGGTCTAGAAATTCCACCCCGACCCAAGAAAACGTCCCAATGAAATTTGTGCCCAAACAGATACATTTCCACATAACATTTCGGTTTTGATGAAACAGCATTTGTCACTGGAAAAATATTTCATCAAAATTTTTTCCAGCTCTTCTTGTAATTCCCCTGGGGGCAGTGACCATGCAGGGGGCAGGTTTTTTAGCAAGCAGGAAAGCCATTGCTCTTATAGGTTCCTGCTAGAAGCAATTACCAGCCACCTATTAGCCAGAGACCAATGCAAAGGAGCACCAATAGTGAGATTTTAGCAGTAGCGCCCTGATCAGAAGCTAAACCCCTTCTGTGGGGTGATGGTCTTCTTTGCAGGATTCTGTCCTTGGATGCTGCTTGGGGACCCCATCCTCTTTTGGGAAGATAAGTTCTCTCTATTAATCTACCCTTTCCCTAGACCAAGTATTTTAATTTGGCTTCCCACACTGCATCAGTACCTGCCTCAGCTACTGATCACAGCTTTCCAAAGTAGCAGAATAAACTGACATGCTTTCCCAGCAGCCTTCAAAGCTCCAAACAGCAGCATTTAAAATGAAGCAGAACTTGTTAAGTGTACTCTGCTGCTGCTTGAGGAAACTCTGAGCAGCAGCAGTGGCAGTGACACTGCCAGCAGACTCAGGAAGTCAGCATGGAACCAAGTCCCATTTGAAAGGTTATCTTCATAACCATAAGAGCTAGAATTCTTAAATAAAGGCTGAAATTCTGTAGAAACTGATGGCTAAGCTCCTCTATGCTCTCTTCACTCACCGGGCAACATTTCGTACCCATCATTGGCAAGTGAAACTTCAAGCCCTGTGCAAAACAGCGGGTCAGGCTGAAGGGGTATTATAGGATCAGCTCAGCCCGTAGTGCTACAAGAAGAAAAGGCCGTTAAAGACTCACTTCCCTTTCTGTCATTATTTTGCCTTTTCAAACACAGTTCTGAGCTCCGGCTGAGAAATCTTATATGAGTGTCACTGTTTCCAGAGCTCCCAGAATAAACACCATGGCTCAAGCTATGTGGGATGCACACCCCCAACTCCAGTATCCCATAATTGTCTTTGCAGGAGGTAACAAACAATAACTACATTTAGCAATAGCTGAGGCTGCTCCAGGATATACCCCCTCCACCCAAAACCTGAGAAGCATGGAAATAAGATAAGGGGAAGGACTTGTGCATTTCTTTCCACCTTCATCTTGCTTCCAATGCCATTAATAACACTGCATAAGGCTCTCACTTCCATCTCCAACAGATACCCAAAAGCAATACCAACAGTCATCCAGCTCACTCTCTAAAGCAAGTGCTCAACAGTGACCTCAGATGCATCTAGGATCCATCCTTTCAGCACATCTGACTATCCAACATGCCATGTGTTGGGGGAGTTATTCTGCCTTGACCCTGCTGAGGTCACCATATGATGCAGCTATGTCATGATACAGCTCCAGCTTTTCAGGTGTGGTTCCAGGTACATTAGTAAACAGATCAGTTTTCCCATAGATGTTTCAGAGTAGCAGCCGTGTTAGTCTGTATCCGCAAAAAGAAAAGGAGGACTTGTGGCACCTCAGAGACTAACAAATTTATTTGCTGTTATACCTACATTTAGAAGCGTGATTTCTAAGCTGCAGGAAATAACCAAAAAGCTTTTTGAGGATGGCAGGGGAACAGGCCTCCCTACCCCAGCCCTTATGAGGTGCTCATTCACTCACACCTAATATTGTTACAAAACATGTATGTAGAGCTGGAAATGTACACCATGCTTTATAAATATAGAGAGGAATGTTTCTGGACTAAAAGAGCTTACAATAGCTGGAGCACGTGCCATTCTGTCGCTAAATGCTTTCCAGATTGTCTCAGAGAAAGCATCTTTATAATCCAGGAAGCACTATGGGATTACGGGTGGGGGCTGTGCCAAACTGCATATGCTTGTTATTATGTAAATGAGTACTATTATGAACTAGCAATCTGCTAGGCACACCAGCCTGGTCCTCTACTAGGTTTCCTGGACAGAAGACAAGAAAAATGACGGACAAAGCTTGCTCTGTTTATTGTAAACTCTGTGGAGTGGGGACTGTCTTTTTGATCTGTGTTGCTCAAACTTTCCCCATAGGACAGAGCATATCCTAACAGATGGACTGGCTCCCGGACACCTCCCCTCTCATTTGGGACCACACAACATCCCTGGGGTCACTACAACAATTGCTTACACGAGAAAGTAAAACTGGAAGGACCGCATGTATTTCAGAGAATCTTATACATGTAGGGTTGGAAGGGACCTTGAGAGGTCATTTAGTTCAGCCCCCTGTGCTTATACAGGACCAACTAAACCTAGACCGTCCTTGACAGGCGTTTATTTAACCTGTTCGCAAAAACCTCCAATGACGGGGATTCCACAACTTCCCTTGGAAGCCTATTGCAATACTTAACTAGTCTTGTAGTTTGGAAGTTTTTCCTAATATCTAACCTAAATTTCCCTTGCTGCAGATTAAGTCAATTGCTTCTTGTCCTATCTTCAGTGGACATGGGGAACTGATCGTCATCTTTATAAGAGCCCTTAACATATATGAAGACTGTTATCAGGACTCCCCTCAGTCTTCTTGTCCTCAGGGCTAAACAGGTCCAGGTTTTTTAAAGCTTTCCTCATAAGTCAGGTGTTCTAAACTGTTTATCTTTTTCGTTGCTCTCCTTTGGACTCTCTCCAATTTGTCCACATCTTTCTGAAAGGTGCCCAGAACTGGATACAGTACTCCAGCTGCAGCCTTGCTCGTGCAGAGCAAAGTGGGACAATTACCTCTCACGTTTTACATACTACACTCCTGTGAATAAACCCCAGAATGATAATCAGCTTTTTTCACAACTGCGTCACATTCTTGTCACATATTCAGTATGTGATCCACTATAACCCCCAGATCCTTTTCTGCAGTACTGCTACCTAGCCAGCTATTCCCCATTTGGAGTCGTGCATTTGATTTTCCTTCCTAAGTGTAATATTTTGCACTTGCCTTTATTGAATTTCATCTTGTTCATTTCAGATCAATTTTCCAAGTTATCAAGGTCATTTTGAATTCTAATCCTGTGCTCCAAAGTGCTTCCAATCGCGCCCAGCTTGGTATCATGTGTAGATTTTACAAGCATACTCTCTGTTCCAAGTCATTAATAAAATATTGAATAATACTGGACGTAGGACAGACCCCTGCAGGACCTCACTAGAAATATCCCCCTAGTCTGAGAGAGAACCACTGATAACTACTCCTTGAGTATGGTCTTTCAGTTATGCAACCACCTTACAGTAATTTCATCTGGACCATATTTCCCTAGTTTGCTTATGAAAATGTCATGAGGGTCTGTGGCAAATGCCTTACGAAAATCAAGATACATTAGGTCTACTACTTCCCCCTATCCACCAGGCCAGTAACCGCATCAAAGGAGGAAATTAGGTGGATATGACATGATTTGTTCTTTACAAAACCATGTCGTCTATTCCTTATAACTATTATCCTCTAGGTGCTTACAAATGGATTGCTTAATAATTTGTTCCAGTATCTTTCCAGGTAACAAAGTTAGGCTAACTGGTCTATAATTCCCACTCCCTGGGTACTCTTTGTTCCCTTTTTCGAAGATAGGTACTATGTTTGCCCATCTCCAGTCCTTTGGGACCTCAACCCATCATCCATGAGTTCTTGAAGATGGTTCCAAGATTGCTTCAGCTAGTTCCTTAAGTAGTCAAGAGTGAATTTCGTCAGGCCCTGCCAACTTCAATACATTTAACTTATCTAAATATTCTTTAACCTGTTCTTTTCCCTGTTCTGGCTTATGTCCGTCCCCCCTTGTTGTTAATATTAATCATGCATCTGGTCACAATTAAACTTTTTGTAAGTGAATCAAAATAGGCATTAAACACCTCAGCCTTCTTGATGTCATCAGCTATTAGCTCTCCTTACTTGCTAAGTAGTAGACCTACACTTTACTTCATCTTTCTCTCGCTCCTAATGTATTTATAGAACCTTGTCTTATTGCCTGTTATGTCCCTTGCCAGGCACAACTTAGGTGGTGCTGTAGCCTGATGTTGTCCCTACATGCTTGTGCTATTCTTTTGTATTCATCCTTAGCAATCTGTCCAGGTCTCCACTTTTTGTAGGATTCCTTTTTGATTGTCAGTTTATTAACCGATGGAGCCATATTGGCCTCTTACTATTCTTCCTATCTTTCCTTTACATTGGAATAGTTTGCTGTTGTGCCATTAATACTGTCTCTTTGAGAAAATGCCAGCTTTCCTGACATGTTTACCTTTCCATTTTCTTCCCCTGGGACCTCACCTACCAGTTCTCTGAGTGTGTTAAAGTCTGCTTTCTTTGAAGTCCATTGTCCTTATTCCCCTGCTTTCATGCCTTCCTTTCCTTAGGATAATGAAATCTATCATTTCAAGATCACTTTCACCCAAACAGCTTTCCACCTTCAGATTTGCAAACAATTCCTTCCTGGTAGCCAGAATCAAATCTAAAATGGCTTCCCCTCTGGCTACTTCCTCCACCTTCTGAAACAAGTTGTCCCAATACGTTCCAATAACTTATTGGAGATTGTGTGTTTTGCCATATTACTTTTCCAACAGATAAGTGGATAGTTAAAGTTCCTCATTACCATTACAACCTGGTCTCATTTTTAGTTGTCTTTGTGTGATGCAGGAGCTGGAAGCAAGGAGAGATGCCAGCCCCATATGACCAGCTGGCTGTCTGGACCACTAGCAAGCACTCTGTGAACCACTGATGGTCCATGGACTACACAGCTCAGTAACCTTTGATCTAACCCAAAGAGGCAATCAGCAAGTTATATTTTCCTAGGGCTCGTCTTTGCTTTTCAGTCAAAGCCAGGTAAATGCAAATCTGGAAAGGTAAACTGCAGGGAGAACACGGCTCTCTCTTTCAAAGATCAGCTAGGATGTTGTTCTTCAAAATCACAACTGGATTGACTATTGAGATGTTTCTTCCCCCCCATCAGATCCTTTGACTTGCAGCACACAGAACCAGGTGTCCACCAGACACTCTTCTAAGGCCAGTTCCGAGGCCTTCCGTGCACGATGCTCCCTTTGTCATTTGGTCAATCTGTGACAAGGTTAGCAGGGAAGGCTGTGTCTAGTGATCAGTTCAGAGGACAGGTTGTCAGGCCTCTTGGGTTCTACAGGTGAGCGACGTGAGCGAGGCAAGTCATTTCCCAGAGGATCAGCGTCTCCATCCGTATGGCAGGGATAATACTACATATCATTATCCCAGGGCTGTTGCAAGGTTTATCTAACGTATGTCCATAAAGTCCACAGAGACTCTCGGATTAAAAATACTGTATGCGAGCAGGACGCCGTCAATATTACCTGGGGAGGCACAGCCTGCAGGGACTCACCAAGGAGCCTCAAATGGCTCCTGGGAATGGGTACGTTTCTCTTCTGGAAGCTGCTACTATGACAGACGCTGTCCCCAAGGAAGAGCTGTAAGTGGCATCTATAATCAGCAGCACCCCAGGTCCCAGCACACCCCCAAGGTCTGCGCTGTGTATGGGCAGCATGTAACACCCCCACACCTTACCCCATGCACACTGTGCCTTAGGGGGGACCTCGAGGGAGTGTGGCACTGCCGGGGAGCTTTGGGGTGAATGGCTTTGCAGGACGACGTCTCATGATTCGCCAGGTGGGCACCGCACCTCAGCCTTTCCACCGCAGGTCCATGAATCCTCCAGGCCCGCTCAGAAAGAGTGAGTCACTTGGTGCCGGGGTGGGGGGCCATGCAGGAGATGTCTGAAGAGCCGCCGAGAGGGTGGGGGGGTGGCTTTACACACACGCCCCGGCCTCCATGGCACAGAACCCATTATCAGCCTTGTAGGAACCCCACCCCACAGACCCCACCGCTCCGGGGAAGCGGAGCAGAGCGTGACTTCCATCAACCGCCCCACTCCCTCTGCAATAACAACATCCCCCCGGGGTGGGGAGGGGGGGGCACCACCTCCATTCCCACACCTACGGTGCTTCCTTCCCAGGAGCCCCACAGCGGGGGGAGGGAGGGGGGGCACTTGGGGAAGCAAAACGCCTCCGGAGACAGCCGAGCTGCTGGGGGCAGAGAGGGAGGGAGGAGAGAGAGAGAGAAGCCCGATCTGTCAAGCCCCGGTTTGCTTTCCAAACATTCAGCTGTAGTCTCCCTCCCAGCCAGCCCCCCCAGCCCAGCCCCCCGGCAAGGGGGACGCAGCCAGGCCAGCCGAGAACAACACGGCGCGGCGGAGCCAGGCAGCGGCAGCAGCGCCCCGCCCCTGGGGCCGCCTGCAGCCAGGGCCCCCGCCAGCGGGGCCGGCTGCAGGAGGGGCCCGTGCACCTTTGCAAGCGGGGGGGGGGGGGGGGAGAGAGGGTCTCGTCCTACCTGGGAGACGGGCAGCCCGGGTCCGCCGGCAGCGCGCGCCCTACCGCGACTGCGGCTCGGACATCGCAGCGCCCCGCGCGCTGGCCGGCGGGCGGCGGGAGGAGGCGGGGGCGGAGGAAGTGTGAGTCAGCGCCGCCTCCCCTGGAAATTCCCACCCGTGATTGACGGGCTGAGCGCTAACCCGCAGATCCCCCCCCCCGCCCGCCCCATGGCGTGCCGCAGACCAGCTGCCAGCGGCAGGCGGAGGGCGTTATAAACAGAGAGAGCGGGGGGGGGGGGGCACGGGGGAAGCAGAGGGAGCGGTACGGTCAAGGGAAAGGGAAAGCCGCGGGGCCAAAGGATGGGAGGGACCACCAGGAAACTACCCTCGGGTTCTGGATCGATTGCCCCCGTGCCCCGCAGCGGCCGGCTTGCGGGCGGTGGCGTTCTGCGTTGATGGCCCCGGGCCTCGGGGTTGCACACGGTGCCGTTCTGGAGCGTTCTGGGTCGATGGCCCCCGTGCCCCGCAGTGTCGGGGTTCTACGCTGTGACGTTCTGGATGGATGGCCCCGTGCCCCGCAGTGTCGGGGTTGTACGCTGTGACATGCTGGATGGATGGCCCCCGTGCCCTGCAGTGTCGGGGTTCTACGCTGTGACGTTCTGGGTCGATGGCCCCCGTGCCCCGCAGTGTCGGGGTTCTACGCTGTGACGTTCTGGGTCGATGGCCCCGTGCCCCGCAGTGTCGGGGTTCTACGCTGTGACATGCTGGATGGATGGCCCCCGTGCCCCGCAGTGTCGGGGTTCTACGCTGTGACATGCTGGATCGATGGCCCCCGTGCCCCGCAGTGTCGGGGTTCTACGCTGTGACGTTCTGGAGCGTTCTGGGTCGATGGCCCCGTGCCCCGCAGTGTCGGGGTTGTACGCTGTGACATGCTGGATGGATGGCCCCGTGCCCCGCAGTGTCGGGGTTCTACGCTGTGACATGCTGGATGGATGGCCCCGTGCCCCGCAGTGTCGGGGTTCTACGCTGTGACATGCTGGATGGATGGCCCCGTGCCCCGCAGTGTCGGGGTTCTACGCTGTGACATGCTGGATGGATGGCCCCGTGCCCCGCAGTGTCGGGGTTGTACGCTGTGACATGCTGGATGGATGGCCCCGTGCCCCGCAGTGTCGGGGTTCTACGCTGTGACATGCTGGATGGATGGCCCCGTGCCCCGCAGTGTCGGGGTTGTACGCTGTGACATGCTGGATGGATGGCCCCGTGCCCCGCAGTGTCGGGGTTCTACGCTGTGACATGCTGGATGGATGGCCCCGTGCCCCGCAGTGTCGGGGTTGTACGCTGTGACGTTCTGGAGCGTTCTGGGTCGATGGCCCCGTGCCCCGCAGTGTCGGGGTTGTACGCTGTGACATGCTGGATCGATGGCCCCGTGCCCCGCAGTGTCGGGGTTCTACGCTGTGACATGCTGGATCGATGGCCCCGTGCCCCGCAGTGTCGGGGTTCTACGCTGTGACGTTCTGGATCGATGGCCCCGTGCCCCGCAGTGTCGGGGTTCTACGCTGTGACATGCTGGATGGATGGCCCCGTGCCCCGCAGTGTCGGGGTTCTACGCTGTGACATGCTGGATCGATGGCCCCCGTGCCCCGCAGTGTCGGGGTTCTACGCTGTGACATGCTGGATCGATGGCCCCGTGCCCCGCAGTGTCGGGGTTCTACGCTGTGACATGCTGGATCGATGGCCCCCGTGCCCCGCAGTGTCGGGGTTCTACGCTGTGACATGCTGGATCGATGGCCCCGTGCCCCGCAGTGTCGGGGTTCTACGCTGTGACGTTCTGGATCGATGGCCCCGTGCCCCGCAGTGTCGGGGTTCTACGCTGTGACATGCTGGATCGATGGCCCCCGTGCCCCGCAGTGTCGGGGTTGTACGCTGTGACGTTCTGGAGCGTTCTGGGTCGATGGCCCCGTGCCCCGCAGTGTCGGGGTTCTACGCTGTGACATGCTGGATGGATGGCCCCGTGCCCCGCAGTGTCGGGGTTCTACGCTGTGACATGCTGGATGGATGGCCCCCGTGCCCTGCAGTGTCGGGGTTCTACGCTGTGACGTTCTGGATGGATGGCCCCGTGCCCCGCAGTGTCGGGGTTCTACGCTGTGACGTTCTGGAGGGATGGCCCCATGCCCCGCAGTGTCGGGGTTCTACGCTGTGACATGCTGGATCGATGGCCCCGTGCCCCGCAGTGTCGGGGTTGTACGCTGTGACGTTCTGGAGGGATGGCCCCGTGCCCCGCAGTGTCGGGGTTGTACACTCTGACATTCTGGATGGATGGCCCCGTGCCCCGCAGTGTCGGGGTTGTACGCTGTGACGTTCTGGAGGGATGGCCTGTGCCCTGCAGTGTCGGGGTTCTACGCTGTGACGTTCTGGAGGGATGGCCCCGTGCCCCGCAGTGTCGGGGTTCTACGCTGTGACGTTCTGGAGGGATGGCCCCGTGCCCCGCAGTGTCGGGGTTCTACGCTGTGACGTTCTGGAGGGATGGCCCCGTGCCCCGCAGTGTCGGGGTTGTACGCTGTGACGTTCTGGATCGATGGCCCCGTGCCCCGCAGTGTCGGGGTTCTACGCTGTGACGTTCTGGATCGATGGCCCCGTGCCCCGCAGTGTCAGGGTTCTACGCTGTGACGTTCTGGAGGGATGGCCCCCGTGCCCCGCAGTGTCGGGGTTGTACGCTGTGACGTTCTGGATGGATGGCCCCGTGCCCCGCAGTGTCGGGGTTGTACGTTGTGACGTTCTGGATCGATGGCCCTGTGCCCCGCAGCGTTGGGGTTGTACGCTGTGACGTTCTGGATGGATGTCCCTGCAGTGTCGGGGTTGTACACTCTGACATTCTGGATGGATGGCCCCGTGCCCCGCAGTGTCGGGGTTGTACGCTGTGACATTCTGGAGGGATGGCCCTGCAGTGTCGGGGTTGTACACTGTGACGTTCTGGAGCATTCTGGACCAATGGCCCTATGCCCTGCGGGTTGTACAGTGTGACGTTCTGGAGCATTCTGGACCAATGGCCCTATGCCCTGCGGGTTGTACAGTGCGATGTTCTGGAGCATTCTGGACTGGCGGCCCCATGCCCTGTAGCATCGGAGTTGTACACTGCGATGTTCTGGAGCATTCTGGACTGACAGCCCCATGCCCTGTAGCATCGGAGTTGCAGACTGCGATGTTCTGGAGCATTCTGAACTGACGGCCCCATGCCCTGTAGCATCGGAGTTGCACACTGTGATGTTCTGGAGCATTCTGGACTGACGGCCCCATGCCCTGTAGCATCGGAGTTGTACACTGTGATGTCCTGGAGCATTCTGGACTGATGGCCCCATACCCTATGGGATCACTCGCCTGAGCTGTAGCGTGCTGGATCATGGCTACAGAACGCTGTCATTGCCTTTATAATGCAAAGAGCAGAAAGAGGCAACCACTCTTATCTCCCTAAGTTTCCCTTCCTAAATTTAGCACTCGAATGGTTTGGAGTCTTCAAATCACTGATCCACCTTGGCTATCTTTGAAGGGGGAAGAGGCAGGCAGGGAGGCAGAAGGCTGATTACATATGTGGAGGGGATTTCCACTCCTGGATGGAAGTGGGTACCGCCACTGTGGTTCCTGCAGTAAACATTGGGCTGCTCACGATCTGCTGCTTCCTCTCAGTCTCTCCAACCCACAGAGTCACTCCGGAAAAAAAAAAGCCTTTAAGCCTGCATCTGATTCTGTTAATATTTACTATTCGTATTGTCATAGCAAGAAGCAGCCCCGGTCTGCCCAACGACCAGGACACCATTGTGTGAACACAGAACAAAAAGATGGTCTTTGCCCCACATGTTAGATGCCCACTGGCTGTCTGCTTGCATCTGGCAGTATCGGTAATCATTACGAGATACTTATGCATGGTGGCCTTTGTGATTTGCAGGGTGCCAAGGGAGAGCAGGTCCCATGCTGATGATATAGCTCAATGTGCAGCAGCAGTCAAAAAAACTAACAGAATGTTAGGAACCATTAGGAAAGGGATAGATAATCAGACAGAGAATATTGTAATGTCACTATATAAATCCATGGTACTCCCACCCCTGCAATACTGTATGTAGTTCTGGTTGCCCCATCTCAGAAAAGATATATTAGAATTGGAAAAGGTCCAGAGAAAGGCAACAAAAATGATTAAGGGTATGGGACAGCTTCCATACGAGGAGAGATTAGAAAGAGAGGGGAGTTTTCAGCTTGGAAAAGAGACGACTAAAGGGGGTTATGATAGAGGGCTATAAAATCATGAATGGTGAGTAGAAAATGAATAAGGAAGTGTTATTTACCTCTTCACATAACACAAGAATCAGGGGTCACCCAATGAAATTAATAGGCAGCAGATTTAAAACAAACAAAAGGGAAGTACTACTTCACACAACATACGGTCAGCCTGTGGAACTCCTTGCTAGGGGATGCTGTGAAGGCCGAACTTATAATGGGGTTAAAAAAATTAGATAAGTTCACGGAGGATACATCAATGGCTATTAGCCAAGCTGTTCGGCGATACAACCTCATGCTGTGGGTGTCCCTAGCCTCTGACTGCCTGAAGCTGGGACTGGATGACTAGGGTTGGTCACTTGATGATTGCCTGTTCTGTTCATTCCCTCTGAAGCACCTAGCATTAGTAGAGGGGGGAGTCTGTCAGCAAGGACTGTCAGCAGCTGTCAGCAAGGACTCCTTGGTTCTGGGGCGGGGAGAAATAGAACAGAAACCCTGAACCTTTAGGTGGATGCTCTTAAGCCAGTGAGTATCATAGAATCATAGAATATCAGGGTTGGAAGGGACCTCAGGAGGTCATCTAGTCCAACCCCCTGCTCAAAGTGTGACCAATCCCCAACTAAATCATCCCAGCCAGAGCTGTGTCACGCCTGACCTTAAAAACCTCTAAGGAAGGAGATTCCACCACCTCCCTTGGTAACCCATTCCAATGCTTCACCACCCTCCTAGAGCAAAAGTTTTTCCTAATATCCAACCTAAACCTCCCCCACTGCAACTTGAGACCATTACTCCTTGTTCTATCATCTGGTACCACTGAGAACAGTCTAGATCCATTCCCTTTGGAACCCCCCTTCAGGTAGTTGAAAGCAGCTATCAAATCCCCCTGACTCTTCTCTTCTGCAGACTAAATAATTCCCATTCCCTCAGCCTCTCCTCATAAATCATGTGTTCCAGCCCCCTAATCGTTTTTGTTGCCCTCCGCTGGACTCTTTCCAATTTTTCCACATCTTTCTTGTAGTGTGGGGCCCCAAACTGGACACAGTACTCCAGATGAGGCCTCACCAATGCCAAATAGAGGGGGGACATCACAGACTCAGAGGTGGAACCCCCTGCCAGACTGGGGAGGTGAAGGTGGAGCACGGGGAGCATGGAGGTGCAAAATCCATTCTTACTTAAAGTTTTCACAAGTGAATTATACCAATGTAACTGTGAGTTGCCAGACGAAGCATTCCGTTAGCTAGAGGATGGTCACTGTGTTTCCTCAGAATGCCAGAGACTCACTGCTTTGTTTCACAATGACCACATATTTGCCTAACCTTGTAACTATGGCTGGCTCCCCTTGATATCAAGGGGAACTGTCCATGAAGGTCAAGAGTGATGCATGAGAGGCACGCCTATATACAGTGCAAAGAGCAGCTCCAGAGTTACCGAAGCTTTCCTGGCACCATGAGCAGCTCAGATTGTGAGAATTCCCCAGCCTTTATTGCCTAAGGGAGAGTCAAGTCATCTTTGAGCTGTTCTCATAATATATTGGAAAACCGACATTACGATCTGTTTCCTTATCACATTTCCCTCCCCCGGCACCATCGCTTCTGTTATTGTAGGGTGCTCATGAGCAACAATGGTGCATAATGACAGGAAAAAAGAGCCAGTGACAACTGCAGGGAATTTCCCCATTTCTGCACAATATTGCACAGATTTTCACATACGCTGGACCGATCTTCCATTTAATTATTAGCCATTTTTTGCCAGTAAGGTGCTAGGGAATATGCCTATCAGGCTGTGGAACAAGCAGAGGATCCACACTGCAAGCAGAGAAGTTGAACCATTCCCCCACAGCTTTCAGCCTATGCACCTCACTGCTGACTTGTAGCAACTCCTGCTAGCCCATGGTGGGCTCTCCCAGAAGGCTGCCTGTACACTTCAGTCCTGCCCTACAGCATGGTCAGCCGTTCCAGTCTTGGGTTCCCGCAGCACACTGCTCACGCACCACCATCACTTTTTGGAAACTGGAGGCTTCAGGAAACACCGGAGAACATGGTCATTAAAGTACGTTACAAGGGGTAAGCTCTGTGGCCTAGTCGCTTGTTGCTCTAAATAGAACAATGCCTTAAAATGTTCTACAGGGTTTAATTTCACAGCTCACTGTGTTCTAGGACTTTGGTCGTGGGACTCTCGTGTCCTGCATTTTAAACCAGTGCAGGAAATGTAAATGCCTATGTTCTACAGCTGAATGTACCACCCAGGTGCTCTGTGCACCCAGGAATCTATGGGAACCTTGGGACTGAAAAACAGTCATTATCACTGCTTCTCGTAGCCCAGCTGGAACTCGTTTCGTTCTGTTTTTTGTTCTGTGAGCCAGCAGAAAGCCTGGAGGCAAAGCTAAATACGGCCATATTGAGCCACAAAGGGGCTTATTTTTAAGATAGTTTCTCAGCCTGCAAATAAATAGCCTAAGGCAATCTGTAAAAACTCTGTTCTATTTCTGTCAAAGAGAGACAAAGAGGTGTCATGTCTCTATCTCCATAGTTCCAGAATCTTGATTTACAACATAACTGACTCTTCTCCCTTTCACCTTATCTACCACATGCTCTGGCTAAAAGAACGTTTGGTTACTCACCCAGGTAGGGCCAAGGGGAGCTGGCGAGAGAGAGCCTTCGGTCCAGACTCTGGGCTGTTAAGCGAATACAGGAAGGAGAGCCCAGCTGAGTTACTTTTAGGCAGGAGAAGGGAAATTCCCCATGCTGAGGCCCCAGACAGCTGGAGTGGTTTTGATAAGGAGCCACACACAGCATGAAGGGCTATCCTGTGTCTGTCCTCCTGAAGAGGGGGCTGTACCTCACTTATTAGTTAGTAATTGCAGCCTGGAACCACAGAACAATGATTCAGTTATGGAATCCTAGAAAGGCTGATGAGATCATCCAGTTCCTGCCTGGCCATCGGAAGATTGTTCTCTTTCCCACATTCCCATATGTTTAGTGACTTCCCTAGGAAGCCTGTTTAGCGTTGCTAGGAAATACTTCCTGCTGGCCAGCCTGCCTTGTCCTCCCTAGCCAGTGATCAGTGCATCCCATTGACAGTCCCTCACTGTCCCATCAGCCTCAGCAGCAGTGAAGTCGAGTGGGCCAGTGGTAAATTCTGAAGGCAAGGTGAATAGACGCCAGCCCTGCAGTCGTTCCAGATAAACCATGTGGCGTGGTTACCAAGTTCTTTGAGAGTCTGCTCAATGGCCAGAACTAGTTGGCACTGGAATAAACATGAAAGACTCAGAGAGTCTTTTCCACTTTAAAGAGATTGATCCCAGCTCTCCACGGGGTCTTGGACTGAGGCCATAACGTTACTTTAGTTATAGTGCAGAACACTGCTCTGACAGCTTGTATTCCTCCGATTCCCTCATTCTCCAAGTCAAAGGATGATGGAGGACCAAGTTCTGTTGTCAGGTACACCCAATGATTCCAGCAGCCTTGTCTATACTAGCAAAATGACTGCTTGTACTGTATAACAGCTGTTGCAGTTATGTAGATGATGTAGACAGTGCTCTTACCACACTATCATGCAAATATGCTCCGAATATGTCCTGGCAGTTAAAACGCCAGAGTCCCATCTACACGGGAGGACAAATTCTCTGATAGTATAACTCCCCTCATGTCAAGGGACTCATAGCACCTAGAGCAGTTTAGCACCCAGCAGCTGCACCATTGCTGGCTCCTGCTCTGTTGTGAGCATTTGTTTTTCTATTCTAGATGCACCAAGTGACAGCAGAATCTGGAGAGACAAGGTGGGTGAGGTAATCTCTTTTATTGGACCTTCTGGCTCAGTTTTTCTAGCTGTCAGCCCTGCATCTTCTACCTGGCATCAGAAATTCAAGCTGTGTTCTCCCAGCCCATTACATCACCTTACTTCTACAGTGAGAATTAAGGGGACAACTTGACTGATGCTGCATGAGGCAGATTGGAATCCAGCTTGCTCCCCCATTGGCATTACTGTCCTTGGCTTTAGCACTTGGAACAGGAAACTAATTAAATTTGAACTGGTTTAGTTATACCAGTTTGGTTACATTGGTGCAAAACCCAGGCTGCACACACTTAGTTCATTTCAGAAGTGGCTTATTACAGTTTAGCTTAAACCTGTTCCTAATCAATCTCCTGCTAAGCCAAAACAGACCTGGTGTAAACCAGAGTCCCCCACACGGCCTTTTGCACTAATTTATGTAGATCAGTTTAAAATTGCACCTGTCATTAAACTGGTGCAACTCTGCATGCAGATGAGCCCTGAGTAATAAGACATCCTGGTGCTCCCTGTTTGCTTACTCAGGTTAATTTTGCAATCCAAGCTCTCGCCCTATATCTTTGTGCAAGTGGAGGGGGGAGAGGGGTTGGGGACAAAGGACAGGAATAAAATCCCAGACACAGAGGGCACCTCGAGAGAAGGCACAGAGGGGAGTGGCACAGGATCAAAGGCTGAGTGCTTTTCTAGGCTATTTTTGCACTTTGATCTGCGCAGGGCACCACATTTCTGACATCTCGGCATCTACTGACATCAGAAGTGGGGTTTCGCTGCTTCTGTGGCTGTAGTATTTACCAGTCCAGGCTGGTCTGTTTTGTTGCTTTGGTTGACAAAGGAAAGCAGAAGAACTGCGAGGATGACGCCTTCTGAGCTCAGGGAGGAAGCTTTGGCCACAGAAGGGGATTTCCAGAACATCAAGACCTGGCTATGTAAATCATGCACTCAGATTACCCTGGCAGCATGAGAGGGCTCAGGGACAGAGTGCGAGGGAGAGGGATGATTTGGAGATCAAGTAGGATGGAGGCAGGAACTGAGAGGGAAAGAAGAGAAGGAGAATGGACCATTGAGGAGGTGAGAGAGGGAAAGAAGATGTGTGGAGGGGAGAAGTGATAATGGGAGGAGGGGAGAGGAAGGGGACAGGACTATTAGAGGGAAGAAGAGAAGAGAGTTAAGGTAGGCAATTGCTTCTCCATACCTTTTGCAGCCCATGGCCTATGGAATGCACCAAGCTATTTAGGCTCATGCCTAAAGGGCAACTTCCTCCATGACCCATCCCATCATACTGGGGCTTTTACCCTTTCATTTAATCAAATAACTCCCCCCACTTCCCAGAACGTGTACCAAGGATCTCCACTACCCAGCCAGCAATCCTATGGGCACCAAAAGCTTTGGTGGCATGATCTGATCGTCAGTGATGGGCATAGACTGAATATCCAGCCAGATTACCTTCAGGACCTAGCCAGAGATGGAGCTGGGTGGTGTTCCATCAGCAAGGAGGTCATCATTCCATTCCCATGACTGTAGGTACTTGAGACCATTTGGTGGCGAACAAGAACTGTGAAATCAAGATGAGGCATGGCCAATTCTATGGGCCACATTCTGGTGCAGCTCTAGTGATAGCAGCAGAGCCATATGCAGTAACAGAGAATTTGGTCCCAAGAGATCTCAGATCATGTTTTGCTTTGCTTTAGCCTTTAGCTATGTCAAGCCTAAATTTTCAAGGTCAAGTAACACACAGGGGATTCTCTAACCCCAGAGACTCAGAACTGTTTGCCATCCAATTGCCTTTAACTGGACACGACAACAGGAAACAATTAACAATCATCATCTTCTGGAATGTCGGCACCGCAGAGATGAGCAGGTTCCTGGGACAGCCCTGTGTGGGTGGGGAAGGGGATTTGTCCCATGCACTGAGAAAATTAGGCAGTAGAGACACAACTGAAAGAAAAGGAGTACTACTGGCACCTTAGAGACTAACCAATTTATTTGAGCATGAGCTTTCGTGAGCTACAGCTCACTTCATCGGAAGCTTATGCTCAAATAAATTGGTTAATCTCTAAGGTGCCACTAGTACTCCTTTTCTTTTTGTGCACACAGACTAACACGGCTGCTACTCTGACAACTGAAAGAGTAACACAATGGCATAACATGGTCATGCCTTTACCAGCTTTCTGCAGCTATACTTGTCTGTAAATAACCGGGCCCCGTGGCCAATACACCTCCAGCAGGGACATCAACTTGGGACCCAGCTCTAGTTTCCATCCACTGTCTCTGGTGAGAACAGGTCCCTTTCTGCACAAGCCAGTTCCACGGAGCTGGTTTGTGATGGTGGACCGTTAAAACTGGTACAGGGAGTTTTGTGTGAAAACAGGCGTCAAGAAGGGTTGTCAACCCTCCAGAATTGTCCTTGGAGTCCAACCAAAATTGGCAACCCTAGAATCAAGATTGTTTCCTCCTTATCTGTCTAGTTTGGGAGGGCTGAAAAGCCAGAGAAAAACAAGAATAACCTACTCACTCCCCACCACATACAGAGAAACATGCTGAAATCACTGCTCCAAAATCCAGCTTGCTGGTGTTTTAGTGCACTCAGATTTCTCCAAAGTAGCACAGTTGGTTCTGGCCAGAAGTCAGAAGCTTAATAAGGCCACAGCATGGAATGTAGGAAGAGGGGCTAGGCCCCAAAGCCAGCCTCATGCTGAATACATTCGCCAGACCTCCCAGAGTATGTCAGCAGCAAAGAGGACCTGCAATAGCCCTGGGAACTGACCCAGAGTGAAAGGTCATCCATTTGGGACTCAGATCGCTGGCTTTGGGGGTTTTTTAAGTGTTGCAACAAATGAAATGCAATTTTGCTTTGCCTGGAAACAATCCATCACTGGCAGTGATGCTGCTGCAGAATGCAAAGCAGCTGTGTGTGTCTGGCCCTCTCTGTTCTCATACTTGTACATGAACCTCTGGCCCTCACAGACAGTTTCCTGTGGGAACACCAAAGGCCTTGTTTTCCTGGCGAGGGGGTGGGGGTGGGGGTGGAGGGGAGAAGACAGACCCAGACCTGCATTCATACCTCACCCACGAGTCAGCTTTTGGGTGCTTCCCTTTTTTTATTGTACCCCTCCCCCCTTCCTTCTATAGCGCTGTGGCTCTTAAACCATTAGAAGAGCTTTCCTGTTGCATTTATTTCTGTGTTTGACATGGTTTTCCCCAGGAATTGAAATTAGGGGGGGTGTTCAAATTTTCAGGGGGGTGTCAGGGCCGATGAGGGGTGAGACTGTGAGGGTGAAGGTGGGCTGTATGGCACCATAGTAAAAATTGAAACATGTTTCATGACCATTTTATTAGATTTTTAAATCGTCACACAAATTAAAGTTGGCTACTCAAGCCTTCTATGAAGCACATCATCTACATTCTTCTTGGTTTCTTGTTATAATTTTGCACAACTCTGTTAATGAACTTCTTGAATGCAATGCGTTCATCTTTGGTGGCTTCTCGTGTGTCCGGTACTTCCAGTCCTGCAGTTGATATGCTCATTAGTTCATTCCCATGATCAGGCAGAAGTTTTCTAAACACAAAATTCTATTCAATGATGAAAAAGAACACCCCACTGTGGCTGTTGTGACTGGGAGTAGCAAGAGATGAATTCCTAGTTCTTTCAGCCCAGGAAACACCGCATAAAGATCAGGTCGAGCCACTAATGATGATAAAAAAGAAGTTGAAGTCAAATATTCATTCATTCGTCGTAGGATATTCCACTCTGTATTCAAATTCTCTATTCTGTCCTGAGCACATGGGACCCCCATTGCTGGTAGTGCCTCACTCCACTCAACTGTCGGTGTTTTATAAGACAGGGATCTGTAAAAGCTACGTAGAGGTTGAGTAGAATCTAGAAATCGCTGTTGTAGATTTTTAAGAATCTAGTTTGTGTACTTTTTCAGTTGTCTTAACAAACACTTCTTGTCCTCTTCACTTAAGGATTCAATATAAATGCCTTCATTAGTCAACTTCTGGACTGAAGTCTTTGCTTCTTCCAGTATTTTTTCAATGGATAGCTCTCTGATTGACCCAAACGTAGCTTCTATTGCTGGACAAAGATCTACTAGTGTTGTAGCAGATGCCTGGATAGCATTGTTTAATGACCCAAGTGGTTTCAACAGTAGACTTAGAAGAGAGGGAATGGCAATAGTCTTCTCTAAACATAGTAGCAAAAGTAATCCACCAGCCTCACTACTTAGATCCATCCCATTTTGGTAGATACTTTCCAAAGCCAGTAATAATGGCTGCACTAATTTTAAGACAACAGCCAAGGATCGCTCATGAGAAAGCCAGAGGGTTTTCCCAGGTTGGACTAATATGAACTTCAGTTCCAGTGTATCTTCTATATTTTCCAAGATATTCAGGCTTTTTGGACTCTTGTTGAAAAAAGAATATAATGAAGACATCAAAAGACATTTAAAAAGCCGTAAATTGAAAGAGTCTGCAGCTCATACTAGCGCTAGTTGGAGTAGATATAGTGTGTATAGGAGAGATTAGGGTAACACTTTTCTCTGAGCAAAGCTTGTACTCCACTGTGTCTTCCAGAGAAGTTTGCAGCTCCATCAAATGCACAAGCAGCCATCTGTTTGGGGTCTAACTGACAAGCATTTAACTCTTCTAAGATGTGGGTTGTCACAGATGCAGCCAATCTGTCTTCTATAACTTGAACATCTAGAAATGCATGTACTGGCCTACCACTGACATCAAGATAACGTACACAATGACTTAATACTTGACGACCATTTGCACTGGTGCATTCATCAGCCATGTATGCAAATTTTTTGAATGTGGTGAGAGAATTCTTCACTTTTTCAACTGTTGAGTCTTTCGCTGTTGCACCACATGAATCTAGCCAGTCAGCTGAGTTTCTTGCAGAAAGATAATGAGCATTTGCTGTTCTTGTTCAGAACTAGTGTTCAACTTCAGGATGAACAAGTGACAATGCACTTAACATTGGCCTCCAGTTTGTAGTGTGTGGTATCTCTTGCCTAAATAGAAAGTATGATGCCACAGTCATGTTTGTTCGCATGAACTGTGTTGTGTAACAGCCTCATTAACACTCACCGGTGTTGTCCTTGGTTAGTGGAGACTGAGTTCAGAGGTGCTTTCACATGAGTTCACCTCCCAGGTGGGGGGCAAGAAGGCACCTTGCTCGCTCCTCCAGCTGCTCACTGTTTGCTCTGGCCTCTGTTGTTCGTTGTGCCACCGTTCACTCCATCGCTCTGTTGCCAATGGTCCTGCGCCGTCACCTTCTGCTGCCACCTGCCACTGTGACCTCTGTGAGTTGGTCTCTTGAGGTCCCACCCAGCTCTCAGTGATTTCAGCTGAGCTCTCAGTGGGGGAACCTCGCTGCTAGAGAAGACTGGGCCATCTCTTCCACAGAAACACTGTCCCACAGCAGGTCTGAGCACTTAGACCTGATTCTCAGTGATCTCAGCTGTAGTGGTCACTGAACACAACAAAAGACTATCTGTGGAGCCTAATCAGCTCTGTCTTTAAACAGTGGAGAGGGGCAGGTCAAACAGTACTTGTGACTCAGGGAGACCATCAAGTAAAACACCTGTCCTCACCCTCTCTCGATGCCCTCAATCCGCACAGGCTAAGTACAGTTCTACTGCCCTTTACTCAGACAATAAGAACATTTCTCCCCCCCCCTCCCCCCCGCCCCCCGCATTCAAGTGATTTGTAACCCAACCCCAGCCAAAATCTGTCACTTGGGCAACACAGCTCTATTTGCTGGATACCTAGGTAGATTAGGTGTGAATGTAAATACAATCTGGTCCTGAAGCCTTTCCCCCCAGCCCCCAGCTCATCACTAGCTGGCAGGGAGAGCTCATTTAGACTTTGCTTACAAATCATAATTTGAAATTATTAGGTTGGCCAACATCACCAAAATGAATGCACTGATGTGGTCATAAAAACAACAGCTGTATAAGGAAGCTAGTCTATGTTCATACTTTTCAAATCTCTTATACTTTTTCAGATACACGTATTTTATCATACACTGTATATGCTTTTAAAGTGTGTATTAATGTTTCAATTTCAATTCAAATTTCCAAACAATCACTAAATTGGCAACACTGCATGTAACTAGTTCACAAAACTGGGGAAGGGGGGGTGAAGTAAACACCCCCATGGGTAGGGGGGTGTAGGGAAATCCCTGCATGGCCCTTTTCATGTATTTACTGGAGGCAGGGAGAGAAGCTATTTGGGGTGTGACAGGTGAGAGACGAAATACCACCTAGGACCGATGACGCTTTCCTGGTTACAGGTGTCCATTGAATTACCAGAGGTAACTACCAGAGGTCGCCATTTGCCTTCAGAATCACATACCCTAGTCAGGTGAGGTCCTGAGAAAGGTTTCAAGGCTGGGAAAGTTCAACCCATGGCATCTGAGCTTAGAACAGGCTCAGCTCCAATGCATGATGTGGGAGAGAGAGGTGTACTGGAGGGATAGTCCCGGCTCTCCTCTGGAGGCCAGGACTAAAATCCTAGATGGGTGAAGATGGCCTGGATTCAAGGCTTCTCACCTTCAAATATCTCCATTTGTAAAGGTCACACACACTCCCCCGCCCGCAGACTTGGCCATGAGCCTCACAGGACCAGGATAGCAGGGGCTGCTAGACAGGGACCTAGAACAAGAGTAGCAAGAGGTGCTGCCAGAGGGGGATCAAGATGCATTTAAACCCTGCGCAGGGGAACCACTATGCTTGGCTCAGGCTGCTTCAATTAACCAAATGCCATCCTGTTTGCTCTTGCGAGCACCTTGCAGCAGAGCCTATTCCTTCCCTGAGGCCTTGCATAGCATCAAGAAGTCTGTCAGAAGTTAAATAAGATCACTTCTCCCCCGCACCACCCAATTTCCTGCACCGCAGAAAGTGCCAGTAGTTTACGCGGTGACTGAGTTATCTTTTTGGTACACAAGAAGTCTTAAACCTTGGAGCCCAGAGGTTGTTACTCCCTCATTTCCTCGTCATTCGTTTCAAGTGGGTGCTACTGCACTTTTGGTTTCGGTTACACTTCTCACTGCAGAAATAGCTGCACTTTTCCTCACTCATCCATGATGATGAACAAGGACAATTTCAGGGGGGCTGCCTGGGAAGTAGAGAAGAAGGTGGAGTTGGATTATTTCCCAAAGCACTGGAGGGGAGGGATGAAGAGGGAAAATATTCCAAATGCAGAATGAATCCTGTAGGACTGTGCTTGAGTTCCCCAAACCACTACAGCACTCCTATTGTTCGGGGGAGGAGGGCAGGGATGGGGACCCCACCTCCGACATACTCCAGGCCACCAGGAATTGCTCCCTCCTGGCTTGGGATGCTTTTAGGGGCTGCTGAGCTTCCCACAGTGATGGGACATTGATTTCATGGTCTAGGTCTGCAACGAGGATCTTTGGAAATTCTGCCACCAGCGAGTGCTGGGTACTAACCAGCACTAACAACAGCAGGAGCAGACATGGAGCTCGGGGTGTTACGGTTAGTGCAGATGGTGGTTACAGTGATGATGGCTTGTTTCTGCTGGAGCTATAGCTAGTGGAGCTTCGTTACCACAGCAGTAAGGGCCAGATAAGGACCTAGATCAATAGATGGATGCCCTGGGGCTAAACCGTCAGTGGCAGGGGTAATGTCAGAGAATCGGTGTTGCAAAGGGAGCCCCTTTGAGGAGGATTTCTCCCTCCTATCACTGAGTGACTTTGGTGTCCTCATCCACTCAACAGGGAGCAGCCAGGACTTAACTTCATAGCCACGCCCTCCCAGGGAAATTCCTCACACATGAAAACAAAGACACTGGTCTCAGTGTGTCAGGTTCAGCTGGAATTTCTGGCAGGCGGCGGAGACTGAGTTTAGGGCAATCTCCTCCGAGCACAGGGCCAAAACAAACAGACCTCCCAGACCTTTGGGGATCATCTCTCTATGCTTGGCTTGCCAGTGAATGGAAGCAGCTTGTCTCTAGTTGTGCAGTTTGGGGTGGCCCCCAGCATATGCAGACAAACAGGCCCCACCCTCAGGAGTCAGAGTTACACAAGGATGCTGTGCCCAAAAGGGCAGTGGAAGCTCACCATCACATTTGCCAGCAGTTGCGTGTTGCTGTCAATCTTCCTGTTTCCAAGCGAACAGAGACACTTGACGTGCTGCTCTGGATTCCTCTTCCGACAGAGGTGTCATATCTAATGACACACCTTCTGACAGAGGTGTCACATCTCCACCAAGTCAATGGAATTACTCCGAATTCACCCCCCGGTGACTCAAAGCAGTAACTGCCTCACAGCTTCCACGGATAGATGCCTACTTAGAACATTCTTGATGAGCAGCGCGGAGGAGCGAGTGGGTCAGAGCAACCACTAGACCTGCTCCGTTCTTGAGTCTAACCTGCTCATGCCCACAGGGCTGACAGGCCCAGCACTGAATTGAACTTCATACAATAGCTTTAGCCCCTTTTAAAACATCCTCCTGCAAAATGCTCTCAGCTCTTCCCAACAGATGGCAGCAACATGGGTTAAATGCCAGCTGCTACGTTACGTGGCCCACCCTCAAGCCAGCTGTGTTTTAGGGATTATGAGCTTGCATTGCAATGTTGTCCCTCCGCTTGGGTTGCCTGTTTGTTGTACATGGGGTGGCAGGGTATGGTAAGGTACGAGGAGAGTGGGTTAAAAATTTTTTGATGGAACAGTTTTCCTTTGGAAAATGCCCTTTTGTAGAGCCCTGCAAATCCACGGGTATCCGCTTTATATCCGTGGACCATTTTTGTGGATAGCCACTCGGATGCGGATACAAATTTTGCATCTGCACAGGGCTCTGATGGTAAGAACTGGGCAGGCAGCTGTGAGGAACTGTGGTGCGGACCCTCCACCTGCCCACGGTGTGGGGATGGGGGCGAGGGGGCTGAGAGCAGCCCCCAGCCGTGTCCCTGCCCCCCAGGCTCCCAAACCGGCCAAGGGCAGGTGGAGGGTCAGCGACTCCTCGCTGGCTCCCCCCAGCTGCCTGCATAGCAATCCCTGCCCCGGCTCTGGCGGAGGGGGAAGCAGAGGGGGGACGGTGCCTCGGAGCCTCAGCCCAGCCACGGTAAGCAAAGCCCTGCAAATCTGAGGATATCCACAGACAATTTTTGTGGATTGTGGCCCAGATGCGGATACACATTTTTGTATCCGTGCAGGGCTTTACCCTTATGTCCAAATTGTAATGTTTTGCGGGAACATGTCGATTGCAAAGAATTTTTGGTGGCACTATCTAAACAAATCATTTTGACGTTCTTGTTTTGATAATTTCAAATTTGATAATAGGTTCCACGTTATCATTTCATTTTGATGTTGATGTTTTAATTATTATATTTATAATAACAGTTGGAAGTTCCAAAAAAAATTTCAATTTGGAAACATCAATTTGGCAAAAAAGTTTTGACATTTCAATGTTTCTTTCCCCCCAATTCAGAATGGAAACAATTTCCAAAATGTTGGAATTTCCTGCAGAATGGATATTCGAATTTCCAACCAGCAACACTTACTAGGATCTGAGGGCAATTTTAAAATAAGTAATTGTTGGGTGCATATTACAGGTTTGGCACATGTGCTTTGAATGCCCCATTAGCAGCTTGTAAAGCACATCAAACCATGAATGGGATCAGAGGTGAGGGCAGGAAGGTCAGATTTTTACTTCAGCTTCATTGTACCAATAGCCACACAAATATCTAATATCCAGAATCGTAACCACAGTCCATTCCATAAAGGTACAGAGATCCAGTCCAGATTTTTCACAGAGGAAAAGGGAAGCTTACATAGGCTATTGCCAGGGAATGAACAATGGGTTTAATTAACCAACCTCTTCCCAGTTCAGACAGATCCTGGACTGGATTTCTGTTTCCATTTGGAGCAGACTCTGGGTCACACAGCACTTGGAGAACTCCTGACAGCTCTGTATTTTGGAATTAAACCATGAAGTCCCTGGATGGTTTTTGCATGTACCGTTCCCGCTATTTCCCTTGGGTATTCCGTTCCACACGCCACCAGAAAGAAAAAAGACAGATTTCCCACAGAAAATACCCATGGGAGTGAAGGTAGCAGAGCATGCAGCAGCCAACTTGATCAGATGACAGAACTAGGTGGCACTCAGCCTTACACAAGATTCTGAGAAGATGGGCTCTCTCTCACATGAAGGTCTTGCAACAAGCGAACTGGAGTCGTTCCATGGTCAGCAACATTAAGGTTTTATTTCTGTGGTTTAAAATGTTTCTTATATCACAGTAACTTCCTGGGTTAGTGACACATTTGGACACGAGTCATCTTGCACCAATTCAGACAATAATTCCCCCCCACCCCCCAAATCCCCACCCCTTGACCACCTGGGTGGTCTGCACTGCTTGCAATGTTACACTCTTCTGCGGTACATTTTTCGAGGTGAATCTTCTTCCAAGTGGAACTGAACGTCCTCTGAAGCCCCCTAAAAGCTACAGTGACATCTAGGCTGTGTGAACGTGATGGCTCAGACACAGGGACAGGCTTTCACAGGGCTCCCGGGGCAGCTTAGTCGTCCCCTCCGCAAATGGCCAGCAGAGCTTTGCAGTAATCGCCAGAGGTGTCCTTCTGCAATAAGGAAACAAACGCCAGAGAGAAATGAAAAGCCAGAATCCATCTGGATCTCTGCCTCTGCAAATCAGTCTCACCCTCCGGGAGGGAGGAAAATCTTGTGTCAACCGGATAAGGGGAGTGCAATCTGGCCCTTGAAGCATTTTGATCTCCAGCAGAAGGCAGTGATCAATACTGCTGGGGCCCAGACATTATGGGGACAAGCCTCTTAGAAGTACCTTAGAAATTTTCACTCACAATGTTCACTGCCTGCCTGGTACATTTAAAGCGTGAATGGACAAAGTGCCGGTTACCATCCAGCAGGGCACAAACCTGGATCCCCTGGCAGATGGACTAGCTGGCTCCCCGAAACAGTGGGGGGCCAGACTTTCTAAAGCACCCAGCAGTCACCATGGTGACACTAATGGCCAGCGATTCAGAAGAGCCCAGGACATTCCCCTGCAGTCAACTTTAAGGGCAAAGGCCCAGCTAAGAGGCATATCTTTAAAGCCTGGCCCACTCCTGGTCAATGATAGGGACAGCGCCCAGTGGGAATGTGACAGGGAAGTTCCCGCCTCCGCCTCACCTCAATCATGTGGTGGAGTGACTTCTCATGCATCTCCTTGAACACACGCCGGATGTTCAGCAGATCGATCTCGCTCCTGGACACCATGATCCTGGTGAGGGTTCTCTCATCGGTGCCAATGCCCTGGCAACGTGGGGAGAAAGTACAATAAGCAAAACGGGCAGGGCGGGAGCACGGTGGGGTCCCCTCCCACCGTTCCTCTAGCTGATAAATTAGACGAGTTTCCCAAATCTTCGTGCCCAGGGAAGCATGGTAGCAGTGACACTGTCGTCGGACATAATGCGGGGCAGAGGCATTGCACCTGGAGCAGCCAGGCGGATGCTTCACCTGAACCCACGGAACGGAAAATACCAGCCACTGCTAGAGGGCCGCCCCAGCTCCAGCCAGGCTGCAAAGTGCAAAGAGGGCCCAGTTGCCACGGGAACCCCAAACGGAGAGTTTATGTTCACCTTCATGGAGTCGTAGAGCTTGTCGGCAAAGAAAGCCGGCTTGTCCTTGACGCTCCGCACTGCAAGCAGAGAGAGACAGTCTGGAAACCGTGCCGAGGACCAAGTAACCAGTCCTGCCCCACACCCCCAGCAATAGCAGTAAGTCTCCAGGATACCCCAGTGGGGGCTGGCATGGGGGAATCAGTCCCCACAGTATAGCCCCTCTA
This sequence comes from Eretmochelys imbricata, assembly GCF_965152235.1. Classification (NCBI taxonomy): domain Eukaryota; kingdom Metazoa; phylum Chordata; order Testudines; family Cheloniidae; genus Eretmochelys; species Eretmochelys imbricata. Next base: position 6,563,465 of record NC_135579.1, on the reverse strand, counting down.
ACAGCTTTTGCCTTGGGGGCACTGTTTGCTCTCTGCTTGGGTATTTCAGAGGGAGCAACCATCCACCCTGTATGTTAGCGGGGCTGGGATAGGAACGCAGGGGGAAAACTTGATCCCAATGAAATCAATGGCAAAACTCCCATTGACTTCAGTGGGGTCAGAATTTCACCCTAGATCCCAACTTCACAGTTTAGGCCACTCTCTAAGATCTCTCCCCGCCCAAATCCAGGCAGGCAATTAGCAGGCTCTGAATTATCCAGCTGCCTCATCTCCACTGAATGGAGAAGACGGACCAGAACCAATCCCCGATTTTCTTTTGTTTGCCCCTAGTATGATTTTGATTATGGCTTTCATACAGAAAACAAGAGAGAATAAAAGACAGCTTTCCCGATACCATGACAATATTTAAATAATACAATCCCTTCCTAACAATGGGCCCTGCCCAGTTCCCACTGCGGTCACTTGCAAAACTCTCCTTGACTTCATCAACACAGGACTGGAGACTATAGTACAGCACCATGAACTCACTATGGCCCCGATCCAGCCGAACACTCAGGGAGAAAAGAGGCGCCCCAGAGCCAGCCCTAGAGAGGTGTGTTACGTGGGACTGCAGGTCTTAAAGTGGATTGTGATTTGCGTAACCTAGTAAAGGAACCCCCTGCATGGGCAATGGCAGAGAGCCCCACAGGGCCATGCACCATCCCATAGTGGGCCAGTGTACACAGTAGAATCCTGGCCCCCCCTTACCCACTGAGCACACAGCGGGAAACTGACCTATGGCCACGAAGGCATCCCTCACGTCTCCAGACATGTGCTTCCGGATGGTGTGTGCCACGTCATGGTTGGTCATTTTAATGAACTCTTGAAACACTAGGGACCGAAGGAGAAGAGAGCAAGTCACAAGCCAGAGCATACAAAGTCCCAGCCCCCGAGTCCTGAGGCTGCTCTAAGTTCTGCTGCAGGCCAAACCAGCCTCAAGTTGACCCCAAGATTGGGGTGCAGGGGAGCAGGGTACAAAGCCACCTAAGCCCCTCCTTTGCATCCTGCCCCAAGCCACACGCCCCTAGGACCTGAAGATCAAGCCCTCTGGTCTGTGTTAGGAAAGGCTAAGTAGGTGCCAGAAGGAACGGTTACAAAACAGCACATGGGTATTTCCTAAGGCAGGCGCAGTTGGCAACCAGGACCCAAAGATGCAGGGTCTGCCACTCTTTCCCTCGGGTGAAAGGAAAATTTCCACCCTCTTATCAGGGGCTGCATCACTATGGGCGAGGCCATCGAAAGCTCACTCTTCCAGGAAGCCGCGATGTGATCACCACAGGTCAGATCGAAGAATTCACGACTAGTCATCGGGCCAGATGCTGGGGATTAATGTGCTCCTACCTCTGCGGAGATGGGGGTAACTCCGGGTGCACAAAATGCTCAAGAAACGGGTTTCCAGGGATGTGGAGTCGCCGCTGGAAACATCGGATAGTTTCTGCAAAACCAAGCAAGAGTGAAGGAGGAGAGGAGACAGGGCAGAGAGCAGGAGGTGGCATGCTGTACACCCTTTCTTCCTGGGAGAATTGGTGGAAAAATTTATGTCCAAAAAGCTTTTCAGAAGGAAAACAGCTTCTTTGACAAAACTTGGGATTTTCACACAATAAAGTCCATTTCTCTGGAAAATAGTTGGGTTTTCACTGAAAAACAGGAAAACCCAGACACAGAAATATTGTGGTTTTCCACAATCTGAAAATCTGAAAAATTGCAACACAAAGGATTCCCCCCTGTTGTTTTTGTTGAAAATGTTTGACAGGGAAAGTTAATTATTTCCCAACCAACTTGGCTCCCTTGGTTTGATTCTGGTCCAGGGGGCTGAACTTGACGTCCTGAGGTCCCTTCCAGACCCACATTTCTGTGATCTTGTTTTACTCAGGCCTTGCCCACACACAAACACTGTAGCGAACGATACCCCATGTAGCTAAAGAGATACACCTCTGTGTGTGTGTGTGTTGGTGCAAAGGTGCTTTATTCCCGTAGGGAACGGGAATAGCCTATACTGAAGTGAAGCCCCTTTATCTCACCAGGACTGTGCCCACCCTCGGGATTGCACCGATTTCACTATTTCAGTAGAAAGTCACACTGCAAATAGCAATAGTTAACCCGCTCTAAAACCGTGCAGGCCCACGAGTCTCAAGTCATCAGTGAGCAGCGGTCACTCCTGAGCAGTGCTGTGGTCCTGACTGGGCTGCACACAGTCAGAACGGCCCCGCTGGTGTGACCTCGCACGCATGTCGGGTGCGCCATTTTGAGAGCCAAATGGCCTCCTCTGTGCGGCAAAAATGCTGGTGCCACTTCCCCATGCTCCTGAGACCCGCTCCCTCGGCGGGGCCTGAGCCTAAGCTACTGCAATCCGGGGAAGTTTTGCCTTTGACTTCAAAGGGAACAGGACTGGCTCCCAGCTGTTCCACGTCTAGGCTGGAAAGGATCCGATCTCCCTTCTCCTCCCCCTAGTGCAGGACCTTCCCACTTAGTGTGGACCCTGTGTAAGCAGCTTCCATTCAAGCTCCCAAGTGCACCTTGAGGCCTGGCCAGGCTCTAAGGTGGCGGTCCCAGAGCACATCCCATGGGGCCCCGTTGGGCACGGAGAGGCTTGTCGGTCTGTCTGGAGTCTGCAGACGCCTCTGTAGATTGCTGGGAGGGCAGATATAAAGCTTGGGCTAGTGTAAATCAGGAGTAACCCCATGGCAGTCAATGGGGCTACGTGGTGTACAACTAAACTGGGCCCGGGGGCATCATTTCAGAAGAGTTCGGGAGGGGAGGGGAAAGTTTGTGTGAATAAACCAAGGTGTGGGGGGAACTGCCCCTGTTCCCCACAGCAAATGTCTCCCCTGCTTGGGCCCACAGTGCTGCTCCCTCTGAAGTGACTCGGGACTGCCCCGGGACTCTGCCATTACTCACATTTCCCAGACACCCATCATCAGTCTTGTCACTTGGGTTCCCCTGGGACTTTCTGGGAGGGGGTGTGTGTGAGAAATTGAGGAGTTGGACCACTGCCCAGGCTGCTCCCCCAGGACGCTGCGTACACGGGCTCAGGCCTGGAGCCTGCACTCCTGCAAAATTCCCCAGCTGGCGTCGAGGGAGAGCTCTGACAGAGACAGGAGTCAGGATTTGGCCCATGGGAACGAGATGGAGAGCTCCCTGCACAGAGAGCCCCTAGGAGGAGCCTGCAGCTGTGCAGCGGGCAGGCTTTCACTGCCCCCTCCCCCTCCGGCACTGCAAACAAACTAGGTAGGATCCTGTTAATCATGCAGATGGGGGGGTCAAAGAATAAAAGAGCAGGCACTCACCAGGCTCTCAGCAACCACCTGGCAGAGAGAAAGAGAGAGGGGAGGGGAAGAGGAAGGCAACAGGGTCAGAGATGTGCAGCACACTCCCTTTCCTATGGGAGGCACCGATCATTGCCCCCTACCGAAAGAGAAGGAGGCAAGGGTGGCAGAAGAGGACTCGTGTTTGCCTGGGGAGGCACCCACCGTTCTGGCCACTGAGCGGCTTGGCCATTCCCTTTGCTTCCCTGGCTGCTGAAAATGCCAGTGGTCACCAGGGCAGGCAATCAGGCTGTTCACAAGTGCATTAGGTAAAATATAGAAAACTCCATTGCCCCTCCTCTGCTAACAACCCCTTAAAGAGAGGGCCCTCGTGTGGGGCAGAGGAGAATGGCGCGCACAGTGGAAATCCTGTTGGGAGTGGTGGTCTCCCAGCAGGGTGATGGAGCATAAAAACATAAGAACGGCCCTACTGGGTCAGACCAAAGGTCCATCTAGCCCAGTATCCTGTCTTCTGACAGTGGCCAGTGCCAGGTGCCCCAGAGGGAATGAACAGAACAGGGAATCATCAAGTGATTCATCCCCTGTCGCCCATTCCCAGCTTCTGGCAAACAGAGGCTAGGGACACCATCCTTGCCCATCATTATTATTCACAGAGCACCAACAAAGCACCCCGAGTTTTGCAAACACACTGGAAGACAAGGCCCCTGCTCTGAAGAGCTTGCAGGCTAAGGCAATGTCTGGGCTGCAGTCCCAGGGGGTGATTACAGCTTTAATCTCACTGGCTCGGCTTCAGCAGCAGTGAAGGCGGTGGTGCGCACTTCAGCACAGGCTGCCCAACCCAGGGTAATTACAGGGCTAAGCGTGAAGCTGCTGCCACTTCACTGCTCTGGTACCTGAGCTGGTTGGATTAAAGCTAGTTCAGGTACATCTATGTGAGCTGCAATCACACCCCGTGACTGCAGTGTGGACATACCCGGAGAGGGGGAGGAATGAGGACGTGACAGGCCACCTGTGCACATGCCAGAGAGGAGCTGGGTGATGCAAGGCCAAGCCACAGGAACTGGGAGGAGGTCAGGAGGTTTGCTTGGTGCAGTGAGAGGGAGAAGATGTTCCACACACACACACACACACCGTGGCCCACAAAAATACATGGCGATGGTTGTTCTCTTCTGCCAGCCTCGAAAACCTACTCTGCCCTCTCTGAGCCCACGTGGGCGGGGAGGGCATTGGTCTTGCTATCTGACGAAATGGGAGATTATTCCCGTGCATTCCTCCAGGGCTGAGCCATGGGGAGTAGTTTGGCTGGAATGGCCTGAATGGGGGCCTGGGATTTGGAGTTCATCTGCTCAGCATAGGTCATTTTAGCCACCGATCGCTGCCTCTCTCTTTCTCCGGGACAATCAGCAGCAGGTCCGAGTGAAGCACCGCACAGGACAGGCGGAGGAACGCACAGCGGCATGCAGTTGTGATGTTAGCCCCCCCTCTGCTGGTAGCAATGCTAACAACGTCCTCCAGGAGAACAGCGCCAGCCATGCTAACGAAAGGCACATGTCACCATGCTTCAAGCACAGAGAGCAGCGCATGGCGGGGCCACAGAGCTAGGGTGACCAGACAGCAAGTGGGAAAAATCGGAACAGGGGGTGGGGGTAATAGGCGCCTATATAGGACAAAGCCCCAAATACCGGGACTCTCTCTATAAAATCGGGTCGCCCTACACGGAGCAGCCGTGTCCACAGGCATTGCAGCAGCAGACTCTTCACGCAGCCCTTGGAAGCCACCTCAGATAGTTCAGGCCAGTGAGATTCTTAAACAGGCTTTGGCGCTCCAGCTGGTGCAGTGCAGGGGGTGGGGGAGAAGGGAGATGATTCTTGTCACGGGGGGTTGAAGTGTGTGCTCTGTGGAGGGCAGAGCTGTGCCAAGGGGTCTCCACGCTTGACCCCCACCAGGCTAACCGTGACTGGGTCCAGGTGACGAACCAACAGGGCACTCGTGCCATGCTCACTGGGGACCAGGGGCCTTTGAAGCAAGCCCGGGCTGGTTTAGGTGCTGAAAATCATGAATTCAGCAGTTCCTGGTTGATTCAGATTAGGAACCAGGTGCAGCCCAGCCGCTTCAGCTGCCTTCCACTCTGAGATTCGGAGTCACTGTCAGCAGAACGCAAGGGATCAGTAACTCCCACAGATCAAACCACAGCAGCCACTGGTGCCAGCCTGTGCAAAGCGAAAGCCTGAGCTTCTCCCCGTGGGACAGCCTTCCTAAGCTAACTGCAGCAGTGGTGCCCGCAGGGGGATCTGACTTTTATTTGTGTGGCCCGGAAAAATGGTGGCTATTTTGCCAACTAGCTTCTGAACAGCCAAGTGGTGGTGGTGGAGGTAAGGAGATGTTTCCTTTGATAAGAACATTTACAATCCAGGGTGCCAGACTGGGAGCTTCTCAGGAGAGGGACCTTGTCTTCTGTCATGGTTTGTAGCCGTCACGTATGTTTACAGAGCTCTGGCCACAGCAACGGCTCCAGGATATTAGAACTAGGGCTTGCAGAAATCGAGGGTGGCAGTTTTACCCAAACATACACAGTTTTGTCCCAGAAACGGTTTTGCTTCACTGGGCATTTTTCTTGTGGGTTTACGCATGGGAACATCTGAGTCATGAAGGCCAGTCTTTTCAAACACGGGGGCCTGACGTTGGACACCTGAAGCCGTGGCTTGATTTGCAGAGGTGCTGAGCTCTCACAGCTCCCATTGGAGCACCTCAGAAGACCAGGCTCCTTGTTTAGGTGCCGGATGTTAGGCTCCCAGTTTGAACATTTTGGCTTTGTTGGCTTTCCAAGTGCAGCGGCTGGTGTCGTTCAAGGCAGGCGGAAGGAGCAAAGCGAAGGCAGGAGACAAACAGGGAAAGAGCCAGCGATTGCACTAACCAGCGTGGAGCTGTTGTGGAACCCAGGAAGGAAATCCTTCAGGAATGGTCTGAACAGTCTATCTGAGTCAATGCCACAGGGACCTCTGGGCAGACTGGCACACGTTACAGCTCTTCATTCAGGGCCTTGGACACCAACCAGCTCACTAACTCTACCTCTTATTAACTAATAAAATGATTGATTTAAATTCTAAAAGGAAGCCCCGCCCCCACAACTCCTCCCAGTTCTCCTAGCAGTACGATGTGATTTCTGCAAGCCCCAGCTAGACAATTCTCATGGAAAATTTCATTGAGATTTTTCCTTTAGGTTAGGAAAAGAAGAGCTACTAAGCAACGCAAACTCTTTGAAGGCCCTTCACCTCAGCGCTGGGTGCAGGGAACCTAACAGAAACAGAGAGGGTAGGCGGTCTCAGGGTAAGCATTCTCAGATCCAAGGAGCAAAGGAGAGGTTGATAAATAACACCCACTCCCACACCCACGTCTGTGAGCATGTGTGTACGTGTGCATGCCTGCCGGTGCAGTTCTCACCTTGGCATCTTCATGAGCTCGTGTGAGGTCTTCTCCTCCTTCGTCACGGTTGCCCTGTGTTTAAACATGACAGTGATGGAGAAAGGATCTTGGAAGAAATGTCTGCTCAGAGTAGGAAGGGTCCTTGTCTCGGCTGCCCACCCAAACAATATTGGACGGCCGAGGCTACTAGCAGTGGCAGAGAGAGTGTTTCACGTGGTTGGTGGCAAAAGCCTTGGCTTGCTGACAACTGTTTGGTGACCTCTGCCTGGTTCCTAATGCACGCGAGTCTACATCCCAAAGGCCACGCACTTAGCACTAATGGGCACCCTGGGGCCTGTACTCCCTTTTCACCACTGCCAGGAGTCTCTCCAGAAGACACCCGACACACATGGATGGGGCTGGGAAGCCAGCGCTGCTGCTGCCTGTTCCGTATTGAATTAGAGGACCAGAGTCCACGGTACCATCTGCGTGGCAATGTCCCTTTAAGTCACCGGGCTCGCCGGATCTTCCCTGTTCTCTGCAGTGACAGTATATTTATCAGGAGTTTAACTGGGGCACAAAGACTCCAGGACCATCCACAGTCAGATCTCCAGTCCCACCCCAGCATGTGGGCACAGAGGACGTTTCCTCCAACACTCCTTGACCAGCTGGGATAGAGCATCACCAAGTCCTGTTCGCTAAGGACAGGCTGCCTGAGAGCCCTGAGCATTTCCTGTCCAGCACTCAGTTACCATCTCAGAAATAGAGACAAGATGGGGCCAGATCCGCAGCTGGGGTCAATCACCACAGCATCATGGACCTAGAGCAGGAGGTTGGCTTTAGTAGAGCTACACCAATTGACACCAGCTGAGGATCTGGCCCAGGGACTCTAGAGACATTTTTGTCTGGATTTATAGCTCCGTTCCCCACTCTAAAAAACGTGCCCTAGAGCGTGACCTTTTCAACAGCCTGCAGTCTGACTGGATGGCCATTTGGCATGTTGCTTTCCTATAGGCCACAGGAGCTAGAAGTGAAAGATTTGAGTGGGTACAGCCAACCAAAGGGCACACACCAAGGCATCCTGGTGTATTCCTCAGTTCTGCAAGCTGTCTTAGATTCTACCTGAACAAACACAACCACATCCCTGTTAACTGTTGGGGAGAAGGGGGGCTATGAGGAAACTGGAGTTTTGCGAGGGGTTAGATTGGAAAACCAGAGTCCCACAAACAAAGCACACTGGACAAAAAGTGACCCTACCAGAGCCAGGGAGACAAGAATCCTCTTGAAGTGTCCTGATGTGTCAGAGCTCAGCGCATCCTCCAGAGATTTGTGATATGCTGAGGAGGAAGGAGTGCAAAACCAAACACAATATAAATGTGCATTCCACCTCAAAGAATCAGTCCCCGCCTTCCGCTTACGCATCCGTTTTTGCTCAGGCAGCTAATCATGCTTGCCACACGGGCCCCGGGGCTGGAACAGGGCAGGTGAGAGCGGTCCTTTGCACCTACGGCCTGTGTATCCAGCTGCCTTATTTGCACACATAAAATGGACGCACAATAGCTTTTCCAGGCACAGTTTTGGACACGGAACAGTGGGTGCTCGGAATTGGAGGCTGGCTGAAAAGCCTTCACCTGGATCCCACATGGAAAAGGACAAGCCCTTTGTTCCACAGATTCCATAACGAAAGGGCCAGATGGAGGAAGAGTGGGCGAGGAGAGGGCAAGGGTAGGACATGAGTCATGTAACTGGGTCATGGCGAGGCTCCAGGACGGGCATGTACTGCTAGTTACTATGGATGGAGCTGCCTGGTCCAGGGCAGCGGGTGTTTGGGAGAGAACGGGAGGGGCTTGGAATCGGATCCTGGGCTCTCCTGTTTTCTCATGACAGACGCTCAGGGAGAAGCGATGGTGATGGGCACTAAGACAAGAGCCTGCGTAGGCAGGCATGGATCCCGTTTGCCGAGGATGGAGATGCAGGAAATCCAGGACTTGTGCCAAGCACCTCATACATTTCTATTGCTCCTGAATGGAGGCAAGGGCCATGTGGGAGATGCTGGCCATGCCTAGAAGGCTTCAGGCCTTCATAGAGCTGTGTGAGGAACCCAAGCCTGGAGCAGCAGTGGTTCATAGACCACTTACCCCGGCAGAGCTGTGCTGGGGGGAGCTTGGGCAGCATCGGTCTTGAGTCCCTCACTTTCAATAACGCTGAAATGTAGCCCTCTTCTCCCCAGGCTCACTGCCCATGCAGATTCCCCCCGGCATTTCTCTAAGATCTCTCCTCCAGCTTCCTTACCTGCTTTATATGCCTCGTTAATAGCCTGGATCTCCCGATTGTTCCGAGTGGCCAAAATTTCAATGAGAATGTTCTCATCGGTGCCAACCCCCTGGAAGCACAAAGGGAAGAGAACAGCACGTCCCTACGTTAGCGACGCACAGCACACTGCAGGATGGGAACTGCCTTCCAGAGGGATGTTGCTGGTGAAGTTAGGATGAAAACCCTCCAGGCTGGGCATTTCCACATCATCTCAGTCACACAATAAGGAAGATCTCTTTAATCACAGCAATGCTTTGTTTCACGAGACAAAATCCATAAGCACATGGTAACTCCAGGGTAAATACCCTGCTGCTATGTCCTCATTTCTGTTTATTTCCTCTGTATTTGTGGAGTCTGGAGAACCCCCCAAGACAGTGACACCTAACGCTGTGTTTATGGACCTCAAGGCAAGTCATGACTAATTCACAGCACAGCAAACAGAAGCTATTCTCCTTGGATTGCTGGCTTGGTTCCTCTCCCGCATAGTTATCAGGGGATTCTCTCATTGCAGTTAGGCATTCAGTGATCCACTGGTCCTTGAAGAGCTCTCAGGATTCAAGAAGGCAAGAAAAATCCCTTTTGCCCTGAAAATCCTACAGGTGCCCATTCAATTTTTAAAGGGAAGTTCTGCTGTTCCAAATGCTGAGAGCTGCAGCAGGCTCTGGAGATGGTAGGATGATAGGTTCTCTATCGTCATCATGTTTTCTTGTTGGGGTGGGGATATTTACGACACAGGGGATCCACAGCAAGTCTCTGAGCTGCATCTGACCCAGGGCTGCTGCTCTCTCTCTTCACTGACAAATGGTGCTGTCCCAGGTTGTCACATTTTGCTCTCCCTCCCATTATAGCTCCTATCCCAAACTCCTGCTGGCATGGCCCCATGGGTAGAGCATTGCACGGGCCCTCAGGGAACCTGTGTCCTATTCCCAGCTCTGCCCCTGGCCTGCTGAATAACCATGGGCAAGTGACTTCACCTCCCCATGACTCATTTTCCCCACCTGTCATGATATTGACCCCCTTTTGTAAAGTGCTTTGAGATCTACTGATGACAAGAGCTGTATGACAGCTAGGTATTCTGATTATTTCTGCTTTGGGTCTGGGCCCGTCCCCTGCCTCTCTCCCTGTTAGTTTGTTGCAACAGGAGAAGCAAACGGAAGTCGCCAACTGGATGAAAGATGCCACCCTATGGCATTGCTCCCGTGCACTGGCCATGCAGCTCTGGAAGCCTGGCTAGAGTGCAGCGGGAGCACCATGTCTGACTTTCAGACACAGCTGTGGAGAATTTTTCGACCGAACAATTTACCTCCATGGCCTTCTTCAGCTGCTTGGCATCAAACTGTGCTGGTGTCATCATCAGTCCAAGGATCAGCTTGGCCAAGCTTCCCGACAGCTCTGATTTCAGATCGGCCATCAGATCCTGCAAAAGGGATGGATGTCAAGACGTTTAACTCGGTCTTCCTCACCAGTCACAGCTCAGAGCAGCTAGTGATGGAGGAAGTCACAGCTATCCCCTAATCTTCAGTGCTCCCTGCTGGCCAGCAAGGGGAAAGGTGCAGAACGCAGGAATAAGAGAGGGGAGCAAAGAAGAAATACCATGGGCAAATACTTAGGCTACCCTGTGCCTCAGTGCCCCATCTGTAAAAAGGGACTAAATACTTCCGCACTTTGGGTGGCATGACGAGAAAGTCCATCAATGAGTGTGAAGTGCACCTACTATGGAGACATGGAAATAGTATATTTAGGCCCAAATTCTCAAGTGTCTCCTCTCATTATGAGTGCCTCCGTTCTGGGATGCCCCACAGGAGACCCCATTTCACAGGCATGAGCTCAGTTCTTGGAAGATCAAACCCCAAGTTGTCTAAAGTTGGACACTCAAAACTTGAGGCATCCAAAAATTGGGGTCATTTTGAAAACATGGCCCTTAATGATAGGGTTATTTGGGGAGAACGGACAGAAGGGCTTTCCACTAAAGACCCAACTCCTTCCTGGCTGGGATTTCTCTCACAGGAAAGGGATAGATAGAAAGATGCTGAACTCTGTCTGAGTCTTTCCCCCACCCTTCACAGTTTTGTCAGACCTGGGGGAGACAGAGGAGACAGTAATGGGGAAAGAGAAGGTGAAAATGAGCAACCAGACGGAAGGGAAAGAGCAGAAAGGAAGGGAAGGCGGCAGGAAGCAGTAGGGGAAAGGAGCCAGCGTCATTACCCTGCCAAAGTGAGACTTGTAGGTTCTCAAGATCTCCTGTCTCTGGGCGTTGCTCCTCTGTGTGACCACATCGATGATGGCACCTTCGTCAGTGCCTGCAATGACACAGAAACCAGCCCATGTGAAGACCAGGGGACCTCGCACTAAAGGGATGGGCATGGAGGACAGGTAGGCACAGACTGAGCCAGTCCAGGCTCTAGACAGGGCCACTCAGCAAAGTCCAAGCTCCTGAGATGTGTTTGCTGCCACAAGGCCTGTGAGGTGGGAAGTTGGGTTTCTAGGGGTCTGGGAGCCCTGCTATCTAGACCCTTCTCAGCAGGAATGCGAGGGGCTTGGGGCAGAGGCCTTCCCCACCCTAAGGCCGTTTCTAACAACAGGCCTGGTATTCAGAGTCAGTCTGGAATGGCTGGGACACTATGCTCATGACATCCAAGGCAGTGGTGTCACACGATCACCCCAAATCGGCAGCACTCCCCAGAGGTGCTTGTGCAGCATCTGCCAGCCACGGGGGAGAACCTGACCAGAGAGCTGAGCAAAGCTGGCAATGGCAACTTCTGCCAGCAAAACAAACGAGCACGCGGGGGGAGAATTTTCAAGTGTCTAGACAAGGACAAGTCCCATTTTCAAAAGTGACTTAGGTGCCTAAATCCCACTGAAAGTCTAATGGGTCTTTTCTAGCTCGGGTAGCTACGATTCTGGGATTTTCCCCTACGAGGAGAAAGGTGAGGCTACAGCTAACTGTTAGGTTGACATTAACCCTTCTTCCTCCTGACCCACAGTGTGTCAGCCATGGCATTATGACTCAGGCTCGTAAGGCTACAAATAGGAGAGCAGACGTACAGACCTGGGCTGGAGTCTGGGCTGTAAGACCCTCCCCCCTTGCTGGGTTTCAGACGCCAGGCTCCAGCCAGAGTCGAAGTGTCTACACTGCTAACTCTGAGAGCCACAGTTAGTTGAACCAGTGTCAGGTATCCCAGACACTTTCCTCAATGTAGACACCAAAGGGCTTGATTAGTTTATCAGCCTGCCAGTGAAGGGGTTGTTCCCTACTGTATGTTCTCCAGTCTAATTTTCAATGACCTAAGAGATGGGCTTTAGCTGTCCAGAAAGAGAAGCACACTCCAGAAGATCCCACTGGCAGGACATGTCCTGATATTTAGTCTAAATTTCCCTTTGGTCACATTTCATCACATCCTCTGACACCCCTCCTGGGCCACCCCAAACAGCCCCTCTCCTTCCTACTTGTAGACCAGAGCTGGGTGAATTGAGAGCAACTATTCACAAACATCTCAGTCACCCAGGTACTCATCTCTTCCTGTTGTTTCCTTTCCACAAAGATGTGCACAAGCAAAGTGCAGGAACCCAGGTGTTCATGGGAAGTGGATTTGGGGCCCAGGGTCCAGAATCATCTACTCAGGAATCAGAGTTTGTTCCCTAACTAAATACAATTCATGTTGGGTGTAGTAGCTTCTAAAAGTTAGGCCATTCAATGGTGGTGGTGGTAGGGGCGGGGGGGGGGGGGGACACATAAAAAAATCACATGACTTTCGTGACCCGTCACACACGTGCAAATCTCTAACGCTTGAAGGCATACTCCCTGGTGTGAAGAGTTTGCAGATGCCTTTTAGGCTGAAATATGTTTGCAGAAAACATGCAAAACAAAGTCCGTCTGTTGAGGGACAATCAGCGATATGGAAAATGGGCCAAATTCTCTGAGTAAATCCTTCACTACAAGCTTTCCACTCTACGCAGCTCCAACTCCAGTTGCCTGAGCCTAATTCAGACAGTTCTTCATTCCAGTTGATCTGCAGAATTATGTTTCTAGATCTTTATTCAGATAGCCTCAGTCCTTCATGGGTTTTCTGCTCTAGAATCCACTAGGGAGTGGAACATTTCCCCAGAAGACAGAGGAGACAGGGCCTCCCACCTTCCACCAGTGCCCACAGTGTCCTACTTACCAAGACCCTTCATTGCCTTCCTCAGCACCTTTCCATCACCATCAGCATTGAAGTCTGAAGCCGGGCGCACGGTTCCTCTCAGCTGCAGAAATGTTAAGAGGTTTTAGATTAAATCCAGAAGCCCATTGGGCCAGGACAGGAGAAGAAACAGAGGAGAAGGCGTGCTAACCAGCAAGCCAAAGGCAAAGCAAATAGTGGGATTAGAAAGCAGTTGGGGGTCTGTGTGTGGATGCCAAGCCAGCAGTGTCCAGATACTGGCCCCCAGGGAAGAAAATAGCCAAAGAAGCCCCAAAGAAGAGGTGCTGTTGCTCGTATAAATACCATCCTCATGTCATGCTGCCTGAGAGCCAGACTAGGTTTCACCACCTCACACGCCAGGCAAAGGGACAGAGCTGAGAACTGGGAGTCAGCAGCACAAACGGGATGAAAGTCTTTCCGCTCCCGCATTAGGCCAAATTCTACCCTCGGGTGTCCTCATGCAGCTCCCACCAAAGGGAACGGAGCCATCCGTTCCCTCCACAAGCTGACTGGGCTGGGAAGGTCCTTGCCACCCAACCCAACTCTGCTCCTCATCTAATACTCTGCCAGGCAATGTTTCTATGGGGCTCCTTGAACAGCCTCGCTGCTGGGGACAGAGCCCCCTGGTCACACACACCAGATCTGGAAAAGGTTCCTAGACGGTCTGCCGCGCTGCCATTCCTCAGGGGGTTAAAAGCATGTCCACCCCCATCACCACCCCCCATAGCCCTGGGATGCCTCACCATACCTCATCAGTGCAACACCATTAATGTGGTGAACACGAGGCCCCCTGAGCCACACTGCTGCATGTGAATGGGACCTCCGTGAGGCACCGAAGCCAGCCTGCAGGTTGCACGCAGTGAACTGTGCTGACATTGCACTGGACAGCACCAGCATGCAGCCGGATCCACCAGGCTTGCATTTCAGTGTTAGCAACATGTGTTAGTAGACACACGTGCTGCCGCTGGGCATGGGGGAGCATCCAGCACCTCAGGGGTTAACTCATCACTGCAAATCAGAACCTCAAGGGAAGCCTGGTGTTAATATGCACGGTAAAGACGTCCGATTGGCCAGGGCAGCAGCCAGTTAGAAGGTGCCAGCACGCAGAGGGAGGAAGCTGTGATTTCCAAGCTAGCAGGGAACAGAGGAGGAGGGATTGGAGTGGGTTCTGACCTCTACTTTAGCCACTGCACTAAGCTCCCACATCCGATAGGCCACCTGCGCAGCTTCAGGGAAGAACTCACCTGCGGCGCTGAAATGGGAGGGGATAGGACACAAGGAGAGTGAGCAACTGGGGAAACTCACCAACACAGGACAGATCAGCCAGCACCATAACCCAACCGCTGAGTGCCCCCAAGCCAAACCAGCCCACACCATCACCCGATCTCTAGTGCCCCCAAGCCAAACCAGCCCACACCATCACCCGATCTCCAGTGCCCCCAAGCCAAACCAGCCCACACCATCACCCGATCTCTAATGCCCCCAAGCCAAACCAGCTGACACTGCAATTCAGTTCTTAATGCCCCTGGGTGCAAATCAGCCACCATTCTAACCCAGTCCCTAAATGCCCCTCAGGACAAATCAGCCAGCATCCCAACCCAAATCTGCAGCCCTTTCCCCACAGCTTGAAGCTTAATGTGACCCAGAGCTGCTGAGAGACTAGTGGGGCTTTTGTGCATTGTCAGGATAAAGCGACCAGATGAGGCGGGTGAGTTGAGCCTTGGGGGCGGAGGTGTGTTTCACACTAGCATTGCCAGGACGCGGGGTGACTAAGCTGACACTGCATCTGCTGTTCAGCTGCTTCACTGCGCTCTGGGACACTGGTAGGTGACGAGACGCTGGCTCCAGAACCTGAGCGATTGGTGGGCCGGGAACAGGGCAGGGAGGTTTCTCTGCTCCTTGCACCCAGCACTGGGGGGACAAGGACAAAGCATTCTCCCCACCATTGCTTACAGCATGGGACCCACTCTAGTCCATATCCTGCATCTGCTGTGCTCCCCCGGTCACGTCCCTGCCTTCCCCCAGCTGGCAGCAATAGGGTGCCGCTGGGGGGGAACGCAGGACTGCGAACAAGGCTGGTTTCTCATCAGAAGGTGCCTGCCGGTGCTGGGGCTCACATGGGTTTGGACAATGGCCCCGTCCCTGCAGGGTGGGGGGAGTTGGGTTGGGTTTTTACAGCTGTGTTCAGGGGCAGCTCCTATGAAAGGAGGCTGTTTCACGCTGGCATATCACCAGTGGGAGAGTGACTCCGCTGCAGATGTGGAGGGGGCCCCGTGCCAATGCAAGCTGGAGATACGGGAGAGCCTGGCATCCCTTCAGCAGCTCCCTCAAGCCCACGGACCAGGCAGCTACAAATGCTTCAGCTCAGGTGGGGCTGCCCCCAAAGCCAATGTCTGACAGGGGCCCCTAGAGGCAACGATTCGGGGGGAGGGGGATATTAGGGGATTGGGACAGGACTACAATCCCTCTGGTTGCGCTGACCATGTGGACTACGGGACCTGCTCCTGCTGACGTCAGTGACAGAGGATCAAGCCCATGATGTGGACGCTCCACTTTGGCACCAGACCAGCGCTGCGTGCCTTTCCCTGGACTGCGGTGGGCCCCAGACGGAGCTCCAGTCAAGGAGGCTGGAGAGCCTAGTGTCTGACCTCCTCATAGACCCTGACGGAAGCTGGCGGGACAGTACAAGGTAGGCACTGGGTGAGGCGGGTGTGCTTACTCATCGTCTCCCCCACACAGCTTCAGCAGGGCCTTCTTGTACTCGCCGGACGTGTCGTCCTGCAAAGGAAGAGGCAAAGGGAGACACTAAAACCACACACTTGCACAGGGCAGACCTCGCTGATGGGCCTCTAGCCACATCGCGGAGCCAGGCCTCAGCTGGGGTTGTCTAGCTTGAGCAGGTCATGTGGGCGTGACGCTGGGTCTCACAAAGTAGCTCATGAGCGGGAGGGGATTTCCTGTCTGCATTCTCCAAAGGAAGCCGGGGCACAAGGCAGAGAGGGGTCGGTGGGGGTGACACCATCCAACACACTGTGGATTCAGGAACAAATCAGTTTGGCAACATATTAGGTGGAGCTTTAACCAGCCTGGGGCGGTGGAGCCCCAAAGCTCACTGCAGTTCTGGGGGTGTTCTGACCAACAGGGGAAAAAAAATCTAGTCAGAGCCTTCCAAAAATGCCTGAAGGATGATTCCAGGGAGCATTGGAGAGTCTCTCCCTAAAGCTGCCTCAGCAGCGAGTGGGGAGTAAGGGGTTCTGCACGTCAGAGAAGAGGCTTTTTCACAAAGCCAAAATCAACCTCAACAGCTCCCCAACGTTCTCCTGTTGGTTTTCCAAGCCCTCCTCCCTGCCGCCCCTCCCCACACTGTCAAAAGATGGGGCGAGGATGGGATTCCCTGGCACCATGTGTCTCCTTACGTATGTGGTTGGGATCAAAGCTGAATTACTGGGTATTCTCCCAGCCCTGCCCTCTGTTTACCTTAATCATGCTGTGCAGGGACTTCTCATACTTCGTCCTAAACACTTCCCGGATATCCAGCATGTCGATCTCGCTGCGGGAGACCATGATGCGGATCAGCGTGTTGTCCTTGGTCCCCAGCCCCTGGAATGGATGCCCCACAGGCCACGGCTTAGTTACACAATCATGCCAGAAAGTCACAACTTGTTTGCAGACAATTCGCCAGCTGAGAAAGAGGTGAAACCCTGGACGGGGGCGGTTCTCTCTGCGCTAATCACCCAGCTGGGCTCCCAGTACCTTGCGAAACCAGCCAAATGCCAGCTAGGCAACGTCCCTGTGGCCCATTGTCAGAATCTCTGCTCATGCACACTGCTAGTCCCCAAGCCTCCTCAAGGTTAATTCTCCTGGAGCTGGAGCTGTGCAAATCTTCTCCTAGGGCTCAGTTTCAGAGGAGAGCAATGAGCACAGTATCATTATGCTCGCCTGGGCTAGGAGTTCCATGGCCAGAATGAATCTGCCCAGATTGCTCCCACCCCTCTGTCCCATGCTCTGCTGAACTCTCCCTGCACCCGCCCGGGTGTTAGAACCCTGCCAGGCCTGCGCCCGGAAGAGAGAGCCCCTTTGCCTCTCACGGACTAAAGGAAACGGGGCTTGTGCCTCGCTAGTGGGGTTTCCCTGACACAGCATCTGCGGAGCCGGGGCTCCTGAGAACCTCCTGCACCACTCACCTTCATGGCCTTGTAGAGCCTTTCAGCGAAGTACTCCGGGGTGCTCCGGATGCACTTTACTGCAGGAGAAACAATGAAGGTGAAAAAAACAAGAAGAGTCACAAAAGTCCAGTGACCTCATTGGCCAGCAGAGCAGAGTGGCTTCCTTAGCCCTTCAAACCACAATGCCCCAGCTCAGGACACAGCCGACTCCTTCAAATCTTCCAGGCTCCTGGTCTCTTCCCCCACACCTCCACCACCACATTAGATGCTGCTCCCAACCCCCGCCCCCCCCGCCCCAGCTTCCCCAGCCTCAGTTATTCTCTCTGTACTGGGTCTGTTTTCCTCCTTTCCCAGTATAATTCCAGAGGCTCCCTCTAAAGTCTATTGTAGCCCACCCGCAGGACAGTGGTCTCCCTCTAAGATGTATTGTAGCCCACTGCAGGACAGTGGTCTCCCTCTAAGATGTATTGTAGCCCACCTGCAGGACAGTGGTACCCCTCTAAGGTGTATTGTAACCCACCCGCAGGACAGTGGTACCCCTCTAAGGTGTATTGTAACCCACCCGCAGGACAGTGGTACCCCTCTAAGGTGTATTGTAACCCACCCGCAGGACAGTGGTACCCCTCTAAGGTGTATTGTAACCCACCCGCAGGACAGTGGTACCCCTCTAAGGTGTATTGTAACCCACCCGCAGGACAGTGGTACCCCTCTAAGGTGTATTGTAACCCACCCGCAGGACAGTGGTCACCACTAAAGAGCCAGGATGTTATTGTGTTGTGGTGCCTCAGATGTCACAGCTGTCGGCTAATCTAGTTAGAGGGAAATGAGAGTAGCATTGTAGATGCTGGTGTGAGGTAATAGCTGGTAAAGGTCTTTTTAATGGTGGGTCAAATCTTGGAGCTCTATTTTCCTGCTGCAGATTACAGGTCATTCCTGTAGACATGGGACCTCACAGCTCTTCCTCCTTCCTTACCCCCTGCAATAATGGGGGTACGGACTGAAGGAGGACTGCAGGATTTGGGCTTGCATTTACACGCACGGCGTGGAGCTGGCCCCATGGCACAGCAGAGATTTGCACATACTTCCACGAGTCAGCCTCGCCACGGGCTCCTCTCCACTGTCCGGGGCTCTCCAGCCATTCCCTGCACGCTCAGGGGAACGTTACACGTTTTAGCACGAACGATTGTCCGCCCAGAATCTCTTTCTGAGACAGGACACCAGACTTGACAGACCGTGGCCTCATGCAGTCGGGCAAGTCCCACATTGGTATACGTGGGGGGACCCAGTGTGTTTTTCCACAGGGATTAGCATCAAATATTCAAACTTGGGTGCCTCAAGATGGGCACCTGGGGCCTGATCTAAAGCCCATTGATACCAACAGGAATTCTGCCATGGACTTCAGTGGGCTTTGGAGTAGGCCCCATAATCCATGTTAAGGCACCTAAATAAAAGTGGCCCATTTCTGAGGGGGGTTGAGCACCCACAACACCAGGTGACGTCAGTGGGATCACGGTATCAGAGAGTGCTCAGGTCTCTTCTTCAGCTGTCAAAATATGGAAACGGGCCCTTCACTTTAAGTCCCCACATTAGACCCTTTTGGCTTGAGTGTCTCCTCCAGCCCTGCCCCTCCACAAGACAGCACCAGCTCACCCACTGCCAGCATCAGCTTCTCAATGTCCCCGGACAGCTCGCCCCGGATGCTGTCCTCGATGGGCTTCCCGGAAATCTTCAGATACTCGTCAAAGACTGTGGGGTGAAAGCAGGAGAGAGGCCCCGTCACAAGCCACACTGGCATGGCCCACAGGCGGGGGAAATGGAGGCCAGCGCCTTTGTGGGGGAGCAGACACCACTCTGCACATTGGGGGCTCTCAGAGGCAGGGATTACTGCCTTTTAGGTGTTTGGCTGGCAAGAGGCCGCAGAGCATCCGGCTGTTCTCAGTAACCCTGCCCGTCGCTGCGTGGGAGGAGGAACTAATCTGTTGTGTTTTCTCTTCACTGCCATATGCCAGGGTTGCAGCTGTCCCTGTGGTACACCCTTGCTGGCCACAGAGAATGTGTCAGCCACCTGAAATCTTCAGCTGACATGCTGGGGATTGAACCAGGGACCTCCAGAACTAAAAGCGTGGGCTCCTACAGCTTGAGCTAAAACCGCCAAACCCTATAGCTTGGGGCTGTAACCACTCATATCCTCTGTGTACCAGCATAAAGGGTCCCTGTAACCTGCACCCCCTGGCTTGAAGTGGTTTCCATCATATACAGGGTTTACAGTCATGTCCAATGGCTCTCAGCACCCCCACTATACAAATTGCTCCACCGCCACTGTAACACACACTCCCAGTGGGCTAGACAGACGTACTCCCGCCCTTTGTGCATTAGCCAGATTGCGAGTCATTCGGACACCACAGCACGAAGGCAGCCATCCAGCGGCTGGTTTACTCTACCACGTGCACAGCAAGTCTGCTTTTAAGGCAACCACCCAGCAGCCGACTCACCGATGTGGGTTGTAATCAGCGGAGGCACCAATGACAATAATGAAAGCTATGAAGCACTTCTACAGAAACAAAATCTCTTGGGGTGAACAAGTTATTGCAGCCATGAGGCCTGAGCATTCAGGGCTCCCTCAGCAACACCCCCGATAAGATTTTGCCAGAGACGGAATGGGCACCGGGGTCTCCATTCAGATTCATTAGATCTCATGGAAAACGGTTACTTGTCCTTCCCAAGCGTGACCACCAGATGGAGCCCAGACTGGCCGGCATGTAACTGCCAATCCACAGAGAATCTGCAAGAACCAGCTAGCTGCTTTGTGGGGAGCGAGGGAGGGGCATTGTGGTTTGGTGATCGCATGATCGCTATGAAAACAGCTTACCCAGCCGGAGATGCTGTTTGCTTCGGTTTCCTAGGATGTAGATGAACTGGGCCTCGTCTGTGCCCCATTTCAGGTCACCAGCTTCCAAAAGATCCTTGTAGAGAGGCGAAAAGAGCAGCAAAAGCCCAGAGTCAGAGAGTGCTAAACTCCTGGCCATGCAACCCAGAACGAACACGCTCAACACCTGCCTTCAGCGCCAGCTCCAATCCCTAATGCCACTGCTTAAAAAGGCAAAGCTCCTTCCCAGTCTCACTCAGCTGCATGGAATGCTTCAGGCTCGATCATTTGTTTAACTGACTTCATCTATAGGGACGTTGTCAATTCAAAATCTGATCTGTCTTGCCTTCCTTCTCCCATGCTATATCTGATTGTGTCTGTGTGCAAAAAACCAGTTACAATCTTGCGAGATCACATGGAAACGGAGGCTGGTGTGTGTGTGTGTCTGTGTTTGTGTGCATAAAACCAGTTACAACTCTTGCAGGATCACAAGACTGGAAGTAACAGTTGCAGAGGAGGGCTCAGTGGCTCAGTGAATTAGATGCAATGGCCTTTGGTTGCTGGAGACCTAGGTTCATAACCTGTTTGGCCCACAGCCTTGCGTGTTTGTGAAGCTTTCTACTCAGTTCGAAAGCAGGTCCTGGGTGGCTCTTGCCCACAACAGCATTTGAGAGGCTGAAGAAGGGGTGATAAACGTGGGCCAGAGGTCAGAGCTGAACTTTTCCGGTATGGGGTGTCCGCAGCCAGGGCTTTGGGCCCCTTTCCAGCTGCCCAGACACACAGCAGAGCAATGAATAAACTACAAAAAAAATGTGTTTAAAACTGAAGTCGGAGGGGCCAGGTTCTCAGCTGGTATAAATCAGCGTCGCTCCGATGTGAACTGGCTGGGGATCCAGCCAGTGCCATAAAAAGCTCGTTCTTTGGCCCTGACCCATCATTCTTCCTCCCAGTCACTGGCTGTGCAATAGTGATTGCCAGGGAAGTGAGCCAATCTCAATTCAGCGACACTTACCTTGGCATCCTGCTCCACCAGGTCCTCGCTCACGACATCGTCCTCCTCTCGCGTGCCCTGCATCAGAGACAAGAGGCCAGCGCCTCAGTCACAGAGGAATGAGGGCAGCGGACAGACAGAGGGGATCGGGGAGGGGCGGACAGATCAAAGTGTACCTGAAGCAAAACGATGAGCATCTTCTTGAAGTGCCCCGAGGTGTCTCCCAGGACATCCGCCTCCAGCTCCCTCTCATAGGCTGGAGCGTTGGAAAGGAAAACGGAAAGCACGTCAGCTCTGTATTCAGGTTAGGCCGGAGCCCAACACAAGTTACATTCCTTGGCTCCCAGGATCCAGACCCCGGGTTCAAAGGATGTATGGGGCACTGGGCTCCGAGGAGCTGCTGTCCAGCATGCCACCCCCTCTCAGGTGCAATCAAAGCTGCCCTGCCTCTCACAGCAAGTCCAAAACAAGCCAAACCCATTTCAGAGGCACTGCCCCCTGCCAACAACTCCCTCGCCCCCACAGACCCAACACCGGAGGCCTAGTTTGACTTCTATATTTGGGGGGCTGCTCCAGTCAAGCCAATTGCGCTGGGCATGGGCGGGGGGGAATTCCGTGCCTGCCCACAGGGGCACCATTTCAGGTTTATTGCGGGGAGGGGAAACTTTAACCATGATTCCAGGGGCTACTTATACAACTGAAAACTCTAATTTTTTTTTTTTCAGATAATAACTTAGAAATGATCTGACAGGAGCACTGTATCGAATTCCTATATCAAGAAAGAAAGAAAATTAAATAAATAGTAGACCCACTCAGCTCTAATACTAACATGTTCCGACATCTTGTGGGAAGTCACTTAAGGGATACTGGTTAGGTTGAAAATGGTAATGTCTATTCTTACTCAGCTACTCCTACTAAAGTCAGAAGGGACCATTGTGATCATCTAGTGTGACCTCCTGCATGTTGCAGGCCACAGAACCTCACCCAGCCACTCCTGTGATAAACCCCTAATCTCTGGCTGAGTTACTGACTTCCTCAGATCGTGGTTTAAAGACTTCAAGTTACAGAGAATTCATAGTTTAAACCTGCAAATGACCCTATGCTGCAGAGGAAGCGAAAAACCACCAGGGTCTCTGCCAATCTGACCCAAGGGAAAATTCCTTCCTCACCTCAAATCTGCCAATAAGATAGACCCTGAGCCTGTGGACAAAACCCACCAGGCAGATACCTGGGAAAGAATTCTCTGTAGTAACTCAGAGCCCTCCCCTCGAATGTTCTGTTTCCAGCCGTTGGGGATTTTTGCTACAGGCAGTCACCGCTGGGCCACACACCATTGTAGGCGGTCATGTCATATGATCCCCTCCATAAACTTATCAAGCTTAGTCTTGAAGCCAGTTAGGCTTTTTGCCCCCACTCCTCCCCTTGGGAGGCAGCTCCAGAACTTCGCTCCTCTGATGGACAGAAACCTTTACCAAACTTCAAGCCTAAACTTGTTGATGGTCAGTTTATATCTATTAGTTCTGGGGTCCACATTGGTGCTTAACTTAAATAACTCCTCTCCCTCCCTGGTATTTGTCCCTCTGATGTATTTATAGAGAGCAATCATATCTCCTCTCAGCCTTCTTTTGGTTAGGCTTAAGGGGTTCTCAAACTTCATCACACCACGACCCACTTCTCTCAAATTACTACACGACCCCAGGAGGAGGGACAGAAGCCTGAGCCTCATTGCCTTTGGAGAGGGTGGGGGCAAAGCCAAAGCCCAAGCCCTACTACCACAGGTGTGGGGGGGAAATCCCAAGGGCTTCAGCCCCAGGCAGAGGGCCTGTAACCTGAGCCCTGCTGCCCAGGGCTGAAAAGCCCTTGGGCTTCGGCTTCTGCCCTGCATGGTGGGGCTCAGGCTTCAGCCCTGGCCCCCAACAAGTCTAAGCCAGCAATGGCAACCCCATTAAAATGGGGTCGCAACCCACTTTGGGGTCTGAACCCACAGTTTGAGAACCACTTAAACAATCCAAACTCTTTGAGTCTCCTCTCATAAGGTGGGTTTTCCATTCCTCAGATCATCCTAGTAGCCCTTTTCTGCACCTGTTCCAATTTGAATTCATCTTTCTTAAACATGGGAGACCAGAACTGCACACAGTATTCCAGATGAGGTCTCACCAGTGCCTTGTATAAAGGTACTAACACTTCCCTGTCACACAGGTCTTTCCCCTCCTCTGTCACTTCCAACTGATAAATCCCCAGCTTATAGCAAAAATTCTTGTTGTGAATCCCTAGATGCATGACCTTGCACTTTGTGCTAATTTCTCATGTGGAACTGTAGCAAATGCCTTACTGACACCTGGGTAGATTAGGCACAAGGGCAACAGCAACATTTGGGAAGCGCGAGGCCTTCTCCCACCCATGTGCGAGGTGCCCCCAAGAAACTTGCACAGAGTTTGGAGTGGAGGAGTCTATCTCAGGAGCGGCGGGGGGAGGGGGAAGCCCACAGGAAGAGGCTATTGGGGGATGTTCTAGTTCTGGTGAACCTGTATCCCATCTGACTTTAATCCTCCCCTGCCCACAGGGCAGTGACTGCTGGCCTCCTGGCCCCAGAGAAGCCGGGACGCCCTTGTCCCCCATGCTCACCATCTCTGTAGGCTTCCACCAGGTTGCGTATCTGCTGGTTGGTCCGGGATGCCAGGATCTCAATCAGGCACTTCTCGTCGGTGCCAATGCCCTATAGGCAGGAAACACAACCACCACGTGAGATGCCATGCGCTGATGCCAGGTGGGTATCACCCAAGAAGGGCAACCTCTGGGGGACTGCATTGGGGAGTGGGGATAAGTACACCTGCCCTTAGAGGGTGCACAGTGGTTCTCAAACTTTTGTACTGGTGTCCGCTTTCAGACAGTAAGCCTCTGAGTGTGACCCCCACTTAAATGCTGGAGGTGAAGCGGGGTTTGGGGTGGAGGCTGATAGCTTGCAACCCCCCATGTAATAACTTCACGATCCTCTGAGGGGTTCTGACCCCCAGTTTGAGAACCCCTCCTGTAGCACATACTGTATTCCAGGATGGTCAGAGAGTGCCCTTTCCTGCCCCTTACCTGAAGGGCGTCTTTAATCTCCTTGGCATCAAAGTATGCCAGGGGCCGCATCAGACCCACAATCAGCCTCTCAAATTTCCCTGTCAGCTCCCGCTTCAGGTCTGCGATCAGGTCCTGGCCGCCGGGCACAGAAGGGAGTGCGAGAAGGAGAGAGAGAGAAGAATGCATGAGTGGCAGACTCTCCAGGAGAAAGGACTTATGAAGACAGCCTCCTCAGATGTTTGGGAGGAGGTCACGACCTTCTCAGTAGGGCTGCTGGCAGAGTCCAGGCTGGCCATGGGTATCCAAAGGCTTTTCCCCACCCTACCATTAGCTAGTGAATTTTCCCAATGATTTTACTTTGCTTTGTATGCCCATTGACAGTCTGGCAAGGACAGGGTGAAGCAGGGGGCTGTACACCCTGCATGCTCTGGTTTGGAGGAAGCAGCAAAGGCTCCCTCTCCTGCGGATCACAGAGCAGGGTTTGGCACTGTCCAATTCTCTGGGGTTACCTTTCCATAGAGCGATTTGTAGGCCTGGCTGATCTCGATTCTCTGCTTGTTGTTCCTGGATGTTATCAGGTCCAGTATGGCCTCCTTGTCACTGCCTGCAGGGAGACATGGTCAGTCACCCTCGTCCCACTGCCTAGATTTGGGTCTGCTCTAAGATCCAGCTTTGCCTGGACCAGAAGCAGATTCCAGCTCTGTGCTGGAGTTGGTAGGACAGAGAGCTGCAACCAGGGTGCACCCATCCACAGCTGGCCTACCTGGGAACAGGGCAATGGACTGACTGGCCTCAGGGGCATCACTTGGGGAAAGGGAGGGGTTGGGGGGCATAGCATGCTGCCACAGGGAATGCCCCATTCATTCACTCTCCCCATGGGAATCCTGCACTTGGGCACCAGAGACTGTCCCAGGTCAGATCCAGACTGAAGCGCTGTGCCTTCTGCCTGCCCCCCAGATAAATTGCAGACATGTCCTGCCTTTCCCCCCGAAAAAAGATAAGCTATGGGGCATTTCCCATAGGAAGGGTAGTTTGTGCATCATGAAGCCACTCCGGCGCCCTACAGAAACAGGCAGCAGCAGTGCCCTGAAAACACATGCACTGTGCAAGGGAGGCACAGGGAGGTGATGCAATGTGCACTGCCTGCCAGCGCCAGAGGGGGCAATACTGAAGGGCTAGGAGGTGCTTTCATGGCCTTCTCCCCCTAATGCTCCCCCTTGCCTTCAGAAAAGGGACAACCAGGGCATCCAGTGTCACCCCTCCATTCCGCTCACACCCGGCCGTGCAGCCCCAGCGGCTATTAGCAGGATGCTCGCACAAGGCCTGCTCCAAAGCCACTAACGTCAAGACCCCTGGAGACTCGACGGACATTGGACTGGGCCCATAGCGCGCCGGCAGCAGAATGTACGCACCGAACCCCTTCATAGCGGTGTACAGCGCCTCCGCATCCTGGCTCGCGTTGAAGTTTGGGAACTCCTTCACGGAGCCCCTGTACCTGCCAGCCTAGAGAGAGGAAACGAGAAAACAAATGGGGAAAAGCCAGCTGGAGGCGCCTCTCCACTGCCTGGCCAGAGCTGGCATGAGGGCGGCAACGTGAACGTGTGGGGCAAACCCAACATCTGATCCACCCAGCTGAATTCCACCACTGGGTTTGCCATCCAGCCTCCACAGGGGAACTCTGGGAAAACAGGGCCCAGATCTACCAAGAGCTGGGGGCTTCCCAGACAAGTCACCTCCCTGTGCCCTGATGGGACCTTGTCTTTGTTTCTGCTCCAGCCTGGCCCTTCTCCGGAACGAGGCAACTCAGCTCGGCCAGCAGCCAACGGTGCGGCAATCATCTGTGCTCCGGGCCTCTTCGGGGGTCTCGCTGAGGCAGCTGGGCCTGCTCTAACTACAGGGATCAGGCCCCAGGATCCTCCCTTAACCCTTTGTCTTAACCCTGCTCCAGCGTGCGCGGCTGCTCTGCCATTCTAGCACAACTACCCAAGCCAGGCTACAGGTGGGCTTGGCCATCGATATGGACGGCAGGCCCAGCCAAATTTGTTCTAGTGAACACTCAAAAACAAAATGCTTTGGAGAGATGCAAAGCCTCCTGCCTTATGGCATATGCCAACCTCCAGCCACGGGGGGCTGAGAGGAGGCTCCCTGAAGGGCAGGTTGTCCCATCACTATCTCCTTTGGGGTTTCATGCACCTTCCTCTGAAGCATCTAGTACTGGCTAAGGTCAGCGATGGGATCCTAGACTAGGTGGAGCCCACGGTCCAACCCACCATGGCAATTCCTATGCACCATGTTGCTAGCAAGTCACCATGCACAGTTATAGCAGAGGAATAGAGTCTAAGAATGAAGAAGTCAAGTCAAATTGGAGAAACTAGGATTTCTCTCAAGGTGCCTGGCTAATTTTTAGCCACCGTCCTCGCAGGCCAGTGCTGAATCAGCCACTACAGAGGCAGAATCATCTACAGAAGAGCTTGTGCAAGAACACAGAAGCAGGACAACTGTAGACTGCTGTCCAGTAGGGCCTCAGCTATGACACCCGATTAGCAACACTCAACCACCACAATGGTTCAGTTCAAGGAACAGAAGAGAGACCACAGCAGGGGAGAAGCAAACAGTAGGGTCTGGTGACTCAAGCAGGAGACTGTGAGCCTGTTCTTAGTTACATGTGTGCAGGCATCTCTGCTCTAACCACCATCCTCTCCCAGAGGCAGTGTGCAGAGCCTCTGGCATGGCTAATAAGAGATGCCGATCGATTGCTGTCCCTGCTGCTAGGGACACACTCAGCGTCCACCACTCGGGCAGAGACTTTAATAGTACCCAGCACTGACAGGGCACTTTGTAGTCCCAATGTGCTTTACAAACATTAACTTGTTCACCCTCACAGCCACACCCCTCTGAGCCCAGTGGAGAAACTGAGACACAGAGAGGCTAAGTGCCATGGGCAAGGCTGCACAGCGCATCAGTAGCAGAGCTGGGAACAGCCCGCAGGAGCCCGAAACTGTGCTGTATATATACACACTTAGCAGGAATGGAGGGCCCCTTTGGCACTGAATGGGGGGAGGGGAAGCAGAGGCTGCTCCATGCTAGTAGTGAGCTTTCCTGGGGCAATAACATCCCCCACCCCCTATTTCCTGTCTTGCTGGGCAGCAGCAGAGCGAGATGCTGGGAATGAGGGGAGCCTTCCTTCCTCCCATTTGCTCTGCTGTTTTAATTAGTGCATAGGCTATAAGACTCCCTCCTGCTCCCATCCCCCACTTCTGAGTCACACCAGCCTCTAGACAGCTGGAGCCATTGAGGCTATAAATAGGCAGGCTGCTCCATGCTGGGTGGAAGCCGAATTCCCTACACAGCTTCACTCGCTTCTCCTCACACAGCCTCAGCATCCACCTGGGCCCAGTGATCGCTGGGTGCACATGCTCACCCGCCCAGCACCCTAAGCTCTTGCCACCTCTCTCTCGGGGGTGGGGGTCACTTTCTTTACAGTGTGAATATTTGTCTGTCGCTTTAAGGGATTCCTCCTGTTTTGGGGACAGGACTTCCCCAGTGGATGAGAGGAGAGAACGCCAGCTTCCCCCCCACCCCTCCTTCCTAAGTGTCCTGCGGGGACACCTGGACACTCCCAGGAAGTGAAGTGGTGCTGACCCCTTGCCAGTGTGACAGCCACCATCTTGGCCAGCACCGGGATTGAACTGGGTCCTCTAGATCCAGGAGCACAAGGCCCTGCAGCCTGAGCTAAGGAGCTGGGCTGTCTAGCGAGGGGCTCTAACAGACCCACAACCTGTGTGGATCAGGCACGCAGAGGGAGACATAACACACGCTGACCAGTGGCTACGGGATGCGTTGCAGTGGGAAGAAGCGCAAGCCACAGGTGCCCATGGGGGCCGCGAGGGATCAGGTGGCAGGAGTTGCCCTCCAGCAGTGACAGGCGTGGGTGTGTGCAGACCTCATTGACACCAGAGACAGGGGATTTTCCACCTCTCCGCCCCGCTGGGGCTCGGCAGCGAATGGGTGTTGGCTTATGGAGCTGCCAGATGGCAGAGGGTGAAGGGACTTGCTCTTTTAGCAGAAGGGAGTCGTTCTCCTTCAGGGGAGTTGCTAGATCGGTTTCCTCTAGGTGTGATGAGAGGCCAGGCTGGGACATGGTGGGATCGCTGAAGTGCCCACTAAGGACAGGGCCGAGCAGGCAGAAGGACCCTTCCCTCAATCTGATATAAGTGCAGGGTTTGTAGCAAACAGCCCCCCACCTGTGGCTGTTAAAGGTCACGCCCAGATGGCTGTCCCTGCTCCAGGCTAGGGGAGCTGTGGTGACCCTTCCCTTCGCTCACACTCCTCCCCCAGTCTACACAACAACAAAAGGTTTGGCAACAAGCTCTAGATTAGAACTTCTTGAGCTTCCAGCACCTGACCGACGCTTGGCATCCAGCCACAACCGTCACCCCCAGCATTTTAAAAACAGGGGTTGTACCACTTGCTTGGAAAACCAGGGAAGTGGGCCAGGCTGTGATCTCCATTAGACCAGTGTAAATCAGGAGTCAGTCCTTTGGTTTCTGTGAAGTTGCTCCAGATTTACACTGGGGTAGCTGAGACCAGAATCTGGGCTACAGGCCATGAACTGATCTGATCTATAACCTCCCCAGGCTGAATGAGAAGTTTGTTGTACACGCCACTTCTTTTGTCCCCATAGAGACTCCTGACTCCCCCCCCCCCTTTTTTTTTTTCTATTTCTACTTTCCTTTCTTTCTTTTCCTACTAGTTCTTTTTTTCCTTCTGTGTTCCCCTCTGTCTTTCTTTCCAGCCCCACTCAGATCACAATCATTTGGATCTTACTGTGCGTCTGCTTTGTGTTTATACAGAGTGCTAGCCGAAGGACGAAGACTGTAAACAGTGTCTGTCAGCAAGATCTCAAGCCGCATGGATGAAAAGCAACGCCAGCTGCCAAACTTGTGACTGCTTTCCTGCTTCTCAGCCTTAAAGCTGTGTGAAACAAAGAAACTGCCCCCACCCTGCGCAGAAATGCTGAGTTAACCAGTACTCCTATGGCAAGACGGGTCAGTGAATAGTACCAACGTGCTAGCTTCACTAACATGGCCCCCTGGCAAAATATGGGATGGATTCTTGGTAGCCAATCCTTAAGCCAGAACTGTGGCTGCTTTACATTGCCAGAGAGGCACAAAACAACCGGAGTGAACCAGTGAATCTGTCCCAAGGACAAAATGGTGCACGGGGGATCCCTGAGCCTCTCTATGTCTGCAGAGGAGTCGGCAGGAGGTAACCAGCGCTACGATACGTCCCACGGGCTGGAGCTAGTACAATACCTTGCCGGTGGGCGCCATGGCTTCTGGATCAGAATCAATGGGGGAGGAGGAAGAGGAAGCTGCAGGAAAAAAAGAAAAACGTCAGGCAAAATGTCCTTTCACCCAATAGCTACACTGGCTTTCGTGGCGCTTGTGCACTCAGTCACAGCAATGTAAATCCGGAGTGCTGCCACTGAAGTCAGGGAATCCACTCCAGATTTACACCGGCGTAACTGAGGACAGACGTTTGGCCTGTTATGTCCTTTATTGGCCCCTATCCGAGGCTTGGCCAGGCTCACACACACAATACAGTTGCTGCAGGGCACGAATGCCTCTGTCGGGCAGAGATGCTGCCCAGATTTGCTCTGCCCTTCATCCCCTCTCTTCCCTAGAGCCATTCTGCATGTATTGATAGACCTGGAGGGCGGAAATCCTGCTGCCCTGTGCTGGCTTGTGGAGCATCATTCCAAGAAATCACCAGCATTCACCAGTGAGAGCAGCCCATGCACATCTAGATACACAGTGCCTCTTTTTCTGCGGCCAGTTTTGCTTTGCTCTCGGTCCCTGGCGTTCTGCTCCACGCCAGGCAGCCTGGCACAGACAGACACAGGAAGGGGACAGGAGGGAGGGAAGAAACACAAAGTAAGTTGCCCTTGAGTCAGCAAGGAGCAGAGCGTGGTCCCAAGGGGACCAGTGCCGCATCTGGAGCGCCATTGGCAGCCCCCTCCCCAAAGGAAAGCCTGCTAGAGCAACTGGATTTTCAGCACAGAGCACTGAAGTCTCGTGGGGCTGGGGACCTGGTTACCTAGGAGACCCCTTCTCCCTCCCTGCATCCTGAGCGGTGGAGATGCTCTTGCTGTTGCTTCGTAGGGTTGAGCTCTCCATGGCTGGCAGGAGATGATCCCTCCCCAGAGCCCATGTTTGGGGAGCATCACGCAATGGCCCATGGCTGCTTTGTCCCTGGCTGATCGCGTCAGGGTGTTCTGTCTCTTGTCGGACACTCAGTCTTCATAGCTTTGCTGGTAACAAGTCATTGTCGTGGCCCAGTTCAATTTTTAAGACCTCCTTCTGCTGGCACTAATTTACATAGGCAATGGGCCTAACCCAAAGCCCACTGAAGTCAATGCAAAGTCTCCCACTGAATTCAATGGACTTTGGATCAGGCCCTGTGTGTTTTCATCTTATTGTAATTAAACCTCAGCGTTCCTATGGCAACAGGGGTTACAATAAAACAACCAGACCCCACAGGAGCAGGTCAGGAAGATTCAGCTTTTGCCACGAATACAAAAGCTCCCCTGTTCCTCCTCCAGTCACCTTGTATTCTGCTCTCCCTCTGCTTTCCCTGCTATTCTCGCTTACGCACCTCATTTACTGGAGAACTCCTCTAGGGGAGGAACGAATTGCTCTGGACAGGTACAGAGCAGGCAGCGCTGAACAAGCTTCCCCTCCAGGACTCTGACAACGCACCTCAGGCCGGGCCTACACCACCCCCTGCTATCCCAGCGCTTGGCTTCCCCCAGGAAGCCACCTACCATACCAGCAGACAGGTTTTATTTGGAATCTAAGCCCCGTTCAAGCCCAGGATCATCAGGAGTGGAACCCAAAGGCCAGATCCTGGCATGCTCAGCCATTTTTACGAAGTCCTTGAAATCAACTGGAGTTTGCCTGAGTGAGTGCACTTGGTATGAGGAGCCCGCGGAACGCCAACCGTCTCAGCGGCATTTTCCTCTGGAACAGCGTCACACCATCGTGGCTTGGCATCATCCTGTGGTGAGCTCACCTTGCGGGTCATCCTCCTTTGCACTACGATAGCGTCCAGATGCCCCAGGCAGAGTTCGGGGTCCTATTGCTGCATCCCCATGAGGAGAGGATGCTGCGCTGGCCCCAAGAGATCGCAAGACATTCAGACACATCTTACAAAATCTTGGGGCAGCCCTACCAGGCAGGGGAGCCACCCAGGGAAAGGGCGGGGGGGCTGGTGGAGCAGGGCAGTGGTCCCCGGGTGCATACGCGTCCCAGTGCACCAGTTCCAATGCTGGCCCTGTCAGAACACAAGGGAGTTGGGCTCAGCCGCGCCGGGTTTGGCAAGTGAGTCCCGGGCGACAGTGAATAGGGGGCCTGTGAGAGAGACAGCGGGCTGGAGAGGGCTCTCCAAAGCTCCCAGGCAGAAGTCCTGGCAAGCACAAGCCTGCAGGGGGCAGGAGCTGGAGAGGAGGGGTTAAGGGAGAGCAAGCCCATGGCGGGAAGGCCACTGCAGGGACAGAGTGAAGAGCCCGACACCGAAGGTTGTGACGCACAAGAGGCTGGGCGGACGGCTTGTTTGTTGAACGCTGTTAATAAACCAAACTCCCAGAAGGGGAGGGTTATGATGACTAGGCCTGCAGTGGGATGCTTACCAGGGGGAGAAGGGAAACTGAGGCAGCAGCAGAGGCCAATGGCAGATGGGGAAAGCCCCTGCTACAAGTGACGACCTCACAATCCAGACCCCCCTGCAATGCGGTGTTGTGTTCAGAGACCCAGCAGGGCGGGACGGGGCTGCTCTGCGTTCTGGAGCATGGCTGGTTCGCTCCCTGTTCCCCATTTCATCCCGCAGGCCCTCGAGAGACAGAATCTCGCCTCGGCTTCGATCAGTCCCTTATTTCTCAGGGGAGCTGGGGGCCAGAACCAAGTGCCACATTTCAAGGTCTGCTGCGCACCGTGCAGCTCCCTCTCAGGGGCCCCACACTCTGTCTAGACTAGAAATCAAGCCGGATGCCGGAGACATACAGAGACCCGACCCTAGGAAATACAGTTTGGTTTCCATGGCAGCTCACTGTACTCCTACTTTAAGATAGATTTCACACCAACAGGAACAAGCCCTCACCGCTAAAGTCACTGCCGGTCACCGTGCAATGGACACCCTGTCCCCACAGGGAGGAGATTCACCACAGAGGGAGAGCCATTTTCATTTTCCTCAGGACTAGAGAGAAGCAGAGGATGAGAGAGGGAGAGGAGCAGCTGGATAATGGAGCCTGGAAATGAATGAGTCTATTGAGTGTTATCTGACACCCATCGGGTCTCGGGACAACTGGTATCCCACCCGCCCCCCAACACACACACAATTTCCTGGAGCCAACGCTCCGTGTTTCAGGAAAATTCAATAGTGGCAAAGCCCCAGAGCAGCAATTTGGAAGGGGCTCTCCTGCTGGGAGCACTTTTCAAAAACATACTTTGAATGCATTTTACTTTCCATCCTGTCCACTTCCACAAAGCCTGTGTACGAACAACCAAAGCTAACTGCATTCAAATAGGGAAGCTCTTCTCCTGCACAGCCCCAGAGGAGCCTGTGGGGAGGTCGTCCGGCTGGATTTCGGACACCACAATCATGTCCAGGGGCAGCAGGAAGGGTGGGCTTGCCTCATTGTTCCTCAAGAGGCGAGGAGTCAAAAGTTCTGGGTTCTCTTCTCTACTGATTGCCACCGACTTCCTGGGTGACCCCAGGCAAGTCACTTAACCTCCTCCAAGCCTCAGTTTCCCCCTTGCTAACAAGGGTGATAACAGTATTGTCTCAGGAGTGCTCTCCAAACATGAATTAACTGCTTTGAGATGCTACAGAAGCATCCGGCATCGTCACAGTTTTACTTGTGATTCTGAGAATTACTTATGATTCTTATGCTCTGCATAGCAGCCTCTTCAGCCCCCTTTGCTTTCCTGTTCTCTTTCCAAAAGCACACTCTTGGCTGCAGCGCTGCCCAGAGAGGGTGGGAGAGAAATGTTTGGTGTGGGTGGAGAGCGCACAGCTCAGATCGCCAATGGGAGAGCTCGGCTCGCAGTAAAAGGCCTGGCTGGCTCCTGGCTGACAGCCTACCCCTGCATTGCAGGCAGGCTGCAGGGCAGGGATCCAAGAGCCAGTCGGAGCCACCCCTTGGCCTCCAGGCAGCATGGGCTGCATTGTCTGGCCACAAACTGGCCAAGAGGCACAGAACTCTGCAGTTTTGCTGGCCAGCCCCAGTGGGGTGCTGACGTGTTCTTTCACTGAGGCTCGTCCCCTGCCATATTTTCTCAGGGCCAGCTCCAAAAACTGGGCTTTTATCCACAAATGCTGAAGACAGCAAGCCCGGAGAGTGAAATACCAGGAACGTGCAGGGCTCAGGGCTGAGAGCAGCTGAACTGACAGGCTTTGCAAAGGGTGACCAGCACCTGCCGTGGTGTGACGGTGGGTAGAGCTGTGCTGGAAGGGGGTGTTGTGCAAGGTTACTTGCATAGATGGGGCCCCTCCCCTGGGCCCTGGGTGGGGGAGGGGGCTGCTTGTGAATACTGCAGCAAGGAAGTGAAGAGACTTGTACCCAGTGGAAGCTTCCTGCCTTACTTCCTCTGATACAGATCACCTACCCGGGCCTGGCTCCCACCTGTGCATGCAGCCCCACAGAAACGTGCAGCAGAGACAGCCAAACTCATCTCACTGGTGTCTGATAACTCCCGACAGCACCTGGATCCCCCCTGGGGAAACACCACCTCCCTGGAACGAGCAGCTGCTCAGGGTTGCAGCTGGCCTTCCGCATTATCCCTGTTCTTGAATGGGAGCAGGCCCAGGCCAGCGCCACCATAGCTCCATCCAGCACTGCTTTTTAACATGCTCCTGATCCCCCTGGCCCTAGGGGAGGCTCTTCTCCCATGACAACTGCCTAGGCAAGGTCCAGCTATGAAAAGACAAACGGCAAGAGCCGATCACCACTTGGGACACTCGGTGGAAGACAAAGACAGGCCCATGGGGATTGAATTTTTCAACGCAGCACGTGAGCTGACGAGGGGCAGACGGGACCGCTACTTGGGGGGCTGGCCCCACAGCACAATTCGGGCTGCCGCCTCTCCTGGCAAGCTCAGCTCGTTCCCTGATTGCTGAACACCAGGAAGAGCGACCTAGACCAAGAGAATCAACAGAAAGCCCTGATGGCTGGGGGGGGGGTTGGAATCTGGGAGGTGGTGCTGGAGTGTCCATGTCTGCTGGCTCTTGGGCAGACAAAAGGATTCACCACTCATTATGCTTTAGGAGGGCTTATAGGGATTTTTTCACAGCACCTAGTAAATAATTTACCAGAGCGGAGAGCTCTCTGCTGTTGCATCCAGAGTCTCTGGGGACTCAGCAACCCCTCCCCACATCCTTTAAATCCTTGGTACAGTGGCAGCATAATTGTCCTGAGCTCCCCTTCCCCAAAAGGGCCAGTGAAAGCCATGGTGCACGGGCCAGCCCCTACAGCCCCTGTGTTTTACTGACGGATTCACAGCTCCTCTAAGCAGCAGGGCTTTGGTTTTACAGTGTTCCCAGTCCTGCAGATTCATGCCAGGGTGAAGCATGGACAGAGAGGCAAGAGACCTAGGGGTTATTTTTAAAAGCTTTCAGGCTGGCAGCGGTACTGTGAGCACACACCCTGCCAGCTCTTATCCAGCATCGTACCAGGCTGCAGCCTCAGGAGGGTTTACTTCTGCTTTAGACAGGAGGGGTTTTCCAGAAAGTAACTCCCAGAGCAAAAGTGAAGCCCACGGGCTCCACCCAGCCCCCTGGGAATTGGGGCGTTGGCTCAAGGACCTCCTGCATCAGCCCTTTGGGGCTCTTCTCGTTAAAAGAAGTGCCTTGTACGGTGGCAAATGAAACATTGGGAGGGTTAAAAAAAGATGCACAAGCCACCTCAGAAGGCAGAGACACCGGACGCTACAAATCCAATGCAGTCTGTTTTTTTAAATTCAACCTTAAGTCTTAGTACAAGTGATCCCAGCTCCCCAAGAACTGGCCCAGAGCTCAAGCATCTCCCCGCCGGGTCATGAATCTTTTAAAAACATACATCATAAAATAACTATCGCATGGGACGTTTTATGAAACAGGAGGGCAAAATTCCCTGGGGATCCGCTTTCCCCAAACCAAATTCACAGATTTAACCCATATCCCAAAGAAGTGTGTCACGGGGATTTTTGTCTTTTTCTGCCATCTGCCCAAATACGGGGACAAGCAAAGCTAAGCAAAGCTCATCCTTGTGTCTGGGTTTTGCACACACACCCCGGGGAAGGGGCCCCGGAACACACCCACCAGCTCCCAGCCATTTTTGGTTACAGAAACACCACCCAATTCCCCCAAACTCCCAGCGAATTGGAATGGGGCTTGCTCTCAGTTTGGAGAGTGCCAGGAAGACTTATGGTGATTTTCATTAATAATAAATAATAATTAATTTACTCTAAAGAGAAAATAACCCTGAAACTCACCAGCACGCCAAACAGTTTGCAATGCACACAGGAGGGGCTATTCATTTGCCTTTAGTCCAGTGGCTTGCCAGACCCCCTTGCCCTCAATCAGCCCTGGCACTCTCCAGCTTCCCCTCTCACTAAGGATAGACCCTTTTCCCGGGCCCGGTTCAGACTTACATGTCCTGCCAAGGCCTCTTCCCCTGAGCAGCCTTTCTCAGACCTGCAGTGAGACAGCCCAGGAACTGTGCAGAACAGCGCTCGGTATGGCAGTGTGCAGCCTGCCCTGGTTGCAATGCAGCTGTTTCCTCTCCTCCGGTGGAGCAACGTCACACGCTCCAGAGCCTTCCAATCCGGGCTAGCCCTTGAGTGTCACCCAGGCAGGGGCAGAGGCCACCAGGAGAAGCATTGGTTTGCGCTCAGCGGCCCGCACCCATGGCACTGTAGAAAGAACATGCACCAACAGACTGACATAGGTCACCCTCACCGAGAAAAGGCAACAGGGGTCAGAGAAATAACCCAGCTCCTGCCCCAAGCTGATTTACTGTCTCGCTGCACCAGTGGGAGCAGAGCTCAGCAGCAGCAGCAGCTCATTCTACACACCAGGATGTCCAGGACAAGAGCAAAGAGAGCGATAAGTTGGGTGCCTCTCCAGGCTGCAGAGATAGAACTCCAGCCCCCACGTGTCGGGCCCAGCATGGTGGGAAAGGCTAGCCCCGGTGGTTTTCACAGCAGCCGTATGCCACTGCCCTCAGCCTCGTGATGTGCATTATGTGCCACGTACTGGAGTGAATGCTTATTTCAGTTTTATGGCATGAGTCTTATACCCTCTTAATACACGAGCATTTAACACAATTAAGTCCTTAAAATATAGATCAAACTGTCTGTGCCACCCCTGAGCTACGTCCACCAATGACCGTAATGCAATGATCCCCTCTGCCCCATCAGCTCATTCCTGACCCTCGTTCAGGGGAAATCGCAGGCTGCTGGAAAATTAACTAAGGAAGCCGGACTCTGACCCACTATGGAGGGAAGCAAGTTTTGGGGCTTCAGGGAGAATGCCCTGCCCCTTTTGAACTATGGGGGCTCCCATCTCAAGCACCTCTGATGGTGACTCGCGGTGTCAGCATCACGCCACCTGGGAGTGAATGAGAGGAAAGAGCAGGACAGTGGAGGGCCAGAGGGATGCATCCTCCGTATAAGTGAGGAGAGATCTAGCAAGAGCCAGACCATATATGGTGCCTTTCCCTTGTGCTCTCTGAAAAGATAAAAAGCCCAATTTCTTCTCCTCTGAGAGAGAAGCAGCCTCTCGGGTCAGACACCAAGGAGGGTTTTCAGCCATTTGCAAGCACCAACAATTGGGCTTGATCATGGAAATACTAAGAGTCTTAACTTGAAGGTGGCCATAGCATACCGCCTGCCTGCAGGGTGACATGCCAGGCCTGGGTTACAACAGGTCTGGGGTGGGCAACTGGAACTCTAGGGCCTCCAGTTTTCAGTGTGTTGCACCTTGGCAGTTCTAAGCCCTCTGCCTGTGTGCTGTTTGCAGCAGCCATTTCCAGCTCCAGGCTGCTGCAGCCACAGCGGGAGGAAATGTAGAAAGAAACAGCCTTATTGGGGATCCAGGAAGTGGCAGGCAGTTTCCTTGCTCAGAAATCCCCCTGTCTGCTGCTCCAGCATGCCCAAGAAGCTCCAGGTGTCTCTGCTTTCTGGCTCATGCTCATAGGTTGTTCTGCCTCCAACCAAATAGCCTACAAAGGATGCAAACCAACAGTCTACCCTAGCCCCTGCACTTGCCCCTGGGAAAACCCCTGTTAATCTACCTGGATTAGCTCTACTCAGGCCTAGCCATGCACTTTAGTGCCTCGGGCCCCAGCCGCCATCAGCTGTACCTGTTTTACTACCCACCCCTGGACTTTAATAAGGTCTGTGATTGGTCAAAGGCTCACCTGATGGCAGCCATTAGCACCTTTCAGCAGCACCTCAGGAGGGGGATAGTGGCTCCCAGAGCAGGGATTTTAACCCAACAATCCCATCAGCATTGCCCTGTTGGGAGCTGAGGTCCATGCTCTAGTGGGGGCTCTGTTCCTGGCTGGCGGGACTTGCTCCAACATCAGGGGGCTCTTGGGTCCTACCAGAGAGAGACTCAAATGACGCGGTGAGCGCCCAGCCCGCAGCAGCTGTGTCGTGGGCTGTTGCCAGAGCTAACGCAAACAGCTAAGAGAGGGTCCCAGGCACCAGCCTGGCCATGCTCCAGAGAAGGGCAGGAAAAGATTCCTACTGAAATCGCTAGGGGCCTGATTCTCATTGACACGAAGGGCCTTCTACACCCCTCGAGTGGGGTAAAGAGGCCTGCCTGCTTTGAGGCTTCTCCATTGCCTTAGTGTCAATGAGAATCAAGCCCTATATTTCTTTCCAAGAAGTGTGTTCTGGGCCTGCTGCTCTTTATTGCACAGATAGCCCCTAGAGCGAGTCCATTTCTGAAGTGTTTTTAAAAGGGTCAACGACCAGCCCCTGGCTGTTTCTTTGGCACTTCCAGTCTATTTGCTGGTGTTTTCTCCTAGATGTAGGAAGCACAAGGGAGGAAACAGACGACAGTGCACACAATCCCTGCCTTGCACGTGCAGAGGGAGGTGCACGAGTTCATGCACAATTCTTTTGCCTGCAGACCTGTGCCCCCATTAAAGAAAATATTTGCTCCATCATGATCATGAATGGCCAGGAAATTGGTTCAGTCTCTTGTGAAATAGTGTGAACAAACTGATCGTAAATAGAGGGCTGGGGGCCATTTCTATATTTGAAACTGAAATACATCACAGTTACAATAAACTCCAGGCCCACCTGTGCCACAACAACTGTTTTTCTGCCTATAAAAGCCAGGGCTGGTGTTAGGGGGTAGCAAGCAGGGCAGTTGCTTGGGGGGCCTCATGCCACCGGGGGCACTGCAAAGCAGCTCAGGCTTCATCTTCAGCTCTGGGTGGTGGGGCTCAGGGTCCCAGGTTGCAGTCCCTTGAGGCGCGGCTTTGGCTTTCTGCCCTGGGCCCGGAAGAGTCTAATGCCAGCCATGCCTGGCAGCCCCCCTGAAACTTGCTCATGGCCCCCTAGGAGGCCCTGGACACCTGGTTGAGAACCACTGGTCTCGTGGATTGAGCAGTGGGCTGGGACTCAGGAAACGGTGGTTCTATTCGCAGCACTGCCACTGCATTGCTGGGTGACCTTGGGCAAGTCACGGCTCGCTCTGTGCCTCAGTTTTCCCACCTGCAAAACGGAGATAATGATAGCGACCTCCTTTGGAAAGCACTTGGAGAGCTGGGACGATGATGGTGATCATGGCTGAAGGCAACGGCAGAACTCACATTGACGTCAGTGGGGCCAGGGTTTCACCGTTAGTGATTAACAGGATGCGCTCAGGAGATGAGCGGCAGATCTTGTTTGCAAAGGGAGCACCCTGCCTGCTGTCGCCAGCCAGGCCTGCATGTGGGACGATACTGCCAGAAGGAATGCCCCCAAGTCCAGCTCAGCGCCTCCTGCCCCTATTTTCAGTGAAAGAGCAAAGCAAGAGCCATCTACAGCGGCACCACACATATGGCAACAGGGCCTGTGGCAGGGGATGGGCCCTATATTTGTTGGCAAAAAGTCTCCTATTTTTCCACTCTACTCTCAGACATGGATTTAGGATTCAAGCCGCCCAGCTGGAAAATTCACCAGGAGGTGCAGCAGTAGGGCCCTTGGAAAAGGATTCGTAAAGGCTCCTCCCCAGCAAACCTATGCTCCTCCCCTGCAGAACAGGAGTCAAGAGGGAATGAACAGAACAGGGCACTCTGGAGTTATCCATCCCTTGTCGTCAGTCCCAGCTTCTGGCAGTTGGAGGTTTAAGGGTGTGTAGAGCATGGGGTTGCATCCCTGACCATCTTGGCTAATCGCCATGATGGACTGATCCTCTCCGCAGAATACAAGTCAATGGGAGTGACTCAGCGTTGCCAACACGAAGCGTTCAAAAATCACGAGTCAGGGTCCCCAAATTAAGAGATTTGCTTAAAACTGATGAGATTTTTATCAGTAATAAAGGTTGGGATCTTTTTCTTTGCCTGCTGGTTTCTGAGCCTTTTGGTTGCGCTCGCTACATGTTCTCAAGCTTTCCTCTGCATTGACGGGGGCTCGAAAGTTACTTGACTTTTTTTTTTTCCCCCAAAGAACAGTGGAGATTCTCCCGCAAGTTCCTGATTCCTGCAGCGGGGGCTTTAAGAGAAACACCAGAGCTCACCAGAGTTGGCTACACTGCGTATTAGGGGATGGGGTGGGAGAAATAAGGCACCTGGTGAGGCGAGCACGTCCGTGAAAATCTATCCACCCCTCTCCATCACGCTTTCAACCCAATGCGTGTCACTGAATTTTCTCTTCTGCGGCCTGTCCCTGTCCATCACTTTCAGGTGCTGGCAGGTCTGACTCAGGTGCCCAGACATCCCGATATTAGAGGCTTTCTCTTATATGCGCAACTACACCCCGCTCTCCCCCTTCCAAAAAAAAGGGGGTCCTGATTTTTCACCCTTGCTATCTGGTCCCCCAAGGTCTGACGGTGCCTGACACTATCACTGGGCTCCTTAGCTGCCAGAGACACAGACAGTTCTCCCAATGGGAGCTTTAGTGTCAATGTGCAAAGGAGTCTCCCTCTGCCTCCTGCACTCCCCCGGACCCCAGCTGGAGAACTGCCTCCCCCACCCAAGGCAGAACAGCCAGCCCTGCGGTATGGCCTCTGGCCCGTGTGTCGGTCCACACTGCCACCTGCTGGCCCAGCAAAGCCCAGCAGCAACCCAAGGCATTAGCTCGATGTACCCCAGAGCAGGACTCCAAAGCAGTTCGGGGTCAGCCCGGGGAGCAGAGGATCACTGCAGATGAGTAGAGAGGAGCAGAGATGAACACCCCGCTGCCAACTTCCTGCTGTCGGCAGTTAGAGTGGCATCCTGGCAATCATCAGAACGGGCATCCTGGTGACAACCCCCAGCCGCTTCCCTGAGCCCATTTCCCTTCTCTCGCTGAGCCGTCGGGGCATGGTGAGAAAGGGGCAGAGAAGGGGGCAGGGCAGAGGGATCGCACAGCCTGAGGGACAATGCTGCTGGGAAAAGGTAGGGCTTTCCCTAGTATAAAAAAACGAATTGAATCCCTCCTCATCCCCATCCCCCACCTAGGATCTAACGACACCCGTCCTAGTACTGACAGATTGGCATTGCTACTTCCCTGTGGACAGGTCACTTAGCTAGCATTGTCTTTTATCATTTGTATCGTGGTCACACGGAGAAGCCCCCATCCAGCTAGGCGCTGGGCAAACACAGAACAAAGAGATGGGCCCTGCTGCAAAGAGCTAGCTATCTACGTACAGGACAAGAGACAATAGGTGGATACTGACGGACAGACTAGGGAGCCCAGTGAGACAACACTGGTCAGCAGGACAGGCAGCGGTCTGAGCACACCCACCAGCTGCCTAACCACTGTGGTTTTGTAGGCACCACAGCAGGGGAGCGCTTGAAGGAGGGATCTGAAGGACAAGGAGGGAGTTGGGTTTATAGGGAGCACAAGTTTCCTTTAGTTTGGTTGCTCCCCACTAGTCATTCCAATAACTCCCCTGGCCGTCACCCAAGCCTGGTTTTCTGGGTAACACAACCCTGTCTGCTTTGTATAACCCAGTTGGCTGGGGTGACAGTCACGCCTGTTGATGCGATTAGGTGCGTGAGGAGCAACTGCTCCTTGGAGATGGCTGCAGGAGACAATAAAAGCTTTGTTATAACTGCCAGGCTGTCCCCTTCTCTATGATGGAAAACAACATTTGTCTCCACCCCCTGCCCTTTCACCAGCTAGCACTCCACTCCAGCACAGCTTGGCCACGACAATTTTGCAGGGCACGCTCTAAGCTGGTGAACGCGGCTTCTCACGACACAATCGAAACGGTACCCTGGAATCCGGCAACTGACTCTGTCAACCAGCAATGCCGAGGACTTACAACTGTGCAGCTGCGGTCTGCCCAGCTCCCACTGGATTGGTCCCCTGTACTTTCTGCTGCAGATTTTTCAGCCTTGTTGTATTTAGGCTGGGCAGAATTCCATTTTTTTTTTATGATTTTGAAAGAACATCGATGTTTATCTTAATGCATCTTTTTCTCTTTTAGCAGATTTAAATTTTCACAGCTATGCAAAATTATGGGGGAGGTTAACATCGCACGTCAGCGTATCAATAGCCTCACGTCAAACTCGAATACATTCTCAAGCAGCATCTGCCTTGTCTTGCCTATCTGTACGTTTTTATTATTATCGATGGAAACATATTTTTGTTGGGGTGAGCGTGTGTACGGTGAAATCAACATTTACCCATAAAAATCTAGTCCTTCCA
This sequence comes from Eretmochelys imbricata, assembly GCF_965152235.1. NCBI lineage: Eukaryota > Metazoa > Chordata > Testudines > Cheloniidae > Eretmochelys > Eretmochelys imbricata. The sequence goes on along the minus strand of NC_135579.1, from coordinate 6,521,287 downwards.
AGCCAGGTGTGATGCACACACAAATATTATTGTGCACATCAGGCAGCCCTCTCAGCCTCCTGACCTGCTTCTTCCTCCTCCCATAAAGTCCTCATTGATATGGTAGCTTCTGTAAGTAACCTAATGGTTTATTCTGAGGGCATGTGTTAAAGAAACAGGACTTCCAGTTTAAAAGCTTGGGGGGTGGATGCATGGTCTTGTTGGTTCAACATGGACCTGGGAGACACAAAAGTGGACAAAGAGAGTCAAGCATGGAAGAGAGACCTGCTGTATCTTGCTTTAATGCAGGGATATGTGTTTAGCCTCCCAATGCTGGCATCTTTGCTTACCTGGCTGCCTCTTCCCAGGTACCTCCAGCGTCTCCCAGGCCTGGAGTGCCACATTTCATGAACTCCTCCACAAAAAGATGGGGAGGTTTTTTGGCACCTACATGGCCATGAGGTCTCTGGGACTGGCAGAGTACGCAGACATCTTCGCTGTCTGCCTCATCGTCATGCTGGCAGGTACAGTGTTTGCATTCAGCTTAGCCTGAGGCATTGGATTCGGGAGCTGAGTCTTGCTTTCAAAGCTTTACAAAATCGTGCCCCCTTCTGCATTGCTGTCTGCGTCCCCCATGTCTCCAGTCCTATCTACCCTCTTCCTTTACTGCCCCCTTTCTGCCATTCTCCTGCAACGCGTCCCCTGCACTTGGCCCCCTCTTTCTGTTCTTGTCCTCCAAGCCCCCCCACTCCATCCACCTACTTCTAGGAGCTCCCAACCAATAACCCGCCCTGCCCCTTCCTGAACGCTGGTCCTGTCATAGCTCTCCATAGCTCCCTTTCTCAAGGCAAGGAACCTGTGCAGCACAGTGTACATGTACAGCACTGGAAATGTGGGGTGAACCCTGGCCCCACTGACTTCAATGGGGCCAGGATTTCACCTGTGATCGTTGTTAAGACCAATAACAAAAAAACGATAATATAGCTTAAACAAGATAAACCTCGAGTCTATATGGGGTTTGGATAGGCTCAGTCAAAGGCTGCCACTACATCCTCAAATGGGCTGGGACCTTTATCCAAAGTGCCTTATGCCCTATGCACACTGTTAGGACTGGCTGGGGGGTTCCTGTGGCCAGACTCTAAGCATGCACCCGCCTTGTTAGGCAGCCGGTCACTCTGTCTACCTACGGGACTTATCTGCTTCCCCTCCCCCACTGTGTCTGGGCACCGCACAACCCCCTGCACTCCTGTGAGGTAGGGAAGTGCAATTGTTTCCATTGTTCAGCTGGGGAACTGAGGCAAGGAAAGACTAATTTCCAGCTCTGGGAGACGTACCCTCATTAGCTCTGATCCAGCTAGCATGCTAACAAGAGCAGTGTAGTCTCTACAACATGGCAGGCTAGCCACCCTGAGTACAACCCTGTCTGAAAACCTACATGCATACTCAAGCGACGAGCCTGTCCCATTGTTCGCACCACTGCAATGCCACTGTTGGTTTTAGCCCGCTACGTGGGGGGTGTCTACCTGGGGTGGAATTTACAGCTCCAGCATGGACACTTAGCCATAAGTAACCTGCCCCCGGTCACAGGGGAAGCCTGGGGGATTGAAGCCAGCTCTAGCCCCAGGCTAGCCCCCTGGACCATCCTTCCTCACCCCCACCCCTTTCTGGAATTCACTCCTCTTCGCAGCCTGTCAGAGACCAAGTCCAGGGCATGAGGCCTGGGTTTCGTTTAGCATTCGGATGAGCTGGTTTTGCCTTCAGCCTTAGAAATGAGGCAAATACAGTGAAATGCTTGGGCCGGAGGTGCTTCCCATGCATGTCAGAGCCCTATGGGCCCCGCTTTCTTCACACCCCCCACTCCCAGCCCTCACATCACAATGGCTCTCCTGGCATCTGAGAGAGGAGGGGCCAGCTCTTCCTTCAGTGAACCTCTCGCAATGACCCCCAGGGGTCGCAGCCCGCTGCCAAGAGCCAGGGGGTCCGGTTTGCAAAACAGGCGTGTTTGTTGCAGCCAAATACTTCCGCTTATTTGACACTGTCAGTAACTGTCGCCTCTTGGGAGAAGCAGGCAGCTTAGCAGCATAGGTCTGTAACGTGTTCTGTGGATCCTTGCCGTGTGTGATGCAAACCAGCCACCCAAAGTGAGCATCTCAACACCCATTTGAAAGTGTCACCAACGCAGGTCGGCCCCCCTGCACGTTCCAGTCCAGGTCCTCTAGGCCCGGCCCGGCCCATGTACCGCAGTCCTGGCCAGCTGCGTCTCTGCTATGGCGGTGCGACAGACTGCCGTGGTGTTTTCATGCACCCAGCAGAGGAGAGGTGAGATCACTCGTTCATGTTCACATACATGACTTGGGGCCTCATCCAAAGTCAATGGGAGCCCTTCCCTTAATTCAGTGGGCTCTGAAGGAGCATCTGAACTCAGCTTCCCAGAGAGGAAAGGCTCATGTGCTCCCCTGTGCTCCTTTTGGGGTCTTTCAATGGTTCCTTTGGTAAAGACACACAGATCTCATATTCGGATCCCTTTCCATATGGTGGCACCTGGCCCTGATGCCCCGTGCGCCCCCAAGGGGACTGACCAGCTGGGCATGTTGCTCTTCTGTTTTGATTCCCCAGGGCTCCTTTCCTTTGGGGTGAAAGAGTCTACCACAGTCAACAAACTATTCACAGCCATCCACGTGCTTTTCCTGCTGTTTATCACAGTGAGCGGGTTCAGCAAAGGGGATCTGAGGAACTGGAGGATGAGTGAGGGTGACCTGCTGAGGTCCGCTGCCCACCAAGCCAGGTGAGAGCGTGGGTGGGCCGGCCCCAAGACCTCTGCATGTTTTAGAATCACCTCACAAGGAGGCCTCCCCTGAGAGCCAACCCTGGGTCTAAAGTGATTGTATGAAAGTGCCCCAACTGTACTTTCAAGTGCCATGTGGTTGGACATTTAGTAAAGACCCTGCCTGCAATGCAGCCCATATTTGCTGGGCCCATCGGTGAGGCTAGGATATAGTCACGGGTATTTTTAGTAAAAGTCATGGACAGGTCACGGGCAGTGAACAAAAATTCATGGCCTGAGACCTGCCCATGAATTTTACTATATACGCCTAACTAAAATTTGGGTGTGGGGGTGGGGGTGGGGGTGTTCTGGGGGGGCAGTCTGGTGGCGCTGCAGGTGCTGTGGGGGTGGCCCGGGACTCCCACTGGTGCTGGGGGCGGGGCGGACCTCAGCGTGCGGGCCGGGACCCCTGCTGGTGCTGGGGGCGGGATTGGTGGGGCTTTGTCAGAGGCAGGCCCTCAGCTTGCCCCCTGGTAGAAGTTCCCCCTGGCTGACTTCCTTTTTCTTCCCAGTAACCAATCCCTGGCTGGCAATAGGACCGGTGAGTTTGGAGTTGGAGGGTTCATGCCCTATGGTTTCACTGGGACACTGGCCGGAGCCGCGACCTGCTTCTACGCTTTTGTTGGGTTCGACTGCATTGCTACCACGGGTAAGCAAGAAGGGGAAAAATAAGAAAAATATTATCCCCATTGGACAAATAGGGAAACCGAGGCTGGGAGGGTCAGTGACTTTGCCCGAGGCCACGGAAGGAGTTGGTATAGGTGCCAGGATCAGAACTGAGGCATTCCTGGCTCCCAGCCCTGGGCCAAACCCGCCCGAACACACTCCTTGCTCTAACTGCTCGAGCAGGGAATGGGCCACACAGAGGCCTCGGATGCATTCAGGAGGCTGGCTAGCAGGAGGGGAAGGGAAGTCTCCAGTCAGTTATTTGTAGGTGCCACAATACTGCAGCTGCCAGCAGGGGCCATAGGCCCCAAAACAACAAGGATTGCTGATGCCTGCATTGACCCGCCAAGCGTGCCTTTCCCAGTGGAGGAAGTGAAGAACCCCCAGAAATCCATCCCGGCAGGGATTGTCATCTCCCTCTTGGGCTGCTTCCTGGCATGCTCTGGGGTTTCGGCTGCCCTGACTCTCATGATGCCGTACCACCTCTTGGACCGCAGGAGCCCACTGCCCGGGTGGAGCATGGCCAAGAACGTTGTGGCCGTGGGGTCGCTGTGCGCCCTGGCCACCAGGTGAGAAGGGAATGAGGGGAAAGAAGCACATTGGGAAGAAGCTATTTTTGCTGAGTTTACCTCAGACTCATTCATGTTCCATAGGCCCAAACAAAGTTTCCTGGGCATCGATAAAGCCTTGGGTGAGCTTTAGGCCTTGTGAAAGTCAGAGATGGATAGAACTGGCTAGAGCCATGCCTGCTTCCCCTCCCAGCCCCAACTCAGCTCAGCCAAAGCACCCCCGTCATGACTAGCAGAACCCTGCTTTTCCAGTCCTGGGCCCCAACAGAGCTCTGCCAACTCACCCCAATGTGACCTGACCTACCGCCTGCTACTCCCACCCTTCCTGAGCAAGGATCTGTACTCAGGCCCATTCTGTGTGCAGGCTTTATCATGTGAGCAAACATCTGCTGGCCTCTAAGGGAAGAGATCAGCACGTCACTCGTGACCACACCTGAACTCAGTTCTAGAGAGAGGAAAGGATAAGGTCACACAGCGCAGCCGCATATGCTATCCAGCATACCTGCCTTGTAGCCCCAGGCCCATTCCTGGTCAGGCGTTCAGTGATGCTCGGGCAGGGCAGTGTTAGTGGTGTTTTGTGAAGGCCTGTCCCAGTACACAGCACAGATCTGCCAATGCTTACTCCGTGTGTCCCAGAAAAGGAAAAAGAAGCAAGGAAGGTTGCTTGGGTCGGGCTACACCTGTTTCCCCATCTGTCTCTTCCCTCCCCTACAGCCTGCTCGGCTCCATGTTCCCAATGCCACGGATCCTACTTGCCATGGCCAGAGAGGGGCTCCTTTTCAGGCCTCTGGCCACAGTCAGCAGCCGCCAAAGCCCAGTGGTAGCAACTCTGGCGTCTGGCGCAGTGGCAGGTAGGTGCCCTTACAGTGAAGGTGCTGCCGTGGGGTGCCAGCCCTTAGCTGTGTGTGGGGCGGGAGGAGGGTCTGCAGGGTCTGTAGAGGGTAAAGCCTGCAGAGACAGAAAGGCGGGGTGTAATTTTCAATAAATGGTGGTCTTTCCCAGTGGGTTAGTGCTCTCACCTGCCATGCTGGACGGGCATCTTTAGGTTCAGTTCAGAGTCCATGGTCTCTCTCACACCTGGCTATCGCACAGGCTATGGAGGCAGTAGGGCCAGTATGGCGAGGGAGATGGGCTATAATGAGCTATCACGAGACACTCGTGTAGTCCTTCCGGGCTGGCCTCAGCATGTGAGGAACAAGCTCTGGGCAGAAGGCTGTGCATGGACTGACAGGAAGGAGCAGAAAATATCTAATCTGAGGCCAGCGTCAGTGAGCTAAAAGCCCCTCTTGTCTCCACAGCCGAGATGGCTTTCCTCTTTGATCTGAAAGCCCTGGTGGACATGATGTCCGTCGGCACTCTGCTGTCCTACACCCTGGTGGCTATCTGTGTCCTTTTTCTCAGGTAATGGCCGAGGAGCAGTTCTGATGCGAGACGAGAAAGGGAGTGTCTATTCAGCACCATCATTGTCTTTACTTTCTTGTACGGCATGGACAATGGCAAGGGGCAAGGGCCTGGGCTGGTGTGTGGCTTTCAATACAGTATAGAATAAGCTTCCTCCATCCCCCACACCTCCCCATTTCCTTGCCCCTTCTTGCCTTTGCTCCAGGTTTTCGTGGCACAGGTTTGCCTCTGAGCAATTGTCACGAAATGCTGCACGAGGGGCAGCGGGTGGGGCGCAGTTAGTGCCTGAGCTGTGGGCCCCGTGGGTACGGGGACTAGAATTTTGATATGGGTCAGCTAGAGAGCCAAATGAGGGGCAGGAAAGCTGGAAAGCTAATGGTCAGACTGGTCAAGCAAAGAACTTAGCAGGATTCAAAGGGGGATTGGATATCAAGAATACCCAGCGTGATCCTAGTTAATGACAACAAGCATTTTGGAAGGGACATTATCCCACATCTGCCCATTGTGGGTTTGCTTGCACCTTCCTCTGAAGCGTCTGGTACCGGCCAATGTCAGAGCTATGGGCCTTGGGTCCGATCCAGCCAGGCATTTCCTACGTCCCTAAGTCCAGTGCTAAATGGGATGAGTTGCCCTCCCACACCCCTTTGCATGCTGCACTCTGCAAGGGCTGCCATGAGGTCAGACAGGGTAACAGCTTCCATCCAGATACTTCACACAGCGAGGCAGCCTTCTGGCAACCAGCCATGTCCTGTAGCCTCTCCTCCAGAAGTACCGGCCTGAATCCAGCACTCAGGACCCCTCAGATGGAAAGATCCCCGCCACAAGGCTCTGGATGAACTTCCTCATCCGCCCACCCGTGCGTCCAACTCAGTGCTCCTCCAGCCTGGTGTCGTATGCCGTGACACTAGCCGGTAAGTGCTGGGGCCCTAATACTGGGGATAGCACAGGGAAGCAGCCAGGCCTGGGTTTGGAGGATAGGGTGGCAGAACCAAGACTCAGCCACCTTAGGACAGAAAGGAGCACTGTGTCTGCTGAGAAGAACTGGCCCATCCAGGACATCCTGGAACAGCAGCTACATTGGCAAAGCACTTGGGGAGGTGGAGGGAGATCTGGTTTGGGGGTTCGGGGATATCTGGTCATTAGCCAGCCCCTTTTCACAAGCTGTTCATGGTCCAATTCCCAGCCATCCTGGTCTGCGCTGTGAGCATAGTGACCACAGCAGGGCTGGAGTGTCTCTCTTCTGGAGGAGCCTGGTGCATTGCCTGTCTGGTTCTCCTTCTGCTGGGGATCCTCGGTGTGTTGCTGGCCATCTGGAGGCAGCCTCAGAGCCAGAGGAAAGTGTCCTTCATGGTAAGCAAGAGCCAGAGCATGACACTGGGGGACTTTCAACGTCCCACTCCCCACAAAGCAAACGAGAAACGGTGAGTGACCAGAGATGAGAGACCCTCCATGTTCATGCGTGAAAAGGCCCTCGCAGGCTTACGGTGTCTCATTAATGGCTTTGATATAGGGATGTTCACCCCATCTGAGCTCAAGATTGGCTGGACCTCTTCCATAGCTGTGTTAGATAGAGGTCCATAGAATGAGCCTGGGGTTCATTGGACTCTGCCATCGCAGAGCTGATAGAGTCATCGGTTTTAAGGTCAGGAGGAACCACTGTGATCATCACCTCCGGCATAACACAGGCCGGAGAATTTCGCCCAGTGATCCCTGCATTGCGCTTAATAACTTGTGGTTGAACTAGAGCATTTCTGTTAGAAAGAGACAGCCAGTTTCGATGTGAAATGCTGAAGAATCCACCATATCCCTGGGTAAGCTACTCCATTGGGTAATTATCCTCAATGGTAAAAAATTGCACCTTGTTTCCAGTTACTGGGAGAGGCAAAGCAGACGTCAGCCTAATAATTGTTTCCCAAGCATCCATTTGAGATCAACCCTAGCAGTATTTACTAGGAACTTTGGATTCTAATTACCCAGCCCTTAGCTGTTCCTTTCATTCCCTGGAGTTGCTGCATACGTGCTACAAACCAATGCTCGCTCCCTTGCACGTGCGTGTTCCCTACAGGTGCCTTGTCTGCCATTTCTGCCCCCTGTCAGCATCCTAGTCAACAGCTACCTGATGGCCAAGCTCAGCAGTGTCACCTGGCTGCGGTACATGGTGTGGATGGCGATTGGTAAGCCTCTCAGAGCTGGCTCTCAAAGACACTTCATAAGCCACAGCACTGGGCAAGTGAGAATGCTGTGTAGACAGCAAGAGACCTCCGCACTTGCTGCTGAGGCAGGGTTGTCCAGTGGTTGAGACAGAGGCATGTGGGTTAGGAGACTGTCATAGGGTGGCTGGCCTTTTAAGGGTTAAACTGAGGCCCAGCCCCACGTCTGTCCGCTAAGGATCATTGTAAGGTGATTGTAAAAGTAGCACATAGCCCAGATGGGCAGAGAGCTTCCAGGAGCAGCGAGGCTCCGGTAGCAAGCCCTTGGGCCCAGCAGGGAGCAAAGACTGAGAACTATGGGCCACAGGTTGATTCTCAGGGAAGTGAGAATGCAGAACATCCCAAAGTTCCTGCTCTCCAGCTGAGTGACCCACAAGCTACCCCCATAGATGCCCGTCTCTCCAGCCTTGAATGGATCCATTCTTGGGAGCTGGCAGGGAACTGAAACAGGATGTGTGTGGACCTTTTGCAGGGTAGAAGAAAGATGCTGGCCGTGTCTGTTTCCGGAGAGAGGAATGGTACCTTTTGGGAGGGCAGTGGCAGTTATGTGACCTCCGAAAGAAGGAAGAGGTCACCCTTCCCTGTTTTGCGTGCTGCCAGGTCTCCTGATTTACTTTGGCTATGGGATCCGCCACAGCACCGAGAGACGTGGGGCCATAGGGATGTCTGCGCAGGAGAAGGCAGAGGGCACAGCAGGTGATGTGGATGCAGACACTAATACTTGAAAAAACTAACTCTGGGGAGCCCATGACTTTGAACAGCAGAGCCTCTCCGTAGAAGTACAGCCCGCCTCTGACCACAGCTGATTTCTCCCAGTTATTAAAACTGGTGTTTAAACAACCCCGCACCCTTCCTCTGATTGTACATCGGAATATTAGCCATATGGGAACATGCCCTGCTCTAGGTGGTGGTGATGGTTGTCCTTTGGGTCACTGCTTTCTAGAATGGGGTAAATATCCAGGGACTCGTCATTTAGGCAATGGATCTCACCTCTTTTTCTGTTGGCAAGCTGGCTGCTGGAAACGGAGTGGGATTGTCTGGGGTTCATTCATTGTCCCGCAGTTCTGAAGAAGGAAACCCCTAGCAGGTTACCATGGTAACAGACTCACTTCCCTCCCCAAGGGTCAGTTTGTCTGTTCACAAGGTCCCATCCGTAGGAGCTGGCTCAGGGATGAAACTCTCTCTAAGAGATTCCCCCCATCACCCTGTGGTGGTCATTGTCCCCTTCATGGAAAAGGCAGTGGGGTCTGTTAACAAGCATGTCAGCTCCTCAGGGATCCATGGGAAGCCAGGCCCCATCCACATAGAGGCCATGTTCCTCCACACCAGCCATACTCCAGTCCTGACAGCTTCCCCACCCCAGCTCCAATGGCGTCACACTAATGGGGACCCCCTGGGCTGCAGCTGTCCATGTGGAGGAAGGGGTGTGCCCTGGGGCAAAGAAAATACAGCCCCTGGCTGCATTCTCTTTACTGGGGAAATTCCATGGGGCTGGTGGGGAGGACATGGGAGAGAGGAAGGAATAGAGTTGATGGCCATACTTGGCCTTCCCTTCCCATTCCTCTGTGCAGAACATGCACCTGTGAACTCCCTTTGTGTGTGCGGGGAGGGGGGTCGGGGAGGGGGGAGAGGGCATGCAGCTGTGGAAGTACCATGAAGGATGGGGAGAGTCACACATGGCAGGTTCCTTCCATGTTCTCCTTCCCACTAAATTCGAGAACAATTAAATTAAATGGTGGCAAATTCAAAACCAATGAAAGGAAATACTCTTGCACGCAACGCATCATTAGATGGTGGAACTCACTGCCACAGGAAGGTCATTGAGGCCAAAATGCACACAGAAGGGATTGGACACTTGTATAGACAACCGGGATGTCTGGAGTTCTAATACTTAATGCTAGCATCAAGTTTGGACAAGACATCAAACCTTATTCTTCAGGGCTAATGCCATGCTCTAACTGCTAGGGATTAGGAGGGTTCTTTTACCTTCCTTTGACAACTCTGGTGCTGGCCTCCATCAGGGACAGGCTACTAGGCTAGATGGTCCTGGATCTGATCCAGGCTGGCGATTCCAATGTGAGGCTCTAAGTAGGGATGATCCAGGATCAAGTGTCCTTGCACCAAGCAGGTGCTGTTACACACTGACTCTGTGTGTGTGTGTAAATGGGCTGAGTCCTTACCCTACGCTACCAAAACCCCACAAACTTTGTGTGAGGGCCCGAACTCTCCCCTCCTTCTGGCATCTCACCTTTATTGGCTGTCGAAACACCAATCACACAGCTTAAAGCACAGCCGCACTATTGCCTCCAAGCTACGCTGTGACTGGTCTACACTGGGAACTCACATCGGCATGGCTACGTCTCTCAGAGTGTGAAAAAAGCCACAGAATTCTTCCGGCGACCTGGATTAACTACAGCCGTGGGCAAACCCCACCCATAGGCGTGAGGAGTGTCTACACTGAAGCGCTCTGGCAGCCCAGTTTCAAGTGTGGACAAGCCGTCAGACCCTCATTCCCTCTGCCTGGAGAGCCACGCCCAGGGTGCTGATCATCAGGGTGGGGCTGACGATGAGCCAGATCTGTCACAGTGAGTCAGCGGCAATCAGCATCTCCCTGTAGGCTCCCAACACCTGAGCGTGGGTTGGGGCCACAGACACTCCAGTCACACAATCGGCCATCTCATCAGAGAGGGAGCACGGCTATCCGCAGCTTGTCCCGGAAGGCTGGTGCTGCACTTTGCAGCCTCTGGACCAGTGCTAGGAGCAGCTGCGTGGCTTCCCGACCTTCACCAGATTACACATAGGACTGCTCCCTGGAGTGCAGGGGTGGGGGCAAAAAACCCAATGGGAAAATCTTGGGGAAGCTGCATTTCTGGGCTGTCATGGGCCCAGGCTCTGCAGCTGCTTCACACGCAGAGCTCCCATGAACATCAAGAGCAGGCTTCGGTGTGTGGGGTGGCTACAGAACCCGGCCTGTCTGCCATTGTGCTAATAATGCAGTGACAAACCTTTGCCCTAGGGGGCAATGCTAGGCAGGGCTTACGATTCCAAGTGGGAGGAGACCTCTGGGTGCCATGTGGCCCTCATAGAATCATAGAATATCAGGATTGGAAGGGACCTCAGGAGGTCATCTAGTCCAACCCCCTGCTCAAAGCAGGACCAATCCCCAATTTATGCCACAAATCCCTAAATGGCTCCCTCAAGGATTGAACTCACAACCCTGGGTTTAGCAGGCCAATGCTCAAACCACTGAGCTATCCCCCCCCTCGTGCGTCGTCCCACAGGGAATTAAACTGCTGCTCTCCATGAAAGCTCAGAAACGGGGCTTCTCCAGCAAATATAGGTAAAAAGTCAACACTGAATATTTCCTCTGCCCCCAAGCGGCTCTAACCCTAACCCTAAATCTCCCCTAAACCACAGGGACACTCCACACCAGGTCCTGTCCCCCTTTAAGGCCCCGCAGCCCCCATGTCTAGTTAATATGTGCACCCATCCTCCAGGTTGCGGGGATGGCCTTCGGTCCACAAGTTTGCCCAGCATCCTGCAGAACTGTCCTACCATGGAGAGGCCACATGAATCAGGGCTTAATTTGTAATGAAAGAGCGGCCGGGGCAATGTTCCCTCTAATTTTTGACAGGCCGTGTGTGCAAAAAATGTCTTCTGTGCAAATTTTTGACAGGCCGTGTGCGCAAAACATTTCTTCTGTGCAAATTGTTGTGCGTGCGGTGTTTCGCCGTGTGCGCGGGGTTTAGGATCTGCGTGCACGCGCACACGCGCACAGCTGAGAGGGGACAGTGGCCGGGGCTCAAGCAATTGTTTTACATCCATAATGGATGCAGCAAACCCAGAGGTGCTGGGGCTCTGAACTGCCAGACCTCTCCTGCCACTGTCTCACTGAGTTTCCTTGGGCTAGTCAATTCATCCCCTAGTACCTTGGCTTCCCCTGCTGTACAGTAGGGATGGTGCTTTGAGATCGGAGGATGAACAGGGCTGTGTTGGAGCTAAGTATTCTATTAATCCAGGCTGCTGGCCTGCATTGTGTTGCACTCTGTGACATGATCTTGTACTGCAACATTTACCCTTTAATACTGTGTATCAAAGGTAATAGCTGGAAGGGGAAGCAAACGGCAGGATTCAAGCAAGAAGCTCCCCTTCACCCACACTGTGTTATCACCATCATCGGGGTAGTTGGTACCCAGTGTCTTCCCTCGGGATTTGCACCCCATTGTACTAGGAGTTTGTTCAAACACTGGGGTAGAGCTGGCCCCTTCCCCAAAGCGGTTTGCATCCAACCACTCCACCTGCCCCATGCTCTCCATAGCATAACCGGACCGGGCACAGCCTGGAAATGAAGGAGGTGGGAACTGTTTTCTTTTTAAGCCTGGAGTGTGACTGCTGGAGCCAGGCTTTGAATAGCTCCATTCACCTCCTCTGAAGGAACCTTGAATGCCTTCATGGCACGTGGGGGTGAAAGGAATTTTGTTTAACAAGGCAAAGAGTCAAGCCTTTGATTTTCTTTGAAACCTCTCCCCTTCATCTCCTGAGCCCCCCGGACTCTCCGTCCCCTCACGCGCCCCCTCCTCCCTCTCGGAGAGGACGTGAGAGTGTGGAATTGCTGCCGAGCTGGGAACGTTGCAGCTGCTGTAGCCCTCAGCCGCTCGCGCTGCAGCCCCACCTCAGCAGCGCAGCTCCCCGGTTTGTGCCCGGCTTGCCCCAGCATGAACTCCAAGGCCCTGGCTGCCCTGGGCTGCAGCCTTCTCCTCCTCATCTTGGGTAAGTCTTGCTTTTCTGACTCTTTCCCTTCCTCCTACGCATTTCCCAAGCCCATACGATTCCCTCCCTAGCAGGGTGCTCCTTGCATTCCTCAGTGGCCTACACAAGGATGCTTTGTTGGAGGGCAGCATGCTGGAAAGGCATGGCATGAAGACAGTCACTTATTTCCTGCAATACCAGCGGGAACTCAGGGACTGTGGCTGTACTGGGACTTGCTTCTGCCACTTTGGCAAGGCCGTGGTACTGGAGCAACTTTGCCAATGGGCCGCAGCCCCAATTATTTTGGCTTGAGTGTCATCAAGGGAAAGATCCCAGGTTTTGCTGGCTTTATGTCAGCATAAAAAGGAAGCTGGATGAGCTTCCCTTCAGACATGCATCAAGTACAGGAGCCATCTCTTCCCTGGCCAGAGAAGGATACATAGGAGGGCTGTGAGCCAGGCTGATGGCTTGGCAGATTTGGGAGACCCACATTTAAGTTAGGACGCCTGATCTCTTGCTCTCTGCCAGGTGCATCCCAGATGTCCCGTGCTTGGGTGCATGTGGGGATGACAGGTAGGAGGCAAAACTACTTGCTACACAAATGCCTCCCAACATCAATGAACAGAGAGCAGGCAAAACAGTGAGTGAACAGAGAGACCTCTTGTCTGCTCAGCTACCATATTTTCACAGCATCCTCCTCTGCCAATACCCAGAAGCAGCTTAGAGTAGGAAGACAAGTAACCCTACTAGGTAAAGCCTTGTCTTATACGGCACAGGGACCCTGCCAGTCATGTCCTTTGCATGGTGAGTAGGTAAGAATTTCCTTGGTAAATAATGTAACCCTGCAAGAATTGCAGATTTCTGCCCTTTCTGGGGGGATATGACATTTGGGACCAGGTTTCCAGAACTGGTCTCTGATTTTGAACCCGCTATTGATTGTGGCCATTGTATCAGGCACACTCCCATTTTGAATACGCAAACAGCCTTTTGTGGATGTGGATTCAGGGATCCAAGAACCTAGGGCCAGATGCTCGGCTGGTGTAGCTTCATCAGTGTCAGTGAAACGACACTGATTCACGTCAGCTGAGGCGCTGGGCCCCAGCCCAGTCGATGTGTTGTGGTCAACGCGTGCCTCCCCCCATTTTGTGGGCTCAGTTAGCTGCACACACAGAAATGGGGCATCTCATAAGCCGACCCTTAGTGTGTCCATGGACCCTGTGCTGTGGGTTAGGAGGGAGAATAAGCATCCTCGCAGTGCCTGGGTCCTGACCCGGTCCTGTTGCTGAACAGCCTTTGTCATTAAAGATCAATGCAAAAACCTGCAAAGCCATGCTGCGCCCTCTGCCCCTGCGGGCCTGCTGCTGCTCTGCTGTCAAACTCGTCTTCTCTGCCCTCAGCTGAATGTCGGGAGAAGGAAAAGCCCCCCAAAGCCACCGAGAAGAAGATCACAAAAGAGCCTAAGCCAAACAAGCTCAAACCTCCCAAAGCAACAGGTCAAAAGCTCCAGCAGGCAGCAGCCAAGCCCCGGAAGGCCACGGCCCCTCCCAGCCAGGTGCACCAGCCTGCGTCCATCCTGACTCGGGTGGTGGCCAGGGGGCGGTTCCAGAAAGTGCCTGACTCCCTGACACTGAGGGCAGGCGACACCCTGGAGCTGCGCTGCAGAGGGCAGGCCGTCAGGTGGAGGTTCCCTGCCTACCTGGAGGACGAGGATGAGGGGCGGCTCAGGTGCGTGTCCGTGATGTGCGACAGGCTCTGGGAGGCTATCCAGGCCCGGGGTGTTTGTCAAGGGCCTGTCATGGATGAGGGGTGAGCAGGGCCTGTGTGGGGTCCATTCCCCCGAGATGCGAAAGGCATCAAATGGCTTCACTAAATTACATGCAGGAGGCCTGGATTTGGAGATCCGGGCAGACCCTTGTTCTGGAAGCCAAGCACGGGAGAGGGCATGCAGCAGACATATTACCTGGGCATGGACAATCGGAGCTCGTTTAACAGGCACAAACACACAGACACCCTCTGTGAGATCCGCCAGGGAGCAAAGCTGGCAGGTGCTCTCCCGCTGTGCTCAGCCAGGCTCAGGGATGTAGAGCCCAAGCCGCACATTCAGCTTGAGCCTGGCTCCTACTTCCATTGCCCGTCCCACCGTTCACGCCCCAGGGCCCTGGGCTGGGGGACATTGCGAGCTACACAGCAGTTGGGAGCATGTTAAGGGAGGGGCTGTGCCATGCACTATCCATCTCTCAGCATCTGGAGCGCACTGGCCAAGTCTCCTGTTATTAACCATCTCCGGACTTCACCCCTCTGGGTGGGCAGGTAGGCCAGAGCGGGGGAGCGTGACACTCAGTGCCCATTGGGAATCGTTACCGTGACCCTGTCATCACTGTCTGTGCTTGGACACAGGCAACGGGGTCACAGGAAGCCCTTCCCCGGGCCCAGGCCATCACCGTGAGCGTGAAGATAAGTGGGTGTTTTCCTTCCTCACGCAGTGCACAGTCAACCTGTGGAACTCATTGCCAGGAGATGTTGTGAAGGCCAAAGCTATAACAGGGTTCAAAACAGAATTAGATATGTTCATAGAGGATCAGTCCATCAAGAGCTATTAGCCAAGATGGCCAGGGATGCAACCCCATGCTCTGGATGGCCCTAGCCTCTGACTGCCAGAAGCTGGGAGTGGACGACAGGGGATGGATCACTTGATAACTGCCTTGTTCTGTTCATTCCCCCATTATCAGAGACAGGATACTGGGTGACACAGACCATTGGTCTGACCCAGCCTGGCCGTTCTTATGTTCTAAAGTTTGATGCAGAGGCCCAGGGTGACTCTCCTGGAGTCTGAGCGGGGCCCTCTCCCCTCTGTTTCAGAATCAAGCACTTTGAGAGGCACAGCCAGCTGCTGGTGGTGAACTCCATGGCGGCAGACACGGGCGAGTACAGCTGCTGGTCCTTCCAGTGCCGGGACAGCGAGTGCCAGGACGGAGAGGACAGGACGGGCAAGGCTTTCATCTTCTTCACAGGTCAGGCTTCTGGGCTTAGACTGGTTTGGGGCAGGCAGGGGACTTGAGCCAGAGAGCATCAGCATCTGCTCTCATTATCCAGTGGACAGGGAAGCCCTGGGTGAGGCCTATGCGGGCTAAGGCATGCTACACAGGAGGCCGGCGCAGGGGGAGAGCCGGGAAGTGTCTCCCTGCCTCCAGTATGTCACCCCACTGCCCTCCTCTCTCCCCAGACCCCCAGGAGCTGTTTGTGCCAACAGAGGATTACTACGAAGTGGTCCAGCTGCGCACGAACCACCCCACACTCCTACCATGCCAGGTGACCAGCCCTCTGGCCAAGGTGACGCTGCACCGTGAATTCCCCCCCGAGGAGGTGGCCGTGGATGGGATCGACATCTCATATGACATGAAGAGGGGGTTCGTGATCCACCGCCCGCGGCCCTCGTATGCAGGGTCGCTCTTCTGCATGGCCAGCCTGGATGGCATGCGGCAGATATCCACCAAGTACATGCTGATCTACATCAACTGTGAGTGACCGCTGCCTGGCAGGGATGGGAGATCCAGCTGCCAGAGCTGGTTCAGCAGACCCTAACCTATGTGTTCCTTTGGTTTCGAGACCTCCACCTGCCAGCTTGCTGACATTCGCTGCCTCTACCCGAGCCAGTTCCATTGCTGTCAGCTCAGGAACTGTGCTAGCTAGCCAGAAATGCTCCGTGACACTAGCAGTGGGGGCAGGAACGGGGACACAGAATTCCACCCGTCTTCCTTAGACCGAGCGGGAGGAATTAGCCCACGAGGCTGTGTATCGTTACCCTCTCCTCACCGTCACTGGCTTTTCTGGGCACAGCTGCCCTCATACAGATCTGCTCATGCAGAGCAGTCCCTCTGCCGGCTGTGCTATCAGGGCATGTTAACTGAGCGCCCCTTGTCACCTGCACCAGTCTGTAATTATCGAGGACCATACACACGCTGGCGTACCATTTGTCAGCCGGCCACATGTACACACGCCATCCAGCACAAGGAGATGGTAGGTTGCTACATAGACCGAGGTCTCTAAGCAGAAGCAGTGACCCTGTTAGGTGGAGATACCTGTTAGCAGGCCTGTCCCTCCCTTAACCCAGCCCTAAAGCCCAGAAGGGTTGGCAGGGAGGTGATGGGGCTGATGGACTCTCAGCGCTACAGCTCCCTGAACTGCCATTGGTTGACTAGCCCGTCTCCTAGGATCAGGAAGGGAAAGTGGCTAATCCATGGTACTTTGCCGCCCTTCCTTATCCTGCTTCTCACCACTTCACTCTTTCCCTCGCAGACCCTTCCTCTGCTCCCAAACCCATGGTCAGCACCTCAGCCAGCATGGTGAGGACTGGAGAAAACTTCAACGTGACATGCACGGTTTTTGGAGAACCAGAAGTCGCAGTCGATTTCACCTGGGAGTATCCGGGGCAGCAGGTAGGGAAGCGAGGTGGCTGGGTGGGAAGGGTGTTGTTAGCCTGACCATACTGTAATACCGAAAGGCTCCAACCAAGATCAGGGTCCCATTGCACCAGGCATTGTACCTACAAAGAGTAAGAGGCAGTCCTGGGCCCGCAAGACTTACAGTCTAGACAGAGAAAGTGTGTGTGTGTGTGTGTGTGGGGGGGAAATAAAGGCCAGAGAGGGAGAATGAATTGTCCCAGGTCACACAGGAGGTCAGAGCCAGAAACAGAACTGAGGTCTCCTCACTCGCAGACCATGGTGCCTCCCCAGCTGGAAGGGCACAGGGATAAGCATGGGGCTTGTGCTGCGCACAACTTTCCTTCTTCTCTGCAGCTGACCAGAGGCATTTTCCCCACAGAAAACAGGACAAAGGGCTGATGTGACCTTTGCCCTAGCACGGTTCACTCAGCACACCAGGGCCACCGAAACAGAGCTGAACAGGACATGGGCTGGGGCCTGCAGAATGATGGACGGTGCCAGTGAAACCAATGACTGTGGGCAGGGGGTTGGGGGAAGGGGGAGGAATGGGGGGATGGGAGTTGGGCTTCATCGGACATGCACACGACGCCCTATTCTTAGTCTCACAGAGGGCGCTGTATGCTCCCCAGAGGCAGCTTTGGAGCACGTACCAGCCTGGCCGCTGTCCTCACCATGACCATCCTTCCCTCACACCACTGGCCCATGCCAGCTCCCAGGGAGGGTGTGGCACAGAGGGGTGTGACGTGCTTAATTCTGGCTGCTCAGTTGGCATAACACATGTCCATGCAGGCTCAGCTGGTGGCCGGCCTGTTGTTGAGCTGGAAGCGGGTGGAGTCCAGAGCTCGCACGACAGCCCAGGGCTGGTGCTGCAGGGTAACACGAAGTGTGTGTGCAGGGGGTAGTTGGCGGGGCCGCCATGCAGACCAGGTGTGAAGCTGAGGTCCCTTCTGCCCATCTCTGGTGACACTTCGGGGGGAGATACAAAGACCTCCGTAGTGCTCCGTGCATGGAACAGGGGGTTGGCTAATATGCCCCCTCTTGCTGCAGCAGTGACCGGGGCTAGGCGTGAGGGGCTGTTGAGCATCGGATGAGCCCTCCAGCCCTGCATTTACCAGCCCCTAGCTCTGGAGGTTCTGCAGGATGCCTAGGAAGGGAGCTCTCCAACTCCCATTCCTCGCTTGCTTTTCAGATTGGCAGGCCCCCCTACATCCGCGAACGCACCGACCTGGCGCGCCGAGGCGGGCAGGTGCAGCAGGAGTCCGAGAGCATCCTCTATGTGGATGAGGCACGCGCCATAGACGAGGGGCTTTACACCTGCAGCGCCACGAACCTACAGGGCACCACCACTGTCTCCACCCGTGTCCGGGTACTCCCAGCCACCCTGTCCCCAAAGGGGGCCCAGTCTGGATAGCCAGGCCATGCTTCAGACAAGGAGATCACCTATGGCAATGCATAGAAGTAATAAAAGGACCGGAGATCTCTTGGTGACACAGGGACCAAACTTGCTTCCATTCTCCCTCCTCCCCTTCATGTGATTTATTTACTCATTAAACTGACCAGCTTCTTCAAAGAGGAAAGACTGTGTTTTGTCCTCAGGGTGTACTGGTGGGAGGAGAGAGGCTGCTCCAGGTGAGTCTGGGTCAACCCTGAACAAGCAGAGCCTTTCAAGAAGATCCGAGATGGGAAGCCAGTCCCTCTGAGCCACAGAGCCTTGCTGCCAACGTGCCCCAGAGCCCTAGAGAGTCACATTGCCTGCTGGCAGGTTCCCTCACTGCTTCTGCTCTTGAGTTCTTAACACAACACTATGGGGAGCTGGGCCCAGGGTAGCAGAACCACGTCAGCTGGGTCACAGCTGCTGGGAAAGAAAGTAGATCTGGGCAAAGCTCTCCGAGGCGAAGAGAGAGATGGGTGGTCTAAGCTGTTACGGTCCAATCCAGAGGGGGGTCTGAACTTCTGCCAGGTTCAGGGCCACCTGGGTCTGGGATTCTTCCCAGGGCTCATTGGACATAGTGGGATCAACAGCAATGTTCAAAACTGTGGGCCCAACCTATCCCAAAGTTCAGGGCTGGTTGGATCCAGGATTTTGGGTCAGGCCCAGCTCTAGTTCAGGCCAGCAGATGATCATATCATTTTAGTCACCCGCGTACTGTGCGTGATCACTTTTGTGCGTGGGTGTGCAGCGTATGGGAGCCTGCGCGGGCATATGCAGAGCAGTCCCTTGGGTATAGCAAGTCGGGGCGACCGCTCCGGGCCCTGCGCTTTGGGGGGCCCCACACTTCAGAATGCATGTGTCTTGCGGGGGGTGCTAGGCCAGCCTGGGAGTGGGGTGGGGCTAGGGGTGCCTTGTATTTCTTTGACTTGCTTGACATCGCGGGGCTCGGGCTCAGGCTCCAGGAGCAGCAACTGCAACCCCCCCACCCCCATGGCTCCTGGTGTTGCCCTCCGCCGCACTGGCCGCCAGCATCCTAGCACCGCCAGAACACGCCAGCGCCAGGCTCACCCTATCCATTGCCCTTCCATCCTTTCCCGGGACCCCCCAGCACAGGGGGGGCCCCTTGCCCCTAGCACAGTTGCCACCCTGTGACTCTCCATCATCCCTCACCCCCCACCACTAGGGTCCCCTCCCCACACCAGATTTCACCTGTATAAAAAATGTTACGGGGGCCCCATACAGGCTGATTTGTCCTGGGCCCCACAATCTTCTAGGGACGGCCCTGTGCATATGTGTAGGCTCATGAGGGCATGCAGAGTATGTGTGCGTGTGTGTGTCTGCCTATTCAGCTGTACATGTGTTTGTGCAAGCATTTATGCGTGCTCGCCTACACGTCTGTATAGGCACACGCCTCCATGTGCACCTACACCCCTGTGCACGCATGTATACGTGCAGTGCATGCGGGTACTCACACAGGAGCAGGCTTTCCCATGTGCCGTCCTGAACAGGGACCATCGTATGTATTTCCTAGCAGCCATAAACTTTAATTCTAACATGGCACCAGTCACGCTGCCCTCCCTCGTGGAACCATTTCACGGGGACAGCCCAAGGGGGGACAGCCATGATATAGAAATACACCCTATCTTATTGCCTACATCTGTTTTTAACACCCAGTAGGGGCCCTGCCTGCAATTCTTACACTAAGGATTGTACCTCCGGGAGGTGACAAATACCCCCTTATATATCAGGCCAGAGAAATGTATCATAGAAGATTAGGGTTGGAAGAGACCTCAGAGGTCATCCAGTCCAACCCCCTGCTCAAAGCAGGACCAACCCCAACTAAATCATCCCAGCCAGGGCTTTGTCAAGCCGGGCCTTAAAAGCCTCTAAGGATGGAGATTCCACCACCTCCCTAGGTAACCCATTCCAGTGCTTCACCACCCTCCTAGTGAAATAATGTTTCCTAATATCCAACCTAGACCTCCCCCACTGCAACTTGAGACCACTGCTCCTCATTCTGTCATCTGCCACCCCTGAGAATGACTGATGGCTGGAGGCCTCGTCTCCCCCTACCTCCCCTGACTCCTTCCTGACCGAGCAGGCTGAAAAGATATTAGCAAAATACCAATGTGGGAGAGAACAAGTGAGCTGTGCAGTGCATCCCGCAGCCTAATTGGTCCCAGGCATTGGGGAGAGCTGGAGGCATGACAGAACGGCTGGCCAGACTCCAGAGATCCTCTTGGTCAGAGACCAGCAGAGGCAGCCTCTGTGAAGGTTTGCTCTTCCAGCCAGCTCTCCTGTGGATGGGATCACTCATGTTGCCCTGATGCATGTGAGTGCTGCTGTCCTGAGGGTCAGTGCTGGATGCCCAGCAGAGTCTTTCCATGGCTGTGACAGCTGCAACAGCAGGACTCAAGCTGCCTTTCCGCCCCTGCCCATACTTTCCTGTCTCCTGGCCCACAAGGAGCTGAGACTTCTCTCTGTGGAAGCTGTTTCCTTTTAAAATGAGTTTAGTGCAAGTGACAATTGCCTGATTGACAGCTCTGGGGAGCCACATTCTCAGGGTCTCTGCGGAACGGGGGTAAGTTCTTGTGGTTAGCACAATGGCATAGGACTCAGGAGATCAGGATTTGGTTCCCAACTCTGCCACTGATGCCCTTGGCAAAGTCATGGAGGGCCAGGTTTTCCAAAGAGCTCAGCTCCCTATTCTATCTCGGGGGTTCGTTCTGCCCATCCCCATGTGCTCTCAGTTCCTTCCATGTACAATCAGTGGCAACAGAAAGGCTCGCATGAACTTCTTGGTATCTCTGTCAACTGCTTGCAGGAAGGATTTTTTAAAAACAAGGGTTAATTTCTCTCTATAGTGGGGTTTATTTAGGCTGCTTCATTTCAGGGTTTACTTTGATTGGGGAATAAGGGGTGTCTTTTAGGTGGGTCGATAAGGGGCAGAGTTTCTAAAGTGCTCAGCAGCCAGAAGCTCCCATTGCAACACCGGTGGCCAGGTTTTCAAGCTTTCAGCACCCCATAGACTCCCAACCTGCTGCGTTCTTCCGAACATCCTTAGCCTCAGTGCTGCAGTTCCCCATCTGTATAATGGGGATAAAACTGTAGTCCCCCTCCCACCTGGGATAATTTCACCAGTGCTCGAGGGGCTAACATACTGTCATGATGGGGGCCAGATCTGTAGCTAGAAAACAATGGGTGCGAACTCTCGCCGCCCGCCCCCCCCCCACACACACTGAGCTGCCTGTGTGTCTCTGTCCTAACAGGGAAGGGCAGGAGATGGGTAAGACGGTAGCTCAGTCAGTCTTTGGCTTCTCTGCCAAGACCGCTGACAAGGAAAGCAAATCGTGGGGGTGCTTCCTATGGAGATCTGTGCGCTAGCCACAGACCTGACACTCAACAGCTCCTTTCTGCGGGGAGGTGGCCCTCGGGGCCATCCAAGCCCACCCAGCATGCTGGCGGAGGGTGGGAATTTCTGCAGTACTAAGCGCATTAGGAACACGAGTCCACACTGACCTCTGCTCCAGGGAGAATCCCACCCAGGATCCCTTCCCCTCCCATCTGAATGTGAGCGCTAGAAAAACTTCAGCCAGCTCCAATGGGATCTCTGGGGCAGCTAAAGAGAAAAACAGAGGCCAGCCCTGAAACACCCTCTGCTTCCAAAGGGCCCATGCTTGCATCGCATACGTTGTAGCGTAGGGCAAGGCACGGGTGACTCACAGCGGGAATCTGAGCTCTGTTCTCATACAGGAAAGGGCTTCTCACCGACCGCACTTATACACAACACCGGAAAGGGACCCTTGCAGCCAGTCTCCCCGTACTGTAAGGTCTTGGTAGCTGGCGTCTTCCCCTCTCTCCCAGTTTCAGGGAGGGTGCAGGCTGGGTTCTGCAGCTTCTCCTCTGTTCTGGGACGAGGGTTTAACAGCCTCCCTCCCAAACACAGGGCAGGTTCTCTGCACCCCATCTGTGGTGGGGCAGCTAGTTATAACCCTCCCAGCAGTCAAGAAAAGGCTAAAGAACTCCTGTGGTCACAATCAGCCCCAACCGGCCGCACCTGTGCGGCTTGTCAGCCCTGGGGCTGGGCCCTCCTGAGACCCAGCCCAGCTCGAGCTCCGGGACCAGGGCCCTGGCTCACATGCTGAGGAGCAGCTTGGGAGCGCCGCCAACCTGAGGGGAGAAGATGGGCCGGTTTGTTTCTTTTGTTGAAAAGCCTTGGCCTTTAGCCACGCGGAGGGTGGGGGGCTAGCGTTTCGTCCGGAGCCGGAGAGACCGCTTCCCTCCTTTGTGTGCGGGAGGGGCCAGGGGCCCTGGAACTACTTTCTTTTTTGTCTGGACTGTTTTATACCCCGGGAAAAGGGTGGACTGTAAGGGGTGCAGCCAGAGGGCCAGGCCACAGGACTGCTGCTGCCCAGGGAACGATCTATGAGGTGAGTAGCTGCCTGCCCTGACCCCAAGGGGGGCGACATCAAGACACAACCGTCGACACCGTCCCATTGCAACCCCCCGAAAGAGCTGCTGAAGCAATCCGTGCCATGAGCCAAGGAAAGGCACACACCGCCACATGGAAAATACTGACATTTCATTTTTTGGGAATCTTCCCCTTCCAGAACTGTATTGTTACAGCCTTTAGCACACAGGTCTGTTTCACACACGCACGCACGCATGGCTCCACGCTCCTGGTGCAAAGCTCAGGGGCAGTCTGTGGCACTAGCTAACGCTCCTCTTGGTCTCTCCTGAAAGCATTCGCACGCCCAGTGGAAAGTGCTTGCGTGCATCCAATTAGTGCGCGTCAGCTCCCCAGCCACGCCACACTGGGCCGCCGTCTCCTCTCACCCTGATTTACCTGTCTGCGTGGGCACATTAGGGCACGGAAGAGGGGGGAAGGAAAGAGAAGACAGCCAGCGACGGGGCTGGCTTTACACACACCACTACAAACACAATGGGGACTTAGAAAGAAGCCACCCCTAGAAGAGTAACAGATACCCCAAAGTTAGCAGCCTCTGTTCGGCTTCCGCAGCAGGAGCTGGAGCTGGTATCTCTGTGGCAAAAGGACAGCAGCCAAGTCTTAAGATGGATGCCATGCCCTGTGACGACTGGACAGAGCACCATCCCCAGCAGAGCGCAGGCCCAGGGGTTCTCTTCCCGGCCACTGTACTCTGAGCAAGTTGTAGGGTGGCACCCAAACATGGTTCAAGTTCTAAGTCCGCGGCGTGTGGATTAACTTACTGCCACCAGCGCAGACTTTGCTAACGGCTGGTTCCTCAGCTAAGACAGGCCCTGGGAGAGTCTCAGGGCTCTGAGCCCTCGGCGAGGGAAGTAGGAGCACACAATTCAGGGGGCCACGTTGTCGTGATGCATCCTATGACCGTCGTGCTTCTCAGAGCCAAGATTTGTAGACTTCAAGGCCAGAAGGGACCACTGTGGTGGCCTAGTCTGAGCTCCTAGACAGGTGAATCTCTACCTAGTTCTTAAGCCTGCTTCAGCGCTCCCTTAGGCTGGTGTAACTCTAAGACAGTTGCTCATGTCACGTCAGTGTAGGCGAAAGGAGAATGGAGCCCACCAGAGCTGCTCCTGCCTGCTGCTATGTACAGTCTCTTTCTAGGCCAACCCACTCGGAGTGCCCTGGGCTCTGTAAGAAATGGGGCTGCAAGGAAAGGTACAGGATGGGGAAGCTGGGGAGTTGTAATTAGTCAGTACTGAGTGAGCAATGACTTCTTCATTGTTCTCGAGAGCCCCGCTAAGTTCCCCTCACTCAGGCCCCCGGGCTTGTGGGGGTTCTAGAAAGACTGTCAAAGGTTTGAGACATCTTCAGGGGATCTTGTCTACCCCTCTCATAGGCTGAGCTACGCAGAGCAGAACAGACTGGTTTCCCCCCAGCCCCGTTGTGCCAACATAGGCACTGTGCAGACACTCAGCTCTCAGCGAGGATTGACCCTGTCGCAGTTCACATTCTAGACACAGCTTCCCCCCGCCCCATTTGCTCTCAAAGATGGTCGAGGAGAACTGCTTGTTAGTTGTGGTGTCAGTGATCTGGAGCATTTTTGTGCAATGTCTAAAAATCTCTCCTAGGGCCTGAGGTTTATAAAGGAAAGAGGCACAGAAGAGAACGAGAAAATAGAAAGATAACGAGGAAGAGAAGGGGCAGGGAAGGGTGGGAACGATCTTGAATTTCCCACACCCATGGAAACAGGTGGCTCCCAGACACAGAAAGGCCTCATTTCACTGTGAAAATGGTGACCCTTCTTTGGGAAAATGGCCAATTTTCACCTGAAGCAAATTGCCCAGGTTTCTTAGGGGGCTGAACGGGATCTTGTGATTCTCCAAGCGCTGCCTGCTAGCACACAAATGACAAGATTTCAGCGTGGGCCAAACTCTCACCAAAGAAACAGCCATTCTCCCAGGTGAATCACGGCCAGGCCGACAGGGGTGGGTCTGCCCAGCCTGGCAGTCAGGTTGCGTGAGAAAAAACTCTTTCCACTTGACAAACAGGACAACGGAGCCAGAGGTAGCACTGTTCATTGGCGGAGAATTTTCAGAGTTCAGTGGTGTATGGGACCCAGCTGACAAGATGCCTGGTGCTTTGTGTTACCAGTGACTCCAGTGTGAAGTGAGCGTGGGGTTTTTGGAGTGCACAGCTGCTTGTTTGCAGCCATCATGTGTTCTTCCAGGGTCACCGTCATTTCCATAGCGACGGTGGGGAGGATTAAAGGTTCATGTGGGGAGTAAACAGCAGGAGCAGGTGAGCTCGCAAGGAACAAATGTTCTTTTCCAGGAGGTGTCCTGTAGCTATGAGAGAGCGAGGGGGTGAGTCTAGAGTGCAGTGGACAATGCTTTGCAAATGACCGGAGGCATCAGGGGCTTATTGTACAGAGCAAATCTGATATGACATCAAGGGGCCAGAGTCTTATTTACAAACAGGCTCCCTGACACCACACTGGCAAGAGGAAAGGGGTCTTAAAGGGGGAATAAATTACATTTGTGCCCTCTTTCTGGCCCTTTTGCCCTGCCAGAGCGGTGTAAAGGAGCCTTAGTGTAAGAGGAGATCAGGCCCTGTGATGGCGTATAAACCTCCAGCTTGGTTAACCCAGCCTGAGACCCGTTAGGCCACTGGGTGGCACCTGGAGCAGTGTTAAGTGTAACTGGAGGTGGGCCTTCATAAGGGAAGGAGCACAGCAGAAAGAAAGGCCAGGGAGGAGACCCAGGAGAGAGGTAGACCCAGGACTGTTCTCTCTTGGGCTAAGGGCAGAGAGGAGGCTAGAGCCAGAACTAGAAGGAGCTGGCCCAGGAGGAAGCCTGGGGCAATAGGACTATTGTCCTGAGCCAGGAGGAAGCAGGAGGCAGTGACAGCAAAATCTAAGGGGGATTTGGACTGAAGCTTGGAAGACTGTGAAGAGGAGCTGCAGAAGGGGACAGGCACCTGTGGCAGACCCAAAGAAGGGGAGATTCCAGGGAGGGAAGCCCTGGGAGGCAGTGCTCTGAAACAAAAGCAAGAGAGAACTTGGCAGGCCGTGGGCTGAACTCTGGCAAGAAGCCAACAGGAAGGAGGGCATGGGACCTGGAAGAGAAGCCGAGTCTGTCAGGGAAAGCCACCAGGGCCATGGACAATCAAAAGGCGAAGGCTACAGGAGATGGTGATTCTCACTGCAGCAGCCCCAAGGAAGGTTCACTATGGAGCTGGGAACCAGAAAGGACCAGCACGGCAGGAGACAAGGGGTCTGGCCAGGGTGAGCCCAGCTCAGGGTTCAGGAAAGTACTGGGAGCTTAGCGGGACTACACAAGCAGCCCCGCTCACAGGAGCAAACTTTCCAGTCACCCTCCATGGGCCCATGTAACCTAGTCACTGGGCACCAGGAGCTCTAGGCACCCCATCTCCTCCCCAGAGGTGTTACTGGACCACATGTTCCATCTGCAGGCAGGTCTGGGATTTCTGAGACAGGGGCATGCAGCTGTGCATCTTCCCCTCTGCTGCTCCCCAAACTCCTGCTGAAGGCGCTCACTGGTCCAGCTCTGGTTGCCACTGCCAGGTGGTTTCCAGGGACAGGGGGTGCGTGGGCAACCCTATGGAGCTGGAACCATCTGCTCCCAGAAAGCCTGAGCAGTGAGCGCACCAGGGAGAGACAAGCTCTGTCCACCTCTCGCTCACTGTGTTACCTTTCCCCATCCTCACTTGGCCCAGCAGACATTCCCCCCTGTTTGCCACCTCGGGCACCACTTCGGGTGGCTGCTACGGGCCATCGGGGCCGTTTCTCCAGCTGGGAACAGCAGGCTTGCTGCTTCTTCTGAAGCTGGTATTGCTTCTTGGCCAGCAGCAGGCACAGTCTTCTGGAAGCCAGTGCCAGCCCTGAGCCTGGGTCACACAGAGCAGCATGTTCCAGCTCCAAGACTCTCAAACTTTCCTTGTGGGGTTGTTCTTGAAGAATACCAGAGAGAGAGACGCCAAGGGGTCGCCTCACCCGCTGCCTGCCTGTGTACACCACAAAGCCACCCGTGGCTGATGCTGGACTCAGCTAGTTGCTGTTTTAAACAGCTCCATCTGAGATGAGCATCCTTCACTTTGTTTCTGGTTAGAGACGGACCCGAGCTGCGAACTTCAGCCCCGGAGCCTGATCCAAGCTTCCCCAAAAGCTGAGGTTGTTCAGATGCAGGGCTCCGGTTCAGCTTCACCTGGGCAAACCAGTGCGTGAAACAGGCCTCTCCTTCCTGAACGCACCGGAGAGCTCCTTAGCTTTGCTAGCGTGTTCCCCTTGTAATCACAGCTACTGATTGAGATGTGAAGCCAGGGGCAGCCAGGATACCTCACACCACATGTGTCTAGGTTCTGGGGTGTCTCGTAAGCTCCCCCATGTTCAGAGTCAGGCAGGGGGACACACAGGAGGGTTAAAAGCACATTGAAAAGGTTCCAAGAAATACTGCACTGTCCCCTTAGAGGGAGGCCGTCCCAGGGTTGGAAGTCTGAGGAGCTCCCCTTCTACTGGACAGAGTCCCCATGACAGCAGCTTTGGACCTGTGCAATAAAGGAAGCGCTAAAACGAGGGGTGGAAGAGTCTCTGGTGCCCCTCGCTTGCTTCCTCATCCCAGCAGCCTCCGTCGCCACTTCCCAGAGCACTACGTGGCAATGAGCGGCACCTCACTGGAGGGGATGGGGAAGGTAGAGGAGGAGTCACCATTCAGGACCCTGTACAGCAGCTCTTCCTTCTCCCGGTGCTCCTGCTCCCGCAGCTGGGACTCCTTGTCCAGGGCCTCCCGAACCACCAGGAGCTCGTCAGACAGTTGCCTGCAAAGAAACAGCAGGTGACGAAGCTGAGCCGGTAAGAATCCCGGAGTGAGATGGAGATCAGGGCCCTGCCAGCTGTTCTGATCACTGCCAAAGGAGGCCAGGGCAGTGGGGACATGAAATGGGCTTGAAAAGGGGTGGGGTGGATTATAGAGCCAATTAGGTACTGTGCCAGGTCACGGTCTCCCTCACACATACACTCTCACCAGAGCCAGATGGGTGCAATGCAAGCCCAAGTTCTTGAATGCACATACACCCCACATATTCACCCGAACCAGATCAGTGCCGTGTAAAGTCACGTACCCACAGGAGGCCTGGCTAGTGCACCTCAGCCCTATCATGCAGCACCCCTACTCTCATAGCTCTTCTCAGCTATCTCCCCCTGACCTGCAGCTTCTGTGCTCGCTTTGATGCCATCATACCTGCTGTTTGTGTCCTGTCCCAGCATCTAGTTATCGGCCTTGCATTCAGAAAACAGCCTCTCTTGAGTGCAATTCATACCTAGCCCAGCGCTCAGCCCCCGTGAGCTCCGACAATGGCAGCAGGTAGGTTGTACTGCACTAGGCTGCACATGTTACCTTGTCATTGTCAAGTGGTTCTGTGTCCGAACGTGCAGATCCTCATTCTCCTGCTGAAGGGTTTTCACTTTCTCCTCCAGAAGCAGGTTCTTCTCCATCTGTGACATCCCAGAAGGGTTGGGGAAGGGAGGATTCAAAGGAGAGGTCAAGGGTCAGAAGTGATATGAATTTGGCAAAAGACGATCCCCTATGCTGGTTCATGAGGTCCTGCCTAAGGGCCAACGTCAGAACATTGATGGTTACTGACAAAAGTTGCCTCTATGCAAGGTTAGTGATGCATAGCAGCAACCTGCTGTGTATGCCAGCAAACACCCAGCACTGTAGCAGCCTGGTCCAATTAGTGCAGCCCTCCATCTGCTGGCTGCCCTCCCTGTGTCTGCACCCTACATGCTAGCTCGGCTGAGAGGCCAGCCAGGACACAGAGCTGCCCACAGGTAGCAGGTGAGCCAGAGGGGAATGCGCCTGGAGAACGCTGTTTGCATTCAGGTAGGTGGCGCGCTCTCCTGTAGGCTGTGCTTTTCCATCTCTGCCCCTGGAAAGGAGTGCATGGACTTTTTGGAAGAAGAACATCAAACCCACCACTGTTTCCAAGTTCAGCAGCTTCTTGTCCAGGTCATGGATGCGTTCGTTCTTCATCTCTATGACAAAATGCAGACTCTCCAGTTCTTGCTCCCAGAACTGGCTGGGGCTCCCATAATCCTAGAAGGGGAGAAAGAAAATGCATGAGTCCCCCACTGACTGGAGAGGTTGGGGGGGGGGTGCTAATGCATGGTTCTGGTTTGGTTCTTCATTCCAACGGAGGTGAGCCAAAGATGATGACCGTTAGTAGGCATGTGTTCTCAGTCCTGGATTGATAGGATTCTTACCCCCCAAAATGTGCTTACTAGTGTTCATTCAGTGCCTACATGCATGTCTTTACGGCATTTGCATTAGCCACCTGAGTGCAAGGAGCTTGAACTACCTTCATAATGCACAGAATATGTACCCTTAATTTTCTTATGATCTACTTCCTATCCCTTTGCTTACTTCAACCGTACTACAGGTTTACCAGGCACCATGAACACTACCCTCTCCAGATCCAGTGATGGGGAGTTTTCCAGGGAGGCCTCTCTTTGGCTTTTATTTTGGTGACAAAGCATTTATAGCATACAGATGCTTCTATGACTCTGTAAGTTTGAGCTGTCCATTGCCACTACTGTGAATCTAACAGGCTTGCTCGGAGACCCTGGCAAATGATGGGTTAAAGAAATATCCTCCCAGGAGGCCACAGTTCGCTTATTTCCTGCACCTGAATATGTTTCTTATAGTCTCTGCTCAAGATCGATTCCTCCACCCGTTTCATTTTGTCCTGGAAGGATTTCAGCTGGGAATTCAACCTGTCAATCATCTCCTAGGGCAGAAGAGAAAGGAAGAGGGATGTGATTATGAGTCCTGTTTTATGACCTCCCCTCCAGCAGGGGCACTGTTCATATAAGGAAAGAAAATGACCTACTGCATTGTACGGAGGTGGCAGGAGTCAAATGGCAAGACATTTCACAATGACTAACGAAGCCCCATGCAGCAATTCCCTAATACAGTATTTAATGGCAGCAGGGAGCAGTTCCCACTGTAATGCCTTCTGCCATCCTGGCTTCCTTGGTTACAATGGGTCAATCGGTAACCATGGGAGAGATCTCTTTATAATCAGCACTTCCTGGGTTGCTCCTATAAGAACAGACTCCCTGACTCTGCCAGTTCTGCTATGAGCCACAGTAAGGCAGTTAGGCAGCTTGTTCGCACCCGTTTCACGTCTGGAGTGTTCAGGCTACAGGCTTGCCTGCCAGCAGAGATGTGCCCCAACCAAAACCTGAGCTCTGAGCGCCATTAACAACATGGAGCCATTCCAAACGCAAGCCACCTGTCCCCTGTGTCGGTAGTGGTGTGATGGGGTGTCTGCCCCACACTGGCATGCAAGGGGTTAATAAGCTCTCGGGAGGCTACGCAGGAAGCAGCCAATAGGAGAGGGACTGTGAGCAGGATCCCTGACTCCCTGCAACTCAAGGAGGGAGGACTGGGTGCCTTGCAGGTGGAGGGAAGCTAGCACCCTGGACAGAGCAGGGCAGGAACAGGGGAGCGCCCGGCTGGCTGCTAGGACTGGCACGTGGAGGCGAGGGCAAAGAAGGTGCTGGGGCTGCAGGGAACTCTGCACTTTTTTGATTGAGCCAGTGAAGGACTGTTTTATACTTTGGAACTGAAAGCCCAGGTGGCCATTTCGATTTAAATATCTCTTTGACTGCTGCAAAATTAAGGCACGCTCACTTTGTGAGAGGCCCCTCTGGGCTCAGGTGAGCCAGTCATTCCCACAAACAGCCAGCCTGGATTACCCAAGGGTGGTGGACTCCGGGCAGCTCGAACAACCTTTGCTTTCTCAATTTGGCTCTCATGAAAAGTAAGGGGCAGACAGTGCTGTTTTGCCTCAGGGGTAGTTCAGGCAGGTCCCTTGGAAGCTTCCCCCAGTGCCCTCAGACCTGTGCACTGAATCTGGAGAGCTCTGCTCCACAGGGAATTTCTCAGCAAGACAAAGCAAGGGGGCCAGCACCTGTAAGGAAGACTGGGACCTTTGGTAGGATTCCCTTAAGAGCATCGTCTCCTGGTCATGGACCCTCTGGAGTTCTGCAAGGGAAACATAAAATCAGTGTCAAAAGCAGGAGACAGTGTCAAAAGACAGGAAAGCAAGCCCTGCCCAAGCCCCTTACCTGCACAGAATGGCAGTAGATGGACCTGCCACAGGGGGGACCAGAGTTACTCTGGGCTAAGAGTCAGCAGAGGCTTGGGACTGTAAACAGAGGAAATGCAGTTTCTTGGAGCAGCCTTGCAGCTGGGAGCTCCCTGGAGGACTCGCTCAGCTAAAGCCGCAGGGCTACTAGCTGAGTGATTGCCACGCTAAGGAGAGAGGCAGTATGCCAGCCGTAGCGAAAGGAGAAAGAGAGGGAATGACCCCATCACCATTCCCAGCCTTACTGCTGAGACTGGGTGAGCAGATCTCGCGTTGTTGGCTGCAGTGTAAACGCTACCAGCCCACAAGCTCCCTGGGACGCCTCCTGCTCCGATGGAAGGGGTCTCCTTTTTGAAGCATTTTAGGTTTATTTCAGAGGCACTGGCACTGCAAGTGTAATACCTCAGTGGGGTCAATTTTCCAAACGTTGGGCTGGGTTTCTACAAACGCTCCATGCTAGCTAATGAACTACAGAGTAATATCTCCTGCCAGCATTTCTCCATGCCCTTCCTAGGGTACCCTCCCTCTTGGCTTGAAGAGGTGCAGGCCACAGGACAGTAAGCGAGCACCATCGCACCTCTGAGAGCATGACAGGTGACAGTACGGTAATCCAGAGGGCATGGTAGGTGATTGCCAACGGGGCCAGTCAAAACATGGGCAGATCTCTCGGACACATAACATTTAATGACAATGCTGAATATTCATTACAGGAGTGATCAGCCTCTGCTCAAGAGAGCCACGGAGGCTGGAGAGGAGAAGAGATGCAAGAACAGCCCTGTGAGAAGTTTAAACCATAGCGGTGGTGGCGTAGAGGGAAGCCAGCGCCTAGCAAAGGAGAGACTCGGGCCTTACCTCGGAGGTTCTCTTCATGCTCTCTCTTCAGTGTGTCGAACTGCTCTGAGAGCTGCTTTTTAAGCTCTAAATCTCTTTCCTTTTCCACCTAGAAACAAAGTGAACAACAAGCCCTAAGTATCTGGGGAATTCAGAGAAATTGAAGTGTACCTGCCTGTGTGGTCTCCTATTTATCTCCTGGGCGGCAGATCCAGTTTCCTGGTGCTATTTTTATGAATTAATTTAACTTTGGTACTTATGACAGTGAGGGGTTAATATCACTGGCAACAATATGTGGGGGGGAGGGGGAGAGCATCACACACAGCTCTGCTAGGACAGCTGACCTGCAACACCCTGGACTTTTCCAGGATTTCCTGGACAACTGCCCTTTTTGCTGAGCTCTGTGGTATCAGTAAAAGGGGGACAAGGAGGAGTGAACCACTGAGCTCAGTTTCACTCACAGCTAAGGCTATGATTTTGGCACGTAAATTTCACAACAGAGTGCCGGGGGGAAAAAACAAGTCAGAGAAGGGGGAGAAGTTGGAGAGCGAGCTCACCTTGCAGCAGGTGGGACTAGGCACAGCCTCCTGCTCTGGGCATTCCGAGCTGGGGAATGGGTCACAGCCCCTCTCAGGTTGGGTCTGTCTACCCCGCCATAGGCGGGGCTGGAGGGGCCAAACCTGAATAATGCCGTGACCCCAGTGCACCAGGTCAAATGTGTTTTTACAGCCATTTCTGAGATTTCATGGACTTTATTCAAATTCACGATTTCCGTGACCTTCATGACAAAACTGTAGCCTTACTCATGGCCTTAGGTGTCTAGAGGTGAAATCTGAGGACACTAACCAACCATACGGAGTCTGCTAACCCTGGGGAAGGCAGACAGGTGTCTATAACTGGGGGAGCAGGCCAGCTGGCTCTGAATGCGAGATCAGGGCTGAAAGGGGAATGTCAAAGCCTGCTAGCTGACCACCAAAGGATCTCATGCTGTCTGGTGTCTTTGGAGACCATCAGGTCATCAAGGTCCTGCTGTATACTACTGCCTAGCTCTGAACCAATGATAGTGGTGCAGTTCGAATGTCAGTAAGCAGAAGCATGAATGCCCAGGACTGAGGTGACTGTGCTGGGACACTACACAGACACTCCTGGGGTGGGGAAGCCACTTTGACCCAACCTGGATTTTAATGTCTTGGGTCAGTCTCTGGGTCTCTGCCTGGTGGGCTTCCTTCAGCCTCTCCGTTTCCTCCTGATGTCCTTGCAGGAGCCTCGCAATCTCACTCTTCTGATCCTCCAGCAGCAGCGCCTTCTTCGTCTCCACATCCTCGTGCAAGGGAGCTGCGGTGACTGCAAATTAAACATAAATGGCTAGACCATGGCCAGCTGGTTTTGCTGACAGGATTAGAATTTCTGGGGCTGTTCTCCACTCGGTCATGTTAGGGGGCTTATTCCTTCACCCACTTACTTCCCTGGTCCTTCTCGCATGAACAGAGAGCAACAATACCCGAAGTCCAAAGGTGCAAACAATTCGATTTTTATTGGGGTGAACTTCCAGCAAGCATGATTCCAGTTTCCTTCCTTAGTGTCCCCCTTCCCAGCTCTGACACGACAGAGGCTTACCTGTGTCCCTGTTCCCATTTCCCCCTTTAGCAAAACATGATTCCAATGTCCCCACCCCCATTCCCTGTTTCCATTTCTCCCCCCCCGACACACCCCCACCCACTTCCTGACTGACTGCAGACTATGTAGTAAAACTTGAGTTCTGCTTAGCTATACCTTATCATTTTCCTGAAATTTAACTAACCAATCCTAACATATTGTAACATGATTATTTAACCAATTATATCCCACCACCTTAATTAGTTTACACCCAGCAAAATTAATTATACAGCAGACAGAAACAATCACAGAACCAGACAGAGATTATACAGACAAACAATGGCAAAGTGGGAACTATAATGACAAAACAATACAGAAGTGAGGATTTCACATCCCAGCTATTGATAAGTGAGTTCTTGCCAGACAGGATGTTATCAAACTAAGTTTCCTTTTACATCTTCTAGGCACTTCCCTTTCTCTGGAGGCAATAGGCATTATCAGGACAGGACTGTATTCCTAACAGCCCAATAGCACTTTATTTCAATGTGACTAGTTTGGGATATGAGGAGGTGACCCGTCGCTTCCCAGCTTATGGCTGCCTCTGTTGCTTAGCCAAAGGCCTTAGCCTAAGAACAGGGCCTCAGACTGTCACAGTAAGAGAAGGCCCTTACACTGGCAGACAGTGATTTTGATTCTTCCTTTTATACCTCTAACTAGCCAAGTGATAAGAATGCACCTAAATTCTTAGGGTATAGGCCTTTACAGATAGGCCTGAATATCTATAACCTAACAGGTCACCAGTTTGAATTGTGGCCTGGTCAACTCATTATCACTTGGGGGTGATTTGGTGGCCCAC
This sequence comes from Eretmochelys imbricata, assembly GCF_965152235.1. Lineage (NCBI taxonomy): Eukaryota > Metazoa > Chordata > Testudines > Cheloniidae > Eretmochelys > Eretmochelys imbricata. The sequence continues at coordinate 6,487,122 of NC_135579.1, read as the reverse complement.
ATAAAATATGATCTCAGTCTAGTTCCTATTGGACAATTACCCACACTACCCCTGGCACTAATTAGCACCAATGGGCAACGTGTTGGCAGTCTCCGCAATGGGGACAAGTTTTGAATAGAGACAGGAGACAACCTTGGCCTCTCAGTCCTGGGGATGACCCTTCCAGCTCAGTTATTTCTCCCTGCACTGTCTCATTTAGGTCTTTGTTTCCTGTCAATCGTTCCCAGTTTCTGCGAGTGCATTCATTGCTCAACGACTCGTTTGAGCGAATCATTTCCAGCCACGGGGTGCTTTGCAAACAGTCTGCTACAGCTGACTGCTGGTCACAATTTGGTGTGTGGGAGTGGTCACATGGTATCGTGTCCACTTCCTGATTGGGTGACTGAAGCTATTTAAACGGGACTTTGACGGATGACAAACACTGCCTGCTGAATAACTCAGCTGGTAGAGAGCACTTATCTCTGAGCTTGTCTGTAGTTCTCTGCCTGAACCAGCCCTTCACATAAGGGCTAGAGTGTGTCAACTCTGAACAGAGCAACAAGACACATACCCATAAGGTAATTCATCTCACTAGCATACAGACACCATCCTCTCCAGCTCCATGCAATGTCCTCCTCACTACTGCACCGACTGCTTCCTTAGGGGTGGGATTGTTCGTCTGGTGGGACGTTTTGGTCAGCTAGTGCAGTTTTTGAGCTGGCCATCTGTGGTGTTCGCCTGGTCATACATATTACTAGACTTCAGTCATCGATTTCTCTGTCCATGAATAAACACTAAGGCAGCTTCCTAGAATTCTACCTACCCACTTCCCTTGGGCAAGGAGCTTTGTTTTTTTACTTGCTTCCCTTATGAATTCATGACATTTTTAGAATTTGCTCAGATTTTCACGAGCAGAGTTGTCACCCAGGCATTCGAGAGTGACTAATAGGGTCAGTCCATGAACAGGAGCATGTGGAATTTGCTGTTCATCTTGGAAACTGCTTGTGAATCTCTTTGATTCTCATTCCTGGGCAGCACAGGGAAAACTTACACTGATGCCCTGCCAATACCGAGCCTGCTCCGTGGGTAGAGGGGCTTCTGTGATGGCAGCATTACACTCTTCGTCAGCATGAGTTGGACTTTCAGCATTAGATCCCCAGCTGATGTAAATCAGCATCACTGACAGGCTAATTTATGCCAGATGAGGATACAGATCTTTATTTCTAGTCTGGCTCTGCATTGTGCGGTTTGTCTCATACAAGTTTGCAATATTTCCACTAGAACAAGGATGCATTTCCAGGAATGTATGCCAAATACTCTGTCAATTTCTAAGGAACCATCCGTGATGAAGTGGGAATCTTCTGTAATATTTTATGATTCCCCTGCATGCCTCAGTTTCTCTGTACTCTGCACTGCTCCCCAGGGGGTGCAAAAGGGTTAAATCTGCTCATGGGGCAGAGAAAGAGACATGAGCTGTTGTGTCACGTACCTGTTTGGGGTGAAATAAATGGGTCTGTCAAGTACTGGCTGAAACCGACCCATATCAATGGAGGGTCCATAAAGACAACGGAAGCCCCAAACACTGAGCAGCTGACATTTATACATGGGAATCTCCTGCAGGTGGAGCCGTGTGAACGCAGCACGTGTCTGCAGGAGGTAGACACTGGATCGAAAGGTTTCAGGTAGCTGGGATAAGAGCTGGCTTTTGGAGGGTCTCGGCAGCTCTCACCTGGGCGTGACACAGGGACATGGAGAGCCAGAGCCAGAAAAGGACACTAGAGGGAAGGCTGGTGTGGCCAGAAGAGATGGTGTTTTAACCTTTATTCCTCTATGCTAATCTCAGGCCTTCCCAGTGCTGGGTTCCATCTGCCTCTGTTCTGAAAAGGCTGCCTGGTGTCTCTGCCAACACTTGCTGAGGTGCCCTGGTCCCTGAAGTGTGTCCAAGACTCTGACCAGCGGTCTAGCTCAGTGGGACTCGCTGGGCAGAGCTCACGGTGTGACTCAGGAGTGCTGAAGCCCAGAGGCTCAGTTTTGGAGGCACTGCGTGGCCTACCTTAAGGAAGAGTGGGACCCCTTTCAGGTCTGCCACACAGAAGGGGACCCGTCAAGGGCCTGTTTAAAAGCTGGCGTGTAGCACCAATCCTGTGGCTCTGTGACACCATCTCAGGTGGGACTCATGCCAAGACCCCCAGGGAAACTGGAGTGAGAGAATCCACTCTGATTTAACTCAAGTCAGTAAAGCCCCTTTAGCCCAGTGATCCTCAGACACATCGCCTCCCCATCCGGAGGAGCCTTCTGAACAGACACAGGTGAGATGACCTGGGCATGGACCAGAATAGAAGACTCACTAGTCACAGTGCCACTTTGGCCACATCAGAGTTCACAGTGCTGCAGAAGGTACCGGGTGCATCTGTGCGTGGAACACACTGGCCCATCTGTTTGGACCCTGTCTTAGCTTAATGCTTTTAAAGGGGTAAGGGCATTGAAAAGCCCTGTGAGGGAAAAGATTTACACCTCACCATGATTCTCTGTCTTCAAGGCCGTCAGCTCCCGGGAAACCTGCCCCTTTGGCTGCTGAGCTCTTAGTCGTTTCTGTGGGGAAAATAAGAAGACTGGAGTCATGAAATGCAGGGAAGAAAATGTACTTGCTGAGGTGCATTGGTCCCTGAAGTGTGTCCAAGACTCTGACCAGTGGTCTATCTCAGTGGGACTCGCTGGGCAGAGCTCACGTTGTGACTCAGGAGTGCTGAAGCCCAGAGGCTCAGTTTTGAAGGCACTGCATGGCCTGCCTTAAGGAAGACAGGCCATGCAGTGGGAAAATGTAAAACCACGCGGGTTTGTGGCAGAGCTGAGACCCGAAGGGAATCGTGTCATGGATGATACACCCTGAAATTAGTCCCCCTAAGAGAAGGACATTTTTAAATGGGTCCCTATGAGGTGGAGTTATTTAGCAGGCCCTCTAAATGAAAGAGCTGCCGCAACATTAAGAACCCAGCAGCTCCGCTAGGTCCCGTCCAATCCAGAGCACTGCTGAAATGTACTCAGCACCTTGTATTTATCCAGGGGTAGTTCAACCTGCAGCCCCAGCCAGCGACCCCAAGCCTCTGTCACACTCCATCCTGTTTAGCCAGCTCTGAATCTGTGCCAGTTCTCCTCCTAGGGAGCTCAGTATCTCTGCTATCTCCACCTTTGGCCTCTGATTTTAGGCTGTTCCATGTCCACTTAGCCCACTCTGCCCTTCCGCCATCTCTCTCTCCTTTGGGTATGATGGAAAGTGACACGTTGGCTGGCCTTATTGCTAACATAGTACAGCACACGAGGGGGGAAGGTGTGACCTGGGAGCTCCCATGCAGAGGGGCCCTGCCCCCATTATAGTGGAGATATCCTGTGGCATGTAAAGGGCCATTCTGGTGAGAAATCCCAGCACAGGGAGGCGAGACCGGATCACACGTGCCCACTCATTTTCTCTCCCTCCTCACTCCTGGTTACTCACGTTCCCACTTGGCCCTGGATTTCTGTTTGCAGAAGTGCTCCGTAGAGAAGGCATGTACCAGCGAAGGGAGGAGACACCCACACCCCTCCCTTCACACTCCCTGCCGCACACAAATACACCCCCCCTCCCCACACACACAAACAGACACTCTTCCTGTGCAGCCGCCCAGCCACACGGATAGGCTAGAAGATTTACTGCCCTTCCACCTTTTTTGTGGGGGGCCCCGTCAGTCTCACCAGCAGGCCTTTCTGCTTACCAGGACCCTCCTGGCTCGAGGTCCAAATCTCCACTTTTCCTTAGTATCATTATCAGCTCCACACTCTCTTAAAGGGCGTCTGGGATGGGGGCACTGGACAATGTGATGGACACGTACAAATCTGTCCAGCAACCAGTCCACGTGAGCTAGAGGGCTGGAAACATTTCCCAGGGCTCTTGCTGTGCCCCTCCCTTAACCCCATCTTCATGCCACTGGTGCATGCCCGGGACCCCGGACAGCTGACTAGCCAGTCAGAGCCCAGGCTCAGACAGTGGGTACAGGTCTTTTAGCAACACCCACAAACTTGTAGCTCAACTGATGCTTTTGACAGCCAGACTCAGAGCCTAGAAATAGGGCTCTGAGCACGGAGCCTGTGCAGGAATGAAAGATGAAAAACAACACTAAACCAAAGGCAATTACAGGGATAAAGCCCAGTTCTAACAACGTCTCAGAATATCTGGCACCAGCAAAGCTCTCCCTTTCCCTCCAGCTCAAACAATTACATCATCATCAGAGGAATGCTTTGTTATAGCATCAGCTCCTGCACCCAGCCCCGGTTGAGCGAGTGCGAAGGTCCTGTCACAGTTTCCATCCTAGCCTCCCTGTTTAACAGGGTTTATAGAACTCAGATTTAGGAGCTTGCTTAGGAGATACAGTCGCAGCAGGCCATGTTCCAGCCCCGGAGCAGTTTAGTTTAGTTGCATTAATAGCACTGGAAGAAAAAACTAAATTATTTTTAGCGATTGTTCAACTGCCAAAGAGCAGCTCTGCTCCCCCCCAACCCCCCTGCCTCAAAGCCCTGTGCGGATCTGACTGGTGTCCATCAGGAACGGTCCCACTGACACCAGCGGCGTTTACACCCGTGTGGAGTGGAATGAAGAGAACTGACCTCCGTGCTCTGGAGCGGCCTTCACTAGAAACACTGCAGCTCCGGACAACGGGAGAATTCTTCCACTGACCTGGCACGGTCTACACCCGGGGTTAGGCGGGCTTACCCATGTCACGCAAAGGTGCAGATTTTCACCCCCTGCCGTGATGAAGCAGGGTCAGCCTAACTCTGTCGCGTCAAGGAACGTGAAGGAATCCAGCTGGTGCCACTTACGCTTTCTTCCACCGGCTCTGCCGCTCTCAGCCTCAGTCAGACTCCTGAAAATTCACACCCACTGCCCAACGTGTATCTCACACCTTCGCCGACCACCTCTGAACTGGGCCTACGGAGCCTGGCTGAATGGAGGGCAGCACGCGGGCAAGGGTGTGTAACTTAGTGCACATGCCGAAGGAGGCGCAAGTCACTCCAGGGGAGGCCCTGTCCACATTCGGGAAATTCGTCCCAGTGTAACCACACTGATGGAGTTATGCCTTGTTATAGACAGCATCTTAGACTGGCTTGTTGTGCTTTCCTGTCCCAGTCTCTAACAGAGCAGACGAATGTGAGTCCAGCCATCTGGGTTCTGTTCCTGACTGACACCAATTTGCTGTGTGAGTTAAGCAAAGCCCTGGGTCAATGTCTCTGCCGCAGCACCCCTCTCTGAAAAGTGGAGATAGGAGATTAGGAACCAAGGGTGGTTTTGTAAAGTGCTTTGGGAGTCCTACTATTGCTTGCAGTGAGGTGGCTGTGCCCAGAGCGCCACTTGTAGAGCAGGACTCCGTTGTGCTAGGAGCTGTACATACAGAGAACAGAAATGTCGCCAGTCCCTGCCCCAGCTGAAAGGCAATCGATACTTGCCTAGTGTTTTTATTATTTTATGTCCCAGAAGCTTCAGACTGACTCCATTTATAGCAAGGGCAATGACAGTTTAAATCAGAAAAGCTGTAAGGAAGTAATCTGTTGTAACAGTGTGTAAATCACCTCTAATTTTTTTAAAATCTGAACCTCGTGTCTAACAAACCAACTACCAACAACCGCCCACCCTCTTATTTAGAGTGAGAGCAGATCGCCCTATGGGCAGCATCTGCATTAAAATTCCGTAGCTTATCTATACCTCGTGCACGGTGGAGATGCACATCTGGAAATGAAAGATTCCCAGGGAAGTAGCATGTGCAAAATCAGGAATGAAATATTCCCAACCTGGCACACCTGCTGCTATGGGCAGGAAACAGTTCCCAGAACAGGGCAGGTGCAGACATGTGTAATGCATGCAGATGCAGATCCCCTCCCACCACAACAGAACATTCAGCTCACGGAAGTCTGAAGAGGGCTTATACCATAGATTTTCAAGGCCAGAAAGGACCATGGTGATCATCTAGTCTGACTTCATAACACAGAGAATTCCACCCAGTGATCCCTGCATTGTAAACTGCCTTCCATCATAAATTTGGCATTCACAGACTCCTACTTGGATTAGTGGGTAACCCGTGGGGTTCTCTGCTCCGGGTCCCTCTCTGCATCCCTTGTTTTGACCTTGTGCCCTGCACCCCTGTCCCTGGTTTTTTCATTCTCGGTTCCGGGTATTTAGCTGATTTGCTGGGATCTGTGGCCCAAAAGGACTTGTCGTTGCCCTAGTGGGCTCTGCCCTGGAAATCAAATAGGCTGTGGTGAACTGTACCCAAACTGGCTGCCTACCTTTCCCTGCAGACAGGAGGGTCCCTACAGATTGAAAGGTGCAGTACACAGAAAACAAAGGCATAATAGTCGCATAGGTAAAGACACCTCAGGGGTGATCTGTGCCCAGCTCCTCCCATGCAGACAGATTTCAGCGTAGCAGCTGTGTTAGTCTGTATTCGCAAAAAGAAAAGGAGTACTTGTGGCACCTTAGAGACTAACAGACAGAGAGGTATGCAGACACCACTTACTGAATGGAAACTGACAGCTGCTCAGGACCCAGATCTGGGCAAAACAGGGGCCTTTAACTGACATAGCCCTCCCATCTGCACTAGGAACCTGAGAGCCAAGAAAACAAAGCTCTGAAAATTATCTGAATTGTACTGACAATGACTCCATGCCAGAATGGGAGGGAGGAGAGATGGGTTCAAGAATAGAAGACCTGGAAACGGGTCAAGAGTGGTCACAGTCCCCTATGTTTTATGAGATCCCTCCTGCTCTAGCTACCCTTGCTAGGAGGATTTTGGCCCCAGGCTCTCAGTGTTTATGTGCTGGAAGCACATGGCTTGTTCACTTGGGCCAGGAGGCTCCATGCCACCAAAACATACAGAATGCGAGAAGGAGCCAAGTTTCATCTGAAGCAGCAGCACAAAGCTAATAAAGCCTGTCCAAAGCCCGAACTGGGGCCTGCATCCTCCCCAGAACATCCCTAGAAGGACTTTGCAGCAAGCACTCTTATCTCACAGCAACAACTACGGAAAGAGAGAGGAGACAAGGAGAGTCGTTTTCTGCTCACTGCCATGCTCTCCTGGAGGGTGCTTGTAGGGGATGGATTAGAGAGGACGCAGGCTGGAAAAGAGACTGAAAACTTAAGGGGGGAGGGGGAATGCCCAGTGCTGCAAAACAGATTAGGGCAGTGCCACCTTTCCTAAAAGCTGCAGGACCTCCCTGAATTCTGAACACTGGGCTGGAATGCTCCCGACCTCCAAGCCACAGCGTGTGCAAGAGAGAGACTGAGCGCAGTCCAGAAATATCAAACAGCTACAGGGGCTGCTACTTTACAACCTGTGAAGTGTGATAGCCACATTTAGAGAGCGGTGAAAGGAAGGACAGCAGGGTTTTGTGCATGATTTCCCAGGACAGGCAAAGATCAAAGAGGTTGCTGTCATTGCATCACTGAGTCCCTGGGGGTGGGGAATGAGTGACAGACAAGGAGACAGCCAGGAGCCTGAAAACCCTGAAATAAACTGTCCACCTCTTCTCCAAGCAGTAAATTACCCCGAAAGGAGTGATCCTCGTAGGCACAGGGACTGCTTTTTACAGCAGGATCATATGCTCCTACTAGGCCTGGAACAATAAAAGATCACCAAACGCTCTGGCCTGAGAACCACAGTGGACAGCTCTGCTCCTCAAGGACAATGGACCCTTCTACCATCAGAGTAAAGTTTTCCATGCAGGAGGCAGAGCTGTTTCAGGGGCCGCTTGGAGCAAACTCGCCCAGGAACAAAGGCCCATCACAAATCTTCCCACCTTCTGACCCCAGCGCCGAGGCATATTTAGTTAACTGGACTCCTCTAAAATAAACACAAAGCTGCACGTACACTTAAAAAAAAAACCCTCTCAGACAAAACCCTCCCCTGCGCATGCGTCTCTTCGGCATGGAGCACGACACAGGGAACGTGCCACACGTGGCAGATGTCAGCCTCATCACTTAATGCACTATTGGAAGCTGCTCAGATACTACGGCGATGGTGATGCAGGGGCGGGGCACACGAACCTGTACCGAATTCTGTCAGAGGCAAACCAGCGAGCTCCTGTGTCTGTGTGCCGCAGGGGCTGGCAGGAGGGAGTGGCACCTCCGGCCCTGGGAGAGGCATTACAACATCAGATCAAGGGGAGGGGCGTGTAATTGCTGCCTGGACCCCAGGTATGTTTGGGAGGCAACCTGTTGGTTGGTATCGGCTGCACGCTGTAAAAGCCGGGGTGTTCCCAAGTGCCGCAGTCTCTCCCAGCAGCGATTTGTGAAGCTGCATGAAAGTTTTGCTGAATTAATCACAGACTTGAAAGCACAGCGACAAAGGCCAACACGCGGGAAACCTGAACCCATGGCAGAGCACCACAAGGTTCCCCATGGCACCTCTGGCCAGGCTGGCTGCCGTTTGCCACCACAGCGTCCCCTTATGGCTGGCTCTTGAGCTGCAAAGAGAGGACTCGGGGGCTGTAACAAATCATGGGCAAACCTTAAATCAGGCCCCTGACTCCAGGCAAACTTCCCCGATCACAGCTGAGAGCCAGAAGTGCTACAACCCATTCCCAGCCCACACCCCAAAGGAGCAGTCAGGGGAGCGATCTTCTCCCAGCCATGCCCTGTGTGGCAACAGCCTTTCGAAGTGTGCAGCAGGGTTCAGATCAGAAAGTGGCACCTGATGAAACCTCAGCAGGGGATGGACCCTTCTCTGTCTAGCTGCCTGCCTTCTCCAGGGGCTGGCCGCACCTTCCCAGGAACACACCTCATCTTAAGCCATGGTGAAACAGTGCATCCCCCTGTGTGTGTGTGTGGGGCGGAGATGTATGTGTGTGGCATAGGCAGGGAGGGATCTGACCAGGCCCCTCAGTCCCCACCTAGCCCTGGAACCAGCTGATGTCCTGTAAGGATGGGAGCCCATCAGGCCATATCAGCCCCCAGGGAAAAGGAGGTGGCAGCTCAGCTCCCAGGATTACTCCACTCTCCCCAAAGGCAGCTGCTCTTGGTGGGTTTGCACTAGGCTCCCCTCAATCCCAGGTGCCTTCTTTCCATCCTCATAGAGATGGCTCCCGAGGGCCCACTTCTGCCCTCAGGCAGCAGCAGCTTCCAGGGCTCCTGCCTAAGGGAGACCTAGCGGTCAGGCTATGCAGAAGCCTGGTGGAGGGGGCATTTGCATGAGCTCCTGGTGCCCTCTTGGGCTTGCGAGGATCCTGACCACAGAGCAGCTATCTCCCATCCTCAGCATTGGTCAGGCCACCATAGACCCCCACCCCTGCCTAAAAGCAGGAGGGGGCCTGCACAGGCTGCAGAGCGTGCGGGTAAACAAGGCTTCTTCCTCAACGAGAACAGCCGCTCTCCCTGGCACCACGCCTGCCAGCTGCTGCTCCTGATCCTGGTGGCAGAATGGGCTGTCCAGTCGGGGATTCCCGGACAGAGCCTCTCTTATCCCTGTGCACTTTGATAGTCTTGAGGGGATGGTTGGGCCCATTAGCTAGAGCTGGGCAATGATAGGCAGGCCCCAAAGGCCTTTCCCCTGGCGCAAACCTAACACAGAGACTGATGCCCTATTGCCATTTGGATTCCCCTCCCCGGTGAAAGGAAATGGGAACCTGGGAAATGGAAGAAAATCTGGTTTGATTTATTCTTCTTTTCAGCTCTTTCTGGCCTGCTGCATTTGTGTCTATCACATCTAGATCTGATCCCCTCTCTCTGACATGACGCTGTACACAAGTGATGGGGGTCTATTCTCCCGACTCCGCACAGGAGAGGAGTAACTTCCATGGAATGCAATGGAGCGGACTGCGCCTTTGTCAGTCCCAGTTGTGGCACCCCCCAGGAGGTGCAAGTGGCTGGATCTATGCAGGGCAATCTCTGAGCAAGCTGCAGTAAAGGGCTGTTTGTTGGAAGCTCCTGGATTGTGCTGCTGTCCCTGTGTCCAATACCAAACCAGGGAGGTTACACGACTCACGCCCTGCGAGGGGGGAATAGGGCCTGAGGCTTACAATGGGAAGAAAAGTCGGAGTATTCCACATGTGCTAACAATCTCTCTCCATTTCCGTGATAGTCTCTCTCGGAGTATCCCATAGAGACCATTCACTGCTTCACAGGGGCCAGAGTGAGCACATGCCCCTGGCTGCAGTTTCTGGTGGAACGACCGTCCAAATAAATAGCACAGCAGGATGTCCAGCAGCGCAAGCAAGCTGTGTTTCACGAGCCTACTGCTCCAGTCGTGTAAAGAGGCCTTAAAGTGGGTGTCTGTCCCAAGGTGAATTATTTTGCAGCTTGGTCCAAATGCCTTTCACTAGTTTTGGATGAGGAGCGTGGGCCGAAGAAAAGCAAACCACTTTCCCCAACGTCAAAAATTACTGTCATGTTCCGCACCCCCTAGAGGTAACGCCAAGCTGTCTGAAGCTTGGGAACTTGATTCTTAGGTGTCCGTTCAACTTAAGTGGGGAGAAGGCTCATAACCAAGCCTCAAAACAAAAGCTGGCTGAAAACAAAGAACGTTTTGGATGTGCCTACGGAGCACTGGCACGTTGGCAGAGATACTTGGAGCCTGTGCACTGTTCAGTGAGTATTTGCTGTGTCCCTTTGTTACTCTACTCTACTCCTCACGAACTGAAGAGGCACCAGTCAGCCTTTGACTGAATGACCCCTGCAGTCCTGCAATTGAGCTGCCCTGTGGAACCAGTGAGTCTTGGTGTGGGTAGAGAGATGCACCCAGGAGCAGTCAATGCGCAGGATCCGGGCCTTAGATTTTAGAGCAAGATTTTTTTCTAAAATTGCATTTTTTAATGCATAATGCAATCTTCGTGTTGCAGAATGAAATCACCAAAAACCAAGGAATGTGTGTTTAAATCCTGACACTGCTCTCCCTAAAGTCACCAGGAGCTTTGCTCTGTGACTGCTGTTGACGTCAATGGGAGGAAGGTTAGGCCAATAACTTCAATGGGAGCAGATGCTCAGTGCTTCAAGAGCAGTGTCTGCAGAGGCGTGGTCCACTTAAACCCCATTGTCTATTCATGGCTTTTAACATACTACCGTTCGCGCAATTAAATCTGCACCATAAACATACAAACTGAGATTTGTGGCTGAGTTAACTGTCTTGTTAGCATCTTAATTTCTGACCCTTTCTGATTTTAAGTGAATAAAGAATAAACACCTTGAGAATGGAGCTTGTCTGTAACTCTGAAATGTTCCTAACTCTGAACAAAACGTTATCGTTGTTCTTTCAAGTTTGCAACTGAACATTGACTTAATCCAGTTTTGAAACTGTACTACGCAAAAGAAAAATGCTGCTTTTAACCATCTTAGTTTAAATGAAACAAGCACAGAACCAGTTTCCTTACCTTGTCAAATCTTTTTTTAATTTTTTCCTTTTTTTCAGTCGTTTACGTGGAACACAATACTGTACTGCATTTGCTTTTTTTTTTTCTTCTTTTGTCTCTGCTGCTGCCTGATTGTGTATTTCTGGTTCCAAATGAGGTGTGCGATTGACCAGTCAGTTCGTAACTCTGGTATTCGTAACTCTGAAGTTCTACTGTGTGTGTGTGTGTATCATTTAATTATAATGTATATAACCCACTGTTGGAATGATGTCAGGCCTGAGCCCTGATCTTTCAAGAAGACCTCTCAGCACCTCTCCTGGTTGGATGTCAGATGAAATGCAGGTTGCATCCTGTTACTTCAAGCAGCGGAGTTTCAGAGCTGATCACATTCCAGTGGTCTTATGGCTACAAGATCCCAGCTGGGTTCTTGCACTTGGCACCTACACAATCACTTTCTTATCTTTTTGCTCTTCTAAGAGACAGAAATAGAATGACACGAAGGACTGAGGCCTGGCAATGCCCTTCTCCCTGCACTCAGAAGATGTGATACGCCCACTTGATCTGAATAGATGATCCCTGGTTCGTACCCTCGAGAAAGGTGACGACTCCCCAAGGTCATTTCCAACATGGGTCCGGGGAAAAAAATCCTTCCCATCCCCAGTTCTGGCAATCAGGTTTAACCCCATGCAATGGTGAAAGAATCACAGCAATTAAAACATCCACTCCCATTAAAACATCAGAACCACTGGTGTCCAAGGGACTTTTCCCAGCCTGAGAAGTCACTAAACATGAATGGAATCAGGCCTGTAGCATCCAACTTTATTTTTCTCAAATTCTAGCATTGAGGATTCGTCTTCTACTTCCTTGTGACTCTCCGAATTTCCCCCACCTTCAATCCCTTTTACACTCCCCCTTTCAGGCTTTCTGGTTTTAAACCAGAAGCGACCACTGTGAGCATTTAGTCTCACCTACTGCTTAACACAAGCCACAGCGTTTCACTCAGTGCTTTCTGCATCAAGCCCATACATTCTGGCTGAGCTAGGGATACAATTGAGAAAGGCATCCAATCTTGATTTAAAGATGTGGCCAGCAAAGGCTGCATCCCCTTCCTTGACCCAGCTAAGTTTATGGTATTTACTGGACATATCGAAATCAAGGGAAGAGTCTCCAAATGACTCCATCTCATGTCAACGAAATGCCCTTGTCTCAATTCCTGGGGCCTTTCGTATGCAGCATTTCTCACCCAGTGTCTCTTTTGTACAGGGAGCCCTCAGAAGCATGGACTGGCCTAGAAGTGTTTGACCTTGTGCATAAGAGATGAGTACATTTCTTTAATATTCAGCTATTCATGTGCATGGGGCTGAAAAAGAATATTCACAGACCTTTGTCTGCAACTCCACCGTGAATTCTCTTGGACATTAGGTGTGTCCTTTTGTTTCCGTTTCCCCTGAGTATCTGTACAAGTGGGTTTTTTTCTGTCTCAGTGTTCCCGGAAGTCTCAGAACTACTCCCTCGTGCAAATATTAATTTGTGCAAAGCTTTGTGCAGCCATCTTGCAATCTCTGTGATTTCCCTCCTCCTTTTAAAATCATCCACGCAGGGTGCACTGCCTGGCTCAGCTGACCAATCACAGGCCCCGAATAACAAATAGCGAATAACTGTAAGCACAAGGGAAACCAATAGTTCACAAACAACCCAGAAACTGACAATGAACATGTGACGTTTCAGTCAAATAATGAACACGCTCGTAAAGATCAGTCTGTTGGCAGATAATTCCAGAACTGGAGACAGGCTAAAGCCATAGAATAAATAGTTCACCGAGAGTACTTTGCTTAAATGTAGTTAGCACCCTTAGAATATCAGCTATTGCACTTCCTGCTTAGCAGCTCAGGTAGCAAAGCAAGACAAGGAAGACTCTAACCATCAGATGCTTGAGGGTGAGGTTTGCAGACATCCTGCTCTGGTGCTGTTTCAACCTTCTAGGCTCACGTTATTCTCTCCTATTCCTTCTCCCTGGCTGCCACCCTCCCTGCTGTAGAACAGTTAGTTTCCTTAAATCTTAAAAGCATCTTTCTCTCCCCCTGCCCCGCTCCCCCCAGGAACCAGCGATGGGCGGATGGAAGGAACGCTCTTGTTTAAACTGAAAGGAGAATCAGCCAGATTTTGCTGCCTCTGGTGGAATTCACCCCTTCTCTGGGTACTGCTGCTAACCCTTTCCTGGCAGAGAGAGTTTTGCTGAGAGTCAGGGAGACCCTTCGGACAGGAAGTTTTTTGTTGTGCCTTTGGGATTCACCACAGTTTACTCATGTTGTGAATAATTATATATACCCAGTACAGTGGAAGGAACCCCTAGTCTCTCTCAAGACCCTCCCCCCCCCCCCATTACTAGAGAAGGAACTCCTAGACCCTCTTCACCATACACACAACTCTACAATCAACACAGGCCCTGCAGTTTTCAGGAACAACAGCGTCACCCCTTTACAGCCTGGTACTCTCCCCAGCAGTGGGCCAGCACCTCTTCTCCTGCTCATGGTTTTGGGGAAGGGGCTTTATCTAAAGCAGGGGGAGAACAGACGCCCAGCCCCCCACCACCCCGCCCCCGGGGTCACTAACTGCGGTTCATCAGCGCACTCCATGGGGCCGCATGCTAGAGGGCAGGCAGCCCGGCAGCGAGCTGGGCAAGGGCAGAGCCCTGGGGTTTGCTGGTAAGCTCGGTCCCAGCGGGGCGCTGGCAGGGGGGCACCCCAGCAGGGGCAGGCTCTGGGGGCCGCCACCCTTCCCCGGCGCTGGGATCGCTGTCAAAGCGGAACCCATCACAAACCCAGCTGGGGGAGGGGGTCGCTCGCCGTTACCTTGCTCCTGGCTTGGCAGCGGCCGGTCGTGCTGCATGTGCAGCCCATGGCCGGGCGGTCGGGACCCGCCGCGGGGCGCGGAGCGCTCCGTGCCCGGCGCTGCAGCTGCGAGCCCGCGAGCGAAGCGCGAGCCGTCTGCTTGAACTTCTGCTGGGACCGCCGCGCGCCGTAAATACCCGAGCAGAAGCCCCCCTGCAAAAAACCACATCCCCAGCTGGCAGGGCTGAGCCTGGCGGCATACCAGGCGCCCGTTTGATAACACGTGTTGGCATGGCCAGGGGAGGCCGGAGCCCTCTGCGGAGCCCAGCGCCGCAGGGAACCTGCTCTTCCAAACTGGGGTGGCGGGACACAGCCACCCGCCTGAGCCCCCAACGTACAGCTGGTCCCCCCGGGCAGCTCCGGGGTCTCAATTCCTCTGTCTCGGGGCTGCACGTGCCCCCACCCCCGAGGGAGGAAGCGGTTACTAGGTTTTAAGGCCAGAGGGGACCATTATGGCCATCCACTCTGCCCTCCCCCAGGCCAGAGGACACCCTCCCAGCCAGTGATCCCTGCATCAAGCCCATAACTGCTCGGGGAGCTTTTCGGAAGAGTCCAGTGGGAGTCACAAAGCAAAATACTGGCATGTTTGCCCTGCACATTTACCCCCCAGGAGTCGCTGGCTTCATCTGTTAAGCAACAGATGGGGAAAGAGCCAGAGCGTCCCATATCCCTCTGGGCAGAGGGCAGCCCCAGCTGTTCTGGTAGGTCAGGTCTAGGCCAGAAACTTTTGCCAATCTTTGTGGTGACCAGTGATGTTTTTACATTTTTAAACCAGCAAAAGTCTTAGTGTAGATGCAGCTGTACGGCATAAAAGTGCACTGGCATCCTTTCTTTCACTCAGGGAAGCAGCATACCTGACACTGGGAAACACTTTTGCCCATATAAGCTGTGGCTTGGGCTGTGCGGGACTGGACTTTCCGGTTCGCAGGAAATTCCATGCTGCTGTTGGTTTATTTGTTTTGTTCCGAATTGGACTGGAATTTAAAAATTTCCCGCACCATGACATTTTCAGGGGGAAAAAATCATTTTGTGTCAACGGAAACATTTCGTTTTGATTTCAACATTTGAAATGCTTTCAACATAAAATAAAAGAAATGCCCAAATGAAAGATTGTTGTGAGCAGAAAAATCAAAACGTTCCCCTCTGAAAATGTCGAAACAGAATGTTTCAACCTTGTTGAAACGCTTTTTTCCCCCACGCCACAAAATGTCCTCAGAACGAACATGTTCGCACGGCAAGTTTCCATATAAATCAGGGGTGGCCAAACTTTCCGACCCTCCGAGCCGCGTACGACAATCTTCTGAAGTTTGAGAGACGGGGTGTGTCTGCTGGGGCTCGGGGCTTCAGCCACGCTCCTGCTGAAGCCCCGAGTCCCAGCAGGCGTCCCCAGTGGGGCTGAGGCCCCGACCCCCTTCTTCCCTCCCCATGGGGCAGAAGCCACTAGCTCCACCACTCTACCACAGGGCAAGAGCCCCAACCTCCCCCGCAGTCTGTTAGGTGGAGAATGGTCGGTGGCCTGGGGGGCTCTGTGAGCCACACTTTAACTGTAAAAGAGCCGCATGTGGCTTGCAAGCCGCAGTTTGGCCACCCCGATATAAATGAAACAGCATTTGCTAATGGAAACCCATGCCGCAGGAATATTTCCAACCACCACTCGCTCCATAACACTATGAGGGTTTACAGGTATGGATAGCTCTATTGCCAAACAATTTCTAGCGTAGACAAGGCCTTTGGGAAGGCACTAGACTAATTTTTTTCCTGCTCCTGCTGTGAATGGAGAGACCCAAGAAGTGCTCCTAGTAAGAACAGCGTGGCTTGTGGGTAGTTTTCCTGGCTGACGCATGCCACAGCTCGCTTTGTCACAACCACAGGAGGAAAAAGCCCAGAGAATTGTGAAAGGTTGGTTTGATAACAGGGTGGGGGTGGACACACTGCAGCAAGCCAGTCAATCTGCAGTTCTGTACATCAGAGAAGTCTTCTTGGGACTGGTACAGCCAGCTTTGCCTATTCTCTTTTGGGTCCGATGCTGCATAATCTTTATCTTCTGCTGCAAATTAGCTCTGAGCTCAGCTTGTGAGGCACTTTTGCCTCCCAGCATTCAGCTGTCACCAGCTTCTCCTTTGCCAAGGTGATGTGGGAGCCATAGATAAGGCCAGTGTTCTGAACTCTTCCATGGCTGCCATAAGGGAAGCAGGTCCTGGCAGTGCTTTCCTTGGGAACATTAAATATACTGGGCAAGACTGGTTCATCAGCTGAGGCTATTTGCTGGATGTGCCTAATATACCATTTGGTGGGCAAAAGTTCAATCAGCACAAGGAACTGGACTCAATGATGATTAAGAGTTAATTAAAAATACTGGCCCAGGTTTTCAAAATTTAAGGCATGCAAAATGAAAATGCAAAAATAC